>NC_141242.1:2853793-3598793 GCF_054856555.1 Leptonotus elevatus | reverse complement strand
AAGGTCACATTTTTTTAAGGCAAGATATTTGAGGCAAATTGAGTTTTTTGTTTGTTAGTTTTTTTGTTTTTTAATCAAAATACAACAGCAATAGGGAAAAACTAAGTGCTTTCCTAACTTGGGCTAACCAAAATATAGTGTTCCCTGAATAGCAACTTGGATAACTTTCTTTCCTGATGTCAAATATGCGATGTTATAAAAAAACAAAAAACAAACAGGAAATGGACGTTGAAAAGCGACATAAACACACGTGTCCAGGCTGCTCAGCACAATATGGCTAAAGTGCCAAAAAAATCAGCAATAATACTTAAAGAACAGCCTTCCTTCTAATGAAAAACACGGGATGCAGATCACGAGCTGGCATCAGCTGTCCTGTTTGGCCGATAACGCCCAAGTCATCCATTACGGAGAATGATGTCTCCCACTTTACAATCCCGCCATTCAAACTCGGGTTTGGCGGGGGCAAAAAAAAAAAAGACTCCGCTGAATGTTGGTATCCAAAAGTAAATGGAGACAGATGGAGACACAGGAACGTTGAGACAAGCCGCTCACTTATCGCCTTCGGAAAGACGAGGTATTCGCTTGTCATCGGCGTGTACAAATTAGCGCTTGCTAACCCCAAAGGAGATGCCAGTCAGAAAGCCGCATGTTGATGTGACACGCCGCGTCTCCATGCGAAGCTTTCATCACAAATGGATCAACAAGACAAACATCTACCCCCTACGCGGCAGATGCGATTTATTGAGTGGCTTTAAAAAAAATGCAAGATTTTCCCTAAATCAAGCCGCACGTGATGGGGAATTCGTTCTAAACGGCTTGTTGGCACCAATGAGGCTTTTCAATTGACGAGCCTTGGCACTGCCTCTCGCCATGGGGACAAGCTTGATTAGCATTACGGTGACGGATCCGAGCAGCGGCAGAGTCATTATACAAGCGCGGGGCCTTGCTTACTGCTACACTTGCGTATTGCAGCTCGGGTAGCATTTTGCGGGCCCCAAATAACTTTCATGTGGTCATATTTAGCATGTTTTAGGAAAAAAGTACAGTCAACTACATGCCTCTCGTACAGTAATGGAACCGTCATTAGCTAGCCTACCATCGCTAGCTAAAACGAATAACAGGTGGTTTTGATACAGGGAGGATGGAAACAGTCGCAGTTGTCATTTCAATTCCTTTTTATTAAATGAACGGTAATAAACACAAGCAGATTGTTAGCATATCTGCCAGTAGCCGCAACTGATAGCGTCTCTGAACATCAGAGCGGCTAAAGCTACAGACAGGAAATAGCCAGCCAAAAGTACATCCTTATAGCGACGCCTTCTTAAAATAATCGCCTACATCATTTTTTCAGATTTTTAAGGAAACACCCAAAAATTGAACCAGATAAAAACTGACTTTCAATTCACTTCACTGCGTGTGGAGGACGACCCCAAGTGTACAAAAATAATACTTTCACCTCACATGCATATATACAGTGACATTTTTAAATACTATATGAAAATAAAAACAATTATCGGTCAGATCTTTCCTGCACTCTTTGTTTTTGTTTGAACTTAGTTAGCTCCCTGTTATTTATTTAAAATTTTAAAACAAATATGTCTACTGTCATAGGTGGTGGTGGGATTAGGGCGGGGCGGGTTAAATTGCAAATCTAAAAAGCTGTTGAATAAAAATGCTTAAAGGCACAAAATTGAAGCTTGTACTAATCAAAATTTCGATGCCAATATTATCCTTTTTACTGCAAATGAATAGCTGCTCGAAAAATGGTTTACCGACCCCCTCTGCTACTACGATAATAAAGATTGGTATAGGTCCTGGGAAAAAAAAACAAAAAAACATGTTGGTCGGTCCATCACCACAATAAAGACTTGATCACTATTTCGCAGATTTTGTCTATTGCGGAGGTGTTCTGGACAAAGTTGTATTCTATCATAAATGTGGTGTTTTAAAACAGCAACCAGGGCAAATGCGATTTCTGAGTTTATTTCTACGAGACATGTTGATGGAAGTAAGGTTCAGAGGATTCCGTTGAGGGTCTTCCGATTAGGATGCACGCTGAATGTCAACTCCCAGTGGCGGTGTTGCGGTCGCGTCCCACAGGTGGGAGACCCGCAACACGCTGGAGGGATTAGATGGATTATCTGGCCTGGGAACGCCTGGAGGTTTCCCCCCTGCCCCCCCAGGACCGCATGGAGGGTGTTGCTGGGAACACCTGCGTTACGCAACTCTGTCTGTTGCAACCACGGCTCAATTTTATGAGAAAATTGAGGAAGGGATTATGGTCAAAGAACAAAAAGACAAGTTAAGTAACTAACTTAGATCAATGAAATGATGTAAAAATATGTAGGAAATAATAACAGTGACGAGGTGGAAGTTATAAAGTCAAGGTCAACGTGATGGGACATATCATATCGCCAACAGATTGTTTTTTTCAAGAAAATAACATTTCTAGTAAGTCATCTGCTGGAAAATTGTTAAAATGCAAATTCCACAGAAACTATTAACCTACCACAAAGAGTCGTATTGTGAAATATATATTTCCATATTCGCATAATAATTAATTCAATGCAGCTGCACACTATTAGTCCATTATGTTTATATAAAAAATAAAATAAAAAAAAAATAGGCTGGCAATAGAAAACTACTGGAAGCGACTGGGATGAATTTTCTCACTCATCAGAATACAGTTATTTTGGTTAGCCAATGGCGTTTACTTAACATGTATGCTGCAAAATGTCACATCAATAACGGGCGCCTAATATAGTTTTTTACTGTAAATAAAGTTTTCCAAAATTTCAATATAATTTTTTTTCTTTTTTTTTTTTTATAAAAAGTGTAGGGTTAGTGTCATCTTAATTTTTTTATGAAGTAGAAATTTAAATCTCACTGAGCGCCAAATTTGAATTTAATTTGAGGTTTTCGTCAGGGTTCGTAAAAGGTTTCAAAATGTCTTTGCAGACAGGTTTCCCTAAACAATAAGTCAACACTAACAAGTAAAGCATTTTGTAAACAAAGTAAATAATTTTTCAGGGTCATGTAAGTCTCTTTTAGGTGGTCAAAACAGCATTTACGGGGCAAAAAACCCTGACATCTGCATTTTGGCCTGTTTTGCTGCCACTTCTCTTCTCCTCCTCTCCTGATTGGACAGGAAGCCAGATGGTGATGCTCAAAGTGAGGATGTTGTTGTAGGGGTTCTGCGTCGACAGACCGTGACAGGTCCTGAGGAAGAACCACTTCCCTGCAGAAGTCTACCTGCAGCTTTTCATTTCATTAAATGGTTTCTCATGCTGTTTTCAATAACAATATATAGCACCACACTATGTGATAAATGTTGCTCACTCTGCATCTTGACATTCACTGCAGCTTGTTCATCCAGGAAGGGGGGGTGGGGGGGTTCTCACTTCTGTGATCACTTTTTCTCCCCCCAAGGCAGAGGTTGTTGTTTTTTCTCAGGGCTGATGCTCACCCGTATATATATATATATATATATATATATATATATATATATATATATATATATATATATATATATATATATATATAAATACAAATTTTACTTTTAAAAAATGTGTATATATATATATAGAATATAGGATATTCCTTGTGCCATTATTTCCCGAAAAGTCTTTAATACACGATGAACAATACTGAGCTCTCTCTCTCAAAAAAAAAGAAAAGATAAAAGAAAGGAAAGTCTTGAATACATTTAGCCACTATGGTCCTCACCTATGGAATCGCATGCCGAAGGGCATCAGTTCCGCAGAAACTATTGATATTTTTAAGAGGCTCCAGACACACTTTTTATGTTTGGCAATTAAATGATCTTTTTAACACCTTTTATTTATTTTCGTAGTTCCCAGTTCCTTTTATCATATTGTCTTTTAGCTTTGTTTTTGCCTTTTATTCTGTTTTCTTTGAGCTTTTAACTATTTTTATTTTGTTGTCTTTTAATTTTTAGCTCCAGTGTTTCCTGGGTGCCTTTCCTCACATGGTTTCTCTGTGCCCCGCCATGTTTATTTATGTATTTATTTATTTGTGTGTGGGGGATCTTTTTATTGTTTTATGGATGTTTTGAATTGCATTTTAATATGTATAAGGTACTATATAAATAAAGTTTGATTGATTGATTGATAGATAGATACAGTGTATGGGGGATAAAATAAGCAGCATTAGGGCAAAATATAAAATTTTTAGGCCAGGTATGGCATTTTGGGTGCAAAATGTTGTTGTTTTTTTATAGGGCAAAATATGGAGTTCAAGGGCAAAACCGTTTTAAGAGACTGTGACAGTCACTGAGAGAGGCAACGAGTCAAATAATACAGCATCGGTGAAAAGGTTTGTTCTTTATACCTGTCCTGTCGTGTTACTTTCCAAATTATTTGACCTTTAAGGCATTAACATTTTAAACTACTTTTGAAAAACTCAACAAGCTGGAGAGTCTCCAGAAATAGTTGCTAACCAATTTGGCTTTTGGTTTACGTGAAAAAGTGTTGAGACATCAGCCTGGTTGAAAGCAGCTTTAACTTTCAAAGGCCACAGATTGCATCTCCAGACAGGTTTATGCAGCACTTATCTTCTGTCTGTCAAATGCCAACTAACTTCACACACTGCCACATGAAAACTGCAAAGTTCAATACTTAACTACTCAATTATAATAACATTCCACAGTTACAAAATGCAACCTTTGTGGTATTGATTTACAGTTAGTGGATTTATCATGCGGCTCATGAGTGTTATACCGAAATGCACCTCAACTTTGACTTACATCAGGGGTGTCAAACTCATATTAGCTCAGGGGCTGCATGGAGGAAAATACTGTATATTAATAAGTGGGCCGGACTGATAAAAAAAATAAAAAAGGTATACAACTTAAAAACAATTAAAATTACGAATTTATGTTTTGATAGTAGCCAGCTGATTAATTGGTCCGATATTACAATTTTTTTTTAACTTTTAAAAATCATCTCGCAGACCCATAATAAACCGCTTGGCAGGCCTGAGCTGGCCCGCGAGCCGTATGTTTGACACATCCTACTACTACTACTACTAATACTGTACATTTGTTTTTGATTATGCATACCAGCAATGTAGGGGTGCGTAATATATTTGGATACTAAGTCAATCCTGCTGCAAGAGGGCGATTTTGGGGGTTCATATTATACTACAGAAACTATAGTATGTCCTCGGGTAGTGCAAACTACACAAGTAATTCATCATAACCATTGCCTACTGTTATGTGACTCTGCATGGGGGACTTACAATAGAATTTAAACAGCATACTATACGTACAAAATTTGAGTTAAATGTGCAGCATTGGGAGGCCATAAAAAAAACATCCAGTCCTTCACCTGCATAATTCTTTTAATATTCTCCGGTGTCTGGCAAGAAACACCCGAGGCAAGGCAACAAAAGAGAATTGAAATATTTTCAGAGATAGTAAAAGTGGGAATAAAGAGGTTCAAGGCCGATAAAGGTGAATATAACAATATAATATATTTCTGGGGCAAACTAGCATTTTTTTAGGGTGGGGAGAAAGTATTGCAAATTTTGGAGGGCAAAATATGGTGATTTAGGAAAGCAGATATCAATCAATCAATAAATCAAGACTTTATTTATACAGCATTTTGCAGACAGAGATTCTAACGCAAGGTGCTTCACTGATGAAAATGACACCACCATGAGCTAGCATGTGCATAAAAAAAAAAAAAAAAAAAAGCACTGGGCCTACAATTGAACCCTGTGGTGTGCCACCACATATGATATAATTTTGTTGTTGTACTTCTAAGGCAAAGTACAATTTTTTTTTTGGGGGGGGGGGGCAAAATAGAGGATTGATGGGGGCAAAACAAAGTATTTAGGCAAAAATCTCGTAAACGGAGGGCAAAATTTCACATTTTTGTCTTAAAATATATCGTTTGAGGCAGAAGTATGGCATCTATAGTTATCTTGTGTATAAAATACGGTATATAAACAAAGCTGCCTGGTATGAGTCACCGAAGGGGAAGTAGTTGTAGTTTTGTTATACTCAACCAGCACGTATTTGATCGCGGTCATTCTTGCACATTCCCACACAAACATATGAGCAAAAACGCTTGAGACTTGAAAAGGTCTCCGTTTATTTTTGTCAAAGACGCCCACAATCTAGGGGGATCAGAAATGAGTGAATAATCCTTCTGCTCCCCCGGCATGCGCTCGTTTGTTTGTTTGTGCTGAGGGCTTTGCTTGCTTCAAAATCAAGAAATACACAAAATCACAGCTACCCTTTTGCTTTTCTCTCGAGCTAACGTTTGATTTAGGACGATTAAATCTGCCGCTTGGCAACAAAATCAATGCATTTAATGATATTGTTAATGGGCTTAAGCTTTGACGCAGACGTCAATGAAACAAATCTTGTTAAGTATAATAACGAGAGATTGCAATTCCCCATCAGATATTCCCTTTCCCATTCTAAAGGTATCGTTCCCTTTTATGTTCACCATATTTTTCAATTTATGGGTCCGATTTGAATAGATGCTGTGTATCAATTACTGAATTGCCTAGCCGCATCAAATAAATTCCTCTACTAAAATAGACAGCTCTCTTTGATTTTAACTTAATCATTCCTAGCCATTTTCACTGAACAACCCCTTTTGCTCCCGGCTGTTTTACTGATTTTGCAAGGCCCACAGAATATTGTTCTATTGCTATAAAACATGGAACCTACCAAGAGAAAGATTAGAGTCTCTTCTTTCACCAGGACCAGAAAAAGTATATTTGTATCTGTTTCCGTTTTGCAGCAATTAGCATTAGAATATAGCTAAGTTTCATCAATATTCACATACCTCGTGAAAACACTGACAAAAAGAGCTTGATGCAACATGGCCCTGGCTGACCTCTTATACTCTGCTGATACCTGCTGGCCGCTTTTTGTAATAACTACCATTTGCTTTAAGCCACTTCTTCATGTCAAAGCCTTCTGTTTGCTCTTGCATAAAAAAAACTAACAAACATAAAAACATGTGTAAATATGTTTTTGGGAGTGAAGCACAAAGTATTAAAAAACGTATTTACACGTTTTGGGGTTTGAATACGTTTAATAGGCGATGCCAGCATCCAACTCCCCCATTGTAAAGGAGAAGCTGTATCATCATCATCATCATCTGTATTTAAATCCATCCTCAAACAAGCATTGGTGTTAATAAACACATCCCTGAAATAAATACTTGCCTTATACAAAATGGTGTGCCACAGGTTCCACTGTATTCATAATATTTTTTTAAGCAAATCCAAAACACCAAAATCTTTCAATCATTTCAGGTCAGCAGTTGTGACACTTTTATGCCACCAGGTAACTACTATTTTTTTTTTATGTCTTTTATAACTGTCTTCTTTAGCAATGGGCACACTTTTGTTGTAATTGTAATTGTAAAATGTAATTTACAGAAAAGTTAAGGTGAGGAATGAAACCTCTCACAAGCAGGGGCAGTCAAAGCCTTTAAAACACCCTCATGCTTTTAAGTCTATTGTGGTTCGGATGGATTTCAGGCTCATTCCTAAGTGAAAAGCAGCATGGGGGAGGGGGCAAAAAAAAGAAAGAAAAAAAGAGCATGCAGTATTCATCAAGTGAAATGTACCTTTGAGCACCGGTGAGGAAGTGCTGTGTGGACGGCGTGGTGAAGAGCAGCAGTTAGTGACCCGAGTGGCATGTTTGGAATCTGGCGGGTGGAGGTGGGCTTCAGATTGTATTAAGAGTCAGCCGACTGCCTGCGGGAAGACTTGATGACCCCCACCTCGGCGGCGCCCCGACACACTTCCTCAGCCATAAAGTGTGCCATCAGCACCTGGCCTGCTGGAAATAATGGAAAGTGAATGGGGGACGAAATATTGAAAGTGGACAGTACGAATAGTCTATACACTTTGATGTCTTTAAATTCTTTGAATGAGTATGTTTTGTCTTGAATAACGGCCTTTTCGTTTTGTCTGACTCTTGACAGGGCATCGATTTGAGGGAGGTGTTTATTTATAGAAGTGACTCAAGGGGTCCTATTTGCATGTCCATTTTGCATCATTGTGAGAGTGAACACAGCCGACGAGTAGTGGTCATTTTATCAGCCATTTTCAAAATGAGTCTAAGTTTTAGTCCCGTTTCAATCACACTTGTTAATTTTTCTCGTTTTTATTTAGTCCGTTGTTAGTCTATAAATCGAGCATTTTTTTCTTTTTTATAGCCCAAAGGAAACATAATTTTATTCGTCTAGTTTTAGTTAACAACATTTTTTATTCTAGTTTTAGTCAGGACAATTATTTTAACGCTGTATGTATACATATATTTTTGTCAGCAGATAATGTTGAACATTTTGGATCTAAGATTATGTCACATCAAATTTTCTCTGATCTTTATGATGAAAAACAACTTCACACACATTTACAATATAACAAGTAGCTACTATGGCTCCATGCTATGAGCTAATAAATTAGCCAGTATTAGTTAGCGGTCGGATTAATATTATTGTTGAAAAATGATAGCCGTTGGATTACGTTACGTTACGTTACATTTATTTATTTTGTGCATGTTGCCCTTGCTAGCTGCAGACATGACAGTGTCACAGTGACGATTAGCAAAATACCAAATTTTACCAAAATCATCTAATTTTCATCTCATCATAATTCTAGTCCAGTTTTCATTAAGCCAAGTAAATTTTCGTCTCGTCTTAATTAGTCGACGAAAATGCATACTAATTTAGTCCCAGTTATTGTTTATTAATGAGGGTCTAGTCTAGTTTTAGTCAGGTGAAAAATGTGTGTTAACGAAAAAAATTTTGTTTAGTTTTCATTGACAAAATTAACACTACCGACTAGTTCCCTGGCCAATGAAAGCAGCTCCCCTCTCATTCTCTTTCATTTCGTAATTCAAAACGCAGCTTTTGCTTTGGATGCCTTTTTCCATCCAAAAGAGACAAACAAACATTGCATGCAAAAACAGTGTTTGCTCCACCGTAGGCTAAACAGCAACGCGATGCAGAGCCATCTTTAACCTTCGACCTCAGCCGTCTGACTCAGCAGCAGCGCCCGTCTCTGCCGCGCCGCCTTTGGATATTGCAAAATGTCACGCTGGGCAACATCTGCCGCTGCGCAGCGCCTTCACTTGTGTGTGGCAAAGTGAAGGACGGCCGACGCATAAACGGATGAGAGAGTACAAGAGAACGACAGGCCGAGATCGTCAAAACGCGGCGGCCATATGCTACGTAATGCTAATGGCCGAACAGCCTAATGGGATAATAACAATAACAATAACAATGACTGAAAAGCGCAAAAGCAGGTAGGTTTCTATGAGGTTATCATACAATCAGTCTGCTAAATAGTGTTTGATGGAAGGAGACAACAGGCTAGTTTATGGCGTATTTAAGAAGTCACAATCTGTTCAATGTTTATTCCCAGCCATTTTCACTGAAGCAACCCCCTTCGCTCCCGGCTGTTCTACAGGCTTTTGGCTGATTAGCATGGTCCACAGTCCTGTTGCTATAAACAATGGAACCGACTAAAGAAAGATTAAAGTCTCTTCTTTCATCAGGAAAAAAGTATACTTGCATCGGTTTCCGTTTAACAGCAATTAGCATTAGCATATAGCTAAGTTTCATCATTATTCACAAACCTGTTAAAAACACTGGCAAAAAGAGCATGTGACAACATGGCCCTGGCTGATCTCTTATACTCTGCTGCTACCTGTTGGCCATTTATTTATTTATTTATTTTTACTACAATTGCTTTAAGCGACCTCGTCATGTCAGAAGCTGTTTCAACGCCTTCTGTATGCTCTAGCATAATTATATATTTTTTTATTTAAAAAAAACTTAGAAATATGTTTTTGGGAGTGAAGGGCAAAGTATTAAAAAAACTAAATAAATATAATAATACATTTTGGGGTTTGAATGAGTTATATCCTCATCAATTGTTTTATATGTGACAAAAATAGCCTATGTATTTTCAAGTTCAATAACAACTGACATACACCAGGTAGCCTGTATAATTGGTGGACCAGCCAGGACACATTTCTCAGGCCAAACAATAGAAGTATTCTGGAATATTCCATTTTATTCAAACAAAAACAAGAAACATGGATTGAGCTCAGAGCGACTGTGGGCGCATATTTGCAAGGTATCTTGGGGTTCATTGTGAAGATTTGAGGTAATTATCTTTCTGGCATTTGGACTCGGCGACAAAATCTCTCAGCATTGTCACGTCATTTGCTGCGGAATTGGAATTTACAGTCAAACAAAGGCGCATTCATTTGCATTATAGAGCTTTGTGCACTCTATGGGGAGTATTTTACATATGCCAGACTTGGAGATCTATAAATAGACCTATAATGGCTAATTGCACTCAAAGGGGGATTTCCTATTTAATCCTGCGTTTTAGCGTTGATGTTCTGCACTATAGCAGGGGTGGGCAACCTACGGTCCGTGGGTTATATAAATTTTAAACCCTGTTTGAATATAAAATGTATCCAATAATTTTCATATGATGAGGATATATAGCAAATTATCAAATGTTGCCTACGCTCTATGAATAAAGTAACTTTCGCAATTAAGCATTCAACCAAAATGGTACATTGACCATATGTGCCCAATTTCGCATCACACGAATGTACGCCTTATGGATATGAACAATCTAGATGGCGCTACTGAGCTTCTCAAAGGACTTTAGTAAATAATCCAAAACGTTGTGAAATAAGACACAGTTAGCATGGCTGTATTCATAAAATACATTCGCCCACCCTCTGCTTTAACAGAGTTTTGCGGGGCTTGATGGTGTTCTCGGGCTCTGAGTTTTCGGCTCCGCCCAGAAGCCAGAGTTTAACGAGCCGTCACCTCGCATGACCCCGCGTCGCCACGCGCTTTGATTCCGGAAGAGGGGGGGGGGGGGGTTGTGGATGGCGTTCCATGCTAATCTAGCGTCCCTCTGCGTATGCTTGTTTTCCTTCCAGCCTCCATAATTAATTGGCCTTGATGAGTATGGAGATGCTGGTAATTGGGCGATTAGGGATCCCTTCGACTTCATGTTTTAACATGGGGATGAAACAGAGCATTTTAATGCATTTTATTGGGATACTGAGAGTGCGTGCAATGCTTTGCGCTGAGAAAATATTCATAATTTAGAGTTTCTTTTTTTTCTAATATATATATATATATATATATATGGGGAAAAAAAAGGGCCTACAATTTTCATAATCGGTTTATCAATTATATCTGCACGACCCTGTTGGAAATCGGAAAGTAGCAAACAATTGTGTGCAGCCCACATGTGTGGTGTGGGTGTATTTGTATTTTTTTTATACTAATTTTGGATCTAAAGTGTTGAAAATGGCTTGCACTCTTTGACAATGTCATGTTAATGATTGAACAAAAATGGCGATTTTGGGGACCCCCTGAGAAAAAATTATTCAGCTCAACAACAGCAATACGTTACCTAAACCAGGTTTGAAAAGGCCTGAATCCAGCAAATGTGACTTCTTAAACCAGTGTTGATACTGGTTTTAGTCATCTTTTAGTTGGCTGTAGTCTAGGTTCAGTAAATAAATAAATAAATAAATAAGACAAATGCACATTATCATCATCATGCGTTCCAAGTTCAACACACAATTTATACAAAATAAAACATTTTAAGAAAACAGAACAAACCAAATATGTCATGTTTGAGTGTTTTGAAGCCAAATGAGCTGTTCAATTAGACACATGGAATTCAAAATGCAACATTTCCCTGCATGTTTCAGACAGCTGCTCAAACATGTCAATATAGCGACGCATTGCAAAAATCCATGCATGTTCTACACACACACACATTAGCCAAAGAATTCATGTTAGCACAACAAAGCTAACTTTAGCCAGAAACTAGCTAGCTAGCATGTATAAGACAACTGTATGCTAACAGAACTTGCATTTTTGAATGAACATACAGCGTTGTGACATTTGACATTTGTCTGACAGAGCACCCACAAACGATTGCATCCAGTCTTGTCAGCGCCAACTCTCACACATCTTATCATGTTCGAGGCAGCAAAGAGCCACCATTAGCTGGTCGCGTCACGATGTCATCCAGAAAATAAATAAATAAATTGTCATTTTTGATGAAAACAAATGTTGGCCTGTGATTCGTCAAGATTCGGCAGGGTAAGATTCAAGGTGGATAGAAATTAGAAAAACACACGCGCTAACATTAGCTTACCCTGTAAGTACCCTTATCACTGTGTTGTAGCTCATTTTACAATGCGGTTTTATACTCTCCACTTTTTGCTGCAGTGTATATTTTATTTATTTCTTGAATAAAAAATCTCCTAACCAACAGCCATGTCGATGAGTATCTCCCGCAGTGTTGTTTTTTTATCTTGTCTTTTTCCAAGAGTTTAGCCAAGCTAGTGTAATGTACAGTTGCAGAAAAGCAGCAGCGCCGTGTAGGAACTTTTTGACAAGCCCTCTTTGTGTGTGCCCAATTAGCCACATACTTACAAACACAACGAGAGATAATGTAATTAGGAGAGCTCGGCTCAATTTGCCTGCGCAAAGTTCAACAGCGGAGGAGGACTACAGCGGTCAACTGGGGGGGAGGAAGTAAGGGCGGGGGCGAAGGGAGGAAGGTGCGAGGTGGCGAGAAAAGCTGCACGGCCGGCCAGCACACCAATTAACGAATCCCTCCACGTGGACCTGCAGAGGACGACGGGCAGATGGCGCAAGTCGCAGTGCGTCACGCGGTTGTGGCATAGCCGGGCGAGTATAGGTTCCGACCCGCTGCCAGTGGGTCCCCATTGAGATTTAGCACGCTGAGATGAGCGATTAATCAGCGCAAGCTGGACTACGCGCGTAAGCAATTCACTTCCCGGTGAGCGCGGCAAAAACCTGCTGACAAAGCAAATGTGCGGCCGTGACATCATTTATCTTCCTGTCCATTTGAGTCGGTGCCGAGGAACGTCTTAATGCACACTTTACAGAAGACAGCGCCTCTTATAGGCTTCTTGTATAGCAACTCAGTGAGGATAATTAAATAGCCATCCAACCATTTTCTATACCATTTGTCGTCGTGAGGGTCAAGGGTGAGTTGGAGCCTATTCCAAATGACTTTTGGGCGAGAAAGCAGGAATCTGTCAGCCAATCGGAGGGCACATGCTGACAAACGACCATACGTGAAGACAATTTAGAGCACAGTTCCCCAATTCCGGCCCTCGAGGACCGGAATCGGGGATACATACAGAATGCTTTGATGCAGCTTCTGACGAGAAGAGGTGGCTTAAAGCAATGATAGTTTTTTTTTTGCGGCCAGCAGGTGGCAGCATAGTATAAGAGATCAGCTGGGGCCATGTTCCAACAAGCTCTTTTTGCCAGTGTTTTCACCAGGAATGTGAACATTGATGACATTTAGCTATATTCTAATGCTAATTGCTGCAAAACGGAAACAGATACAAATAAAAAAAAAATCCTCTAATCTTTCTTTTGGTAGGTTCCATGTTTTTATAGCAATAGAACACAATACTTTGTGGGCAAAATCAATCAGAATCCAGTAAAACAGCCAGGAGCAAAGGGGGTTGCTTCAGTGAAAATGAAAGTGAATGAGTTACCATTTCCCTTTTTGTGGGGTGCAAGAAAATATTACACAATTTCGGTGTGTATGTGCATCTAAAAATGTTTGGGAATATCATTTAAATCATTATCTTAATGCATACCAGAGGGAGATTTTTTTCAAAATTGTGCCTGGTCGACATCATCAGGAATCCTTACAGTTCCAAATCTGGCCTTAAGCAAAGTACACTACGTTCTGAACAGCGATTTCTGGCACCCGTAACACTCAATCAAACGAGGAATAAGTAAAGATAAGACTTCAGGGCCAAGCATGGAGAAATAATTGAACGACTATAGCTTTACATAAGCACCAAAGAGCAGATTGTGTTGAAGATTCTTTGAGTTGCATCTTTGGCCTTCACAGGTGTCGCGGTTTAATGAGGTGAAATCCACGTTGGATTACAGCGTTCACCGTGTTAACAAGGTGAAGAAAACACTCCACGTCTGCGCTGAAGCAAAAATCACCATTGTGTTATGTTTTGTTATGATATGTGGAAGAACACTAAAAGAATCTTAAACCTTTACTATCATGACACATTATATACATTTATGGCTTCCTCTTCAGGATGTTGCTGTGCAACATAAAAAGACAAAATGGGGCCGTAAAGACTTAATTGTCAGTTTGATGGAGGCCATTAACAAACGACGGTCATGCAACATATAACATGGGTGGATAATAAAGAATGAACTATGACTGACAATGACTTGGGGCCATGCGTGCAACAGATTTTAAATTGTAGTAAAAATGTGATAACGACAAAAATCTATAGAACTACTGGTTTCTCCAAACTGAGAATAATTTTTTTATAGGGTCAAAAACTATCAAATTTTATGGAATGCTGACCGTAAGGGGTGTGAATTAATAGATATGATTAATCCCGATAAAAATCTATAAATCGATTTTGAAATTGATCATTGAAATTTAGAAAATACTAATCAGCAAACTTGTACATGTACACTGTAAGATTTGTATGAAAATGTATTGATTTATCTGAAACTTCAGGCTTATAATATATTATATATGTGAGCCGCTGTATTTAGGAAACAGGTTGCAATCTGTTTCATGTTTGAACAGCATTGAAATAAAATATTAAAGTTTCATGTTCCACTAATATAACTTTCTTCCATGCTTAGAGTGTGAACCCTAAAGATAAGTAAAACGTTTTGTTGAATATTTCCATCAAAAATGTATGTTTAAACATCAATTCGGCCGCGTATTGAATCGCTACGAGAATTGTGCGCTGTAATATCGCGATATATCGGCAAATTTATTTTTTAAACACCCCTACTGACCGTAGAGCTACAAACAAAATACAAAAAGCGACTTATTGACGAAATATATTTGTATACCGTATTGTCACTCGTAGAAGCCATGCTTCAATGTGTTGCGGTTATCCATACAAAAATAAACACCTCCCACAAATAAACAACTCAGTTTTCCTATCAGGGAGAACAAAAAAAGAGGTCGTAATTTGTTGCCATTTGTTTTTTAAACAGTCATTAAGATATAAGCCAAGAAGACTTTCACAACTACTGTAAGTGACTCACTAAAGTGAACTATTAGTTGCTTTTTGCAAAAAGATTGTATTATCTGTCTACATGTATTTGCTGTACCATTTCTTCAAATATCCATTGCTTTACACGTCAAGCACACAACTTAACAGGAGAGTGCAAAAAGCACAGACGTCGGAACATGAAAGAATCCGTCAAAATCAACCACTTTTAAAGAACTTGACCTGGTGGCTACCAACGAAGACTGATGTAGAGTATGCCGACTCCTTCCGGACTCCCTCAAAGCTGAGTTGCCCTGTTCTTGACCGCAGTGGGAGACCGCAAGACTTCGGACAAAGTCAAGTCAATTTTCAGCTGGCGAAAATGCTTGGTGGTGTGCGATGTGACCAGGAGAGGTCATGAGCTTCACTCTACCTTGATGGGCTTTTTCCTGAACTATACAACTCTAGTCCTGGAAAAGAATATGATGAGAGGAATTTATTTTATTTTTTTTTTCATACCTGGAGACTTTTTCACAAGTACCACTGATAATACCACGATGTAACAAAATGAAGTCTCCAAAGTACCTTGTAGTGTACAAAAAGATGCTTACGAAAGCTAAAATTTGCAAGATTTTGTTGACTTTTTTTTATTTCATCCCTAAAAGTTACTAGTGTACAGCATTTTCTTGAAGAATCCATTCAAAGAAGACATATTTTGCGTTTTGAGCCTCACCAAAATGTGCCTGTTTTGAAGTCAGTGCTGAGTAGGGTTGTTGTTACCTTGACAACAAAAAGCGCAGCTAGTGAATGTTAACTTGATAAGCCTAAAGTATACAAAGAAAATCAAGTTAAACCTACAAAGTGTACGTGAGTATCTGTAATTTCACTCGAACAGACGGCACTTGATCACCAAACTGAATTAGTGTAGCAGATCTGTACTGTGTTCACTCGTGCATGCAGTAGACATTACCAAACACAATTATTTTTATTTTTCCTTAACCGCGCCTATCCCACCTGCCGCCGCGTGTGGAGTTACCCGATTTCAACAGAAAGTGACCTGATTTCAATAGGAAGTGATCCGGAAGTGGTCTAAAATCAACAGGAAGTGACCTGATTTCAACAGGAAGTGAACAGGAAATGGCCTGATTTCAACAGAAAGCAATCCGGAAGTGGTCTGAAATCAACAGGAAGTGAACCGGAACTGGCCTGATTTCAACAGGAAGTGACCTGTTTCAACTGGAAGTGACCAAACACAATTGTATCACCCCCCCCCCCCCCCATTTCTACTGTCAAAATATTTAAAGGACACTAAATGAAGTTAGTTGTGGTAGCAACAGAACCAACGAAGCAAGCAATTAATTACAATATTATATTTTTTTTAAACTGTGAATTGTCTGAAGAACTAAATAAACAAAAACAATAATAATTAGCAATTAATTGATTTAAAAAAAAAAATTCTCCTTAGGCCATAACAACTTGCGCTTTGGTCTATGCAAAATGTCTTCATATCACATACAGTGAGTAGAGAAGAGACAAAAACATGCAGCTACCTATAGAATCAAACTTTCAAAAAACACATTCAAGAAACTTCTGGTTCTTGCATCAACAAAAGAATGTTATAGTATGGATGCGGAATGAATGGTGTGCGAGACTGCCGGCAATCACCCAAGATAGTCGTTAGGCGCTTCACAAAGCTAATTGTTCCAATGTGGAAGTGTTGCATAAAGATTAGAACGCATGAAAGTGAAAACAAAGAAGCTGTTTTTGTCAGAGGTGCATTCGTGGAGTCCATTTTTCAACAGTTTACATGCTGCAAATACAAACCAGGCTTGTGTCCATTTAAGTTCAAGGCCGCATAACAATACAGGACCTGCTTTGTCCATTCAAAGCAAGATCCGAAAATAGCGAGCTTCACTCTAAAAAGGTGGAATCCTAGAAGTAGAGGCACATGGATGGACTGTATGAAGGTCACCATGTGGTCTACTAATAGGTAAAGTATTCCCCACGGTTCCGCTGGATAAGTGTCCTGTTCTAGAACAGCGATTTCCGACAACGAAGCACTTTAGAATGACGCTAGTGGCCCAGTGGGGGAAGAGACGCTTCTGGTGGCCCAAAATGTATGGTGAGGATTACGGCGTAATTGACCTTATTGCCGCATGGTTGGTGTCATTTCCGTCATTAATGTACAAGCCTGAAAGATTGGACCTTATTGTACCTTTGTACCAAAGCGACCTCTAATTTGATGTCCATTGACTGAAATAAACATAAGGCCAAATGGTGTCAAAATCTCAATGGAAAAGCAGTCAACCACCACTGGAGGACAACAAACTAAATTCATTTGTGCAGGATTGGCATGTTGTTTTTGGACTGAACAAATCATATTCACATAAAACTGCCGATCAAGTTGAAACAAAAATCAGTTTACTTAGATCATTATGTTGTTTACAACTAAAGTTGTCACGCCGATTCCAAAATTGCAGTCAATTTTTTTCTAGCACATTAAGATTTTACTCTCCAGATAATCACAATTCCAAAATAGCTGTAGTAAGACTGTAGTAAGAAAAGCTGATTACGATAGGTGGCAACTTGTTTATGTAGCTCCCAAACTTTGTAACTGTTCCATCTTATTGTTTTATTTATATACATACATATCTAGTTAATTTTTTTTTTTAAAGAAAACTTGGATCCTATAGCTCAAAAACTTTACATGAGAGGAAAAACTGAGATCAGTTTTGGATTCCACACCCAGAAATTAGTTAAAAACAGCTGTCAGAGAGAACTCGACAAAAATTGTGTTACCCGGTAGAGTTAGGAAGAGGCAGAATTTCCAACGTTTTTTGTAACAGGTGCCACAAATAACCATGATTTAACATCGAAGGTCTGTTCTAACTTCAACCTATGACCCTGCCAACAACCGTTTCCAATTTCATTTGTATTCTGGGTTCAGTATTTGCTCGATTTGTTTAAAAAAAAAAGGTAAAAGGAGAAAGACAGAAAACCGCAACAGGCGTGCAGCTGTATTAACAGACTACTCACAAATCCCTTCCCAAGTGTGGAAAATATAAATAACTCGATAAATAATAAACCTTGAGCTCGCCCTCAAGCAATTGAAGAAAAATTAAAAAAGAAGCGCACACTACTTGGCCAAACAGCAGTGGTGCCCGTTGATTCACTTTCAGCTAGTTCCATTCATCCATCCAGGCTGGTGAAGTTCACGCGTTGGCTAGCAAAGTTAGCATGCAGGCTAGTGGTTTTGGGGCAAACCTGATAAAGCATTTGTTGCTAATGTTCCTCATAGGTGATCATGAACATTCAGCGTGTAGCCCAACAGTAGGACAGTAATAACAGTCACCTCTTTATGTTGGCATCTTATTAAATTTTGTGCAGCATAACAGCTAAATACTGCTTCACCATGTTTGCTTTCAGCTCCACTAATTGACCCGAGTCTGCAGATTCCTACTATGTTTATATTCTATTTGCATTAATTTAATGTATTCAGGACTCAAACCATTCAGTGATTTATATCAGAATTTTAAAATCTATTCTCCAGCTGACTGAGCGCTATTGTGAAGTCTTTAGAACTGGAGTAATATGTTCTGATTTCTTTGTTCTAGTCAAAACCCAATTCTAACGCCATGTCTAGGTGAACTCATATTCAATTTGGATTTACATCCCCACAAAAACGACTTTTTCGATTGTCCTATTCGTTGATACATGATTGGTCTGCCTTTTTGCCGAAAGTGTATTCAAGCTTCTGATTGGCTGAAATGGTCCTACCGTTTGGGGGCAAAGCGTACACAAGTGTGGAACTCATTTGAACCAAACTAATTCGAGCTTATTTAAATATGCTCAATGTATTAAACGTGTTTACTGTAAATACGTTCGAAAGAGTTTGCAAACACGTTTGAACGCAAAGTCGTTGGAACGAGCTTGCAAATTAATGTAAAAAAATGCTATATTTTTAGCATTTAGCCTACAACTATGTTTGCCAGTCAAAAGGTTTACTCCATATCGGCAGTTGCATGGTTCCATAATAGCGCCATCCGCTGCTTTCGAATGCAATCAACTCGTCTTTGGGACACGTTTTTAATTGTTGTTGTTGTTTTACATACAGAAGGCTTTGATGCAGCTTCTCAACTGAAGAGAACGGTTGAAGAAATGTTATTACAAAAACAGCCAGCAGGTGGCAGCAGAGCAAAAGAGCTCAACCAGGGCCATGTTGAAAAAAGCTCATTTACCCACAGTTCTAAACAGATTTGTGAATAATAATGAAAGTTAGCTATATTCTAATGCTAATTGCTGCAAAATGGAAACAGAGGTGGCTTAAAGCAATGGTAGTTATTGCAAAAAGCGGCCAGCAGGTGGCAGCAGAGTATAAGAGATCAGCCAGGGCCATGTTGCAACAAGCACTTTTTGGCAGTGTTTTCACCAGGAATGTGAATACTGATGACATTTAGCTATATTCTAATGCTAATTGCTGCAAAACGGAAACAGATACAAATATATTTTTTTCCTCTCATCTTTCTTTTGGTAGGTTCCATGTTTTTATAGCAATAGAACACAATATGTTGTGGGCAAAATCAATCAGAATCCAGTAAAACAGCCAGGAGCAAAGGGGGTTGCTTCAGTGAAAATGGCTGGAAGTGAATGAGTTACTATTTCCCTTTTTGTGGGGTGCAAGAAACTTGGCTAATATAATAATATATTGTAATGCTAATATAATAATATATTTGAATGCTAATTGTTGCAAAACTAAAACAAATATAAATATATTTAATATTTTTATATTTTCGTGATGAAAGAAGAGACTAAATCTTTATTTTTTTTCGTTTTTATAGCAAGAGAACACAATATTCTGTGGGCCTTGCAAAATCAGTCAAAATCCAGTAAAACAGCCGGGAGCGAAGGGGCTTGCTTCAGTGAAAATGGCTGGGAGTGAATGAGTTCATGTTAAAATATATTTAAATAGGAGTAACAGTTGATGTGTAGAATTTGAATATATTTGTCAGGCTTCCGCATTCAATTTATCACACTTTATATGGCCAAACCCACTTAAGCATCTACAATGAAATGTTGTGGAGATACGCTCGAGGAAGAGAAACAGATTTGCAGATGTTTGCAGCTCAGCGCAAATAGTGAGTAAAGCGATCCATGTCTGGAGACACAAGTGAAGACTGATCTGCTGTGGGATGGCAGCAGCTTGTGTTTTGGTGGCACTGAGGAGGGGGCAAGCGTGGCTGGAGAAAAGTTCCCGACCTTGATGAATGAGCCTCGGTGGCGCTTTGCCGCACTAAACGCTTTTCCGCTCAGCTGTGGCGACAACGTGATTAATATTTGCATGGCATTCGGCCAATTCATCACGGCCCACGTGCGGGTTCCACGTCACATGGACGCCGCCGGTCCAAGAGCGCAGATTTGGCAAGACTTCAAGCCAAAACAAACAACTGCGAATGTATACAAGCGCAGCCATGTTCTGCCAAGACTCGGATTTAGGAATACGGGGGAAAAAAAGCGGCGTTTTCGCTCGCCGCCGCCAACTATCACCTTCCATTGCCTTCTTGAATAATGACTCCCGATTTGACGAGCAGCTCATGTATTGTCGATACGGTTTAGCTTCAGCACCGTGAACAAGTCCCACTGATGAATTGTCACGCATGCGAGAAAGGAAGTGCCGAATATGAGAACAAATGGCTTAAATGAGCCGTTCAACTGCAGAAGCCAGATGATATCGCACATATACGTTAAGATTGTCGAGTTTCGCTTGTTTTTTTTTGCTCTCGCTTCATGATGGAGTGTCATCGCTGTAATCAAAATGGCTTTGTGCTGCCACAGGTATGGTTTTGCAAGGCAGCCGCCATCTTCTTTCTGTCTGGAATTATACGTTAGCAGCCTACTTGTACTCTGTAGTTTTACTCCCCACTTGAAAAATCTAACTCGATACAAGTGCAGGTAAATGAGAACACATTTTTGCAAGGATGCCCAATCGCCTGGTAAACAGACACCAAGATTACCATGAGTCCTTCAAATGTCGCATGAACACTTGATTGGCAGAAAATTACTTCCAAAAAAGTGGCCTCAAGTTGACACCTTAAGTTACTTCCAATTATAGTTTTGTTATTTTTATTTTGTTTTTAGTATAGCAGATAAAATAGGTATACATTTATGTATATCGCAAATTAGCGACAAAAGGCATTTACGGTAAAAACAAAAAAAAACTCGGCACACATTTTATTTTATAAATACTAAACATTCGGTGTAAAAAAAAAAAAAAAATGTGTCACTCCCAGTTGATGATGACTGTCAACCAAAACAACCTCATAAATTCACTTTACCGGTGACTAGCTTAATGCTAACACAAAGGGAAAAGCCATAGACAGGCTAATGAATAGAATCTTTGCTGCTGGTATAATGCTTTAAGGAATGGACACAAACACTCATAGACAAGATAAAATCCTCACATGAGTATATTCTTTATCCTCAGTGAAAAATAACTAATTTTGCTGCAGATAACTGAAACACTTACAGGAGTTGAGTTGTATCGTCTTGCACAGCCCGGAAAGAACCAAAATGATTTTAT
Organism: Leptonotus elevatus; assembly: GCF_054856555.1. Lineage (NCBI taxonomy): Eukaryota > Metazoa > Chordata > Actinopteri > Syngnathiformes > Syngnathidae > Leptonotus > Leptonotus elevatus. Next base: position 3,577,137 of record NC_141242.1, on the reverse strand, counting down.
CATGCACACACATTTTGTTAAAATTGTATTTAATTATGATAATATTCTATATTTTTATAATGTGCAATAATATAGAGGGCTATTTCCCCTTTTTTTTTTATATATATATATATTTTTTTTTTAAATTTTTTGGGGGGTTGTGGTTGAAATTAATGGCATTTCTAATCTATCTCACTGAGGAAAGATGATATGAAAAAGTGTTTTGAGTATCCCAAGGCGTCACTGGATATGCTTTTTTGGGGGGTGTTGTATGGCGATTGCCTTACTCTTCGAAAAGTCACACACAGTCCTGCTCTCCTCGAGACATGAAAGCCACCCCGAGATACATTAGGACACAGCGTAGGTGTTCCATACATAAATTCTAGCGGCGGTATTGCGAGTGAGCAACATTTATCCCGTCCTTGAAGAGAGAGCATTTCTTCCGCTCAAAGAAAATAGGGATCGCTGAATTCCCATCAGGTGGCCGATTCTTTGGCCACAAAATGGATTATCTGTCAAGAGCTGGTTTGTTGGCCTGCTGGTTGCTGCAGAGGAGATAGCGTTTGTCTTTGTCTCACAGGGACACCTTGCTAGCGAGCACTTCTCCTTGTGTAAAGCCGGGGGGGGAAATAATCCATATTTGAAGCTGTCGTTAGCCCGCATCTTGCCGGGAATTCCCACGGTGGGTTAAGTTTGGATACGGCATGACAGATGAATGGGAAAGCTGCTTAGGGAAGACGGGGAGTCGGATCTCCGAGCCGCTCGGTGGCCATTTTTGGACGGGCGGAGGAGATTCCAGTGTCTGGCATTGGTGGAGGCGCTTTGGTGCAGTGGGAGCGCCGAGCCAGGTGGTCGTCGCTTGGCAGCAGGAGTGCCGCCTCGCTCGTGTGCGCTCACTCGCCAAGCTGCTCCAGTCGAACCCTCTTTGGGCGACGCTAACAAAAGGTCTTGATGAGATGAAATATCAGTTATTACCCTGCCAAGGTGAACAGCGCCGTACGAATGCAGAGTCATTAATATGCGTGTCTACACACAGAATCATGAGGGCTCAATTATGTCTGTGTTGACCAGTGGTGAAGGTTTGAATTTTGAGCAGACGGTAAGAATCACAACCACTCATGTCACATAATCCAAAAGTAATTAAAAGTCATCAAATTACATTGCTTTAATATGATGTTACTAGGATTACATTACTAACTACCGTACATTTTTAAACAGGTAACTAGTTACTCTTTCGGAACAAATTTTGAAGTATCCTTACCAACCCCGTTTAATACATATAACAATCGGAAATGTTGGTAGATTTTCGTTTCATTTATACGATAAAGAGCTTATTGATCATATACTAAATTATATTGTCTTTTCAACTGAAGGATGTTCTGTGAATTAATTGATGGCAGACGTGAGGATTTAATGCTGCTCGTCAAGCTAGACCTGGGTTATTACTTAAGATGTTGTCATGTTTGAGGATAATCTTACATAGGGTGGGTTTCAATCCATCTATTTTTATTCGAACTTTCAAGAATTGCCAAAAAGAAACTGAATGGAAATGCCAGAAATTCGGAAAAAAAAAGGGCCCAAAATTCAAAAAAAAGTGTTTACGCTTGGAGGGGGTGGTTTTTGAAGCGTATCGAAAAAAGGAAAATGTGCATTTTGGCGATGGAAACAGGTTTTGCGAATTAGCGACTACAAGACTGGATGTATGTCGCATGTTTTGACTGATACTACATCACATGCACGTTTGCAGTCACAATAAATGGCGGATGATAAAGTAAGATATGTTTGGGGAGACCAAGAAACACAATTCTTTTTATAATTAGTTAAAGAAAAAAAACATCAATGCAATTTTAGATGGCTTTATCAACATCAGCTCTCAATGTAACGACACACACTTTACTTACATGCGGGAGGGAAGCCAACAAAGACAGACGACTTCCGTTCAGTCCGTCAAAACCAACATTCCCACCTGGAACTGCCCATTGTCCCAAAGTTCCGTCACTACAACGTCATCTCGCGGCGCATATTTGCAAAAGAAGCGCGGATGGAAACGGGCATAAGTCGGCTTGTCCCTTTTACGCAATTTCACAAAATTTGCATAAAAATGTGTACACATACATTAATCAATACCAATGACAAGAAGAGGTTTAGCAAAAAACTAATTTCCATTTTTTTCCCAACACCTGTCTCAAACCACCATGTTTGATCCCTTAAAATCAATAGGGCGCTTGCAAAACATTCATCAACAATCCCCAAAGATTTGGGGGGAAACCAAGACCGGTAGCAAAGTGACAAGAACACGTAACCACTTATCAATATGATTGTGTTGACTTGAGTCTACTAACAGCTTGGGTTTCAAATTTGCAGACAATCTGTGAAGAAACCATTTCAATGGTGACAGGAAAAGACGCAAAATGTCAGGATTTCAACAAATCGAGCTGACTCACTAATGCATCCTGCTTAGCGTTTTCTCAGTATTTAGTATTGCTCCCACACCAACGTGCACCTCAGGAGTCGTCGGAGCAAATGAAATGCTCGCTATGAGCCAACGAGCGGGAGAGAAAATTAATAACGAGAAAAGACCGGCCGTCGGCCTTTATTTTCGCCGCGCTATTTCCTTGCATTAGCTCCAAAAAGCTGCAGCACTTGTTCGCAACCGCCAAGATTTATCTCATGTGAAGCTGCAACACTTACTTTGCTGGCCTGCTGAGACAAAAGCGTCTTAATAATAATTTAATACGGCAGGGAAGAGCTCCCAGAGCTCGTATCTTGGATTGAATGTATAGTCTAAAAAAAATAATATATATATATAAAATGTACAATAAAATGTTTTTTCTAAGTTTCGCACTCTTAACATAAAAGTGGAAAAAATTTAAACTAATAGAAATATGGCTGCATCTTTTAGTCACTGATACATTAATTTCATAACAATTGATCAAATTGAGATAAAATTACAAACATGTACTGTAAAAAACGAGTGATATTGATTTGTGTTGGTTATTTTTCTGCCACTAGATGGCATAATTGCATTTGTAAGACGGTGACAACTCAGTGCATTTTCTTTTCACATTAAGAGCGATCTAATCTTTAACATGAAGTAACTTGTGAAATTCTACATATTTTTAAAATTGCAAAATACAACTTAACTCCAGTCTCCACAAATATATGCATTATTATTAAATGTATTACTGCTAAATTTTGGCGTGGACGTGTCTGCTGTCTGGCGTTAAAGGAACTTTAAATGAACACAATTAACACACTCATTTTGACACAAAATAGCACCTTATAATACTGTACATTTCAAAAACATACATTCACAGACAATTCAATAAATGAACATAGAATGTAAATGATGTGTTGCTCAGTGAAGACTTACTTCTGAAAAGTACCGCCCACCACTGGTTTGCGCTATTCCATGCCTCCTGCCCTCATCTCTATGCAAACACAAAAATGAAAGAAAATTTAATCAAATGTATTGTCATTGCACATGCACACGTACAGAGCAATGAAATTCATTTAAGAGTTACAAATCATCCAAAAGACATTAAAAAAAAAATTAATAACCAACAGAAGAGCGGGCATAGAGAAGCCTAATGGGTCGCCAAACAGTGCTCCCAATTCCTTAGATGGGAAAAAAATCATAAGGAAGTAAAAAGATCAACTACTAGTGCTTCACATTGTTGGTTATAGTGAATTGAAAAATACTTTTAGTCTCCAATTTTGTTTACTTAAGTTTTTTTTAACATGCCACACAAACCATTATCATGATAAGCTGTTATTTGAAGGTAAAACGACAAATTTGACAGTAATGGTTTGACGTATCATATCATGCCATGCTTCAGATGCCATAATAAAACATTATCAGATCTCGACAGCATCAATGGCCATTAATTAGCCTCACTTCAAGTAAAGTGGCGCATAATGGCGGTACAATACAGCAGCAGCCATGGACTTCAATTAACGTGTGCATGCACTCTGATTCCGATGCTGGGAAATGTTTACGCCTTTTAAGGCCACAATCAGTCAAGCATGTGTCAGCTGACACAGCGGGCGGTCCCAACAGGACGTTGATTTTCTCTATTTGCTCGCTTTGTCATCAGAGCCGAAACATCAATGACGATAAGTCGCGACACAGGACGCCAAGAACGGCTCGGGCAGTCAATCAGGCATGACCTTTTTCAGGATGTGCGGATAAAATAAATAAATAAATAAAATGTGCCGTTAAAATCAGCAAATGTCTGACACATTCATTCATTGGGCACGTGTTAGGCGTCTTGACACAGCAGGACTGAAAAGTTATGAAGCAAAAAGGACATGTTGATAAATCGATGCCACGCAATCCAGTCTACTTAATACATAATTGACGTTCACTCAATGTTATGTTCGCGGCTGCATAAATGGATCTTGTATTTATGCGGTCCTCTTATTGGAGCCATAATAACAAGACTCGGCTTGAGACAAAATATCAATATCATAATATAACACTATTGCTCATAATTCAGTATCAATACCCCGAGACCAGAAACTATCATTTTATTTAATTCAATTTAGCGCCAAGCTTCACTTTATGGCGGTCAAGAATGGAGCTGATGTCCATTTTCTTATTTAAACAAATACCAAACTGAACTTACTGTCAATAAATATCAACATGTTTGATAAAAATATGTACTGTATTTAATACTTTTTGTCTGTGTAGATTCTCATTGATCCATGTCATAGTAATCTGTAAACATTGAAGAACTATTGAGGTAAAAAAAATAAAAAATAAAAATAAAAAAAGCTCAAAAATGGCTTGGGCAATTATGACTATTTTGATAAACCAAGTGCAGAGTTGGACTTTTTTAACCGCCAGGAATGGACCTTAACCGTCATCATTTTGTTTTACTAAACCAAGTGCAGCATTTGACTTCTTAGCCATTAAAAATGGGGCCCGAGGTTTACTTTTTCAAAATAAAGTAAGTGCCAAAATTGACTTTTTGACCAAGAATAGAGCTGAACGTCAAATCTGTTTAAAATAATCGACTGCAGAATTAGATTTTTTTTTTTACCATCTAGAATGGCCCTGACTTGTTATTTTTGTTTTAAAATGCCAAGTTCAACATTTTGACCTTCAAGAATGAAGTTGACTGTCATGACTTTATTTTAATAAACCGAGAGCAGAGTTTGACTTTTCAACTGTCAAGTAAGGAACTGTGAGACACAAATGAGAAATAAACAAAAGGCCAACGGTGACTTTTCGACTGCCACCCATGGAGCTTGCCGTTATTTAGTGGTGACAACCTTGGAAAATGAACTTCATGTTTTAAACGCATCACTGACAAGAAACGTATATTTTCACTGAACCAATCGTACAAAAATAATTGATGATTAGCAACGGAAGCAAAATGGCTATAGCTTAGGTGTCATGTTTCGGTTCTGTGGGGGTTGGGTTTTTGTTTAAGGGTGTTCTTTGTCTTGTGTAATGTCTAACCACGTCCACCTGTGTGTGCGTCTTCCCTTCCCCAGGTGTGTTTCATTAGTGTTGGTGTATTTAGTCTGTTGTGCATGTCCAGTCAATGTGGGTGTATTGCCTATGTTATGTGTGGAAGTTTGTGCGTCAAGTCTTTGTCACAGCCAAGTCATCTTTGTCACAGCCATGTAGCCATTGTCACTGCAAAATAGCCTTTGTCACAGCCAAGTCATCGCCACAGCTAACCAAGTCATCATCATCACAGCTAACCAAGTCATCATCGTCACAGCTAACCAAGTCACAGCCAAGAAGCCACAACCCCAACCAAGTCAAGTCACTCCACAGCAAGTCAAGTCAAGGCAAATCAGGTCATGTCACGTCACGCTTCCTTCCAGTTACGGCGACCAGGCTACTCACGTCCTGTCTAGTAATGGCGACCAGTCCAGTCACATTCTGTCCAGTCAAGGCGATCCGCCTACTCACATCTTGTCCTAGTCAAGACGATCACTCTACTCACGTTCTGTCCAGTCATGGCGACCAGTCTTCTCACGTCCTGTCCAGTCATTACGAACAGTCCAGTCACATCCTGTCCAGTCACATCCTGTCCAGTCACATCCTGTCCAGTCAAGGCGATCCGCCTACTCACATCTTGTCCTAGTCAAGACGATCACTCTACTCACGTTCTGTCCAGTCATGGCGACCAGTCTTCTCACGTCCTGTCCAGTCATTACGAACAGTACAGTCACATCCTGTCCAGTCACATCCTGTCCAGTCACATCCTGTCCAGTCATGGCGACCCATGATTGATTTAATGTTAAAGCTTACCCACCACCCACATTTGGGAAATATATTTTGTCCATCGATTGTAAACACGATTGTGTGTTTTGCTTGATCATGTGTGTAATCATTTAGAGTATAGACTTGACCAATATAAAAGTAAATGGCTGTGAATCGACGCGAGCGCATCTGTGGTTACTGGAAGATGATTGGTTTGGCAATGGGGCCTTAATGGAAACAACCAAGTGAATGGTCCTGCTATAAACAGCCATCAGCATTCGTGCACATCCTGCAAAGCCGTAGTGACTCTTCCTCCCTCCCTCAGGCTGCCAAGGTGCTGGTGCTGGCTACAAATGCTTGTTTATTGGGAGCAGTGCAGCGGGTGGTGGAGAGAGTTGGCGTCCTGCTGCGGACTGCATGAAGCCAAATTTGCTGAGAGAGAGTCACAAGTTCCTGAGTCGGGTTCTCTCTCGCCCCGGGGCTCCGCCGGCGGAGAGACTTCCACCTGCAATGTCAGGTTGATTACACAGCGGGAGTGGCGCAGCTTATTGATCACATTTGCCACTGTTGACTAGCCGAGTCTTGCGAGGCTTTCCGAATCAAAACTCAGCCAGTATGAAGTGGTTCGGCTCAATCGACTGCAGCCGCACACCAGGCTAAAGGCTTTTTTCAGGCACAAAATCGCAGGCATAGGCTGCATTCGCAGGAGTGAATCGGAGGGTGTGTGACTTCTTACACTTTGTGGATCCATTTAAGGCAGGGATGGGGGCAACTTAAATGATAGAGGGGGCCCCAAATTTCTATCAGTGCTACGGGGGGCCACATATGGCCATGCACTTCCTAACCATACATGCCCTTAATACAGTAAATTTCATTTTTCCTAATACAGTTTTCAATGAATGTATAAAAGGTCCACTATTCAACAGCAAAAATAACAAAATAACCACATTCAAGGAAAGCATAAAACTGCTCAACAGCAAACCAAAATTAAGTGCAACAACTCATTTTGTGCATTTGTTTTTTTCCACAAGAAATCCACTCACTAAAATTGTATATCATGCAGGACAAAAAATAAATAAATAAAATATAGGGCTACCCACGTTGTAGTATATGACAGTATAAGCCCCAGTGCAAGTGCAACTTAGCCATGTCTGCCATTTAGTGGTGAATGGTGATACTACAACTTAAAGCTATACAGCGGAACCGTGTTATTTGCGTGGAGAATAGGGACCGGGCTGGACCGAGAATAGGAAAATTGACGTATAATTGAAATGCATTATGAAGAGGGGATGGCATTTAGAAGAAAAAAAAACAGAAAATTCAACAATACATGCTAATAAACCTAAAATATATATTTTTTCCATGAAAATGGGGGTTTGTTCTGCCCAAAAATTTAAAACAAAGAAAAAAATGATTATATAAATAAAATGGTGCCAAGCTTGTATACAGGGGACCATTGTAGTAGAAGAAACATGTTTATAATTTGACCATCAATAATGGAACCGATTGCTGTTATTTAGTTTGAATAAACTAAGCTAGACTTTTTGAATGTTATGAATTGAGATGACCACACTTGTTTATTAGTTTATTTAACTGCCAAGCTTGACTTTTCAGCCAGAAATTAAATTTTTAACCACCATGAATGAAGCTGACCGTAGTTATTTTTGATTAAATTAAAATACCAAGTGCTGACATGGATTTTTTGATAGTAAAATAGGAAGGAGCTGACATCATAATTGTGTTTTAATAAACCAAATAATTTGCCAGGTTTGACCGTCAAGAATGGAACTGACAGATTATTTTTGTTTTAATAAACCTAGTTTTACTTTTTGACCTTTAAGAATGCAGCTGACTGGTATTTTGTTTTCAGAAACTAAGTGCAAAGTTTGACTTTGTTGTCAAGAACCATCACGAACGGAGTTGGTTGCCATTATTTTTGTTTTCATAAACCAAGGGCAGAGTTTGTCATTTCTACCATCAGAAACGGAGGTGAGACGGTCATCGCTTTGTATTAATAAACCAAGTTTGACTTTTTGCTTCCGAGTCCTCCAAGTTCAGTTAAGAGCACGAACCGACGAGTGAAGACTGCTGACATCTTCAGTTGACGATTTATTACCTGCAGGCTGATCCAAGAGCACACTCCACCACCGCGTAATTGGACCGACTCTCTTCTCGGGCTCTTTGAGCTTTCATTTCTCCGGCTGGAGGGGAAACCAGAGGCGTGGAAGAATGGAGTCGGGTCAGACTAATGCTTGGTTGGGGGATTTGGGACGGATTGGAGAGCATCCGCAAGGCATCATTACCTGCAAATCTGCGCACACTCACACACAAACCTCAAGCGAAGTATTGACGTCTGATTTGAAGTGTTTGTTTTGCGCCGGCAAACAACAGTGCGATCTCATTAACTCTCCAAAACGCACGAGGGAGATGTTTTCACACTGTAACTTTTTATTCCCAAGGATTAGGAAATTGAATGGATTTTGTTTTTTTGTGTGTGTCAAAAATATTGAGGCAAGATGATCAAGAACCCCACCCCCCCCCGCACCGCTAGAAAAATAGTGCACATGCAACATTCTACTCATCTCGACGGCTCAGTGTTGAGACGACGCAAGCATTTTAAGTGCACAAGTCAAACATATCTGTCGTCTTTTCAGGATGCTGCCTCAGCTTCCTTGTGGGGAATATGGAAAAGCAAACACACAAAAATAGGAAAAAGGACATCGTGGGCAAATAAAAGTTATTCAGCATTTATCGCTCTTTCAGCAAAGTCACAGTTGGAAGTTTGTGAACATTTCACAAGCGTCTTAAAGGAGAACATCAATGCCCAGTCGACAACGCGAGTGCTGTCCGTGCAGCAAATGGAGCGCATTTTGGCAGCTTGTAAAGCACAAATTGTTTTCCTCAAGACAGCCTGTACCCGTCTGACACTATTATGATTGCGGAAGTACATACAGGTTGATGCATTTCACTTTCAAAAACAGGTGTAAAAAAAATAAAAAAAATAAAACAAAACTACGATAGCAGGACCATTGTTTGATTTTGTTTCCCAGCTGCCAACGAATGAATTACCTTTTTTCCTTTAACAAGAACCCCCACCCGCCCCACCCCCCCCCCACTAAGCCTCTTTCTAGTTTTCTTGTTACTATGACAGCCAAGTAATTAAATTGAACCTAAGAGTGGATATTGTGCAAGACACCACTAATCTGGTAGACAAAACACATTTGTGTGTGCTTTGGGATTTGTATAATAATTGATATCATAAAAAGGAAAAAATAAATTAAAAATAGAGACACCAGGAGGCAGTGCTGGACGTGGCGGAAATGAAGATGTTGAGGTTTTCTCTGAAAGTGACAAGCTTGGATAAGATTAGAAATGAGATCATTAAAGGGATAGCAAAGTTTAAATGTTTTGGAGACTAAAGTTAGAGAAAACAGACAACTGGTTTAGACACATCCAGAAGAGTGATAGTTGAGTATTAATTAGTAGGAGGATCATTATGATGGAGCTGCCAGAAGTGTTGGGAACGTTGCTTTATAATAGTAATTTCTCATTGTTACCAATTACTTGCTAGTAATTGAGTTAGGAATTGAATTACTTTAAAATGGAGACAAATGATCGAGGTAAACAGATTTTTTTTTTTGGGTGCAATTGGAGTTTCGGAAGGCACCTCCAGGTGCAATCTTGCACCTTTTTGTAGCGGAAAACGGTACTTGTGCCGTTGTGGGAGTGAACACAGCCAACTTGCTTCCTGGCCAATGGAGGCCAACAACCACCCATAGCTGTGCGGTGACCCGGGAGGCCGATTTGAAATATATATTTAAGGTAATAATAATAATAACAATGTATTCAATGTATTGATTTCTACAATGATTCAAAGGGTTAGATCAGGGGTGGCCAAGTTCGGTCCTTGAGAGCCACTATCCAGCCTGTTTTCCATGTTTCTCTCTACAAACAAATCTAATTCATGATCAGGATCATTTTCAGGCTTCTGCAAAGCTTGCTGATGAGCTGATCATTAGATTCAGCTGCGCTGAATGAGGGAGACATGGAAAACAGGCTGGATAGTGGCTCTCGAGGACTGAACTTGGCCACCCCTGGGTTAGATAAACACTGTTATACTTATGAATGAAATACAATGACATCCACCACATATGTCCGCAGAGCTCAGAAACCATTTGCATACAAATCCACCCAAATCGCATTACACCACCTGCACCAGAACTTAGACCTGCTTTCAGTTTGTCTATAGTTGGGTTCACCAATTCCGGTGCTCGAGGTCCTTGCATGCCTGATAACGATCCTGATCTTTAGTATCAGGTGTGTTGGTAGGCGAAAACCTCTCAAACCTGCAGGACTCCGGACCTCGGGGACGGCAATTGGTGAACCCTGGTATAGTTGAGTCTACTCTCAGCCACCGAATTTCAGATATGCCCGGGGCGTGTAGAAGAAAACACCTTCAGTCCGCCGGCGCGCTCAGCACGGAGCGGCGCGGTCTGCCAAATTGCCAACCACGCTAAAGGAGGCTTGCACCTGCATGACAACCAAGATGCGTCAGTTTTTCTGCCCTATTGCACGTGCAAATGGAGCCTTCCGTCTTAATGTTGAGTTCTCATTCTTTTAATTCCTACACGACAGTTCCGAGAGTCAGGGTTTGAATCTCGTCTCCGGCTTGCAACCATTAATGTTCACTCTGCTCTATTTCCAGCTTTGAGTGCTAATGACATCGTTGCTGTAAAGCTAACACATCGTGTGGGTTTTAGTGGTGATCAAGAGAAGAACTCTTTAAGTCCAGATGACTGAGGTCAGAGGAAGTCAACTCACACAGAGAGAGAATTGACAGCAGATCAAAATAAATGTGTGACTAATGACTCGCGGCGAGAATATGACATGAGCTGGTCAGTGTGCATACTGAGCAGATAATGACAATTCATCATCACACGCCGATGATTCTATAAAGGCCCCGCTGGTTTGTGTCGCCGGCATCCTCAGAGGACTCATGGCTGAAGGGCACACCAGCAACAAGACTGCTCATTGATCATCGAACCGATGCCTGAGACTCAAGATTGCAATCAGAGATTCGGGCGGTGGGTGGTTGTCACAAAAAAATGTACACACAATGTCAGCGTGTGCGCACACTCTTTACTAGGGGTGTCAAATTGAGTGTGTTAATTTTTTGTTAATTTAAAGTTGTGTGATTAATGACCGCCCCTTACTTGGAAAGCCTGTATTTGGGAAATTCCAGTTGCAACGCAGCAGACACGTCCACGACAAAGTTTAGCAGTAATAAATGTAATAATAATGCATATATTTGTGGAGACTGGAGTCAAATTGTATTTTACAATTGTAAAAATGTGCAGAATTTCACAAGTTACTTCTTGTTAAAAATTAGATAGCTCTTAACATGAAAAGAAAAATGTGCTGAGCTGTCACCAATGTCTTACAAATGCAATTATACCATCTAGTGGCAGAAAAATGACCAACACAAATCAATATCACACTAGTTTTTTACAGTACAGTACATCTTTCTAATTTCAAGTCATTGTTATTAATTATGAAATTACAGTATCAATGACTAAAAGATGCAGCTTTTATGTTAACAAGAGTATGAAAACCTGGGGGGAAAATATTGTACATTTAAAACCGATAAAATTTGCGATTAATCTTGAGTTAACTATTGAAGTCATGCGATTAATTACAATTAAAAATTCACCCCTAATATTGACACATATTAACAATAAACCTTGCCGAGATGGGCCGTACGTCTAAGTTCATCTATGAGGTCGGTGGGGAAAAATGACCACCAAACAACAACCTCTGGTGCTCTTTTGAGAAACGTGCCAAAATGTGTATTACGTGCACCCCTGATTATCATTATGTCGATGAATAGTGAAATGTCCTTTGTTTTTGTCTTTATCACTTCACACCATACATGAGCTTTTGGGCTTTATTTTAAATGTATTGACTCATCTCCCTACAGGTTTTAGAAAAGTTACTGGAAAATTGTAAGGACCTGAGCTACAATTTCATTAAATTAAGCTTCACTGCAACAACAGCAACAATACCCGATCGTTTGGTGTTTCAAACAAGAGATGCGAAGATTCCGTCTGACAGAGAAGATGAATTTGTTACGGGTTAGCCGTGGGGATTCGTGACTCAAACAAAATCGCAATTTTTTTATGCACTGTGGAGGACATTGGCCACTTGCAACGCCACTACTGCCCAACCCTGCTGGTCGTCGGTCACTTCTCTGCCACCTTAAAATACCCTGGCAGCTATTGTTTCTAAACACGCTAAAAAGGTCTATACATACAAACACAACAATAAAACCAATGCCGTAAACACACATAGCAAGGCAAGAGGGTGTGTTCAGAGTGAGCTTTGATTTCCACACTAATCATGTGTGAGCATTTTTTTTTTCTCCCTTTCCCCGTCCATGGAGCCTCAGTCTGAGCTGGCCTACATAAGCGCTAAGCCTCATTAGCCACAGCCTCAAACCCTGCGAGGGCCTGCACGGGGAGGTGCCGCACAAACGGCCGGTGACAGCACGACAACACATCCAACTGTACGGTACACGATGTTGTGCAGCTAATTGGACGTCTCTCATTTCCTCCCCCCAAAAATGTTTTACTTTCAACTATTGTGAAGGGAGAGGCAGACTTTTTCTGTTTATTTTCTGACTAAATATACGCACTGTGATCATTAACCTTCATGCACTACGGAGGCAGCTGCCTATAGGCCCGAATTTGCTATCTGACTCGCTGAAACTGTCAGAGTTAACCCAGCAACCACCTCCATTGTCATACAGCCCTACAGTGGTACAACTGGAAATTGAACTCATTCACTGCCATCGACTATCGGCGTAAAAAATTAATATGAACTATTTCTATTAAACTTTTCTTTTTTTATGAAAACCTAGAATTTTTTTATTGTACATTTATAACAGATATAAAATTATGATGTAATTAATTACCATTAAACGGCCCTTATTTTTAATATATATTTTTTAAATTAGGCCCGTCAGGCGATAATTTTATATATTTTTTGTAATTAATCACATGACTTCACTAGTTAACTAACAATTAATCACAAATGTTATATCTGTTCTAAATTTACAATATTTTTTTTTCTAGGTTTTCATACTCTTGTTAGCAAAAGTGGATTTTTTTTAAACCAATAGTTGAAATGAATTTTTGACGTCTATGGCCATCAATGGCAGTGAATGAGTTCATCACAAAGTTGTTGGAAAAATATCCCGAAAGAAGTTTGAGTTCAAGCAGTCGTCTTGCCATGTTATGAGAGTTCATCTCAACTTTTGTCCTCAAGGGCCACATTTCAGCTAAAAAGAAACAGTACTCATCAAAGTTGCGAATGACGTATACACAAACACAAGACCCCTAAAAAGATATCCAAAATCGTATTGTTTGACCTCAGTGTCGCTTTTGACACAGTTGACCATGCAATTCTCATGCACTGGCACAATTGTAAGGTGGTTCAAATCCTGCCTATATACCAGGCACTACACATCATACACAATCATCCAGGCCAATTATCGGTGTCGTCTAAATGCCAAACGTAAAAACATGGAATAAGTCACATAATATTTTGATTGAAAGCAAAAACTATATACAGAAAATGCTGGATAAATCTAGGATGGTGTGAATTTTATATCATTTACTGTATTATTGTTTATACAGTATTTCAAAAATGTTCATCATATTGCATTCCCTACAATATTTACAATGCTGCATATTTATTTTACAGGCACCAGGCACAGTGGGGTGCCTCACAGTTCTGAGGTTTGATTTTTAGCTTTGGTCTTGCCGTGTGGAGTTTGCATGTTTTCGCTGTGCTTGCCAGGGTTTTCATCAGGTACACTCACTCGCACAATTCTCTAAACAAGATCCAAAGCATGCTTGCTTCAAGCTGTGTTTTTACTCGTCACACCCATAAGACGTTTACTGTAAAACTCACACGTAAAACAAAAGACAGTTAAACACCGGCATGTTCAACCAAACCATGTTTTTGATTTGATTTGTAAATAATCTGCTAGCATAATGCTAACATGTAATGTAAAACACCATAGTCAGGCTAACAGTAATTAACATTCATATTATGGCAATTAAAAACCTACAAACAACTGATACTTTGCCACACACGGTGCAGCAACAGTAAAAACATATACAGACATGCCTTGAGACACAAGTATAATTTTTTTATATGACCATGTTTGTATCTCAAAACATCTTTCCCCATTAAAATAAATTCAAATGCCATTCATCCGTTCATTAGTGTCAAAAAAACACAAAAAAACACAAACTAACTAGAGAAACTATAATATTTTACGGGGGGAAAAAAGCATACATTAAATATAATGTAAAGTTGTTGTTTTATGTTTTTTTGCTTCAATTCAATGAACAACCAGGGGTCTGTACAATACAGACAAATGCACACAAAGAAGAGTTTTACAACTGACTCAGTTAAGCTGCTGTATAAACCAAATTCTTGTTGTTTAGAGTTTATTTTCAGTTAACTTTAACTGGTAGTGTCAATAATGTTGAAAAAAATTATATTTACGAAGGGTGTTAAATAGTGCATTCATTTTGACTTAATTTAAAGTTCTTTTAACGGCACAAATTTTTTAACGCGCCTGCCCCTTACTTGGAAAGCCTGTACTGGGGAAATTCCAGTCGCAACGCAGCAAATCGTCCACGTCAAAATTTAGCTGTAATAAATTTAATAATAATGCATATATTCGTGGAGACTGGGGTCAAGTTGCATTTTCCAATTTTGAAAATGTGCAGCATTTCACAAGTTACTTCATGTTAAAGATTAGATGCATGCACTGAGCTATCACCAATGTCTTACAAATGCAATTATGCCATCTGATGGCAGAAAAATCACCTCAACACAAATCGTTTTTTTTTACAGTACAGTACATATTTTTTTATTTTAACTCAATTTTATTAATTATTATGAAATTACTGTATCAATGACTAAAAGATGCAGCCATATTTCTATTATAACATTTCCCCCCCTTTTATGTTAACCAGAGTCATGTACATTTTATTGTACATTTAGAACTGATGTAAAAATTGTGATTAATCATAAGTTAACTATTGAAGTTATGTGATTTATTAAGATTGTAAAAAATTTGACGGGGGTCGTCCTTTGGCGCTGCCGCGGCCTGGGGGGCCCTGAGGTGTTGCGCTTGCTCTGTCCTGGCAGGGGTCGACGGCTCCCCTCTTTGGTGGAGATTTTCATGCATGCCAGATCCACCACACCAGCATCTATCGAAACTCAGACGCAATCTGCTTCTTCCTCGGGACATTGATTCGGTGGAGGCTGGTGTCTGTGGATCTCACTCTGCTTCGTCTGTCCTGCCTTCCTTTCCTCAGTCTCTCCTTTGGTCTCCCTGATTTTTTGGATTTGTTGGAATTTAGATGTTTCTGGGGTTGGTGAAGAACTCTGGTTGGTGGCCCGGTGGGTGGTGTCTGGTCGGTGCTGGATTTCACCTTCCTTTGTTTTCTTTGGTCCTTCCTCGGGTCTCCTGACGGCGGTGTTCGGTTTAGGTGAGTGAACGGTATGGGATTTTTTTTAATAGGTTTTTGGTGAACTAACGAATACACACACGCACGTACATACACATACAAAACAAAAAACAAAAAAAAGAGCAATGATGATGACATTACCGAATGAACGATACTGAGCTCTTTAAAAAAAAAAAAAAAAAGAGAGAGAGAGAGAGAGAGAGAGAGAGAGAGAGAAAGAAAACAAAAAAACCACACAAAAAAAAAGATTTCAAAAAATTTAATTGCCTGACACCCCTAATATTTACTAATGATATATGCCAAACTGCTGCTTGTTGTGAAGTGAATTGATTTGACTGCCACTATTACCGGAGTAATAGTTGGGGATCTTCTCTTTCTCTTCTTCTTGACTCTTTTAGTAATGACACTGCATTCTCTTCTAGTGGACCTCAGTGGTGCCAGCAGGAAATTCGAACCTGCCTGTACACTCTGAAAAGTCACAAACGTGCAAAACAAACTAGCAAGGGGAACCTCATGTTTTGTCAACTGATTGTACATGAGAGCACAGTGCAAGTTTGTATGTTCCTTCACGGGTGACAACGTGCTAAACTGGCACATTTGCAACGGTTTGACTTGCGCTCGCGCTCGCTCTCGCTCTCTCGTGTATCAAACAACAGAGTGTCACAAGGCGTGGCGGCCGTAGGAGGCGACGTCGGTTTAAAGAACAGCTGCTGCGTGTCGCTCGTCATATTTTCACACGCGAAAATGTGCTTGTTGACACGCCGGTGTCTTCCACCGCGGTGTGTGTGCCTGCAGGCCCACTCACACGTACAGGCTGTCCAAACACAATACATGGCAATAAAACTACATGTTGGCAGAGAAAGTATTTCATAAAAACAAAGCACAAACGACAGCTTTAGCACCAGCAACAAATCTATCATTTCACACACAGCACTGCATGCATGTGTGTTGTACGTATACGGAATGGCCGTGCCTGAATCAGGACATGGGTCTAAATATACAATTCAAATATTGTTAAAAAAATAAAATAAAGTTTGGAATTGCATCTATGCTTGTGGGTAGAAAGCATTTTTTTTTCATAGGATACAATAATAGTAGTAAAATGGCAAAATTCTATATTTCACTTACAACACAGAGTTTTTTGAAATTTTCTAGCTTTATATTGCGTGTGTGTGTGCGTGTGTGTGTGTGTGTGTGTGTATCAAAATGTATAATGACTTTAATGAGTAAATAATTCAAAACACTGACAAACATACAAATAGTTTCATTGTGTTTAAGTGTCCACGATTGATGTAAAAAATAAAATAAAATAAAAAAGCTAAAAAAATGAATAAAATATGGTTATTATAATGAAATGATTTTTAAAATTTAAAACGTCGCAAAACACAAAAACAAGTGTAACAATGGCCCTAAGTTTGTGTTAGTGACAGTGCTGCTGATTGGCTTGATGAGTCCGTTTATGAGTGAGAACGACGCGTCTTCTTGATCTCTTCTCAAAAATCCCCAAACTGCTTTAATCAGCTCCCAATTATGCAACCTCATGAATGTTAAACTGTCAGTCTCCCAGTGCACCGCCAAAGAAATTAGCAGCCCTCGTTTTTAATCAGCTAACCAGCCTGACGACGTCCTAAGCGTGACGCACATTTTCATTTGCGAACCATGGAGCGTTCCCAATGAGAGAACGTCTTTCAACTGTGTACAGTGAAAGCCCCAATGACTTAAAGCACGAGTGTACAAAGTGTTTCTTCCAAGGGCCGCAAAGAGAAAAATTTAATGAAATGAATGCAAGTGCCACTTTACCTTTAATTTATTTAACACGCTAAACCAAAAACGTACACCATTGTAGGTAAAGCTACGCAAAGCAATTCCATATTTTTTATTAGTGGTGTCAAAATTAGTGTGTTAATTTTGAGTTAATTTAAAGGTCCTTTAACACCACTCATTTATTTAACGCGCGATTAATGACCACCCCTTACTTGTAAAGCCTGTACTGGGAAATTCCAGTTGCAACGAAGCAGAAAAATCCACGTAAAAATTTTGCAGGAATAAATGTAATAATAGTGCATATTGTGTGGACTGGGGTCAAGTTGTATGTTATAATTTTAAAAATGTGCAGAATTTTACAACTTAATTCATGTTAAAGATTAGCTCTTAATATGAAAAGAAAAATGCACTGAGCTGTCACTAACGTCCTACAAATGCAATTATGCCATCTAGTGGCAGAAAAAATACCTCAACATAAAACAATCACACTTTTTTTTTTAACAACACAGGACATCTTTCTAATTTAAACTCGATGTTATTAATTATTAGGAAATTACCTTATAAATGACTAAAAGATGCAGCCATATGTCTATTAGTTTAACTTTTTTTCACTTTTATGTTCACAAGAGCATGAAAACGTATTTAATATTAAAAAATATTGTACATTTAGAACAGATAAAATTTGCGATTAATCTTGAGTTAACTATTGAAGTCATGCAATTAATTATGATTTTAAAAGATTAATCACCTGACACCCTTAGTTTTTATATAGTATTGTTAAAATAAAGTTATTCCAGATTTACTCTTATAGTATTGCAAAGCATGACTTATGCTCTTGTGGATGCAGGGCAGGAACTGTGCCTTATCACAAGACAGAGGCTGAAACACTTTGCAGATGAACTGTTGAACTTTGACTGTTGAAACCCTCAGCGTCGAAGAAAGACACGTCTTTATTATTATCTGCATAATGACTCATATCCTTAAAGATTGCTGTTGTGTGTTTGCCCTCCCCCTTAGAGCAGCAACATCTGTGTAAACTGGGAAAATCCTATTAGAAAGAGAGTGGACTGAGTGTGCTCAGAATGGGTAGGAGATTGTAATCGGTGCGCATCTCTGTCCGTTCTCCTCGCAAGAAAAATAATCTAAGTCTCTTGTCTTCCTTCCTTGTCTATTGTTTATTAAATGTACTAGGTAGACTGAACCTGACATTATATACACGATTGCTATCATATTTTATTAGAAGGATGCACACCCCCAACCAGCTCATGATAAACGCCCACCAGGACAGTAGCTCACCTTCGAAGCCAGAAAATCAGAAAAAGGGTTTTAAACAATTCAGATAAAGAATTCTGACATAAAAAAAAAGACAGATTTTATGCTTCCAAGGGGGCCATGAAGTATAATGTCCAGTCAGCATTTAGTCAAGGACCCACGCCAACCATCCCACAGCAAAGAGCAAATGACTTAGCGGGCCTCCGTCTTTAATTGCAGAACTGCCGTCGCTCCTCTTTTGGCAGCTGAGGGGAAAGTGATTCATTATAATGAAGAATTTGCAGGCCTTATGCTTATGCACTTAACCGCAATATATTTCCTTTGTCGGCACAGTTAGCCGCTCGTTCCGGACTTTGGAGCGTGATTAAAGCAGAGTCAGCAGGAGACATTAATCTTCACATGTTGACAATGGATCTTTTTTTTTTTCTTTTTTTTCAACAATACACTATTTGGGTGTCCGGCAGCTGCATACGCGGAGTGAACTACTATAGCATGTTTAATATGAACTCCTATACACATTGATAGAAGACTAATGCAGAGGAGAGTTAATCCTAACTTTCAACTAACTAACTTTACAAATAGATCTACAAACAGTGAAGCTTAGCTGCACAGTTAGCCACATGCTAACTAGCTAACTCGCCAAAGCATCAACATTGCCCCCCCCCCCCAAAAAGGTTATTACTTACTTTTTTTAATTTGCAAACCCTGGTTTATAAAACAGAAAATCAACAAACACAAAAGTATGTTCTTTATGTCTTTATACTCAAACAAATGTGATGCCAGAAACGCTCAGCGTTGGGTCTGACTACATTTCCCATGATTCTTGGACACTAAAGCAGGAAGTACACCTCATGTGTCAATGTGTCATTTAATCACATGAGCACACCTGGAGGTTTGAGGTGACATCTCCGTCATCATAACAAATTATGATGTGTTTATTTAATCAGTTATTTGACTCTGCTAACACAAACAGATCCACAAACCGTGAAGGTTAGCTGCACTGTTAGCCACATGCTAACTAGCCAAAGCATCTGTGTCAACATTGACCTAAAAAAGAACAAAGGTTTGTTTTATTACATACTTCTTTTTTTTTTTTGCAAACATCTCCGACTGTCTCTCTGTGCCTTTGTACTATTATGATGATCAGTCACACATTCAATAAAAGGTTCTTTCTGGAAACGTGTACACAGTTGTGATGCAAACCACAGTAATTAGCAACTAGCTAACCACTGGCCATTGAAGTAGCCCTAATTAATGGTTAAGAACAGTTGTATTTTAAAAAATAATTTTATATTTGGCCTAAAAGAGTCATTTAAGTTGGAAAAAATTTAAAATAAATTATTGATATTTAGTTAGGAAATGATGAGTTCATCCAACTTTGTTTTTTTTTTTTTTTTTGTGAGGCGGAATGATCTATAAAGTTAAAAGTCACACTGCTGTTCCAATGTACAGTATCTCACCACTCATGAAATGACTTGTCCAATCAAATTGCTCGGTCGCAACTCACTGTTGAGCACAACTCAGCAACTTGTTTTCATGATTGTGCTGTACATGCAATATTGATGGTAAAGATGTCGGCCATGCAGACGGAATCACGTGAAACCCCTCGGTACAAACAAACATGTCAGGCAGCAGTCAGAGAGGCTCTTTAATTAAGCACCAGCAACACAAACAAAACCCAATTAGCATCCAATTATCGCACAGGAAGTAAGACGTCAGGTCATGTGATCATTTCTGGCGCTAGAATATTTGACATTTATTTTGTAAGACATACTGTACATGTCATTATTGACGAGGTAACCATCAACAAGACAGCATGAAAAATAATTCTCATTTGATAGTATGATGTCCAAATGAATAGTTGATTATTGTGCAACTGCATCTGAACATAAAACAAAACATGTCATTCATAATTCACAATGTTTATTCAGTATGTAGACGCTCCGTGCAAAAGTGACCTAGCAGAATTCACAATTACATGTTGGCATGTTTCTTGCTGTTGTTGATGAAAATATGTTGGGGACGTTGCAAATGCAAGAAAAGAAATCCAAACAAAAATAAATAGTGCTTTGATCATCAAAGAAGAAAAAAAAAATGCTTTCTTCCAAGAATGGTTTTAAGTTTTACTCAATGCACTGATTTGAATCTGGCAATCAGCCACTTCTTAAAGGATATCATGTTTGTACACATTTGGAGCTCTGAGGGTTGGGAGTGCAGTGGGATCAATGTGTTGTGGGGTGGTTTTAAAATAGCAGCGTTGTATTATTATTATTTTTTTTTTTTTTTTGGTCCTTTGGTATTCGTTTGTGTCTTGACTACTAAATGTACTTTTTTTTTATATTCTTCTTCTTATTATTATTTTTTGGTCCTTTGGTATTTGTTTGTGTCTTGACTACTAAATGTACTTTTTTTTAAATATTCTATAAAAATGAATTTATTATGTATTCATTGTGAAAAAAAAAAGTCTAATCGCATAAACATAACCGTATTAATGTATTTTTAAAATTGATATAAAAATTCATATGAATCCATCCATTTTCTATACCATGAATCATGTCGAGGGCAGACTATATCTTGCATCGTTCTTACTTAGAGCTGTCAAAATGAATCGATGAATCGACAAGTAATTGATTATCAAATTAATGGACAACTTTTTAAATTTAAAATTGCCCAAATGCTCTGATTTCAGCATATCAACAGTAATTGTTCACTGATTTCTGTAGTCCTTAATGAAAGAAGGCTGATTTTATTTTGTGTTAAATCAAAATAAGACATTTGCAAATATCTGGTTATACTTTGGACGAACCAATCGGTAACGTAGTACATCAACCCCCCCCCCCTTTTTTTTATCTGTATATTAATACAAAGTAAGAAATAAACACCAATCCCTGCTTAATAAACAGTATGTACGGTTCTCTGGTGGAGAAAGTAGTGTTTGCACCTTTGGATGTTTTTGACCCTCGAGTGGTAAGTAGTTTTAAGGAGTGTTGGCTTGCACTAGGTTATTGAATCAGGATGTTTATATTGTGTTTTGAGTTGCAATGTGACATAAGTCACTAAGCGCTTGGTAGCGTAGCATTATGCTAAAGATTATCCCGTTTTTGTAGGGTTTACAGCTAATTTTAGTAAATGATGCAAATCTATATTATTTTAAACTTTAAATAACCTGATTAAAATGTCCCCTTATGTTGTGTGCATTACAGTTTTACAGTTCCATCCAATAAATTGCTAAAACAGCAAGAGGCTTCCTGGTCTCTATTGGAGAAGCTGTTAGCTTTTTTTTTTTTTCTGGAGAGCTCAGTTCATTCGGTAATTTTACCGATTTGACATGTCATCATCATTGCTCTCTTTTTTTTTATTATTAATTTTTATTTTATATGTGGGTGTGAATGTGCATGTGCGTGTGAGTGTGAGTGTGTATTCATTAGTTCACCTAAAACCTATTAAAAACCTGAACCGAACAGAGAAGCTGTTAGCTATCTGTACAGCTAGTTCCTAAACACTAGTGAAGACAGAATACAGTAATTAGAGAAAAAAATGCTTTTGTAACACACTTTAATGCAAAATTCAAATTAATCCGATTAGTCGATTGAATAATCGATTCTAAAAATATTCGGTAGTGACAGAACTTAACTACTGTATGTCTACTGTTATATAAACTTGTTCACTGCCATGGACGTTCATATTTGTCAACTGGAATCTGAACTTTTACGCTCACTAACGTATATATTTGTACGTTAATAACAATAACAATAATAATGAATAGTAATAATTAAAAGGGTACAATTTCTTCGTCTGTGAGTTGGAGTGCATTTTCTTTTTTTGGGTGTCTGGGTATTTTATTTCAAATAAAAACCCGTCTGTGAACACGCTGTAGCCGTAGGGTTGGAATTCACCTACCTTACAATCGTTTTTGATGCTTTTTCAATGAGAATATCGCAGTCGGTGCAGCCATAAGGGAATGTTTCCCTCTGTCTTCTTTGTGCATTGCTGCATGTGGCGGTTCATCTGTAAGGACTTTGGGCTTTGAAGTCGGAGGGTCACGGTTCGAGTCCCGCTGTGGACAAAATGTAAAAATGTTTCAATATTGTATGTGGTGGCCATTGCGACACAAAATGTGAAATGAAGAGGAAGCATTAAGCAATAATACGGATATTATCACATAGCAAATGTTTGATATTTCCTCAGGTCTAAATGTTAACACTGGCTGTTTACATGCAACACAAGCTAACACGCGGCGGTGGCGGCTGGCGCGCGCGCCTGTCACAAGCGCTCCAAACTCTCATCCGTAATCATCCGAGTGCCTTAATGGAGGCTCAGACAAGCGTGTTTGTGTTGCATGCGCCATACTGTCTCACATGTGAGAAGGCACATTCATCACCTTCGCGTAATGCATGTCGTTGTTTCTTACATGGTGAAACGTTATCACTGGGCTGGCGTTTCATCATATCAGGCAAACAGAAGTGACTTTTCACCATCTTTAAAACGGGAATATATTTAAAACAGAGGTGCTCAAAATGTGGCCCCCGGGCCGTTTTTTGGCCCACCATTTATTTTCTTAGCGGCCTGCATAATTTTTATATATATAGTCAAACCCGGAATCTACTCTCAAGTGATCTTATTTTTAGAGGGGCTGGACTGTTGTATAACTGTATAGTTATTGGCCATAAACCCACTTTTTGTTCTAAGAGATATAGACATGCTGTAACTGATATCAAAATATACACAATACTAAAGTTTATATCCAAATTTAGTGAGAATTCAAATGATTCTATCACATATCCGGTCCGCTATTGCACGGAAACAGTACAAAACATATATAAATAATCCACAGAGTCAAAGAGTTTATGGAACGCATGATTAATGCGATTGCTCCTTTTGCCAGTTGCTTAATTTCATTTTTAGTTATTTTTTAAATAATCCGTTCATAACATTCACCTTGCACAACAGAATTACATTTTAGAATAGAACGTGTCAATATCATGAAATCAGTTCAAATGCCAGATTATGACTATGCCTTTAATCAATCAGTTAAATTAGTGCGCATTTAACAAGAAGCTAGTGTTAGACGTTTTCTATTTTTAGATTTGGAAAAAAAGTGTTTCTTATCCGTTTGTGGTGCAAAAATGTTTGTACACAATGTGACAAGGGAGCGAGACAAATGTCTCCATCTAGCACAAAACCAAGTTTACAAAGTGCTTTTCATCGGCGGAAGGAGTGCAGAGCAAAAATGAAAAGATGGGAAAGAAAATGTGAACAAAGACAGCGCCAGTGCGGGACACCGTGGGAGGATGTCTCGCAAAAGACGGCGTCTTGCGTCTCTTCAGGTAACCGCAGTCGAGAATGCTCTCTCTCTCTCTCTCACACACAAAGTGAGCGCAGGACATTTCTTGAAAAAAAATGAGAGCGCACATTTTCACAGCGCTGACCTCTGAACTGCGGGGAAGTTGGCTGGTGGGGTGAGAAGACGTCACAAGGACAAAGACGTGGAGAGAGAAAAAAGTCACAGCTCCTCGCTAATTGCGCAATGTTGGCGAGCACTGCTCCTGTCGTCATGACTGATGTGCTGAGATTTAGATTGTGTCACTTTGAGGCCCGCCGGTGTTACGCCCCGCGGAGTTGAGAGCGACACAGGACGGGAGGGAATGGAGAAGCAGGTCACTTTCAGTATATGCTTTCTACGCACTACAGTGTTGCCCCGTTCCCCAGCCTAATCGCGATTTGCTACTGTAAATTGGCCCATTTTTTTTGGGGGGGGGGGGGGCTACCTATGCTTGAAAAACATGCCTATTCAATGTTTCTGAAACGAATGACAAACAAACCAATTTCATCGGGAAATTGAATAGAGCCTCGTCAAAATTTAGCAGTAGTAAATTTAATAATAATGTGGACACTGGGGTCAAGTTGTAGTTTACTATTTTAAAAATGTGTAGAATTTCACAAGTTACGTCATGTTAAAGATTAGATATCTCTTAATATGAAAAGAAAAATGCACTGAGCTGTCACCAACGTCTTACAAATGCAATTATGCCATCTAGTGGCAGAAAAATAACCAACACAAATCAATATCACACTCGATTTGTACACACGAATGTTTTATAGTACGATAAATCTTTTTAATTGCAACTAAATTTTATGAATTATAATGAAATTACTGTAAAAGATGCAGCCATATTTCTGTTAGTTTAACATTTTTTCCACTTTTATGTTAACAAGCGTAAGAAACTATAAAAACAAAAGTGGTTTATTGTACATTTAGAACAAATATAACATTTGTGATTAATCGTGAGTTAACCACTGAAGCAATGTGAATAATTACAATTACAAATTTTAATCGCCTGACACCCCTATCGAATACGAAATATGCAATAAAAACCAATCACTGGTTAACAAACCGTAATCAGAAAAAAAAAAAGCTTTTGTAATAACTTCAATGCAAAATTAAAATTAGTCAATTCATCGATTGAATAATCAAAAGATTAATCAATTCTAAAAATATTCGATAGTGACAGCTCTAAAAATATTTTATAAAACATTGTAACAGTGTTTCATAACACTGATTATATGCTCTAACTCTATTACATGTTTCTCAAGTAAACAAAATAACTTTAATCTCGTCAAGTTCTTTATCTCAATGGTATTTACAGTTAACATTTTCCGCATATCCTCTTTAATTGAAGTCATACTTGTATGCAGTTGAAGACGTCATTTCACATCATTGAATCAAGGGCAAATTTCAAACATACTCGTTGAGCACACATTCACATAAATGTAGATTTCAATATTGAATTACATTGAGAGCACCGAGCAGAAGGAATGCTTCTCCCACTAATAAAAATCCAATCTTGATGAGATTTGTATTGCAGCTAGTTCAGAAAATTGATGGTACCACTTTGACTAAATAAATGGTGACCATTTGCTCATAGATTATTCAAATGAATCACACGTTCGTTCAGTAACCTGGCTAGCAAAGTCGCTTGTGTCAATTGTCCCTTTACAGTTGACACATTTGGATGTAGAAAAATTATTCTATTAATCAATAATGTTAGTGATCGATTTTTACAGTTTTGCCAATCTACACAGAGCTGTAATGGTCTTCTGAGCAAATTGAACCACCTTACAAGCAATTTATGCATCAAGTTGAACGAAAATAAGTCTCCTGTCCAAACTCATTTGCACACCTCCATTGGTGCAACGTAACATTTTACTGTAAAAAGAGAAGGTAGCAAATCATCAAGTCAGTGTTAGAAAATTCAGCACGGGGTGGATTTGCGAGTGAACGGGGCAGCTTTATTCAAATGTTTTAACATGCATCAGCATACAGACGATATATGGAAATGCAAATATAGGCTTTCCATGTATTAGCACGTGCCAGCACTTCCCAACGCAGGAGACAAGGATCCGCAGTGTTGAATTACAATGAAATCCTCTTGTGGAGAGTAAAAAAAAAAAAAAAAAAAAAAAAAAAAAAACGATGAGGTTTAACAGTTGGGGTGCAATAGAAGGCTCATGGAGCTCAACGTGCTCGGTGAGAATAAATATTCCCGTTTCTGCTACTACCCTGCTCCAAATATGTGGCTTAACTGCTAATGCTAATGTAACTCCTGTGAAAACAAATGAATGGTCTACACACACTGGAGCCAAACAGGGGAAGCAAATTATGAAACTGGTCTGAACAAAAATGACTTGCAATTACTGCAACAAAATTATAACTGTCTTGGTGAGATATATTTCTGGCCCGCCACGCGTGAGCAAACTGGTTTTTATGTTTCATCTTTGGAGGGTATGTCTATTAAACATATCTTGTGCTCCGCTATAAACTGGGGCTGTTTGGCTCTATCCAGCACTGGTTGTCTTTAATATGTCCATGTAAGACTATCAACAACCGAAATGTTTTTGCCAAATGTCTTTTTTGTAACCAAAGATTCTATCTAAGAAGAAGCGGATGTTGTGCAATGAATTAAAGCTCGAATTTAGAGAAAACCCTTAGCCAGGTGTGTTTGCAGTCGAATTTACGGAACAATGTAGTATTTCATACTTCAGGACTTCTGCTGGAATACCGTCAGGCCCAGCAGCCTCGTTTTTCAGCTGACATATATATATATCATCAAGAATGTTACAATTATTTTGAACGACTGTTATTTTTATGCCTGGATCATTCCACCTCCATTCACCCAGAAAAAAATGGCATTTTGAAACTTCACCATTTCCTATTTCAATGAAATTTGGAAATTCATAGCATGGAAATGCAAAATTTCAAACTTCATCTTAATTGGAGTAAGGGATTGCTGAGATAGTGCTTGCTTTTGAAGGGCCCACGACAGCTTTGTGCCTTTCCATTAAGGGCACAAATGCATTCTTTTAAATCAATATGTCAATACACGCAGTAAATATCCACTGAGTGGCATTTGTTGAGCATGTTGGAGCTCCTTCAAACAGAGCTCAGGCCAGTTAATTGACTGCCTTTTTAATTATAAAGATAAACCTGTCTGCTGTCTACATGCGGCTCAGTGAACATGAAAGGAAAAGCAAACATCGATTGATAGCGGCTTATCCACAAACTGTGGCAGCCTTCTTTAAAAAAAATAAAAAATAAATAAGAAATACCAATATGGCTGCTCAGTGCTGTAGGCTGTGAAGACTTGAGAAAGGCAAATATGATTTTGTTTCTCCTTTTTTTTTTTTCTTCCTATGGTTCGTCACAGCCACCTACACTCGGCACTGGTGCTAGGAGAGCATTATGAACCATGCAATTCATAAGAGCAATATCGATTTTTTTATGCATGTTGAGTTTGTTAAAATTCTTTTTTTGGAGCAGCATTGAGTGAAATCACTATGCAGAAGTATATCATATCAGCTTGTGTTTTTTTTCTTAAGTAGCTTACCGTCACCACGGTGTAAAAGTGTGAATGCATGAATAATGTGTCCATTCCATTGTAAAGCATCTTTGAGTGTCTAGAAAAGTACTATATGAATTCGCTGCATTATTAATATTAACATTTAAAACTCATTCACTCTCAGCCATTTTCACTGAAGCAGATCCCTTTTCTATATGTTTCCGTTTTGCAGCAATAGGCATTAGAATATAGCTACATTTCATCATTATTCACAAATCTGTTTAAAACCGTGGGGTTAAGCTTCTTTTTTTTTGCAACATGGCCCTGGTTGATCTCTTATACTCTGCTGCCACCTGCTGGTCGTTTTGTAATAACTACCATTTCTTCAAGCATTGTCCTCAGTTCAGAGGCTGCACCAAAGCCTTCTGTATGCTCTAGCATAAAAAAAACATTAAAAAAAAACGTATAAAGTCTTTGGGAGCATGGTAATATTTAAATTAGAACGTATTTATAAGTTTTGGGAGCAAATGAGTTAAAAAAAATTGATTTTCTTTATTTCACCAATTCTAGTAAAAAAAAATGTTTCGTTTTTTTCTAAAATCTACCTTTTTTAATTCTCATAACTATTTCTTGTATTATTTAATTTCTGTAGTACTAAGACTTTATTCTTACAGTATTCCGACTTAAATTCTCGCAGTTAAGATTTTTGCTACGATTCACCCTGGAAACACAGACAACTAATAAGGGTGCAACCACAATTAGAGGTCCGACACTTTCCTGGCAGCGCTTTGTAGAATTGAATTATGCATTTGAAATCTTAAATTTTGCATGCGAAGGTTGTTGTTGTTTTTTTTTTTTAATGTCTTTTGTCTCATTTCCAAAACAAACCCAGACAGATACATACAAGCTCCAACTAAAACCACAAGGTCAGCCGCATTGTCATTTAAATCACCTGGCGTCGCAACTAAATAATACATTTTTGTCTTCTTTTTTTTTTTAAGGCGTAAATGCCATCTTTGGCTCGTGGAGGACCATCCTGGCCATTGAGAGGCCACCGAGCTCAGTGAGACGTACAGTACTGCCTGTTCATTCCGCTCAAACGTTCTCGTGACTGCCTCCGAGCTCGTGGAAGGATCCAGCGAGAAGCCCCCCTGAGCGTCAACACATCCCATAATAGACACTTTATTCTAAATGCTAACAGCCCCAGAAAAGGTCTCACCATCTCAGAGAATTAGCGCGCACAAACAGCAGCGGATAAAGAGAACACGCTAATCTCTGTATTGGCAGCACAGGCGTAATTAACACACATTTTTCAGCCGTGCATTTCTGTCCTTTTAATGACTGCTACCGACTGAAAGGCTCAGTTAACTTTTCGGTGCACAGTGCAAGATGTACTTGGTTACTCCTGCGTAAAGTAGTTCAGTGACAGGAATACTTACAGGAAAAAAAAACATTTGAAAAGGATAAGAACAATTTTAGAAGTTTAGATTGAAATTTGACCATTAAATAGGAAAATTATTTTGATTAGAGATAGCGCTAGTGGCGGAGATGTTATGATTGAGATGTTATGTTATTAGATGTATAAACTTTCTAAATACGTTTTTTAATACTTTGTCCTGCACTCGCCAAAGCGTATTTATACAGGGGTTTTTTTATGTTTAAAAAAAATATATATTATGCAAGAGCATACAGAAGCCTTTGATACATGAAGAGGTCGCTTAAAGCAATGGTAGTTATTACAAAAAATGGCCAACAGTTGGCAGCAGAGTCTAAGAGATCAGCCAAATTTCCTGATGAAAGAACAAACTCTAATCTTTGTTTTGGTAGGTTCCATGTTTTTATAGCAATAGAACAGAATATTCTGTGGACCTTGCACAATCAGTCAAAATCCAGTAAGACAGCCAGGAGCGATGGGGGTTGCTTCAGTGAAAATGGCTGGGAGTAAATGATTTAATCAGTTCCAGCCTACTAAAAAGCAAACACAAAATAAATAAAATAGGACTTGATATTATTGTACTTCATAACAAAATGTTGTAATAACAAAATTAAATACACACGTTTGTGCATTCTGATTCATTATTGTGGCTCCGTCTGGTGTGCATGACCACCAGGGGCAGTATAATACCGTCATAAAGACACAAAAGAAGAGTTTCACAACTACTGTAATTGACAGAAAGCTGCAATAATATCACTTGGTTTATTTCAGAGGATTAAAAACATACTTTGATTTTTGTTACATTGTTTTCCTATACGAGTTGATGCAAAATTTCTGTTACATTGTGGCAACGGTTTGGATTTGTTTGCCCGTCCATGCTGTTTTGCATTGAGTATTCACTTAGCGCGTACGTTTGTAAGAAAGTTCATTTCCTGGTTTTTAGAGCAAAATATAAAAATAAAAATCAGCCACAGCTGGTACATATCTCGAAATGCTGTCTCAAAGCACCACGATATAATACATACAATTTAATACTGCCAATAAGTTTTTAAATTCCAAAACTGTTGATGAAAATATTTTGTATGCACAATTTACCAAGAGTTGATAGAAAGTATAAAAGGGCAGCAACACACCAGCCAACAAGAAGCTGATTAGAGCAAGGTTGTGAGTTACATCCTTTGATTGGCCTTGGTCGAGTGTCCGGACAATCTTCAACCAGCAGGCGCACATGATGTTTACAAGCTTTGTTAAATCCACACTGAAGTCCTCTTTAGCTTCAGTAATGAGAGTGATGAATGGAAATTTAAGCAGCTAATTAAACTGGCTTGTTTGAAATCAAATGTGCAGGCACTTGTGCTTGAAAGGTGCCTCGCAGTGGAGTGCTCGCGCTTGGGAATACGGGCAGTTGGGCTCCTTACAACCAACGTGACATTCAGGATTAGGAGGCGCAATAAAGAGGAGGGAGAGTGAGGATGTTGTGGCTTTGTTAACGTGCCATTCATCTGGAACAAAACAATTTAAAACAATAGAGTGCACAAGCCAATATAGATGGAGGACATCAGAAGACACGAACGTAAACAAATGAACACTGGAGTGAAAAATGTGTTTGTTTTTTAAGAAATAAAGCAAATATTCCCATGCTGACTTCTGTGTTCCAATCCTTTTATTTTTTATTGTAAAACATTGATTTTATTTGTGAAACAATTCAAACGGGTTGTTTTAACTGCACATGAAGTAGTTCTCTCAAATGAAAATGAAAAGACTATGGATTATATGCCACGGAGGAGGCGGGACTTCCGGGTTTTCACCTATCAACTTTGTTTCCGTTTCTGGTTTGCGACTTGTGGGCCGCGTCCCAATACTTGCGCTTCCGTCTTTGTGCCCCTCGGTTGCGCGTTCCCGTCGACGGGTGCGAGGCTGTGATTGTGTATTGTCTGTCTCAGTGTCCGAAGCCTTTCAGATAGCCGAGACGCCCCCCCCGCTGATGAGCGGGAGCGCGCGGTTGGGGGGGACTTTTATATTTTTTGTAATCAATCAAAATTTGGTTAATTGACCTAAGTATTTTTTCTCTAAATACTTTGCCATTGTAACAGAAGACACGCTCAAAACATAGCATGCTTGAAAACTAGTTAATTTAGAAAAATAAAAAATAAAATAAAAAGTAGACAGAAGGCCAAAACACACAAAAAAAAAAAAGTTTTTTGTTTTTGTATTTTGTTTTTTTTAAACCCATATTCATGGTTAAAAGCCATTACATGTGATGGAATGTGTTATTAGTCCCCCCCCCCCCACCCAAAAAAAGCACTTTTCATTCATACCCATGTTGAAGGAAAGGTCAACTTTCTAAGAGGCACTCAGGCTCTTGTAGAAATGTGCTGTAAATGCATGTATGTACAAAGTGGACTAAAACATGGCCAACTGAGCCATCAAAGATGCATCCGTAAGCTCCCTCGATAGCAAGCTCGGCTTATGGCGAAGTCCGGGGCCCAATCGCTTCCACTGAGGCATCATGTGTGCCCGAGGAGTGACTCTAACCTTCCTTTAAACCTCATGTTAAGTCTTAGCACATGCATTTCCTTTCTCTGCACACTAGCGTGAGCACTGGGCTGTAAGAGCATGCGCTCGCCCAAAGGATGTGCTCTTGGGATGGAAAGTTCATGTCCAGCAAAATACGCCGGCGGGCAAATTCCAGCCGTGGCTTTAAGGGAATCGCACTCAATTTGAAAGATTTTAATTTATTTGCAGTGAGCACTAAATTGGAGCAAGCAACTGCGCAGACTCCATTTGCTTTTATCGTATCTTGTTTATTTTCCCTTCAATTAATGTAGGCTACACAGGCCCGGACATCTCTTGCTGTCCTTTCCTTCAATGTGTTTCTTGTATACAGAGGTGGAAAATCCAGGTCCGGGAATTAAAAACCTTGCCACAGTTGGCTTTAGCCCCAGGTGCTAGCTAGCTAGCTAGCTCCCATGGTGCTTGTTAATCTGCTAGGGAGCTAGCATCAACGGCTAGAGCCAAACTGTGTATTCATTCATTCATGGGCTAACTGAAGGAATTGGTGCAAGCTGGAAAGTTACGAGTGAATTAGCCCTTTGTGGGACAAATGAAGTTATCTGAATTTAAATAGGAAATGGGGGGGGGGGGTAGATACTTTTGAATTGCTGTAACAAACCAAGTTAATCTTTAATCCAACTATATTTGGAAATGTGTCTAAGTGAGCCCTTCTGCAGCCCACACCCCTTTCTTCACCCATGAAACAATTAGTTTGTTTGGGTGAAGATCTATAGCGTTCGTCTTTACTGGTAAAAAACAACACACACATTTGTTGAACAAGAGAAATCTAAAAGCTCGGCTGAGTGAAGGTCCACAGTCATTTTCAAGGGGACGCAAATGTAGGTGTACAGTTATAAAAAGTAGATACCACGTAAAATTATATTTTAGGAAAAAAAAAACATTCATTCATTCATATACCTACTTTAACACCCCCCTCTAAATAATTATATGCTGTATATAAATTAGGCTTTACACGATCAGGATTTTTTGGCCAATCACTGATCGAGTTTGAAATAAAAGATAACCGATCACCGATTTGATCAGAAGATGGAGCAATAAAGCTATTTGAAAAACTTTTATATTTAGTCTATAGTCGACCGCCGCCATTCGCGGAGGATAGGGACTGGCACAATACTTGAATAAAAAAATTAAATTAAAACTAAATACAATTACAATAAAATTGACGCCCACTGTAATGCATGGAGAAAAATGCAAAATATCGAACGATCCTGATCCAGCCAATCAGATCGGTATAAAGTCTAATACAGTGATTCTCAACCGTGGTCCTCGAGTACCGCTATCCAGCCTGTTTTCCGTGTCTCCCACAGCCAACACAGGTGTTTCAAACGATCAGCTAATCATCAAGCTCTGCATGAAGCCTGATAACCATCCTCAGCTGTGGAAGTTTCCCTCTTCCAACGCAAGCTGATTCCAATCAACAGGATCATTATCAGGCTTATGCAGAGCTTGCCGATGAGCTGATCATCTATCAGCTGTGTTGGAAAAGGGAAACCTCCAAAACCCGCAGGACTCCGGCCCCCCAAGGACCGAATTTGCCCACCGCTGTTCTACGTGCACAGATTAGCATTAGCTAACAGCATTGAGCCGTCAATGTAGTGGTTATGGGGTGTGTATCTGAGCGTGGGGATTTGTTCATTCGCCACATACACAGTGTGGCCTATAAAGCACTTGTTGTTATGAGAATGAAAAGCCAGAGTTGCCTTTGGTCCATCAGTGTATGTGGCAAGGTGTTTAGATGCAAGACAAAAAAAAAAAGGAGTCCCTGCTTTGACGTAAACCTGTTCCAAAAAGATGTTAAGACATCTGTGAATTGTATGAAACGCAAATGTCTCATTTAAACACTTGGAGTATTAAGAAAAAGATACCGAAGACTCATTGACTGAATGCAAATTTGCATCCACCCTATATACGCGGCTAATAACGTAAACAGATGGCGAGGCGTCGCAGTGAGGTGCAAGAATGTCTGGGAGCACATTGTGGAAAATAAGTTGCCAGTCTATTTATTTATTTTTTACGCCCACTGAATTCTCTATGAGGCCATACAAAGAAAGAACAGCGCTTCGAGTTGTCAAAATAAATAAATAAATAGGAACAACAATTCTTCTCCATAACAAATAATGAGTTGCCGGGTCAAAATCTTCTCTCCTCATTCAAACTTCATCTTTGTGTGGCTTAAGCGTAACATTAAAGCCATACAATTGTCAAAATATTAACTTTGTTTTAAATAACTTCACTGATGTGCAAAAAAAAAAATGTTGCGTCATATGTCAGAAATCAAAATAGTGACACGAGAGACATCCGCATGTCTGTACGCTGTCCAGTTTTACAGATTTTGCGGCGTATCTTGCAATCATTCCACACAAGTCATGATAAAGATAATTGCTTTGTCGCGCCTTTGAGATTTTGCATTCAAGATTAGAATAGAACCAAATTGAAAACTGCCAGGAGTGTACGTGTAGGTGTAGTCGTACTCTATCGTTCTTATTCAGATTTCCAAAGGCATAAACTGAAAAGAAAAAAAAGTAAAAAAAAAAAAAAGGTGTGTTCCCCAAACGCTCATCAGTGCAAATCAAACACAGTTGGACTTCCAACACCGCAGGGTAGATTATAATAGAAGGGGAGGCGTTGGATTGCTTCAACATTATCTCCACAGACTGCAGTGGGCTCGGTTGTTTATGTACGGTAAGACAAAAATATGTCCGATTTATGTTTAATAGAGCAGCGACAATACATTTTGTAGGGTTCATTTTACTCTAAACACAGTCAATGTGGTCCCACTCTAAACAGAGGGATTTTTTTTTAGTACATTTTACTAGTTAATTTAATTTAAAATAAATGAATAAAAATGTTACACTAGGGTTGAGGAACGAACTCCCGACCTCCAGCCACTCTCCCACCTGAACTATGCCACTCCCACTGTGTGCGAATACCCAAAAAGGTGCGGCATGGCTCAGCGAGTAGATTGGCTCTCCCAACCTCAATTTGTGCGTTTGTTCCTCAACCCTGGAGTGACTTTATTATTAAACTCGTAAAATTTAATCAACATTTACTTTTACTGCAAAATTTACTTAGAATTTGAAATATTTCATCGTTTTTTTTTCACAGTAAAAAATACTTTGATTAAAATTTACTCTGAATATTTTACTCTCATCCAAGTGTAAATTGTACTTTGTTTAGAGTGGGACCAAATAGACTCTTTTAGAGTAAAATGTACTCTACAAAATTGACTGTGATATGTGCAGTCCAGATGGCAAGCAAGCAGGTAGGAAAATATTGTTGTCAATGCAGTTTTGACATTTCAAATGCATTTATAAAGCGCACATAATAATTTGCTCAGTCTGAACATGTCACAATTGGCAAATCCCACAACAATATTGATCATCAAATCAAAGTCATTTTTTTCCCAAAATGCTATAATTCTAGAAATGTGTTTGGCTTTCTTTTAAAAGCAAAGAAAAGCACATTTGGTGGATGTCGTGCAATATTAACAACTTAATATTATACCAAGCGAAAACACAATGCATGATGGCAACTTTACCCAGCAGTGAGCCAGCCAGGCGACAAAAACAGAACGTTTACTGTTGAGTGCACATTCTCACTGCTTCAATGAACTCGTAACCTGCTTGTAATAACTAAAAAAATATATTTAAAAAAATAACATAAAATTAACTCTTTATACATTTTTGTGAACCGATGAACTGAAAATAAGGAATATGAAGTTCAAAATATAATTAGCCATTTGAGCCCATTATATTTAGCAGTGTCCATACACAGTCCTAGTCACAATTAGGAGCCAAAAAGTTGTATTTCTGTACCCAATCGATTTCAAAATTGTTTAACAAAGTTAACGGTGTTCAATGATCTCAGTAGGTTCTAAACTTCCAGGAATAATTCGGTTTAATTTTTTCAATTAGCAATCCGAGCACAAAAAGGTGATTTGTTTGTTGGTCAATTTTGCTCGTTAGTGCAAATTTGAACCAATCTTATAGGAGGTACGCTCTGATATTTAAATGTACAAATAAAGAAAGAAAATCACCTAAAAGAAGTTGAGCATTCCGCAACGACTTTACTTTGAACTCTTCTTCATCCGCTAAATTGTTTGCGAGACTGTCAGGTGATGTCAGCCGCACAGAGCAGCTGTCAAACCCCCCAAAGGTGACAATGCACTTCTTTTAAAAATAGCTCTTAATATTCTGGCAATTTGTTCCACTTGTGTGCACCCGCTATGGGGGGGGGGGGGGGGGGGTGCACATAAAGAGTCTTATTTTTACTATGAATACTTTATCGCCCAAATGCATGTGGCCAAACATGTTTTTTCTTCTGATGGAATTAAGTCTTTAGTCAAGGTGGAGGGAATTATGAACAGTTCAAATAGTGCTGAGTGTAAGCAAAAACTTTAGGCCTTCTGCTAGCAAGCAAAAAATAAATACAAAATGTCAAGAAAAGCAAAACTTTATTTGGGGTTAATTAGGAGCACTTTAAACGGTACAGTGTAACACAAAAACAAAAACAAAAAATTACGGGGGGGGGGGGGGGGGACCAGCAGCTTTGGTTACCAGGAAAATTATGTTAAAAAATACAGTGGAAATGTAAACAACTTTATTTAAATTTTTATTTTACTGGTATTGAATGTACAATAAACAGTAACTGTTTCTAAATTTTACAGAACAAAATAGTATAAAAGTCGTATGTTCTTGGAAAATGGTACTTCATTTGTATAGTGCTTTCCTACCTTAACTGTAGCTTCATTATCCACAAGCTTAGTTTTAAGATATATAATATATAAGTTGTTCTGTAAAGTTGTTGTATTTGCACAGTTTTTTTTTTTTACAGAATTATTCTGGGAACCACAACTTTGTTTGTTTTTTTCTGTAAAAACAAAAGTTTTTAATTTGTTAATCATCGTCACAAAAACCTGACATTTGAACAGGGATATGCAGACTTTTTATATCCCGAGATTAAAACCTTTTTTTCATATCCGAGATATAGAGGCCAATATAGATATGTCGATTAATCTTCTCATCCGCCATCCCTTCATTAAAATTCCAAACAGAACCTTCTGTTCAAAAGGCACTGATATTAAGTAATAAAAGGATGAATATGATTATTAATAACATGGTCGTCACTCGTCAATACATTGCTTGACTCATTTAAATTATATTTGCATGACGTAGTGGTGAATGGTTCCTATGCGAGAAACACAGTTCATATTTTCAGTTAATGGTTAAACCATGAAACAAATGTCTCAAAACTGTTTCTTATTGCTTTTGACCGTTGCGTTTCAAAATCCAATTTTAAATATTCTGTGAGAAAGCTCGTTCCTGTAATGTTTTCAAAGATCCCCGTTCTCTGCTGAGCTTGAAGAAAAGCGCTGGAGATACGAACAAGAGCTGCTACTTAAATGATAAATATCTGTCAAGAAGCCGTTTCTGTCACGGGAGAACGAGAAAAGCTTTGGCCCCGGGGCACTCCGGAACGGCGAGTGGGAAGCTGCTCGTTCCCAGACGCCGGGACTCAAGTCGGACTAAGGAACGTTTGGACCACAACAAATTGAGAATCCCGCCTCAAAGTACGCCAGTGAACACATCAGGATGATCTGGTTCATTCCAGAATGTGGCAGACGGGAACGTGTCTTGCTTCAAATGCTTTTAATGATTTGATTTGTTTGACACTGGCAGGCATATCAATGTAGCAATTTGTATAATATTGTGGTTGTAGTTTGCGATGCAGCTCACTGCACCATATAAAATTTGCCAATACCAAACCGTGAATGTACTATATTGATTGACTTGTAAAAATCTAATCGTGTCGTAAACAAAGTGGGTCAGAAATTGAGATGCAACAATCAATAAGAATTTAATAAACACTTACACGATTGTAAAAATGTGTTATTAACCTGTCTATAACATTAAAACTAGGGGTGTCAAAATAGGTGTGTTACTTTAAGGTTCCTTTAACGCCACTCTTTTTTTTAACGTGCGATTAATAACCGGCCCTTACTTGGAAAGCATGTACAGGGGGAATTCCAGTCACGACGCAGCAGACACGTCCACGTCAAAATTTAGCAGTCATAAATG
Source organism: Leptonotus elevatus (assembly GCF_054856555.1). NCBI lineage: Eukaryota > Metazoa > Chordata > Actinopteri > Syngnathiformes > Syngnathidae > Leptonotus > Leptonotus elevatus. Next base: position 3,539,428 of record NC_141242.1, on the reverse strand, counting down.
TAATAATAATGCATATATTTGTGGAAACTGGGGTCAAGTTGTATTTTACAATTTTAAAAATGTGCAGAATTTCACAAGTTACTTCATGTTAACTCTTTGACTGCCATAAACGTTATAAAACGTTTAGCATAAACCTAGGGAAGGGCGCCGAGGACGTTAAAAGACGTCCCCTATGTTTTTTTTTTTTTTTTTTCAAAAACGGGTGCAGGAAAGCCTTGGGCAGCTGTGCTGAAAGTATCAGGCAGATCTGATTAGTCAAAGACTCGTTTTGGCCCCTAGAGGGCAGCGATGACTCTCTTTGCACAAGGTTGGATGGGCCGCCCACCGTGGGCGTCAGTAGAAGACGTGAGGCGGAGCTAGAGTGTTGAGGAGACATGGCTGAATAAGCCCACAATGGCTGCCCAAGCAACCGGTTGCAAGCAGCTCACGCTTGAGCATTTTTTTCAAAGACGGAAAGCATCAATCAATACTAAAAAGCGCATTGATGTCAACGATGATGATGACAACGAGCTCTACGCCAAAGTTGGAAGCTTTGGCGTGACTGTTATGAACACGTAGTAAGCCTCACCGGCTAAGCGCGGCTAGCGCGGCTAGCGCTGCTAAGGCCGGAAAACGCGCACAATAGCCGGCCGGGTACTTCTACACAATCGGACATTCGATCGGGCGATGGAGAGTTGGCATCGACCAATGCAGATTGATGATGATGATGATGATGACTTCGAGCTCTACGCCAAAGTTGGAAGCTTTGGCGTGACTGTTATGAACACGTAGTAAGCCTCACCGGCTAAGCGCGGCTAGCGCTGCTAAGGCCGGAAAACGCGCACAATAGCCGGCCGGGTACTTCTACACAATCGGACATTCGATCGGGCGATGGAGAGTTGGCATCGACCAATGCAGATTGATGATGATGATGATGATGATGACTTCGAGCTCTACGCCAAAGTTGGAAGCTTTGGCGTGACTGTTATGAACACGTAGTAAGCCTCACCGGCTAAGCGCGGCTAGCGCTGCTAAGGCCGGAAAACGCGGAGCTGCACAAGCGGACATTCGATCGGACAATGAAGAGTACCCCGAGTCCAATGCATATTCATCGGAGGAGCGGGTACAGTCTGATCACGGAGAAGACACTGTTTCTGGACTACGATGCCACCATGAATGGAGTGGATAAAATGGATCAGAACATCTCCTACCACCCGGTATAGCAACTGAAGGACACGGGGAAGCGAGACGTAACGAAACCGTAACGTAACCGTAGCATGATCCTGATATTAGACTTGATGACACACTGCAGTATATACTTGCTATTCCCCGGAAAAAAACGGCCTGCAAGAAAGTGGCGCACGCGAAGAGGCAATCTGTTGTGCAAATGCTGTTGCGTCTCTTTGCACGCAGGAGAGTGTTACAAAAAGAAAAACTGTCGTTGAAACATCCACATATTTGTAAATAGTACCACAGTTGCACACATTTGTAAATAGTTTGCCAAATTGTTGTCAAATTGTTACACTGTTGAATGTAAATAAACGTATTTTGCTATCAAAAAACACTTTTTCATTCTTGGTGGTAGTGTTTTATAGAAGTAAAGCACTATTTAGGTGTTTGTGGCATCATTCATGGACAAAAAGAAGTGTAAAATTCACTAGAATGCATGAAATAATATCGTTTCACTAAAAGCTTGATTTCTCCATATTTTGGTCCAAAACAGGCGAAAATGGGTCAAACTAACCATTTTCTATTGTTGATTACTAAAGAACGGAATAAGGTAGAAACAAACTTTTTTTTTCTGATGAAAGATGAAAGTCCAATCTTTCATTTGGTAGTACGTGTGTTTCCATAGTCCAAACAGAACATTTTCTGTGGACCTTGAAAGATCAGTCAAAATGCTTAAATCGGCTGGCACTGGCGGCATCCCTTTTCTGAAAACGTCTGGTAGTCAAAGAGTTAAAGATTCGATAGCTCTTAATATGAAAAGAAAAAAGCACTGAGCTGTCACCACCGTCTTACAAATGTAATTATGCCATCTAGTGGCAGAAAAATTACCTCAACACAAATAAATATTCATTTTTTGACTTATGAAATTACTGTATCAATGACTAAAAGATGCAGCCATGTTTGTATTAGTTCCCACTTTTATGTTAACAAGAGTATGAAAACTTCGAAAAAATATTTTATTGTACATTTAGAACAGGTATAAAATGTGTGATTAATTGTGAGTTAACTATTGAAGTCATGCGATTAATTACGATTAAACATTTTTGGGAAAATCTGTCAAAATCCTGTAAAACAGCCGGGTGCGAAGGGGGTTGCTTCAGCAAAAATGGCTGTGAGTGAATGAGTTAAACATTTAATTTAAAAGCATTTACAAACCTAAGAATTAAAGATATTTAAAAGCAAAGTAAAGAAATAACATACCAAATGAAACAACATTTTGGAAAAACATTTAAAAAATGCTTTCAATGACTTTAGTCATTGGTATGAGTGAAATAAAGCATCATTTTTTTTAACCCAGATTTTGGACAACAATTCTGTTGGCAGCTGATTCCAATTTGTTTGCAGCATAACAGCTAAGCGCTGCGTCACCATGTTTACTTTGAACTCCGAGTTCCACCCATTGGCCCGAGTCTGCAGACCTCAGAGCCCGACTGGGCTTATATTCAATCATTATTTCTTTTCTGTATTCAGGATTTAAACCATTCATTTAAAATCTATCTCCAGCTGACTGGGAGCCAGCGTAACATAGATTGGCCAAATGCAAAATGACTTATTATCCAGTAGAGTAACGATATAGTTCTATTTAATGGGTAAAACAAAGAAACCTACAAGTTACTTACTGTATGTGAGGCAAAGGCCCGCCACGAAGCTGGTTATTAGATACGTGCCCTGCAGGTCAAACGCTCGGATAGAATTTTCCGTAGCATTTAGCGGCAGATTGATTGATACTGCCTTGTCGCTATATTGCAGTCGGCCATCTCATTCGCTGTGCACAGCGGAGCGCCACAATCTCAAAAGTGTTTTCCCACGTACATTTTGTATCGATAAAAACAGAGAAGTCCGCTTCTTCAATTCGTTTGTTTTAAAACTGGCGAGGAAACATGCTAACCTAAGAAAGAGGACAAATTGTCAGAGAAGTAGGTCAGATAGGCATCCGTCCTCACGGCGGCTGCCAGCGGGAAGATAAAACCAAAATTCTCCACAGAAGGATGAGCTCCTAACGCCGGCCCTCGACACCAGAGAGACCAAAATTTGAGCCTGGCTGTGTAATCCCCCACTGCTTGCACAAAGAAAAAAAAAAAAAAAGAAGTTCTGATTCGATTGCGCTGTAGAGAAAAAGTGCAGAAATGCATAATGTGCTCATGTTGTGCCAGGACTGATAACACAATGCTGCCCAGATAATGGATATAGACAAGATGGCGGAACAAGAGCAGTCAGCCAAACTGGTGTTTGTTTATTGGCCTATGTCCAAAGTTAGGAAATTTACGCTCAGTAGATATGACATATTTTGGCAGTCGGAGTATTTTATTTTTCCAATTAATAATAATAGATTATTTTTGTGGAATGTACTTTACATTAAAAAAATAATAATCCCATTGTGAGAGCTAATCAACTCATTGACTCCCAGCCATTTTCACTGAAGCAACCCGCTTCGCTCCACGGCTGTTTTACTGGGTTTTGACTCATTTTGCAAGGCCCAGAGAATATTGGTTTCCGACTAAAACAAAGATTAGAGTCTCTTCTTTCATCAGGAAAAAAAAGTATATTTGTATCTGTATCTGTTTTGCAACAATTGGTATTAGAATATAGCCAAGTTTCATCATTATTCAAAAATCTGTTGAAAACACTGGGGAACAAAGCTCGTTGCAAGATGGCCCTGGTTGATTTCTTATACTCTGCTGCCACCAGCTGGCCGTTTTTTTGTAACAACTACCAATGCTTTAAGCGATCTCTTCTACTTCACGAAAAGCATGGGTACATTATTTTCCCAAAATGCTTTGTCGATACTTGTCATTGGTTTTCCAAATTCACAGAGCCACAACAGACGTATGAAAGAACCACGTGCGGCTCTCGAGCCATTAGCCGTATAAAAATTGATTGTGTTTATTTCCCAAAACAAAGTGCCGCATGATTCAATGTCATTGCTGGAGCTTCCTACACAAAATGGCGCGCCTCGAAATTGATATGATGTGCTTTGTAATAAAGCCAGCGCATTGCAAAGCATCACAGCCAGTAAGTGTTTTCCTTGTGGCAATAATGCACAATACAAGAGAGATATGCGCCATTCTATTAGGAGCCACATCCACTCCTTGTGTCCTCTGCACTGCCTTTTTTTTTTCTTTTCTTCCTGCGGGCCGGGGTGACAGCCATTATAGATGGGCGAACCAATTACTGCTTCCACACTATGCAATATTTATGAAACACTTATCCAACGGTCTGGGGGTTAATATTTCATCCACAGATACGACACAAGCGTGCAAGCAGAGCGGAGCGACAAAGGCTACGGCTTTAAATACCTCACGCGGCACATAACGTAAACGCTCTTGCTTCAATGTCATCGGATCGGCTCTGTGTTAGCGGGCCTGATTAATGACGACCCCGGCGGTGCCTGCTGTGCCAGCTTTAGGTCCACTGTATATGCGGGCCAGTGGCCTGAGGCGCCGAGGCGGACAGATTAGTTTCTCAATAAACAATCTGCCAGGGCCTGCCTGGGTCATTTTCAACAGCAATTAGACGCCGTTAGTGGTCGCGTGACGTATGCGGATAAATTGCTTTTGGCCTCCTGACTGTACCGTAATTGTAATCCTTATCGTTTGCTCTCATGTGGCTGTGCTTCATTACAATAAATTTGGAGAACGCCACCACCAACACCGGTAAGGACAATTTTAAAGATGCTTTTTCTGAGATTAGTTTAGAAACCACAAAGGTTTTTACAAATGCAGGTGGCTATGCTAGTACAAACCAAAACAGGACAACTTGGTTAGCTATGACGATACTTGACGCACGAAATTTCCACATATAACATAGACAATGCACCCACACCGGCTGGAAAAACACAACAGACTAAGGCGACCCGTCCACACCAAAGCCAGTTTCAATGTATCCTCACAAGTTTCTTACCGTTCAGGCCGTTTGTCCACACGATGGCGCGGTTTCAGAGCTCGAAACCGATCACTTTTGAAACCGGGCTCCAGAGTGGAAAGATTTCAAAACGGGTCCCGTACTCGTCCGTCTGGACACCATATGCAGGATACTCCTTATGTGATGACGCACTGTCGCAGATTGATGACGTTTACGCTAATTCTCGCGTGACTGCGCGCGAAACGTCAGCCTGTCAACAACAATGGCGGATAGCCGTGTCGTAGTCGATTTGCGCAGCCTCCTTAGCTTGCTTGTGCAGCAAAATGTTTGCTTCTTTATTCCCACGTTCAACAAACGGTGTTGTACTTGAATCTCCCTCCGTTGTCACCTCTCCTGTGTTCGTCTTTTTCATGTTGTTTTGATTGCAATAAAGTTGGGGGGAAAAAAAAGTTTTTGTCTTCTTCGCTGATTATTCTTCTACGCTTTCCCTGTGGCTGCGCTACAGCGCCACTCCAGACTTGGCATATACATTACAGCCGTTAAACGACCTCAGCGTCTTCTTTTGGACACACGCAAGTCTTAAAATGCTTCTGTGTGTACGAGATCTGTTTGAGGAACGAAGCCGGCTTTGCTTCCGTCTGGACGGGGCCTAAATACACAAACACTAATGAGACCAACCTGGGGAAGGAACACACACAGTTGGACGTGGTTAGACATAACGAGACAAGGGAAGAAACCAGGAACACAAGACAAAAAACACCAACCACAGACAAAAACAACAAGAACACCTATAACAAAGAAAAAGCCAAACCCCACATAACCGAAGCATGACATGATACATAAAATTAAAAAACAATGACAGTAATTTCAAAGAAAAAACAATATATCCCAATTTAGTAATTTTCCTTAAAAACACTTTAAAATAATGGCAATATTCTATCACCTTTTTTTCCATTTGTTCATAAAATAGATATTTTGTATAAAATGGACAATAAAATTGTAATAAATAAAATAAAACAAATGATACAATGGCTAGAAAAAAAATCTTAAAGGGCAAAATAGTGTTTTTAGTTCCTGATCATAAAACTGCCACAAGACGCAAATTCCCATATCTTAAATTCAGGTCACGTATCGGCCCGATCCCGACGCCTGATATTGGTACTCTCCTATCCCTAATTTATTGAATTGTGACGTGAATTAATAGTTGACCATTATATCATTTGCAGCTTTACTTGGCTGACTGAATTGCTTCAGACTTCTATCGAGGGATCGGAAGCTTTTCAGGCACAGGAAATAGTGATAGTTTCAAACAGGGGTTAAAATGATGGGTTTTACTGTAAAGTAGTGCTGTCACTATGGAATATTTTGAGAATTGATTAAGCTATTGATTATTCAATCGATTAATCGACTAATCAGGTTCGTTTTACTTTTGCATTCAAGTGTATTACAAAAACATTTCTCCCCCTTATTACTGTTTATTAACAATTGGTGTTTATTTTGTACTTTGTATTCGTATCGTGATCATTTAGATTTTGATTTTGTACTATGTTACCGGTTCGGTCATTGTTTTCCAAAGTAAAATCAGATGTATGCTAATGTATTATTTTGATTAAAGACAGAAGATAATCAGTAAATAATTACTGTTGATGTGCAGAAATCAGAGGATTTGGACAATTTTGAATAAAAAAAAATGGCTCGATTATTAAACCAGTTGTCGATTAATTTGATAATCAATTAATCAATACTTTTTGACCGCTCTACTTTAGAGTATCATTTGAAGCATGGATTGTGTTTCAATATCGGGTTCCAATCCTCGGTTATGATTTCAAATTAGAATTAGGGCCTGGGTCAAGGTTTCCAATTATAATTAGGGTTAGGATTTTAAACTAGGGTTTTAAGCCTGGGTTACGGTTTCAAGTTTAGTTCTTAAAACAGAGGTTTGAGTTTCATGTCTGTACTGTTCTCTCAAGAGTATCAAGCCAGTACACGAGTCTTTAAAACACACAAAATGGTCGACCAACTTTAATCATTTGTGAAATACTGTCCAAAAATAAACTGAGATCAGGCGCAAAACAAAAGTCACACGGGCGTCAAGGATGGGTCGGATCTGCCGGCGGAGATGCACAACTGTGCAAACAAGACGTATTTGCGTGTGATCCGACAAGACGAGACATTACAAAACGGTCAACATGGCAAAGTTTGAACACGAAATGGAGAAATCATGTAGGCAAAATGAAAGTCAACAAATCTGTCGGCGAGTCATTTTCACTGGTCAACAGTTGGCGCATGCAGGACACAGCAGCGCCAAATCGCTTTTTTTTCCCACCCCATTGTTGGCAAATTAACAGTAATTATGCTTGACAGGCACAGCCTTCTGCGGCATCACAGCACGCACATACAACAGGAAAGGCCGTTACTGAGGGAAAACAAAAGTGCCTTGTGGTTTTATAAGCCCATTAAATTGTGAAATCCATTTTGAGCAGCAGATCTTCTTAACAAGCCTACAAGGGCTGCCGTAATCCAGTCTCCATTTACAGCTCAAATGATTCTCAGCATCATTTGCATCCACCTGATTAAATGGACACAAACCAAGTCCCTCGGAAAAGTTAAAGTATTAACAAGTCATTAATCCGTCGCCTGGTGGAAGAGTTTTGCTTCAATCGAAAGTACCACATGGCAGTATTATCTCGTGCTTAATATTCCGAAATGTATAATTGACACATATCCACTCATGGTCGTCAAAGATTTCCCAAAAGAGATTCATGCTTCGTGTTAATTTTCGAGACGGAGAACTTTTCTGTCAATTTATTATTCATTGCATCTCGGGCCGAGGGAAAATTAATTCCTTACATGAAGACATGTGTAAAAGGAAGCAAGGAGGCGGGAAAAGCGGGAAAAAAAAGTTTGGTGGACCACTCGCGGTCACAACGAGCACGTATTAGCGATTTGCTACAGAGAAGACATGACCGTAATTATGCTTACTTGAGTATGTCATCGCTCCCCACCAAAAGTTAAAGAGATAAACTATCAGTAAAGCGCTTCAGTTTTTTGCATTTACACGACTATATAAACAAGCGGTGTCCAAACTTTTTTCTTCGAGGGCCACAGACAGAAACATCCGCGGATGCCACGGCTACGTAGCTAAAGGGAAAAATAAAACATGTTTTCAAGAGTGTCTGGGAGAGGGCTTGGACAGCCCGGTTTCTCACGCTCACAACTTTTTTTTGCTGACGAATAAAAAAACGGAGCGGCACGCGGTCCGGACGGAGTCAGCTGTGGAATACATACGTACGATTGCCCAGCCGTTTTGCAGCTCGTTCGACCCGGACCGTAGGCTCTCCGGTCTAGTGTCAAGGTAAGCGCTGATGATGATGATCATATTATGCTGCTTAACGTTGTATTGTATTGATTGCTGTTTGCGGGGAAAACAATTTATAATTATTCTGGCAAATAGAGTCGTGATTGTTGCTGTTTGCGGGGGAATGAAAGGTATAATCATTCTAGCAAATCGACTGTTTGCGGGGAATGAAAGGTGTAACCATTCTAGCAAATAGAGTTGTGATTGTTACTGTTTGCGGGGAATGAAAGGTATAATCATTCTAGCAAAGCGCAGGTGTTGATTACTGTTTGCGGGGGATAAAACGTACGATTATCCTAGCACAATATAAATGTTGATTGCTATATGCGGGGAATAAAAGGCATTTATTCTAGCAAAAGTATATCAAGTCTCTGTGTATTCATTGTTGCCGTCGACCACTCACGAGCCTGCATAAAAAATAAAAAGGTGAAGTAGTGTTTTCCACAAAACAGTAGCGTTGACATATTTTACTCAAGCACACCAAACATCAGTCAATCAAGCAATTGCATATGGATTAGATATTTTGTGTGTGTGTGTGTTTTTTTTTAAACTGATACCTTAACAGCTTTCAAAAAGTAAAATATTTAATGGGAGGAACCAATTTTTGCTTGTAAATTTTTTATTTCTTATACACAGTGTTATGAAAAGAAATGTTACTTGTTTAAATGTAAATAGTTAATTTGCATCTTTGCATATTGTTGCTGCTATGTGAAAAACACTTATGTAACCCCCCCCCCCCTATTTTTTAGGTTTTTGGGACATCTCCATTCAGCTTCATCCCAAAAAAATTTCCATCTTCTTCTTTTTTTTTGTTGTGAAAATGGGAAAAAAATGGGGGGGGGGTAGAAATAAGTGTTTCCAATTTTTCTTTTTTTTTTTTATATATGAAAATAGTTTTTTTTTTAATGGGATGGAAAAAGAAATAAGCGTTTTCATTCCTTTGTATTATTATTTTTTTGATGAACATTTAAAAAAAATGGGGGAAATGTTTCAATTATTTTTTTGGGGTGAAAATTATGGGGGGGGGGGGGGGGGAATAAGTGCTCAGGCTCAGGTCGGAACAGTTTACCAACACCTTAAATAATGCACTGTGCACTGAGAGACCAAACTATAAACAATACATATCCTGGAAATCCTCATGAATTGCAAAGAGATATTTATTATTATATATATAAAAAAAAAAGGACTAAATTCCACAACCCAAAGTGCAAGAATCTATAAATGATGAGGTTTAAAATTCCTTCTAGAATGTACACATTGTGAATAAATACGTAAACAGGCATCATTTTGAGGCTCAGTGCAATAAAAACAGATCATTGATGACCCAAATCTCACTCCTAATCCAACTGCTGGTGATTTTTCTCCAAAACGGCTTTGGAAATTGCATTTTCCTTATTGAACATGAATTTTAATCACAGCATTCCCGTCGAGTCAATACTGCACATGCATCACTGATGGCATCATAAAGCTCCTTCCGCCATTTAAACGCTGACAGAATAACTCAGCGTAAATATTTATTATACATGATTGAATCATGCTCAGTAGTTTACTGCTTTGTTTTCCAATGACATTCATTTCACTGTCATTGTAATAGAACATACCAGATAATAAAAGGGCTTTACTTGAGAATCTAAAGTCTCTCAGAATTTGATCCATACTCTGTACAGGTTGATACCCAAACCCTCATATATATGTATATAATAGGGGTGTCAAAATGAGTGTGTTAATTAATCAATTGAAAGTTCCTTTAACACTACTATTTTTTTTACGCGCAATTAATGACCGCCCCTTACTTGGATTGCCTGTACTGGGGGAATTTCAGTCGCAACGCAGCAGACACGTCCACGTCAAAATTTAGCAGTAATAAATGTAATAATAATGCACATATTTGTTGTATCTTACCATTTTAAAAATGTGCAGAATTTCACAAGTTACTTCATGTTAAAGATTAGAAAGCTCTTAATATGAAAAGAAAAATGCACTGAGCTATTACCAATGTCTTACAAATGCAATTATGCCATCTAGTGGCAGAAAAATTACCTCAACACAAATCAATATCACACTCATTTTTTTACTGTACAGTACATCTTTTTAATTTGAACTAAATTTTATGAATTAGGAAATGTGTGTATCAATGATGAAAAAATGCAGCCATGATTCTATTAGTTTAATCTTTTTTTCCCCACTTTTATGTGAACAAGAGTATGAAAACTTCGAAAAAATATATTTTATTGTACATTTAGAACAGGTATAAAATTTGCAATTAATCGGGAGTTAACTATTGAAGTTAAGCGATTAATTACGATTTTTTTTTAAAATTGCCTAGTATATATGCATTCTGATCTCATTTGTGATGTCGCCACATTGTAAAATTGAAATCTTGTAGCAGCCCTTTAAACTTTACTTTGCGTCTAAAAATAAATGTAAGAATCATTTGCAACCACCATTTATCTTAATGTTGCACATCATTGTTGATGAATCCCTGCAATAAAGCATTTTGTGTTAAAATAATACATATACATATGCATATGAGCTTTACAGTTTTGTTTGCTATACTTTTCCCCTTTCTGCTCATTATAAGATATGTGCAACAATTTCAGAAGTCAGCCTTCATGTGCAATTGAAATGTAATCATTGCCAGGTAGCCACACTGTTGAATAGCAAAAAGTGTGAGTGGGTTGGGGGGGTGAAGAGAAAGAAGAAAGTGAAGCGAGACACGAAAGTGAAGAAAGTGAAGTGGCCGCCGCGCCTGCGGAGACAGCCGTCCAGTCTCAATGCCATCTGACAGAGGCTTCTTCTTTAGATTGTATAAGGAAGATAGAATGTCAAGCTCCGTCTCAGTGCAGCCGCAGCACAATGTCTGATGTCAAGTGGAATGTTCCCTGGACAACAATGAGCAAGCACGCCATCTGTACGCGAGGTGCTGCTGATCTTGGCACCGAATCCGTGTAGCAAATATGCAAAATAGGATCTTCAAGGAAAGCCTGACAGAGCGTAGTAGTCTCATTAAAAGTTTACTTGGAGGAAACGCTTCTTTTGCCCCCCCCCCCACCCCCCCGTGTGCAATCTAACCAATTACAAACAGATCACATTTCACCTTTTAAAAGTTGTTTTTGTTTTTCCCAGTCAAAATTTATATATATATATATATATATATATATATATATATATATATATATTTCAACTGCACTGATATATTATTATTATTGTTATTATTATTATTATTATTATTATTATTATTATTATTATTATTATTATTATTATTATTATTATTAGCATTGGCATTATTATTGTTAATAACAATATGATGATTTTTATTTTTATTTTTATTTTTATTTTTATTTTTGTTTTTATTTTTATTTTTATTTTTATTTTTATTTTTATTTTTATTTTTATTTTTATTTTTATTTTTATTTTTATTTTTATTTTTATTTTTATTTTTATTTTTATTTTTATTTTAATTTTTATTTTGGGAATGCTGTAAGCATTCTTATTCATCATAGTATTTTATTCTCCTCACTTTTTTACCGTGCAATAGCTCCCACATAACACATCAGATTTAAACTGTTCAAATTTAAACTTCAAACGGGAATATATCATCTGATTCCACATTACTTACAGTATTGGGACAATTTGATATTAAATATCAACTTTTCCCCATTCATTTTCAAAGGGACAGACATTGAAGTCCCACTTTCCACGCCCACTTCCATACGTACAACTTCTCAACTTCTTTTTATTCATTTGTCATTTAAACTACAGTTAAACATTTGTAATTTTCACATAATTTATATTTTAATTTTCTTCATAGGCATTCAGCTTAGCATTCAGCTATTAGCATTCAGCTTCAAGCATTCTCATGCAATTTCTGCAGAAATTGCACTTAGTCTAGTTATTAGTAGTAGTAGTAGTAGTAGTATGCCAGTATATTTCCTAGGGATGTAAATAACACCGATTTGGTGCAATAACCCAAAATGACTTTGCCTATAGTTATTTTTGCCTCATAGATAACTTTAATGTGAAAAGTCCTTGCTGTTAGCCACATTTTCTCATAAATTACCGGATGGTACCCTGCAGTGCCGTGTGCGATTTAAGATATTACAGTCGGTGGAATGTTATCCGACACAGAATTGTATCCAAGGTGAATTGTCTTCTTTGCATCTACAAGCAAAAGTGGTGGGACAAAATTACAGATAGACCGAAATGTTTTTTTCAGGGCCGATACCGATTATTAGTAAACAAGGAGGTCAATAACCGATATTTGAAGCCAATATTCTTTTTCAGTAAAAAAGGGGAAGGGGAGGGGGTTAAATGTTGGTGCAAGTATGTTGACTGAACAATTTTTCATTTGGAAACTTAAGCAAGTAAATACCATAGTTTTCTGCAGTAAATATGAGTTTTTTCCAAAATTTAAAAATACCAGAAATCTTTAACTTTCACATTGCTTTGTTTTATTTTCAAACAAAAACAAATGTTTCAGAAGGTTCCCAGGGTCAGTAGCATCTCTTACGCAATTAACTGAAAATGAAATGAATATCTCTCTGAGATTAAACTTGTTTTAGATTTACCTTATATCGGCCGTCACATTGTAAAAAAAAAGAGGCGATACTGATATTCGTCCGAATGTTCAATATCGGCGCCGATAATCAGCCAGGCCGATTATCGGTCTAGCTGTAGACAAAATTGTGTGATACGATGTTTTTAAGCCCCTCACGATTAATTTGATTTGGAGTCATGCTCAACGAATGATTTGTCAAAATGGAAACGACATTATTTTAGTTTGCATTTCTATTTGTATGAATGAAAATCATGAGTTTTGAATATTGCAATAGTATCGCCTCTACTGCAGACAGATGCTGGAAGTGCACCTTAAAGATCAGCGTCAACATGGCAAGATGCAAATGGCTAACAATATGAACTCACGACCCCCCCTTGCTAAAGTATTGACGACAGCTTTGACGGGCGTTGCAGATACAATCTTCCATTTAAACACAGTGCCAGTCCGCTGGAAGGCGGTGTCAGCCACTAATCCCCAATTATGGGCATCGTTAAAAAGGCCTGATAACTTGTCACAAGTAATTCACCAGTCGGCTGCGGGAGACTCCCCCCCCCCCCCGAAAGACGAGCACGACAGTCACCTCATCAACTCATGCCCCCCCGAGTCGGCGAGACAAGATTTGGTAGGAAAACAAAAGCCTACAAGCCAAATTCCCATTCTCTTCCCCGCCAAACTCGCCAATTGGATCGTCAACTATCATCAGAGCCGCACAGACAGACAGCGTGAACGGGGGAGGAGAATGAAGTTGAGATTTACGGGGGTAGGTACCGGTCCGGTCCGCTAATGTTATTTCACCCCAGAGCCAACCTTGGCCATATCAACAGCAAAGTGTGATGAAACAGCCCCAAGTGACGCGCCGTGAATCACAGCGCAGATAAGTCTTAACCGAATTACTCCCGAGGAACAGCCACACTCCACTGACGTTTTCAACTTGGGTTGTTGTTTCAAAGCACTCCGTTTCTACTAGGGGTGTCAAAAGGAGTGCGTTCATTTTGAGTTCATTTAAAGTTCCACATTTTTTTTAGCGCGCGAATAATGAGTAAAGGTTGTACATGGGAAATTCCATTCGAAACGCAGCACACACGCCCGCGTCAACATTTTGCAGTAATAAATGTAATAATAAGGCATATATTTGTGGAGAAAGGGGTCAAGTTGTATTTTACAATTTTAAAAATGTGCAGAATTTCACAAGATACTTCATGTTAACGATTAGCTAGCTCTTAATATGAAAAGAAAAATGCACCAATGTCTTACAAATGCAATTATGCCATCTAGTGGCAGAAAAAATGACCTCAACACAAATCAATATCACACTGATGAAAAAAATGTTATCTATTACTGATCAAGCTTTCACTTATTTTGTTGCGCTAGCGAACACGGCGTTTGCCGGAGGGCAAGTGCCAAACACAAGTTCTTTACAGACAATCTTGCTGATTTCTCGCGACGTCTCCGCGGTGTCGCTGTCAAATTGAATCCGCGCGAGGTCGGCGTGACGGCTGCAAAGTTGTGATCACCGTCTCTGCTTTTTCTCTGAAAATGAGCGTAATATAATTTGATTGTAAACACATTACGGAAATGATTGTCCATTTGACGCGGACTGTCAGGCTGGTGCCGCTTCAGGCAAAAACGGCATAAAGTGTTTTCGGGTGACAAAGAGACATGTCACTTTTCAGCACTGCTGGGGAGCTCTTGAGCAAGACATGTAACCCTGGGGGTGGCAGGGATGGGGGTGGAATAGCAGCGGTGTGTTTGTGTGCGTTGGGGGGTGGGGGTGGGGGGGGGGGGCTGCTGTCCTGCTGCCACGCCTGACCTCTGATCTCCCCGCCGGCTCAGAGGAAGTGACAGGAAAGAGAATTTTTTTGCGGTCAGCTGAATACCAGAAATTGCCGGAGGGAATATTGTGAAGCATCAGAATACCAAATGTCTGGCAGAGAGCGAGCGAGCGAGCGAGAGATGAGGAGAGGAGAGGAGAGCAAGTCTGCCGGAATTACAGCTATCAGTCTGGGAGTTCTGAATGAGACGGGACAGGTGAAAGTCAGTTTATACAAGGCCAGCTGCTTTGACAGGTGTTCCCTGCGCTCATGCCGAATGACATCATCCCCCCCCGTCCGCTCATTACAGCTTCATGGCAGCGGCGAACCGAACGGTGAACTTGCGTGAGAGAAAACAAGTCGTTTCACCAGATGGGCTGTCCCGAAAGCTTGGGCGCAAAAAGGCTAAAAAGGCATATTTTCCAACATCGGAGCACTTGTTTGAACTCTATTTTGTTTTTTTGGGCTTAGACTTGGTAGAAAAAAAAACTCGATACGAACACTGACTATGTTTACATGCAAGCAATAACACTTTTTAAAACCCGAATGTTGGCAATATTCGGGTTTTGAAAGGCCATGTAAACAGGCGCAAAAACCCCGAATAAAAGCCCTGGGTTACTTTCATCACCGGAATTCTTGCTCATATAAACTCGTTCGGAATACCTCGATCGATTGCCGCAATGTTTTTCGCTATTTTTCTTCTTCGTCTTCTTTTTCTTCGCTTATTTGATTCGCAAGCAATCTTGGTCTATGTAGTCACGACTTGCAAAAGGAGATTTTTCCGCTGCGTTGTCACGTTATTTTTTTTGTCTCTACGCCGATATATAACACATACAGTAAATAAAAGTAGTGCCTCTGGCGTGTAATACTCAAGCTGTTGTCAACAAACATGAACCACATTTCTGGAACCAGGAGGAAATCGACTACTTTTTTTAGCATGGTGAGTGACATCAATATTATATATATATATATATATATAGTAAATTCAAAGCGGAAATGACGTTATTTACGTAATTACGAATCCAGCACAAATGAGCGTGTAAACGGGAGTAACTCTTTCCGCCACGCATTTAAACGTGTTACCTCGATTGATTCAGAAACCGGAATTCTGACCTTAACCCGATTATTGACATGCATGTAAACGTAGTCGGCGTACGGTGGCAGTGAACTCACTCAGCTCACTTCACAAGCAGCAGGTTAGCAGAAAAAGAGCATTCAAGCTGTTTACTGCCAAACTAAACAAAGAGCATTACTGTGATTATACCAACCGCATAACTAGGCCTTAAAGGCTATTAGCTTAATGCTAACACATAATAGGAAACAGCATTGACAGGCTAATAGTGTCTACTGTATGTGGTGGGGTTATAATATTGGAATGATATATGTTAACACTATCCTCACTTAAAAGTAAACATTGACAAGGTTTCTCGAAGTTTTTTTTCTTTTCCTGCCGGTAACGTTAATTAATGTTAACAGAAATCCCAATGAGTACTGCCATCAACGTTAATTGACGTCAACTACGTTTTTTGTTTTTTTTTGTGGACATCGCAATGTCTTGGGCAGCTCTGGTTTCATGAATGAGCTGGGGGGGGGGGGGGGGTTGATAAAAGAAAACACCCACTGACTATGTCCAGCAAATGGCACCATTGTATCGTTTTTCAATGGGATAATGACATGACAACATGGCGGATCTTAGGAAATACGTTTTCAAGGATGTCGTGAATGAGCAAAGATTTTGTCACATTAAGTCTAATTCAAAGGGCGTCACACAAAAAAAAAAATGTTAGTGTCAAAGTCACTGTTGTGCAGAAAATGTATCTCTTCCCAAAAAGCTTGTTTTCTCCTTATTTTTCTAATGAAAGAATGGAATCCAGACTTTTATATCGCCATGTTTACGTGGTCAAAGCACACAATAAATTTTCTGTTTGCCTTGAAAGATGAGTGAAAATGCTGGAAATCGTCTGGCACTCCAGTGGTTGTCTTTTTTGGATAACATTAGGCAGTAAAAGATTTAATGATAGTCGAGCAGGCTACAGTACACCACCAAATAGCAGAGTGACCTTTAAGGGGACACCTTGGCCAAATTATCTGGCAAATGCTAATGTGAACTGTGACTAGCTCAGTTTCCAATTAGGTTTGATTGGCCTTTTACCATAGTTGGATTATACACTTTTGTTTGTCATTGTTTTATTAAAACAAGCCGATAGGTGCTAGCTAAGGAACACGCTCCGTGTGCTGGCGGCAGCGTTTTTGAGTCACAGAGTCTAATGACAACAATAATGGCTGACAGCCTTGCTGAGCTAATATTAGACTTGTTTGTTCGATTAAATCGTCCAGAATACAAATGGCATTTGTTCGATTCGCCTGCCGCTATCATTCAAGTATCTTTTTTTTTCTTTTTCTTTTCTTTTTTTTACTACATCCCTCCTGGGGTCTGATTTTCTGCAGTAGGAACTCTGTGACATTCACTTTACCTAGCCAGGCATACAGTAAACTTTGTGACTTCCCAGTTCCCTGGATTACATGTTAAATCCAATTTAAAAATGATGAATTAATTCTACATGAGAATAATGTTGAGGAATTATACAATATGGTACAGTCGTAGCTTGAGTGTGTGCGCAACCCTAAAAATAAACAAGATAAATGAACTGTCGCCCCGAATGAAGCATGTTTTCCTTTACAACATCCGCACAGATAACACAGCTGATTTAGCATTTGGACCTAAAAGTGGGGAGGATGATCAGATGAGAGAGGCAGAGGCAAAATGCGCCACTATTCATGCATGCAGCTATTGTCCCCGATAGAAGGTCTTCAAGACACACAGCAGGCGAGACTTAGCATTTACGTTCCTGACAGAAGGATAATGAAAAGGACAGTCGAGAGAGACGATTGTTCCTGCCTGCAAATAATGACGGGAGATCCGTCTCTTATTGGGATTCGTGTGTTCCGGCGGGAGTGACCGAATGCTCTGAAGGCGTCTCCAGTAATGTACGGCTAAAATTAGCAAAAGTGAGTGGAAGCGAAAGGGATGTGAAAGATGCCAAGTGACACCAACATCAGCAATGCTCGTCATGTGAGCAGAAGCAAGACGCGTTCAAGTTTGGCAAGACAATCGCAAACGATGCTAATGAAAAACAAGAGCTATGCTGGAGAGCAATACCGTCAAACCATCGCTACTCCGCCCAAAATTCAATTAAGAACATACTGGAAATAACATCAAAATGCACCAAAATATTGTATATATTAGGGTTGTCAGGCGATTAATTTTTAAAAAAAATCGTAATTCATCACATGACTTCAATAGTTAACTCACGATTAATCACAAATTTTATATCTGTTTTAAATGTATAATAAGATGTACAATTTTTTTTCTAAGTTTCATGCTTTTGTTAACATAAAAGTGGAAAAAAATTATAGTAGAAAAATGGTGTCATATTTTAGTCATTGATACAGTAATTTCATAATAATTCATAAATTGGGTTGAAATTAAAAATATGTACTGTACTGTAAAAAAAATAATTTGTGTTGAGGTCATAATTCTGCCACTAGATGGCATAATTGCATTTGTAAGACAGTGGTGATAGCTCAGTGCATGCATCTAATCTTTAACATGAAGTAACTTGTGAAATTCTGCACATTTTTAAAATTGTAAAATACGACTTGACCCCAGTCTCCACAAATATATGCATTATTATGGCATTTATTACTGCTAAATTTTGACGTGGACGTGTCTGCTGCGTTGCGACTGGAATTCCTCCAGTATAGGGGTCATTAATCGCGCGTTGAAAAAATTTGTGCTGTTAAAGGAACTTTAAATTAACTTTAAATTAACTGAAAATGAACGCACAAATTTAGACACCTCTAATATATATATATATATATATTATATATGCAATCAGAAGAAAGTGAAAACCTGGAGTAATTAAGAAAAACTATTATTTTCAAATGGTGGTACTTGTAAAGTCAAGTATTTGTTTATGGTTTGTAGTAATTAATGTAAATCAAAAAAACAAAATAAAAGAGCAGTGAATATCATAGCATAAAATAAATGAAACACTACAGATAGCATCTTAAACAAGCAGGGAACACCAAACTTCATTCATGTATCTGATTATTTGTAACATATTATTCCAATTATCAAGATTATTGTTCTCGTTGTTCTGTAATTCGAAAAAAAATAAAAGATTGCGCATTTGTAACGTGTGTTTCTAGTACTAGCTCTAAAAAAAATACAAATAATACTTATTATATACTTATTTTTTTTATCCAATGTCATTTGTGTTGTTTTGTTAGACTTTTATGATAGTTCTAGGGTGTCATAAAGAACAGCAAACATGCATTGTTTTTATTGTAAAAAAAAAAAAAAAAGTCATTTGAGAACACTTCTCGTGTTCTTTTTAATCAAAACTAGTAGCATTCTAGCCACCGCCAAAGCGTGTGGCCCATGAGTGGCACTGAAAACAAATAAATAAATAAATCTTCCCTTGGCCTCACGCAGTCCAACAAGCCTTGATCCAAATCTGAAGTGACACCTCATAAACAGGTTGTCAAAAGGCTTTACCTTGATTTTGTCTGTCATGTTGTCCATCTGTCCCCCCCACAAAAAAAGACCTCACTCAATAAATTAATTACCGACCACGCAGTTGGCAGCATCTCCTAATATTCCTTTGCAACACGTCCTGGCTGCTGCTCGAGCGCACCTGGACGCTTAAAGCCCGATGCTGAATGATCGCCTTGGTGAAAGTCAGTCCTGCCGGTCAACAACAGTCACGTTTATTTGGGTGTGGTTTGTTTAAACAAGTAGCGTGAACCACAGCATATTCGCCGTTCGCTATTCAGGAGTTCACATCAAACATTTTTATTATTTTTATTTTTTAATTTTTTTTTAATTATTATTATTTTTTATTTTTTTATTTTTTTATTTTATATTTATATTTATTTATTTTTAAAAAAAAAAAATAAAAAAAAATAAAACATTTTTCTATTGAACCTATCCTCAGCTATTTGCTGACAAAACTCATCTATCCACATATTTTTGTGCTCCTTCTGTCCCAAGATGTCACTAAAAACCTAGCTAATAACAAAGTAGTAATTGGAATCAAGGATGTACAGTGGTGCCTTGAGATACGAGTGCTGTATATATATATATATATATATATATATATATATATATATATATAAAGAATTACATAATTTAAAACAACTACAGAGCCTCCGCTAGCTTAATGCTAACATACAACGGGGAAAAAAAGTTAAGTTTGTGTTATGAGAATACTGAATAAACAGTTATGAACAATTATGCCTATGCTAGCCTGTAGCTTAAAATACTCCTCCCACCACCATGGTTATGACCCGAACGTGATGATACATGTGTATCAACTGCTCAGCAAACTTTCTTTTTTTTTTATTCGATTTGTTTATCAGCGTATATTGGTATGATAATGTTTAATTAGTAAAGCTGAAAGAGGAGGTGAAAAGCCTATTTTGCTAATTAGCAGCCAGTGGCGCAACAGGTGGCTGTGTTAGCCTGCTAACGTGCCGCTAGCTATCGTGGACAGCTCACACGTTTCTTTGTTAATGTTATTTAACAACAACGACAACAAAAGTCACCACTTACGCCTTTTCCTTGTGTCGTTTTCAAACTGATTCCGTACATTACTTCCATGGATGACAAACAACTTCATCCCGTTCTTTTCTCGTCACCATAACTTCGACTGAACCCCGTTTTGCTACAAAACTGTAATCCTGCTAAATAATCCCAATTTTTACCAAATGGACCTGCAATCTGATCATGTTTTTCTGTATCTGTTACCCTCTAAGACTGAATATAGGAAAATGGAAAGTACACTTGCACACACTTAACGTGGAAGTCAACCTTACATTTTTCTTGACAATAATATTTTATATGTGACCTCACTAGACATTCTGATGAATATTGCATTTGTGCAATATGAATTATGAAGCAAAATCCAGCCGTTTTTTATCCATCTCAGGAGGCGGCCATGTTGCCACTTGCTGTCGACTGAAGATGACATCATGGTTGCTCAGGTCTCGGGTAACAACCAATCACAGCTCACCTTCAGAAAACAGTCGACCTAGTAGGTTTTGTATCCAAATAGAATTATAGTTTGTAGTGAGCAACGCTGGGGAACCGTCAGCCATAATAAGCAGGCTGTTGGAAGTTTTAAATCCGTGTTTGCGTGTTGTGGCTTTGAATTATTTTGGGAAGACCGACTCCGCAATGACCCATAAATCCACCTTGCTCCCTCCCAACCTGCTGCCCCTGCCCGGGGTGAATTATTCAGCACCAGAAGTAAGGGACGCAAGGAGGAGGACATGAGAGAAGTTTCTTGAAATGAGTGATGAGGACTGGACCGGATCATTCCCACTTTGCTGCGGATCTTTATGGAGCGACCTGCGCCGGTGGAGTAGCCAACGCGAGCGAGCGTCCTGCTGCGGTGAATTACAGCTGCCGCCCACCTGGGACAATATTTCCTGCTGATTGGATGACGCACGCGCGCGTGCACATGCGCGCACACACGTACGCAGGGCCGTGATGAGCACTGTGGGATGAAGCCAGCAAGCGTGCGTGCCCGCGTGGGTGTGGGACTGATTTACTCGGAGATGGCGTGGGAGGTTGATGTCTGCGTCGCTTGGAAAAACTGTTTGCACCTGTATCTTGTGCAAGTGTAAAGAAAAATCATTGAATATATATATATATATATATTTAGTTTTCATACTCAACACAAAAGTGGAAAAATAATAATTGAAACATGGCTGCATCTTTTAGTCATTGATACAGTAATTTCATAATAATTCATAAAATTGAAATAAACAAAATAATAAATTTTTAAATAAAATTGAGTTAAAATTAAAAAGATGTACTATATTGTAAAAAAAAAAAGAGTGTGATATTGATTTGTGTTGGGGTAATTTTTCTGCCACTAGATGGCATAATTGCATTTGTAAGACGGTGACATTTTACTTTCGTATTAAGAGCTATCTAATCTTTAACATGAAGTAACTTATGAAATTCTGCAAATTTTTTAAATTGTAAAATACAACTAGACCCGTATCCATAAGTATATGCTGTATTATTAATCGGGCTTTAAAAAAAAATTGTGGCTTTAAATGAACTCAAAATGAATGCACTAACTTTTTAACATAGAGGTATGATTCCTAATTCGCAATTATTTTTCACGAGTTTTAATTTATTTTACAATGGGTTTTTTTGTTTTTTTTTAAGTGCACAAAATGATCAGCGGAAAATATGTATTTATTTATTTATTATTTTCACAGGTACTGTTGAGAATCTACTCGGGATGTAACGATATCCAAACGTCACGATACACTATTAGCACGATATGAACCTCATAATACAATAATTATCACAATATTGTGAGGAAGTTGGCGATATTAAAAAAGGTCATGATACGGTGTAAACTCAAGCTATTGTAAAAAAAAAAAAAAGAAAGAAATTGCGTTTTTACGATAAATGAACTTGCAAAGTAGCTTTCCATTACCTAATCTTGGACGTGCATATTCTAATTAGGAATCAGCCTCAAGCTGCGCTGCTGCAGGGCAGCTTCTTGAATAATTGCATTATGCATCCAAACATGTGAAAGCAAGCTCAATGGGAGTGAATGACAAACAGGTAGCGTGTCATATTGACATTTGTAAAGGTCACCAGCAGGGGGAGTTAGCGGCAACAGGAAGTCTATGCTAATCTCATTACGGCACTCACCTCGGGCTAGCGTGTCTTTGTTGTGAGGGAAAAAAATAAATAAGTAAATCTCCATACATCCTGAATCAACTCCAACATCAGGCTGACCTTTCAGGATTAATACTCACTAGAGATCATTTCGTGTGGAGTAAAATCTTGAGGGCTGACATCATTTTTGCATGTATTTTGCACAATAAACCCGAAAGCGGGGTGGCAGTGGGGTGGTTAGCAACAGCGTCCAAGGGGATGGAAATGCCAAAAATGATGTCTTATTTCAGTGGAAATAATTTGCTTTCTTCACCTGTCAAGATCAGGCCTGCAGAATTTTGGTGTCTCGCCCCACTTGTGTTTGTCCGCTTTGCTCATGAAAATCGAATTATTGGAATTAGATTACATGGGTGGGGTTTAATTTCACTCCGTCCGTTCAGTCACCCATAACCCACCCCCATCCTCACCCTTCGCTCAGCAGATCCCTCACCTTTGATGATGGTGAAATTCATCAGCTGAGTCCAGCAAGGTCTAAAGGACACGACTGGCTCCAATCTTATGTTTTTCTTCTCATCTCATGAGGCCAACAGCAGATCTGTTTGCACCTCACAGGCACTGAAAGACTGAATTTGGGAAAAATTATTACAGTATAGTATTTTATTTTGTTTTAGAAATGTTGTTTCTTGTTGCCTTGTTGCATTCAATTGAAATTTTTTTTTGGTTTGTTATTTATTTTTCTGTTTTATGGAATAATTTGCTGTTTTTTAAATATTTTTATTGTCTTTTTTTTTTTACAGTATTTAAAAAAAACAGAAAAAAGAAAATCCCCAAAATATATATAATCTGAAAAACAGAAAAATACATATATATATATAAAAACCGGGGGGAAATATTCAGAAAAACAGCAAAAAAAAATCAGAAAAACAAAAATAAAAATAAATTAAAAAAAAATATTAAAAAAAAAATCACCCAAAAAAATACAAACAAAAAAACAGTGATTTTTTTTTCCAAGTGAATGTAATACATTTCTGTGTATAATTTATCATTTGAAAATGTAAACAATGGAATAATTTTATAGAAAAGTAAAGTATTGCATATTGGTGTTTATCAATTTCCTAATTATGAAAAATCATTAACAGTGTCTTCACATAAATAAATGTGATTAATTATTATTAATAACTGATGGCCAAACAAATGTAGGACACGACACAATTACTTTCACTTCTCTTTCCACTATGGACTCGTGTCCTCTACAATTTGACATTCTTGTTATATGCATTCATTCCTCAAAAAAAATAAAAATAAAACACATTAAATTCAGTAAGACACTTTAAAGGTCAAACTGAAGATAGCAATGCTTCCCTTTACAGGAATAATCGCTACATGCTCTACATGCACATGATGCTTAAATATGATTCATGAAAAAGCCATTCAGTGTTAAATTCTAGTCTGCATGCACACACTATTGGACAATACGCAATCCATCAGCCTCAACTTGCTTTAATGGTACCCACAGGTTAAATCTGTGAGGGAGACGATACAATAAAATATTCTAACAAGGCCGACCATGCCATGCAATTAGCTCAGTTCAAAGACGCTATTGTTTGCATACACCTTTTGACTCCTGTCCCTTGTGTTTAGCATGTACGCTCATTCTCATGTGGTTTTACTCGTTTCTCTTCATTTAAATTGTGAAATGATTTGAGTATCTCACTTAGGAAAAATCACCACATTTCAGGGTGAATTAATATTTAAGGGTTATGTCCCAATACTACTTTTGTCCACCTATAAATTGTCTTTTTTTTTTCTTTTTTTTTTTTAAGTGTCTTGTCAAAAAACATGTGCTTGACGAGAGTCGCGCCTCCGCGACACGGCGCCTCGTCGCTGATCATAAAATGTGCCCCGTGTCACCGACGCGTTGACATTCTTGCGGCCTTTGATCTTTTCATCCGACGGCCGTCAGTGGCCACGTCTGGATGCCGTCGGCAATCGGGGGGCCGGAGTTATCGTAGCGCTTTCTCGGGCTCGCAACAGTAACCCCCCGACACGGACCTCATCTCGCAGTCCTGTCTGTGACATTTAAAGGAGCCTCGGGCGAGGGAGAAAAAAGGAAGAAGTGAGTAAACAAGGAAGGCGAGCGATGAAGAGCTGGAAGCAGCGCATGCTCTTCCGAGAGGTCCAAATAGAAGTTTACTTGATGGCATTTGTGCTTCTTGTGGATGCTTGTTGAACTCTCCCCAACTGAAAGGACAACGTGGAATCTGTGACATCTGAAAAGCCCCAAAAGTTGGACTACATGTTTTGTTTTTCGTTTCAGTCTTCACTTTTGCCGCACAAAAGGTCCATTTATTTTCTCTCCAAAGTTTCCACTTTGCTGAAATGGGTCATTTGTTTTTCTGGGTCTGATCATGTGATATTAGCAAGCTGAGCCCGTAGGCACTGTGATGTCATTTTCCGCTGACAGCAAGTGACAAAATGGCCGCCCCCTGACATGTAAAAAAAGATGGTGGCGTAATTCATATTCCGAAAAAAAACCAATATGAATTACAACAGCGTTTTTTAGACACACGTAACGTAACGTAAAGAAAATGTGTGACTTGGGAGCTAGCATAGAATAGGATAGCATAGCATTTTCATTTAGTTGGATCTCCATGGTGTTGGCTAGCATAGCAACACAGTTGTTTGACAGCTACAGTTTCCTGCAGCAGGAATAACATGATGCAACACGATACAATGTTTAAATTGTATCCTATCTTTTATTATTATGGTACTGAATTTGTGTGACATTTCCTTTACATCGCCCTTAGCAGTGGGGTTTCCATCCACCCATTTGTATTCGAATTTTCAAGAAATGCGAAAACAAAACTGAATGGAAACACTAGAAATGCGAAAAAGGCCCAAAATTCGGAATTTGAATCAAATCAAAAAAAGGAAAATGTGAATTTTTATTATGGAAACAGGTTTTGTGAATAAACGCTGACAAGACCGGACACACCTGGCACGTTTTGATTAGATATTACGTCACACGTACGTTTGTAGTCACAAAGCAATGGCGGACGATGAAGTATAAGGTATGTTTGGGTGGACGACGAAACAGAAATATTTTTGTAATTAATTCAAGAAGCGAATAAGAAACGCTACGGTTTGTCAAGAATTACAAAAGCAAACTCATTTTTGACATCATTGCACGGCGCAGTCGCTTCCTGTTCTTCTTCTTTTAGTAGTGGAGGATCACATCTCTATGGTGTATACCGCCACCTACAGCGGCGGAGTCCCATCTCAATATTCGCAAAAGAAGAACATATGAAAACGGGCAATAAATCGCATGTCCGGTTTGTGCATTTTCAATAAATGCGCTTAAAAAATTCGAAACAATTGGATGGAAACCTGACAGTGTCATAAAAGAAAGTTGAAGCAAATACAAAAAATGTGCCCAAAGGCCCGTTTCATCTTAGTGACAACCATTTCTTTCCCATATTAAATCATGTGAATGCAAAGTAAATTAAATCAAACTGTCACCATAATAAATTAGTTATCATCTGCGCAGGTAATGCACAAGAAATTCAGGTCACACGGGTAAAATCCAGAGAGACTTGACTCGCGTCGTTAAAATTAGAACATTGTGAAAAAAAAAAGAGTGTCTGCGGTAGTACAAAGTCAAATAAAAGAAAGCGAAAAGTGACTTCAATCTCGTGCTTTTCTTGAGTCATAATTATAAAAAGTCCTCAAGGTTCCCCCAGGAGCCCAAGCACCTTGATTAATGAATCTTCATCTAATAATGTCTGTAATGAATCCAGATAGTAGGTGTGTGCCAACCTCTAGAGAGGAGGTCATTAAAAACACCTCTGGGGGTCCGTAATTAGACGGCTAGTTAATATTCAGTGATTACCAAGAGATTTAATAGAGATTGAAGCTCTGAATGCCATTTGCTGTTGGTAGTGAATATCTTTCGATATCTCATGTCTGCCATTAGGTGGGATGGATGAGCTCTCTCTGCGTTTGCACCAACTTCAATGGGGCCGCTTCACATGTTATATCCACTGCTAATATTAGCGTTAGCCTGGCGCAGGACTACAAACGGCGTGTGGCTCAGATCTCTCTCTTTCAAAAGACGACACGTCTGGCTTGGACCTCGTCGCTGCCATCTTAATTCCTTGTGAACCATCTGAAATAGACCACCACAACGCTGCCCCCCCCCCCTCCCCCCGTCCCTTCCCATCATGTGTGCAAAAGCCAAGACCGCCCTGTTCATTGCGACATCCATCTTTTAGCAGCCAATCACTTTTTTATATGAGTTACGGGTTGATGAAATGAAACCTCACTTCAGTTCAAAGCTGACACGACTTTGGTCTTAGGCAGCACACAAAACAATAAGCGAATAATAACGGTTAGTTTGCAAAAAACAAAAACAAAACGAGGGCAAATTTGCAGTATCAATATAAATTAAATATGATGCACTAAATCTATACAAACTATATGGAAGTTGAGTCAAAATCGATTATTCAGCGACATTAACACACATTTCGACTGACCTGCATAGAGAGAAATTATAAAAAAAAAAAAATATATATATATATATATATACAATTCATCATTACTTGGTACTAAAAATAGATGGATGGATTTTAATTCTAATTTGATCATTTCCTAGAAGGGAAAAAGGTCAAATTGAAAAACAATAAAAAAAAATATTTAAAATAAACAAATATTAAATAATATTTCATAATTTAAAAAAATAGAAATATATTCAACTCGGGTTTCAAAGTGCTTCAATGGGGCTGCTTCACATGTTATATCCACTGCTAATATTAGCGTTAGCCTGGCGGAGGACTACAAACGGCGTGTGGCTCAGATCTCTCTTTTTCAAAAGATGACTTGGACCTCGTCGCTGCCATCTTAATTCCTTGTGAACCATCTGAAATAGACCACCACAACGCTGCCCCCCCCCCCCCCCCGTCCCTTCCCATCATGTGTGCAAAAGCCAAGACCGCCCTGTTCATTGCGACATCCATCTTTTAACTTCTTCAAAGTTCTCTATCAGGGCGCGCGCACTGCATGCTGGCTGGCTGACCCACATTTTCTGCATAGCCATCTTTATTCACTTTTCTCTTTCCATTTACCAGAGCCGCCCCCTCCTCATTCCTGGTCTGCTATCTCGCGGCTCATCCATCACGCCGCGTTGCTCCACGGCCACGAGCTTCATTTCGTGGCTCCAGTTGGCGGAATCTGCTCGCCGCCCACCCGCTCCCCCCCATCCAAAGAAGGCAATCTTTTACAAAAGAGCGATTTTGAATAATGGGAAAATGGAGTTTGTGTCTTGACTATTGTGTCTATATCGTAACTGTTCGCGACAGCATGTAACGAAAAGTAGTACAATGTGGGTTATGTTTCCAACCAAAAAAACAGTCAGTCTGTCAAATAGTCGGTCTACCAAGGTGAATGGAAGATGCAGATATTCTTCTTTTGGGACTTCTTCGATTGTAAATTTGCACTATTAATTTCTTGATGAACATAATAAAACGGTAACCTTATCCCATCCCAGAACTAGGAATATCAGTAATGTGTTATTATCATTATCTCTGTCTCCAAAATAGCCCAGAATGCAGCTGCTAGGCTTTTGACTGCATTCCAAAGATCCGTGCGCATCTTTTGTCTCTTCTGTCATCCTTGCACTGGCTCCCTGTTCATTTGAGAATTTAGTACCAAATTCTAAGTCACTTAAAGAGCACTCAATGGTCGGAGTCATCCATAATTGGTGATACTGGTGTCAGTTAATTGCCCTGTTAAGTCTGCAGTCTGCTCTCTGCCTTTCACTTAATGAACCTTCTGTACTGGTCTGTACATTTGCAGTCTGTGGCCCAAAAGTCTCACTAAGATCTCACAAGTTTGGCAGTTGTCACGAGATGATTGATGGATGTCTGGTGGATGGTAGCTAAATTGGAGGCTGGATGGATGAAAGATGGATGGATGGATGGATGGATGGATGGATGGATGCCTAGAAGGATGCCTAGATGGATTCCTAGATGGATGGGTGGATGGATGCCTGGATGGATGATGGATTCCTAGTTGGATGGATGGATGGATGCCTGGATGGATGATGGATTCCTAGTTGGATGGATGGATGGATGGATGCCTAGAAGGATGCCTAGATGGATTCCTAGATGGATGGGTGGATGGATGCCTAGATGGATGGATGCCTGGATGGATGATAGATTCCTAGTTGGATGGATGGATGCCTAGAAGGATGCCTAGATGGATTCCTAGATGGATTCCTAGATGGATGGGTGGATGGATGCCTAGATGGATGGATGCCTGGATGGATGATGGATTCCTAGTTGGATGGATGGATGGATTGATGAATGATGCCTAGATGGATGGATGGATGGATGGATGGATGGATGCCTAGAAGGATGCCTAGATGGATTCCTAGATGGATGGATGCCTGGATGGATGATGGATTCCTAGTTGGATGGATGGATGGATTGATGAATGATGCCTAGATGGATGAATAGATGGATGGATGCTTAGATGGATTCCTAGATGGATGGATGGATGCTTAGATGGATTCCTAGATGGATGGGTGGATGGATGCCTAGATGGATGGATGGATGATGGATGGATGGATGGATGGACAGACTGATCAGAATCAGCATCATCTTTTTTGTCCAAGTATGTAAAACACACAATAAATTTGTCTTCACAATCCCAACCCATCCAAGAGGTATAAAAACAACAATGACCGACAGAGGGAGACAGAACGGGGGAGCCCCTTTGGTCTCAATCAGTGACCCCGGTTTCTAGAATGAAAAAAGAAAACAAAATGATGGAGGGGTAACAAAGCTTGACTTCTGCTCCTTTAAAGGGGGGCACAGTAGGAACCTGGAGAAAACACAGAACATACAGCAACATAATGAAAAACAAAACAACAGATCTCTAACACTTGCAAATGTGGGCGTGGCAAAGGGCGGGCGGGGAGGGGGCACGTGACGACCCAGACACCCTGTCCAAGATGGACGAATAGATGATGGATGGATGGAAAGATGAATGAGGGCTCGGTGACGACTACGAGATTCCATGGATGACGTACACGTGTGCCATACCACAAAACGTGGCCCATGTTTGTTGGACGGATGCTCGGCCAGCTCCAAAGCAGTGTAAAAATGTTCTTCAGCAAAGACGCTCACTCAATTTCAGTGAGGCCCAGTTTGCATGGAGCAGATTTCCCCCCCCCCCGAGGCCACTTGTCAGCATCAGCCGCCTCAACGAGTCCAGTTAGTTCTGGCACTGGTCAGCACCGGATGTGATGGGAAGCGGCATGTGTCATTTCGGAATAGTCCAAGTGAAAGTGAGCAAATGACACCAGCGGATGCATTTCACGCATCCCCGCTTTTCACCCTCTTGGCTGCGCTTTTTTTTTTCTCCTTTTGACACGCACTAAACTTTAATGGCAACAGAACCGTGACAACCAAATGGAAACTGAAGAAAGGAAGACAAGCTCAGGTTGGATCAATAGAAGTAAAGAGGACCCTTGGAACTCGTGGACCAAAACTCATATGAGAACTCAGAACTGTGCAAGAAAACATGGTTGTTCACTTGAGTGACTTTTATTTATTTATTTCAATTATTTATTTTACTCTCTTCCATAGGTAAATATTACTCTAAAACGGAGTCAAATTTACTCGACAGAATTTACTTTACTTTGTCAACTAATAACAACAAACTCGCTTCCGAATTTGTATACAGTTTCTGCGCGAATGACGAAACTCCGCCAGTAATTGACACAAACAAAATCTATACAAACAAAATATGGAAGTCGACTAAAATGTTTAGTAGTCTATAAAAAATAAATAAATACATAAATAATAATAACAAATAAAAAAACAAAATAATAAAAAAATATGACCATAATCAAATGTAGTAATTTTTAGAATTACTATACAGTTATATTCGACATGTAAAATTGGTCATCAAGAGGATGGGACGAGAAAAAAAGCCATTTTAGGGGATGATCAATAGTTATTTGTTGTTGTTTTTTTAGATAATATTGGAACCAGTTACTTCATCTTCCAATATAATTTATTTATTTTTTATTTTTTTAAATTTTATTATTATATATTTTTTTGTGTGTGTGTGGGTGAGTATGTGTATGTGCGTGCGTGTGTGCGTGCGTGCGTGTATTTGTTAGCTCACCAAAAAACCTATTAGAAAAAATCTCATACCGTTCACCTAAACCGAACACCGCCGTCAGGAGACCCGAGGAAGGACCAAAGAAAACCTCACAATATAATTTAAACAACAAGTACACGTTCCTTCTTGCTTCACTCCATTTTTTTTAGTGCGCGCAACCAGCGCCCGTGCTGTGAAGCGCAGCTCTATTTTTATGCCTCTTCCCACGGTTGACGAGCCAGACAACATGTAACAGAAGAAGGTGATAAATGTTCAACGACCGTTGATTGATGACGATGATTTGTTTTAAAAATAGCCCCCCTCAAATATTCATTCCAATGCGGCTTGCGTCGCACACGCGCGTTTCGTAAACCGTTCTGCAAACGGCGTCCGTGCCCCGCTTGGGTTTTACTTGACGACATATACGCACACTTATTTATTTATTTATTTATTTCTCTTGTTCCGGCAGATCCGCGGGCTGCCAAGAGCTGGGGCTGAACGCCGGCCATGGTTTGTGATGCGCTGCCAGAGATGGAACGACGCTGACGCGGGGATTGTCTGGCCGCGTCATCGCCGCGTCGCTTCTCGGGGCGGGCCATCGTGGATCATTTCCGAGCCGTGAATGTCACGCCGGCTGTCTTCACTTAATGCAATTATCCTTTTATTTCATTCTGTTTTATGGACTTGTGCTGTGCGTTTAAAATCCCGTTGTCCTCTCGCTGCCTTGTCTAATTTAAATAATATTGGCACATATTTCCTGCACGCTGTCAGCGGTATTTACGCACACAATACATATTTGCACATTTTCCTCAACCAAGGGTTCGAACCGCCACGGCAGTGGGTCTCTTGAGATTTTTGGCTTCTTTTTTTTTTCTTTTTTTTTGTGATGCCACAAAATAATTCGGATCCGGGCTGTGGAGTTCGCATGTTCTCCCACTCAGTTCTTTCCATTTTCAATTAATTGGCTTTGGAAAAGCAAAAGCTGGGAAAACTGCTGTTGCAATACACCAGAGGGAGCTGTAATCGTAAATGCAGCCATTTTGCAGTCATACAATAGCAGGCAGAAAAATAGGTGTCTTTACCATTATTATGAATGTTTAAAAAGGAACCCCGACTGTAATGACAAGTTTGCTGTATATTATTTATTTGGTTGTTATTAGCATAATTATGATATCCATTTTTCAAAAATCATTTTTTAGTATAATACATTTCGTAGAAACTTTATTTGCACGTCGTTAGCGTTCCTAAAGGGATGCTCAAAACTCTTGAATGCGTTTGGTGAACGACGAGAGCACGGCGGGGGGGGGGGGGGGGGTAACTCTCCCGATCACGTTGTTTCATTAGGAACGCTACGAGGCTTACCTTGCTTTCTTTATAGGAGTTTCACATTGCTCGGCAGAGAGCCAGCCGCCATTCTACGTCACTGCGCCCTGAATTATTTATGAGTTTTCACAAACAATTTTAAGAAATTGTGTTGTCCCGAGAGTATATATCTCTTGATTTATTGTTAATAATATGGCCAAATATTATCAATAGTAAATTTTCCATCCAATTGTTTCAAATTTCTTAAGCGAATTTTGGGAAAATGCGCAAAAAGGACCTGCGACTTATGCCCGTTTCCATCTGTTCTTCTTCGGTGAATATTGAGAAAAGGGCTCCACTGCGGTAGGTGGCGCTATACACCATTAAGAGATGTGATCCACCAGTAATTTGAAAGAAGAAGAAGAACAGAAAGCGACTGCGCCGTGCGATGACGTCGTATGAGTTTGCTTTTGTAATTCTTGATCAGCCGTAGCGTTCCTTTGCTGTTAGCTGTTAGCATTAACATTCACTTCTTTAATGAATTCCAATAATCCGCCATTGATTTGACTACAAACATACGTGTGACGCAATATCCGGTTTATTCACAAAACTTGTTTCTAAAGCCAAAATTTGCATTTTCCTTATTTTTTTGCGAATTGTGGGCCCTTTTTCGAATTTCTAGCGTTCCCATTCAGTTCTTGAAAATTTGAATAAAAATGGGTGGATGAAAATTCCACTAACACATACTTTATTAAAAAAAAAAACTGCTAAATCAGAAAAAAAAAATGTAAATAAAGTGTCTTTACCATTATTAATCGAATTACGTGAAAGTCGTCCATACATATTTACTTACTACTTCTTTTTATTTATTTGCTTTTGCCAGGAGCCCTTAGCCACTCACTTCCTTGTTGCCGTTTTTACGTGCACTTAATACAAACAGACACAAAAAACACACACACACACACAAACAGAGCATGTTTTTAGGATGGGCGGGGGGGGGGGGGCGTCTTTTCGTCTCTGCTTCTATTAATGCAACGCGCTGGAGCGTGACATATTACGATGCTTGTCTCACACCACTTCTGCTGCACTCTGGCTATGTTGAACGCGAGGTGCATTCATGCAAAAGTCACACGGGAGTTGCTGAGGCCGATTGAAGCGCGCCTCTCGGGAGTGTAACGCATGCCAGCCGCACGTGTAGCCACACACATGCTCCTCTCCCCGGCCACTTATGTTTGGAAACAAGTCCAGTTCAAGTGACTCTGAGGCAAACTCAGGTGACTCAGGCTGAAAAAAGATTTGTATGGTCAAAATGTAGTGCACATAAAAAGTTCAATAAAAATCGTGGCTTCATAAATGCTTGTACAATTCTTCACTCTTTTGCTCCCCAAAAACGCGTATAAATACATTCTATTATTAAATATTACCATACTCCCAAAGACGTATTTATACGTTTTTGTGTGTTTTTTAAATGCTGGAGCATATAGAAGGCTTTGATGCAGCTTCTGAACGATAAAGAATGCTTGAAGCAATGGTAGTTATTACAAAAACGGCCAGCAGGTGGCAGCAGAGTATAAGAGATCTGCAAAAAGCTCTTTCCCCACTGTTTAAAACAGATTTGTGAATATTGATGAAACTTAGCTATATTCTAATGCTAATTGTTTCAAAACAGAAGCAGATAGAAATATACTTTTTTTTCTGAAAGAAGAGACTCTAATCTTTCTTTTCGTAGGTTCCATGTTTTTATAGCAATAGAACACAATATTCTGTGGGCTTTGCATAATCAGTCGAAATCCAGTAAACCAGCCGGGAGCGAAGGGGGTTGCTTCAGTGAAAATGTCTGGGAGTGAATGAGTTAAAGTTCATATTTATATATGTTGTATAAGATATTATTTCCTTTGCCGCTAGAGGGCGCAGTACCACACATTGAGAATCACTGTACTGGAGGTTCAAGACCGATTTGCAGACGGTTCGCTGCTTTTCAAAAAAGGTTTTTCTTTTCAAGGTCGCAATTTAAACAGGATAAGTCTCACAGATGACCAAGAATCCTTTTCATTTTGAGTGACAGTCAAGATAACATGACCGAGGTAGCTTAAAGTCAAAAGTCTACCTGTCATGTTTTTATAAATCAAACTTCTGGACTACATCCGCCAAGAATAATTTTCACGAGTGTATTCTTCCGGTGATTTTCAGAATTTCAGGATAACGTTTTAACATCAGAGCAATCGCTCTAATGATTTTGATCATTGTTTTTTTTTCAAATGATCCAAAATTGTGTGTTTAAACGAGAATGAGCACCTTATTTATTTGGATTTTTTTAAACGGATTATTATTCTATTATTGTCAAAAGACTTGAGTGTTGATGGCGAATCACCTCCCTGCATTCCCGTGTGTATGGTTTTGTTAGGGTGGTGTGCAACACGAAGTATACATCAGAGTGGGAGTTGAATTTCCCCATGAGGGACATGAACAAGCACTTGTTTTGATATAATTAACATCAGTTTTAGCTTTATTGAAGGCTCTTGATGGCAAATATGACAGAGAGAGAGGAGCCATTTTCCAAGTACTTTCTTGAATTCTACGGTGTTTCTCGCCAGCGTTTGGGAACTCCGTACTTTGTAAGGGAGGAAACATGGCTCAGATTGTTAAAATTTAAAAGTCAATTAGTGCAGTTTTGGACTTTTTGGAGCAATTTTCACATTTCTTTCAAGCAGTCGACGGAAGGACTCTAATTTTGAATATGATCCAGTGCTGTCACTATTGAATATTTTTAGACTCGATTAATCTATTGATTATTTCATCGATTAATCGACTAATCCTATTCATTTTAATTTTGCATTAAAGTGTGTTACAAAAGCATTTTTTTTTACCTGATTGCTGTTTATTAACCAGTGATTGGTGTTTATTTCGTACTTCATATTCGTATCGTGTTAAAAAAAAAAATTATTATGTTGTACTATGATATCGATTTGGTCATTGTTTTCCAAAGTAAAAGCTGATGTTTTATATTGATTCAACACAGAATGAAGGACTACAGAAATCAGTGAACAATTACTGTTGATATGCTCAGAGGATTTGGACCATTTTAAATTTAAAAAAAAAATGTCTCCAAACGATTATTCGATTATTAAAACAGTTGTCGATTCATTTGATAATCGATGACTTGTCAGTTTTGACAGCTCTAATGTGATCCAATCCAAGGTCATATCTTGTCGATAAATATGAGCCTTGCCGAGCATCTCCAAGTCAACATTTATCTTCCAAATGTTCAGACAGAACATCACATTTGAAATGAACGATCGTTTGGTTTGCGCATCGCTGACTCTTGCCTCTTCCTCAGCGTGATGCATGTTCTCCGCAAGCGGCGGTGGCATGGAAGAAGTGGAGGCGGGGCTTAATCAGATTACCAATGGCCACAGCGCCATATGGCACCTGCGCGCTTCCAGGAAGTAAATTGTTGTAACTCACTCCATTTCCTCGGGGGTATTTATTTATCGCTTAATGTCGGCGCCGAAGCATCCATTTGCACTTTCAATTATTGCAAAATGAAGAAGGATGAAGGATGCAACGCTAAGGCAGTAAACAGCATCGGCCAGTTGTTCTCAAAAAATGTTTACACCTACTTTTTCCATCTTTGATTACACGTCGTCACAGCATACCTGCTGATTCAGAAGCGGACTGATGACGTTGGCGTGATAATTCACTTGAGTTTTGGCATTTTAAAAAATGGGGGAAAAAAATCCCAAAAACGCGTGATTCAAACAAGTGACTCAGAAACACTTGAACATGAGATGACAAACGACGTGCTCGGATTATTCTGAGTCGCTTCCTCTGAAAGGGAAACAGGCAGACGTACGATTTTCACCTCAATAGAAAATATTGTGTCGAGCTGACTTGGAGAGGAAGCCACTTATTTTCAAATTAGTCACAATTTGGTTCTATCAACCTCGCGAGGACTTTCAGACTTATCAAACAACCTCCAACAGTTTTGAATGGCATCCAACGAAGGGAAGAACTTTTTGATGTAAAAGGAAGGAACTATTGATTTTCAAAAGTTATCACACAAACGCCGCTAAGAGAATTGAAGGCGCAAAAAGGTCCCAAAATTGTCATGTCTTTGTTTTTCTAACCACAATTTCTCCTTAACAGCGTCTGACTTCGACCACCGACCTTCGTTGAATTCCAGTGCAATGAAAGGTGTGATGTTTCCCACACCATGTTAATACTTGGGCGGGCCACCCGAGTAAATTTTTCCAGAAAATGTATTTTAAAATATATTTTAAAAGCGGCACAGTGGCTGACTGGTTAGCACGTCCGCCTCCCAGTGCAAGAGGACGCGAGATCGAGTCCGGGCTTCGGCCTTCCTGGGTGGAGTTTGCATGTTCTCCCCGTGCTTGCGTGGGTTTTCTCCGGGTACTCCGGTTTCCTCCCACATTCCAGAGACATGCATGTCAGGTTAATCGAACTCTCCAAGTTGTCCATAGGTGTGATTGTGAGTGCGGACGGTTGTTGGTCTCTGCGTGCCCTGCGATTGGCTGGCAACCAGTTCAGGGTGTACCCCGCGCCTACGGCCCGAAGCCAGCTGGGATAGGCTCCAGCAGCCCCCGCGACCCTTGTGAGGGCAAGCGGTTAAGAAAATGGATGGATGGATATATTTAAAAAGAAAAACAAAACGTGTTCTTTCGACCGTCTTGACGTTACAACTTGCGCGTCTTGTTTTTCAAGCGCCTCCTTCGAACGCCTCATCGGTAAGTTAAAAAATGTTCATGACAATGTTTTTACAGCAACACTTCTCGTCGCCTCCCACTTTTGAGCGCCTTCTGCCTTCTTTCATGGCTTCCTCCAACTGCATGGTTCAACCCCCGCCTCCTTTTCTCGCCCCCTGTGGTCGGTTCCAGATGTTCATGTCAATGTTTTTTCCAAGCCCAAATTCTCCTTCACCTCTTTCAAGCAGCTCCTTCCAGAGCCTCCATCAAATGCCTCTTTGGTAGGTTCGAAAATGTTCAGGGCGAGCTTGCAATTTTTTTAATCAACTGGCCATGTTGCAATGAAGGCCTTTTACTTGGAACACCTTTGAGTGCCTCAGTTTTCTCTTTTTTTTTAAATTTATTTTTAATTTTTATTTTTTATTATTATTATTATTTATTATTATTTTTTTTTTGGTGGATCCCTCCACTGAAGAGCACCAAATAGATGATTTTTATTTTTTTTAATCCAACATGGTCTGATTGTTCATGTCAGTGTTTTTCCGCTAATTCTCCCTCACATCCTTCAAGCGTCGACTTCGAGCGCCTTCTTCCGTCACCGCCTTTGAATGTCTCCTTCAACCAACTCTTTGGTAGGTTACAAAGAATGTTCATGACAACGTTTTTCTCGCCGTAATTCTCATTTGGCTCTTCGACCACCCGCTCATATTTGTTTCCTTTAACCACCACCACTTTCGACCAAGCATATTTGACCCGACCGCCACTTTCACCCACAAATCGGCCATTTCAACCACGGACAAATGTTTGATGTTTTTTTTTTGTTTTTATACCTTAGAACAGTGGTTCTTAACCTGGGTTCGATCGAACCCCAGAGGTTCAGTGAGTCTGTTTGGCTGTAGGTGATCACGCTACATTGCTTGGCCTATCCGCGCTGCAGGAATTTGGTGCGCTCAGTAGTCGACTTTTGACTGTTGTGATGGCACGTCGTGTGATTTCTTCATAATTATAAACCCTTCATACTAACTTTGTCGGCAAGAAAAAGAAGGTGGTCAGACGAATTTGTGCGATATGAATTTGCATGTATAAGGGAACGCACGGTGTTCCACAGGGTTCAATTCTGGGGCCTCTTCTGTTTCATTGTATCATCTTAAGAAAACAGGTGGTTGTTTTAAAGTGCTCTATAAATATAAAATGGAGTTGAGTGATGGGAGTCAGCGTCCCAACTGCGTGATTTGAACTGCTAAGTTTAAGTTAAAGTAAACTTTAACACCTCCTACAAGGTTAAGAACCACTGCCTTAGAATAAGAACCCTATTGTTTAACTGACTGAGTCGAATCCAAGACGAGGTATTTGGTCTTATATATTGTGTGAATTTCTTCGTTTCCCGTTATATCGCCATTTTCTTATCCAGGAGCGTCTTCGAGACTGCCTATTTTTGGAAAATGCGCAATTGAAAGGTTAACAGACTTAAACTCAAACAAGATGGTGGCGTTGTGGGGATAAAAGCACGGATGGTGGCATTTTGAATCTGCTCCTGTGCAAATGCAAACGCGACCGACGACAAACAATAGAAAGCCTTTCAGACGCGCAGACTCGGAAGACTCATTTCCGTCACCGGGCTTGTTTTGATTCTGCTGGTCTTGACCCGTGGTACCCAAAAAAAGAAGTCCTGGCTCGCCAAGTACTTCATGTAGGTGTATTTCCGAGTAGGAAACCGCAGAAGCAGAAAAAGTAAATTCCATGAGACCGTGAGGGGAAGTGACATAATGAGGCTACCGTGCGTTTCGGCGTCTTGAGTGTCCCCGGCTAACGGCGCCTTGCGTTCAGTCGGCGCGACAGGCGCGCACGCTGGCTCAGTGGCGTCCAAATCCTTGTACCCCCCCCCCCCCTCACCAACCCAAACATACATACGGAGTTATTTGGCGCATTTGTCGAGGCTTCGTAAGGAACGCGGCCACATTTGACAACAAGAGGACTCACTGGGGAGATGACTCACTCCCTCCTTTTATGAATCATATTGTCTCGAGCTCAAGATAGCGCCGGCTTCGCTGAGGACGAAATAGATTCAATCGATGCCGCGGTTTCTGCTTGCGCCAGCAAAAACAGATGTCTTCACTTATTGATGCTTTTATTGAGCAGCGTTGGACAGCTCGGCGGCCCCTGCGAGTTGTCATCGGTCCCCAATTGAACCCATCACAGTTCCATTTGTCCTGCGCTTGAAACGTCCGGGAGTCAAAGCAAGATTCCTATTGATTCAAAATCAAATCTTACATAAGATGGACGAGTTAGCTGAGGTCAAAGGTAAATGATATTTTCCAATATCAAAGGATATCACCTATGGTCACGAGCTGTGGGTCGTCACCGAAAGAACGAGATCCCGGATACAAGCGGCCGAAATGAGTTTCCAGAGAGGAACCAGTTGAGGTGGCTGGGGCATCTGGTTCGGATGCCTCCTGGGCGCCTCCCTGGGGAGGTGTTCCGGGCATGTCCTACCGGCTTTAGGCCCCGGGGACGACCCAGGACACGCTGGAGAGACTACGTCTCACGGCTGGCCTGGGAACGCCTTGGGATCCCATCGGAGGAGCTGGCTGAAGTGGCTAGGGAGAGGGAAGTCTGGGCTTCCCTGCTAAAGCTGCTGCCCCCGCGACCCGACCCCGGATAAGCGGAATTGAAGACGGAACGGAACGGAAAGGATTTCTATTTCTGTGGGGGAAAAAAAATTGCATTTGACAACCTAAGGCCTGCCATAGACCACCGGTTCTCAACCCCGGTCCTCGAGTACCCCTATCCGGCCTGTTTTCCGTGTCTCCCTAGCCAACACGGCTGAGGATCGGTATCTTCATGCAGAGACGGCTGATAAGTTGATCGTTTGCCACACCTGTGTTGGCAGTGGGAGACATGGAAAACAGGCTGGATGGGTGTACTCGAGGACCGGGGTTCAGAACCACTGCCTTGGACTGCCATGTTCGACAGCCGTCTTTAAGCGTCACCCTGCCATCTTTGAACAAACTCTCTTGACCCTCAACCAACGATCTCAAACGTCAACCCCTGGCTGGCACCTTAGATCACCACTTTGGACCACTGGCCTCAACCACCATCCATGACTGGCACCTGAGACCGCCATATGTGACCACGAACCTTGACTTCTGGGCTCAGCGAATGCCCCTTGACCGCCACTTTCACCACTATCCTCGACCTCTGGTTTCAACCTCTCAACAATTTCCCTTGACTGCCGTTATACACTGTCGTCATAGATCGGCACTTTTAGCCACCGCCTTCGACCACCAACCTCAACTGTTGTCCTTAACTATCATCCTAGACCAGGGTTCACCAATTCCGGTCCTGGAGTCCTGCAGGTTGTAGATGTTTCCGCCCACTTCCGCACACCTGATTCATACAATCATATCATCAGCATGCCTGATAACGATCCTGATGTTTAGAATCAGTTGCGTTGGTCGGCGAAAAACGTCTCAAACCCGCAGGTCGGCGGACATCGAGGACCGGAATTTGGTCAACCCTGTCCCAGCCTCAACCACTACCCCGACTGACATTCTTGGCTTTTGACAACCCGCCTCGACCTCTCAACCGTCACCCTCAACAGCTACCAGACGACCACCCAAAAGGCCACCGGAAATTTATTTTGTAGCACTTTGAAATGTGCTAAACAAATATACATTCTATCACCAATAAAAATGTATAATAATATATATATATATATATATATATATTTTTTTTTTCACATGTAAGTAGCACTGTTGCTTCCCCCGCACTTTTACAACTGTATGTTTATCATTTTCTATAAAAGCACATGAGCTGATGACATACCGTGCGCGGCGTGCCTATTGTCGGTAGAATTGAATTGTAACGCTTTTAATTGAGTGCTGTCAACAATTACCCAAATAATGACTTAACCAAAATGCACTCGAACCCACAAAACATGCATTCGTGTCCTTGTGCAAAGTTTTCGAGCATCAGCAGCGATGCACGCAATTGAGAAGGCATCGCACCCACATTTCGTTCACAAGAGCGTGTATGGTTGGTCCGTGAAATGAATCCAATCTACGGCGCAAATAAAAAGCTTATTTCCCATTTCGTCCCTCAGGTCTTGTTCACCTTCATCTCATTCATCTATTGATTTTTTTTTCTTCTTTTTTTATAAGAGCTACGAAGTGATGTTATTGTGCGGTCCAAGTTCCATTCCCAATTGTTGTCTTCCAAAAGAATATATTGTGTGGAAGATAAAAAAAACACATTTAACATTTAACTTCCCTTCGTTGGTTGCAGACACTTTCCTATTAATTATTTGTGTGAAGCAGACTTTGAACTTTAAACACAATATTAATGTTACACAATGTTCATAAAAAAAAGTACACATTTACTCCTGCTGCTATGATGTCTCTTTGGCCGGGAAAAAAAAAAAAGTTACATTCCCAAGTGCAAGGCGAAGGTTATGTTTCCACTGCAGTTACGTATGTTTGTTTATTCCCAACACAAACTCCAGCACGCTCGCCAAGCCACTTCCAAAAAATCTGGTGGATGCTTGCAGTTTGAAATGACTTTTTTTTTTTTTTTAAAGGTTTTTATTTTTAGATGAAGACGATGAAGACTCCCTTCAAAAATTGACATTTTTATTCCAAATAAGAGATTTGTGCGTCGGTGCGTCATGACAGGTACAGTGCTCACATGAGCAGGATGTCCAAATCCAAATTATGCCGCGAATGAGGGATTAGGGGATAAAAGGTGGACATTCGGATACAGCCAAGGACATATTCTCGTATTTTTAGGCCAAATTGTAGAAAGAAGATTGCCTTAAAAAAAAATGGTGATCCTCCCACTGGTCGCTGAATCAGTGGAGGTTGGTGTTTGTGGATGTCACTCTGCTTCATCTATCCTTCCTTCCTTTAGTCTTTCCCATGGTCTCTTGATGTCTCCCTAATTTGTTGGAATTTAGATGTGTCTGGGGTTGGTGAAATATTCTTGTTTTGTAACTCTGTGGCTGGAAATTGGTGTCTGGTTGGTGTTGGCT
Organism: Leptonotus elevatus; assembly: GCF_054856555.1. Taxonomy (NCBI): domain Eukaryota; kingdom Metazoa; phylum Chordata; class Actinopteri; order Syngnathiformes; family Syngnathidae; genus Leptonotus; species Leptonotus elevatus. The sequence continues at coordinate 3,497,723 of NC_141242.1, read as the reverse complement.
TTCACTTAGTTTCATATTTCCTTCCTTTGATTCTTCCTCTGGTCTCCTGACAGCTTCACGACTCTAGCGGCACTCTGAAGTATCCAGTTATGGTGAAGGGTCTGGGATTTATAACAGGTGTCAGCTGTTTGTGGATCTCACTCTGCTTCATCTAGCCTTCCTTCCTTTAGTCTTTCCCATGGTCTCTTGATGTCTCCCTAATTTGTTGGAATTTAGATGTATCTGGGGTTGGTGAAATATTCTTGTTTTGTAACTCTGTGGCTGGAAATTGGTGTCTGGTTGGTGTTGGATTTCACTTAGTTTCATCTTTCCTTCCTTTGATCCTTCCTCTGGTCTCCTGACAGCTTCACGACTCTAGCGGCACTCTGAAGTATCCAGTTATGGTGAAGGGTCTGGGATTTATAACAGGTGTCAGCTGTTTGTGGATCTCACTCTGCTTCATCTAGCCTTCCTTCCTTTAGTCTTTCCTATGGTCTCTTGATGTCTCCCTAATTTGTTGGAATTTAGATGTATCTGGGGTTGGTGAAATATTCTTGTTTTGTAACTCTGTGGCTGCAAATTGGTGTCTGGTTGGTGTTGGCTTTCACTGAGTTTAATATTTCCTTCATTTGATCCTTCCTCTGGTCTCCTGACAGCTTCACAACTCTAGCGGCACTCTGAAGTATCCAGTTATGGTGAAGGGTCTGGGATTTATAAGTGTCAGGTAAATTAAAGAGCACAAACGCGCACGCATGCACGCAAATAAAAAAAGAGAGCGATGATGACATGTTGACTCCGGAAGGCTGCTGAATGAATAATACTGAGCTCTCATAAAATTAAAATTAAAATGGCGTCGTGCAATGCCTATCCCCAACTACTGGCTTGGCGGCACCCTGGTCACGGTCTTTGGTCAGAGTGAAGTGTGCAGTCCGTGCAATGAATTTGATCAGATACAGTGCGTGAGGGCAACATCTGTTTGGAGGCGTCCTGGCACACGCGGCTGCAAATTTGACCTTGCGTCAGCAGAGTTGGCCCGGGCCTCTCTTGCGCGGGCGCGTCTGCGGCATAAATGGGAGGACGCGATACTGAAAGCCCACACGCAAAAACAACAACAAAAAAGAAGGAGAAAAAAAGCACACATTTGCTTGTGGCGCCCGATGCATTCGTATCCATCACAGACAAACGAGCTGAGCTCTATATTTTTCCCGCCGCGGGCCTCCCAAAACACGGCGGCTCTGTCGTCTGGCTAGCATTGTGTTGTCATAGACGCAGCTGCTCCCCTTCACACACACACCTCTGGCTGTATGCTCATGACAATTATATTGATGTTCGCCACACGCATGCAAACACAAGCAAAAGCGGCGGCGTTGTCCTCAAGTGCAAAGCGAGGCAGCGGCAAAACACACAAGTGGGTTTTTATTTAGACAAACAACGCTTCCTTCCGCTGGAGCTGTCACCGTCTTCCCAGTTCTTTTTTTTTCTTTTTTTTTTTTTCTTCTTCCTGTGGTCTTTTCCAATAGCTGTCTCGCTCCTCAACATCGTTCCTATCCGACTACCTTTGTCGTGCTCGTTTCCCCTCCGAGCTCCAGTCTGTCAGGCTTGTCTGCATCTGAGTCGCTTTCCCATCCCGCATCCCGCATCCCGCATCCCGCATCCAGCATCCCTCCCGCTGTCCTTTGGCTGACTCGCCGAATGTCACTATTCCGCTTTATTTCTTCACCTTTCCCTCCTGACTTGTCTATCGCACCGTAGGCTTGCCAAATGCATCGTGCTCTCGCCAAAAGGGCCGCTCGGGGTTGGCATCCCAGCGGCAATTAAAGAGGAGTCGGATATACGGTTGCACTTCTAATTGCAAAACAAAAATTTGCCCCCCCATAGGTTAAAATATGACGCAAGTTCATTTGTTTACCATCGTAAAACCTTTTATGACATTGACTGTGCAGGTGGTGCACCTTTGGTACCAGAGTTTGGTGGTTCGATCCCTGCCGATTCATCCTGGGCTTTTTGCTGTAAACTAAACTGTAGACGTTCAAGTATATTTAAACATACCTAATAGTGCACTTAAATATACTATAAAGTATGCTTAAGTTTAATTTATAATATACTTAAGTATCCTTTTAAGTGTACTAAAATGGGCCAATTTAGTCCCAAGGAGTTTACTTAATGTTTACTTTTTTGTAGAAGAATAAGTACACTCGAAAAATAAATTTAGGTATATTCAAGTATACTCTATATTATGTACTTAAAGTATAATAGTTTTTGGTAAGGGAATAACAGATGCTGTCTTACTAATTAGCCATCATTCTTGCTCAAAAACCTCCAAACTATCTTAAGAGTTAGCAGCTATCTAATAGCATTATCCTCAGCTAACTTAGCTTAGCATTATCTCAGCTATCTACTTTTCAAACCCGTCTGTATTCTTCGGCTTTTGGCTTAGCGTGAGACTTAGCATCGCTTTGGTGCCTGCTGTATTTTGTGTTATGAATTTGATGTTCATTTTATTTGCTTATTCACTTGCCTACTTCTTGTTATTAACTCTTTGACTGCCAGACGTTTTCAGAAAAGGGATGCCGCCAGTGCCAGCCGATTTAAGCATTTTGACTGATTTTCAAGGTCCACAGAAAATGTTCTGTTTGGACTATGGAAACACACGTACTACCAAATGAAAGATTGGACTTTCATCTTTCATCAGAAAAAAAGAGTTTGTTTCTACCTTATTCCGTTCTTTAGTAATCAACAATAGAAAATGGTTAGTTTGACCCAATTTCGCCCGTGTTGGACCAAAATACGGAGAAATCAAGCTTTTAGTGAAACGATATTATTTCATGCATTCTAGTGAATTTGACACTTCTTTTTGTCCATGAATGATGCCACAAACACCTAAATAGTGCTTTACTTCTATAAAACACTACCACCAAGAATGAAAAAGTGTTTTTTGATAGCAAAATACGTTTATTTACATTCAACAGTGTAACAATTTGACAACAATTTGGCAAACTATTTACAAATGTGTGCAACTGTGGTGCTATTTACAAATATGTGGATGTTTCAACGACAGTTTTTCTTTGTGTAACACTCTCCTGCGTGCAAGAAGACGCAACAGCATTTGCATGATCCATTTTATCCACTCCATTCATGGTGGCATCGTAGTCCAGAAACAGTGTCTTCTCCGTGATCAGACTGTACCCGCTCCTCCGATGAATATGCATTGGACTCGGGGTACTCTTCATTGTCCGATCGAATGTCCGCTTGTGCAGCTCCGCGTTTTCCGGCCTTAGCAGCGCTAGCCGCGCTAGCCGCGCTTTGCCGATGAGGCTTACTACTTGTTCATAACAGTCACGCCAAAGCTTCCAACTTTGGCGTAGAGCTCGTTGTCATCTTCATCATCATCATCAATCTGCATTGGTCGATGCCAACTCTCCATCGCCCGATCGAATGTCCGATTGTGTAGAAGTACCCGGCCGGCTATTGTGCGCGTTTTCCGGCCTTAGCAGCGCTAGCCGCGCTAGCCGCGCTTAGCCGTGAGGCTTACTACGTGTTCATAACAGTCACGCCAAAGCTTCCAACTTTGGCGTAGAGCTCGTTGTCATCTTCATCATCATCATCAATCTGCATTGGTCGATGCCAACTCTCCATCGCCCGATCGAATGTCCGCTTGTGCAGAAGTACCCGGCCGGCTATTGTGCGCGTTTTCCGGCCTTAGCAGCGCTAGCCGCGCTAGCCGCGCGTAGCCGGTGAGGCTTACTACGTGATAGTAACAGGCCAAAGCTTCCAACTTTGGCGTAGAGCTCGTTGTCATCATCATCGTTGACATCAATGCGCTTTTTAGTATTGATTGATGCTTTCCGTCTTTGAAAAAAATGCTCAAGCTGAGCTGCTTGTAACCGGTTGCTTGGTCAAGCCATTGTGGCTTGGATCAGCCATTGTCTCCTCAACACTCTAGCTCCGCCTCACGTCTTCTACTGACGCCCACGGTGGGCGGCCCATCCAACCTTGTGCAAAGAGAGTCATCGCTGCCCTCTAGGGGCCAAAACGAGTCTTTGACTAATCAGATCAGCCTGATTCTTTCAGCACAGCTGCCCAAGGCTTTCCTGCACCCGTTTTTGAAAAAAAAAAAAAAAAACATAGGGGACGTCTTTTAACGTCCTCGGCGCCCTTCCCTAGGTTTATGCTAAACGTTTTATAACGTTTATGGCAGTCAAAGAGTTAATGTATTGATGTGAATTTTATTTACTTGTATAGCCTACTTACATAGAATGTTTGTTTTGTTTTACTTATCTTTACTACATGATTAATTTATGTTCCATGTACAGCACTTTGGATACAGCAATGCTTATTTTAAAGTGCTTTACAAATAAAGTCGAGTTGAGCTAACCATGCTAACGCTCTTTTGTAGAAAATATATGTGGCGTTTCTTTCCACGAAACAAACTATTCTGTTGTTTTATGATGTTTGTTTTTTAACCCTATTTCTAAACCATGACCAATTGCTCTCAGTTGTAACTAACTAATCACCGCTTATTGGTGAATTTATAGCTTAGCCGGCTAACGGTGCGATCACATCAAAGCTCTATTTTCTTCAAGTTGCGCAAGTTGTACATGACTGGAAATAATAATACTTTCCATGTTGTATTAATCGTAGAAATATTGCTGGAGCGTGTAGACTGTATAGCAACAACATGAAAAATCTATTTAAATCTGCTTTTTCGTGTTTAAATTAGATTACTTTTTTTTTTAATCCCTCCTTAAGGTTATTTATTTTGGTTTGTGCTTTGAGGGTAAACACATCTAAATGGGCTAATTTCAGCTTGACAAAATTAGGGTGGGTAAAGTGTTCTGCCTTTTTCTTTTAAATCATTGGGTTATTTTGATTTAAAAAAAAAACATGTCACAGACAACAGGGAACTGTTTCAAATTGTGGGAAATGTACATAATGTTTCTACTTTAAAGTCCCTATGCAGTATGACGAAAATAGAGTATGCACAGTATGGCTTGTTAAAATGATACACCAAAGAAGAAACGTTTAGCTAACGATGAATTTGAATAATTAAGGCAACAAAAAAAAAATGCAGTTGAATATAAAATGAGGCTTCAAAATGGTGAAACTCAAACGTTTTTCTCTGCTCTTGTGAATGTGTCAAATTTCACATCCTCTTTTATAAGACACTGCCATGTGTTGTGTTATCTGTTGTTATATAACATTTACTTTCACTCAAACAACTGAACAACATTTCTAGGCATATTTGAAGTCCAAATTACTGTATATAAAATTCCGGATATTAGTGTTTGACCTTAATGGAGATCTGAGCTCTCCTGTGTCTTTGCCGGGCCACCTTTTGATATTAAGTAGGTTCGCTGCCATCCCGCATGCAACAGTGCAGTATTGATTAGGTGGCTTGGATGTGATTAGATACAACCCCCCCCCAACCCCCCCACCTTCCCCACCTCATCTCATCCCTTCCCGTGGCCCTTTAGTCTCTCGCTCATCTCACGTTAGCACCATTTTATTCCCCAATGACTGCCTCTACATCGGAAAAGACCTCCTTGAAACGTATACAGCCCCTCCCTGGGTGATTCCTGGATGCAGAGCTTTAGGTTTACATGGTGACAGATGGGGGGGGGGGGGGGGGGGCTGTTTTCATTGTGTGTTTATCTGAGTGCACGAAAAAAGAAACAAAACAGTGGGGAAACATTGAAGCTCAATGTTGCCCCCTGGTGTCAGGAAGCGGTACTTACTCCCCTCACAGATTATTTATTTATTTATTTATTTTTTGCAGACAGGCCAAGATTATCCTCATAATAATTGCCTATCAAATTACAAGATACACTCTAAAAATATTATTAAAAGAGATCTTAATGTCATTTACTTTGTGTTGATTATTATTATTATTGTTATTTTTTCCTTTTTATTTTTTTTATCAGGGGCAGATTTTGGTCCAGTTTCATTTATTTTCTTTTTTTTAGAATAAAATAAAAAGTTTAAGTGAATTTAATTGAATAATTGAACCAATTTCAGATTAAAAATTGATTTGTTGACCAACCTAATAAATTTGCTTCAATTGGTAACACACGATTGTATTAAATTAATCCAAAGTGAATGTATTACGTTTAATTAATAATGAGTTCATTAAACTTCAAGTATTCACTTGAATTAAATTCATCCAAAATTAATAAAAAAAATATTGACTTGAATTAAATTAAACCAAAATTTATCTAAAGTGAATATATTAAATTTAATTAATTATGAGTTCATTAAATTTAAAATAATCACTTGAATTAAATTAATCCAAAATTAATCCCCAAAAAAATCACTTGAATTAAATGTATCCAAAAATAATCCAAAGTGAATATATTAAGTTGAATTAATTATGAGTTAATTAAATTTAAGATATTGACTTGAATTAAATTAATCCAAAGTGAATATATTAAGTGTAATGAATTCGTAATTAATTAAATGTAATATATTTACTTTGGATTCATTTAATTCAATCGTGTTACCTATTGAAGCAATTTTATTAAGTTTGTCAACAATTCATAGCGCAATTTTAAATTGGTTCAACAATTCTCTTTTTAGAGTGTTCGAATATTTTCAAAATGTCCTAAGAGTTTGTCCAATATTAATAAAGGGATGATTAATGCTTAAGGTTTTAACGTCATGCCTGTGTCGAAGCACTTTATATTCCCACATGACCATTCAAAGACCAATTAGCGCACGTTTCGGAAACTCTATTGATACTCGTCCTTCCATAGACAGAATACTGTAATACCTTCGCGTTCAACTAAAAAGGACCAGATTTCCCATGATGACGTAAACGTGTGTGTAAATTGAGACTCCACATCATTTGTTTATATTAACATTTAGCCAAACTGAAAAAGTGTTTTGGTTTTGGGGAAAAGAAGCAAGGGAATCGTTTTCTGCTGCCTTATTATAAGCAGTCCGCTGAAGTGTAAAGAAGCGATGCTCCATCTACAAGTAATATCCAAGCGTTATGTTTCCCAGATGCTGCTTAACAGCTCCTCGGAACCACGCAAGGAGTCTGGCTGGCGGTGTCGCGAAGGGGAGAACGGGGGGGGTCGTTATCACCCCGAAGGCTAATGGGAGTACAGTACTCGCAAATGGTGGCCGTGTGAGCTTGGAGTTCCAACTGCGTTAACTAACTGGAACTGGAACCGACTGCATGACATCAGGTCACCTCACTTGACCTCAGTTCAGGTAACGTCAGACATAAACCCAATCACAAAAAGTTAAGGTTTCTGGTTATTTGGGGGAAATTTCAAATGTCCGAAGGTTCAACATTTTCTTTTTAACTTTTCGTAAAAAGTGCCTGTTCACTGCAAAAACAGAAATCTTACGTAAGATATAATTCCTTAAATGTGCTTATTTGGCTCTGACACGTTATTTTTACTTAACATAAGATTGTCAGGCAAGATCATTCTGCTTACTTTAACATACTTTTATTACTTATCTTATTTGATCAAGCAGTCAACCTGAACTGAAATTGAATTTTCTTATTTTACGATTTTGCATAATCTAGTAATAAGATAAATGGGGAATATGCAAGTGTGAAAACAATCAAACAAAAGTGCATAACAGCACTTAAAAAAAAAAAAAAAAAAGGTGTTGGCACAAACGGAAGTAAGGATAGTTGCGGAGATGTACAGTACACACAATGAGTTGACATAAAGTGAGACGATAAACAACAGAAACGGCCAATCTGATTAAATGGACAATTTGCTTCCTGTAACCGCAATTAAGGGAAAAGACTGCTCATTGAGACATGAGCAGAAAGTGCTTCTGCAATTCCAACCTTACAAAAGTTGTTTTGAGTGTTTAACGTATCATAACATTAAAAATCAGGACAATTTAACATTTTTGCATTATTGGTGGCCATTCATTTTATACTTCAAGGGGGTGTTTTTTATTGTTGTTAGAACTGATTGGTACGGATTATGAGTGACTGGTGGGATTAGTCAATATTAAATATTATTATTTTAAATGCGCGCTGCACAGCAAAAAAGAAAAGAAAAAAAAAGTGTAATGATGATGACAGTTGGAATATCAATACTAAACACTGCCCTTTGTTGTCTACAAAATTATTTGTGTCATTTTGGAGTTTCCAGCCTCTCCGATCTTCGAGACAGCTCATAAAGTAGTTGTGAGATACCCTGAGGGATCACGGGAAGTCGTTGTCTTCGTGATTAAAATCTGACATGACTCGCGACTAAGCAAAACATCTCATATCTGCTCGGGGCAACGCAAACACAATAAAAACAAAATGGCTCTTAGGCAAAGAGGTTTTTATTACCGCAACAACTTCATGTTGTATTATGCACAATGTTTCTGTTCATGAAGTGTGTTATCTATATAGCATCCATGTTCTTATATAGCCTAGCGTTTGCATTGTCATTTGTGAATGCGGCCATTGATTCGTTTGGTTATTACGTCAACATAGCAGCAAAGTTTGATGACTTCCCATAAAACACAAAATGCTAATAGCTCAATTGTACAAGGTTGGATCTTGTATTGTAGTATTTATTATGGGGGACGCATACTGGTAGAAATAGTGAAAATGTAACGACTATATTGCGCGTCCCGAGCCAGACTGCCCAAAACTCCCTCGGCTGAAACATTTTGAAACAACAAAAATGACAGGAAATTTGGTTGATATGCCAAGGACGCATGTGTGCCTTGACGAACCCTTCTTTATTCTTTTTTTTTTTTTTAACCCACCAGAGGCAGCAGATACAATGAAAACACCAGAGGCCCCAGAATTGACCCCTGTGGAACACCATATGTTTAGTTTTACATGTTAATTCATATTGCATGTATTTGTCTAACTACCTTCTTTTTTTTTTTTTTTACCCACCAGAGGCAGCAGATACAATGAAAACACCAGAGGCCCCAGAATTGACCCCTGTGGAACACCATATGTTTAGTTTTACATGTTACTTCATATTGCATGTATTTGTCGAACTACCTTCTTTTCTTTTTTTTGCTCAACATAGTATGAAGGGATTACAATGAGGGATAGACCGATTATCGGCCTGGCCGATTATCAACGCCGATATTGGGCATTTTGACGAATATCAGTATCGGCCTTTTTTTAAAAATCTGACGGCTGACAAAAGGTAAATCTAAAACCACTTTAAACTCAGGGAACTATTTAAAATTTTCAGTTGACTCTATAAGAGATGCTGCTGACCCTGGGAACATTTTGTTTTTGGTCGACATTAAAGCAAAAAAATGTGAAAGTTTAAGATTTCAGGTACTTTTAAATTTCTGTATTGTCTAAGATTAAAAAAAAATTAAATATACGTTTTAAAAAGTCTGAAAAATAATTCAATAAACGTGCTTTAAAATAAAATAAATATTTTAATTTGTATTTTAGTTTTTTTAGTTTTTACGCCAAAATTCAACCCCGCCCCAGGTTAAGAACCCTTGTTCGACTTGCTATGCCACCAAAAAGCAATTATAATGATGTTCAAGAATGGAATGAAGTTAAACGTCAATGTGACTTTGACTTGGACCTCTCAGAACGAAAAAAAAGAAAAAGAAAAAGAAAAAAAAGGCTACTCATTGGACTATTGAGTGGAAGGTGGCCCATTTTTTAATCCAAAAGCTCAATATTATTTCACTGATAACACCTGCCTGTGAGTGCGGCAGTGGCAGGAAATAGTGCGCGCAGAGCAGCTGCAGGCCGGTGGCTAATTACTTGAGCTTTTGCTGCTCCAAGTAGGTGGCATTAGATCAATTATGAACAAGCTCAGCTGGCCGCCATGTTCACACATTTCTGCCAGCGGAAGACCTTTTCTCCTTGCAAGCGCTCACGTGTACCAGGATCGAGATGACCATCCGGTATCCAACTTCTATTCCCTCACAACTTTAGTTCATTGGGAAGATAAATAATTGCCTGGTATACAATATCACACAATTTGTGATTTATATCGGCTGATTATTTGTGTATGAAAATTCGGACTCTTTAAAATATCGAAAATCAAATTTTAAAAAATGGCAAGAAAATGATACGTTTACAAAGCTATTAATTCACCTTCCAATGGATTTTTTTTTTTAAATGGTTCAAAATAAATAAATAATTAATCGCACAATATTCCATATAATCGCGATTACTAGTTTCTACTAAACTTGTAATTTTGTAATGAAAGTGGAAGTCAACATTTCTTGACAATAATGTTATTTGTGACCTCACTAGTCTAAACATGACATTCTGATTAATATTACATTTGTGGAATATGAGTTATGAAGCAAAATTCAGCTGTTTTTATCCGTTTTAGGGGGCGGCCATTTTGCCACTTGCTGTGGACTGAAGATGACATCACAGTTGCTCAGAGCTCAGGCAATGACCAATCACTGCTCACCTGTTATCTGAAGCTGAGCTGTGATTGGTTGTTAACTAAGACCTGAGCAACTGTGATGTCATCTTCAGTCAACAGCAAGTGGCAAAATGGCCGCCCACTGAGATGGATAAAAACAACTGGATTATGCTGCCTAACTTCGCAATATAAATCAGAATATCATATTTTGACTCGTGGGGCTGCATAGAACATATTATTGTCAAAAAAATTGGGGGATGACTTCCCCATGTTTCTTTATCTTCCCGCCAATGACTCCTCCAAATTTGGTTGCACACTGAGGTCGTTATCTGAGTTCATTTTTCTCAATGCTATATTGAATTGAAATTAATCTCCAGAGTTAAAACTTTAATTATGACAGCCCTAAAAAAAAAAAAAAACAGTTATATATCAGCCATTGTTTTCTGCTTGTCCTGGGTCAAGGGAAGCCCAGATTTTTCACTTCTCCAAGACAAATCTTGGTGCTTCCCACTGAGTCTTCGGCATGTAACGATAACGGCAATATCGCGATATTGTGATATTAAAACTGCCACGATATCGTCGTCGTCATGCCACGATATTAAAAGCAGCACATCTGTTAAAAATGTCAAGTTGATTTCCATTCGTGCAGTTCGAGCATCCTGGAGTGCAGTTTAATTTTCATATGGCATGTTTTGGCCCTTCTATGTTTAAAATCCAACGCTAATCGTCAGATGAAGGGGACCGTAATATGCTTGGGAATCGAGGCAATATGTGGATGTGCGTGTGTGTATTAGCAAAAAAGTGCTATACTAAGTGTTATTAGAGATTGTAGGTTGTTTATGCATCACTGTTAAGTACAAAAGCACAATATTGTCTTTTTTTTTTCTTTCTTTTTTTTACAAAATCGTGACCTTTTTTAATATCGCCATCCTCCCCACAATATTGTGACAATTATCGTATTGCGACGTTTGGATATCGTTACATCCCTACTCATGTCAATGACAATTACAATGAACTGCAGTCACTTCAAACTAAGTGGCTTGCACTCGAGCAAACATTTGAGTAAACGTTGCCAATGAGTCAAACAGTAATAAAAAGCTGTCGTGACGAGATGTAACGGCTCCCACGCTAAATAGTGAACACGCTGCAAGCCCTTACACGTCTTTATGCTCCAGTTGCGTAACAGGACAGCGTTAATTTCTTGCACGCCTTCGTCGCGCACTGCAATAAATGACTGTGTGGAAACGTTAAAAATATCAAATAAGCCACTGATGACTACGGTGGAACTAAAGCGAGTGCACACGCTCCCTTGTAAACACTCGGTTATATAACGGTTCTCTGCTCCAGGAGGTTTTCTATTAATCGTTGGTAAATGAGACTTTTAGAAGGAACGCGGTGGTTCACGCGCCAGGAGTGCATGTGGAGGCTAACGTTGACGCTCGCCTATCTGCTCATCGTCAATTGTCTTCATCTGATAATGACGTCAAGTGTTTCATGACGTTTTACCATAGATAGCGGTGAACTTGCGCTTAACCTGGCAACGTATCATTTCTATTCCTATTATGTCCCCCTTTCTAAAAGTCACGGCGCAAGAAGATGCAGGTGTACGGGAAGCAAATGAAGAGGCGGTCTCTCTCTCTCTCTCTCTCTGGGAAGCTCTTAACGCATCTCGCCCACGGAGGTGACGAGGCTGCCAGGACTCGGTGACACTGACGCAAAAGTGTTAAGAGATGAGATAATGACGTCTGCTCGGCCCGAACACGCGGCATCGATGAGCAAATGTCATCGCACCTCACGGATTTGCAAATTTCCATCTCATCCCCAACGTGACATCCACATGACAGGCGCATCTTTTTTTTCATTCTTGCGCGCAGTGAGTCAATCCGTTAGTCTTTGAGGCACTTACAGTCACTTAGTTACAGTGGTTAATCAATTACAGAGTCATTTGTCAGTAGTAATATTGGAAGAAACTGTTGTTAGCTAGATGATTAGATAATTAGGTGTTTATCAATTAGTAAGTCGAAGTTGTTATTTCATTAGCTATAGTAGTTAGTTATTCGGTATTGCAGTCAACTACAGTTAACAGTTAGTTAGTCAGTCAGTCAGTCAGTCAGTCAGTCAGTCAGTCAGTCAGTCAATTAATCAGTCAGATACAGTTAGTTAGTTAGTTAGTTCGTTAGTTAGTTGAACAGTCATTTAATATGATTTTTAAGTCTGTTTTGTTACATTAGTTATTCAGTTAACCCATCAGTCAGTTGGTCCATTCATTTTATTTTGTCAGTCAGTTAGTTAGTTAGTTAGTTAGTTAGTTAGTTAGTTAGTTAGTTAGTGTACCTAATCAGCCAGTCGAACAGTCATTTAATATGATAAAATGAACGTGCTAGTTTTTTTTTAACTTACATTATTTATTCAGTTAACCCATCAGTCAGTTAGTCTAGTCTAGTTTATTTTGTCAGTCAGATACCGTTTTGAAGATTGTTAGTTAGTTGGTTAGTTAGTTAGTTAGTTAGTTAGTTAGTTAGTGAGTTAGTTAGTTAGTTAGTGAGTTAGGCAGGCAATATTTAGTTTTTCAGTTATTGTACCTAATCAGACAGTTGAACAGTCATTTAATATAATAAAATGAACGTGCTAGTTTTTTTTTATTATTATTTTCGGTGGGGTGACCAAGGTGACACAGTGAGGGGTGGCCTGTAGTCGCAAGTCAGAGGTTGGGAGGATGGCCTTGGCTACACTGCCAACACGGCCTACAAGTCATTGTTTACCGTACCGTCAACCATGAGACATGGTTTCACGAAATAATGCAACCATATACCAAACTTGCCCAACACACACATAGCACAAGCATTAAGTAAAAAGCAACATTTCATTGAGATTGAGATGAATTTACTGGATGTTGTTTTCTTTGCTTTTGTCACATATATCCTTTGCACTGATTCGCTAGCTGACAGCCAATCAGAGCGATTGTCTTGTCAGGGCAGGAACCATTTTGGAAACTGCCGATCAGTGGCTCATTCATTCAAATCATATCAATCAAAGTTCCTGGGTGACTATGTGACTATTCGAAGATGAATAAATCAGTTACTTTTTGTTTATTGCTCTCCCAACTCCCAACTTTTTTGAAGGCAGCTTTACATTTTAAACATCAGTAGCAACATTCCTTCCCACCTCCCTTCTTGATTTTAAAGCTGTCATTGTGATATGACTTCATTATCCTGTCATCACATTAGATGTCCGACAAGTCAACTTCAGTCCTCACTGTAAGAGGCCAACATTTATTTTCTCCCGCACTCAATACCATCATTTAGCGCTTTCAATCCCTCTCTCTCTTTCCACTCATCCTTTTCTTCCCTCCCACACTGGTGGCAGAAAAGGGAGAGACGGGATGAGACGAGAGAGGACAGCCGCGCGAGGGAGGTGAGGAATGATGTCACAAGTTGTGAGGGAAGTTTCGGAGGGAAGGTAAGGATGCGGGAGGCGGGAGGCGGAGTGTGGAGTGCATTGGCGTGAAGAGTGTGGGAGAATGGAAAACGCATCAGGGTGGCCAGGATGAGGCGGCAGGTGAGAACGATGACAAAGCCGAGCCGGAGAGGATGTGACGTCCGTTTTCAAGAAACGCCACAGATGCTCTTAACAAATTGCTTTGAAGTTACTAACCTTTTATTGTGTTGTCATTCAAACGTAAACCTAGTGGGCCATACCGGAATATGTTTTAGGGCGTATTAAGGCTACGTATAAATGTTGTTTTTTTAGAGGGCGGGGGCAATTTTTTCCGAGAAAGAAACTCCCATTGCGACTTATCAAAGTGGCAAATTTGCGACTTTATAAAGTGGCAGATTTGGGAGAAAAAAACTCAGAAACTTACGACAAATACACGTCGCGTAGCTATAGTCTATTAATTAATCGGACACTGTTTATAAAATGAAAAGTCAGGATGGAGACAGATTCATTCTTAATTTAAACTTTACTCGTCATATACGGCAGCCAGAGCGACAACACTTCCTGATCCCTTATCAGCTGACTAAATACTAACCAATCAGAAGTTAGCATACATCAGGTAAATGCAAGTGAATGACATAATCACATGGTTAAAGCCATTACTATCTCCCTAAAATCCAACCCAAAAGTATTGGTACAAATATCTGAGAAATACGCTCAGAAACTTATTTCTCATAGATTTTTGAGGGTTTTTTCTCGCAAATCTGCCACTTTATAAAGTTGCAAATTTACAAGTTTTAATATGCCGCCGTACCAAATAAACTCAGTTTAGAGTAAAAATTTACTCTGGAGAATTTATTTTGCAACAACATTTGTGAGATTTTATCTCGAAACATACATCACTTTTCTATTGTGCTTGTTCTGATTAGCTTGGTGAGCTGGTAACTATCCCAGCTGACTTTGGGCAAGATCCAGGATGGACCGCTTTCTCACTACACTGCCAGAACCACCCAGGAAAAAATGTTTTATTTGGTTTGCCAGAGTTTGACAGCTGCGTTCACACCGGACAACGGAAACGTTATAAGAGTTTGATTAAAATCAACTGAATGATGATGAAACTCTTCAACTCTTGCCTGATCGAGTTCATGTTGACAGGTTGCTTTCGAGTGTTCATAATTCCCATATGCACAAAAAAAATAGCTCGGAATTTGGAACAAATGTGATCAACAAAGATGACTATTAGACAAAAGTGGACCAGGCCTTGAGTGTTTATTCAAAGCATAAAGTCGCTTATCTCTTTTACTTTCTGATATATTTTCGACGACTAAGTGCAGTTCACTTAAACAGATTTAAGATGGAAGGATGAATAATTTACACCCTGAAAAGTTACTGTGGATTTATTCAATAAAGTCTTGTTAAAGAAATAATTGAGAGCAGACTGCGAAGGTCAATTTTCTATATAGCAAGCGCACATGGCATGTCGTAATACTTTTGAGTTTGTGGGAAAATTACATTTTCAAATGGGAAGGAATGCACAGTGGCATTCATTTTGATTGAATGAACTGTGAGATGGAAAGATTGAGAGTTGGGGAACAATTCCATTTCCATTCCACGGCCACACTGCAACGGGAACAAAACCAAGTGAATCAACGTATTGGCTGCATTATTGGTGGGAGGGGGGGGCGAAAAAAAACGTCCTTCCATTTTTCTGTTTCACTATCCCAAGGGGGGAAAAAAATCAAATGGCATTTATTGAGCTCATACGGCGACAGCGAGGAAAATGAAAAATTGCTCATGAAAGTGAAGGAAATGGCGTGAATAGAAGAATGTAGCTCTGAGCCTTGACAATAATTTGGAAGCGGAATGAATGAGGGGAAAATGTAGGTCAAAAAAAGTGACGGGGGGGGGGGGGGGTGGGCGATTAAAGTAGACCTGAAATGGTGGCTGGTGTTGGACAGTTTGCAGGAAAGGTTAAAAAGGAGGCGTCATGGAATGAACGTCTCCATCTTGGAATGGTCTCGCTTTTTTGCGTAAGTATGTTTTACTACAACCGTGAAACGCAGAAAAACACGGCCTCTACCCCCCCCCCCCCCCCCACACACACACACCTCTTTTTCCGTCATCACTCCTCTCCGTTTTGTAGCCTGAAGCTTTTGATTTCTCAGTGGGCCGCGTGCACGTCCAGCACCTGGACACCACGTGTGTCCGCCGGCCAAGTCGAGAGCGGCTGCCACTTTGCCGCCACTACATCATGTTTCCGTGGGCAAAGCGTTTGGACCCAAGCGACACCTCGGGGGGGGGGGGGGGGGGGGGGGGCATGTTGATGCTGAGATGATTAATTTCTTCATAGCTTGGCAATGCAAACATGCACTCGACTCAACTGCACTTGACAAAGCATTTTATGTACACACCGTTTGCTAACCATCTTGTGGAAATGGGCAGCTTTTTTTTGCGGGGGGGGGGGCAAAATTACAAATTCTTATGCCGTACGTGGATGTAAAAAATAAAGGGGTGTCAGGTGATACATTTTTTTATGACTTCAATAGTTAACTCACGATTAATCGCAAATTTTATATCTGTTCTAAATGTACAATAAAATATTATTTCTGTTTTCATACTCTTAACATAAAAGTGGGGAAAAAAATTAACTAATAGAAATATGGCTGCATCTTTTAGTCATTGTACAGTAATTTTGTAATAATTCATAAAATGTAGTTAAAATTAAAAGATGTACTGTACTGAAAAAAACAAGAGTGATATTGATTTGTGTTGAGGTCATTCTTCTGCCACTAGATGGCATAATTACATTTGTAAGACGGTGGTGACAGCTCAGTGCATTTTTCTTTTCATATTAAGAGCTATTGAAACTTTAACATGAAGTAACTTGTGAAATTCTGCATATTTTTTTAAATTGTAAAATACAACTTGACCCCAGTCTCCACAAATATATGCATTATTATTACTGCTAAATGTTGACGTTGACGTTTCTGCCGCGTTGCATTTGGAATTCCACCAGTACAGGCTTTTACAAGTGATGGGCGGTCATTAATCGCATGTTCAAAAAAAATGAGTGGGGTTAAAGGAACTTTAAATTAACTCAAAATGAATGCACTAATGTTGACACCCCTAAAAAACAAACAAACTTGATATTCGTACTTTCTGACCTCTTTCAAACTGGTCCAGGATTCTGCTGCTTGAGTACTGATAGCATAACAACGTTGGATCCCTGGTACAAATAGTGTGGAATTATAATTTTTTAAATCCACATCTAGCAAAATACAGAAAAGAAAGGCTACATTTGGAACAGCCTTCATAAGACTTTATGAAGTCTTCAAACGCAGACTCCAAAGGAGACCCTGAACTGGGACACAGCGACTGCGTTCCCGGAGTTCAGATGTACTTTGCTCTCAAGACTGAGCTCAATACAATTTTATTTATAGAGCACTTTAAAAGCAACCGCAGATGAAACGAAGCGCAGTACTTAAATATAAATCTCACAGAAAGAATAAACAGAGCTGGAAACAATAAAATCAAATTAGGCACTAAAACAATGGAAGATTCTAAAGATGTGTTGGAAGTCAAAGATTAAAAAAGGGGGTTCAGGCATGTTTTACAAATGGATAGTGAGGGTGCTTGTCTAAAGTATTCTGGGAGGTCATTCCATAGTTTAGGACTCGGCACGGGCCGATTACCGTTATGACGGCTTACCATGCTTTTAAAAAGTCAAGGTTTCATTTTTGAGGGCATGTTTTAGCAAGGCAAAATAGGATGGCAAGGCTGCTTGCAGAGAGTTGAGTAAACAAGTCTTTGAAGTTATTTACCTCATCATCACTTTTCAACAAGTTGTATAAATAACACTCACACTGTGGAAAAAAATAATACATTTGTCCAAAAAGGAATCATCATTTTTGGATCAATTAAGTGAAATGCCCCAGCAGCGTGGTGTGGTTGTAAATCAATGTTTTACACGATGTTCCACATTGTAAATTTGACTTGCAAATCCACCAAGACAACAAGTGTGAACATATTGCAGCAAGCGTTGGGTACAGCGCGAAGGTCCAAAAAGAGCGAGCTCACGAGCGCAAAACAGCTGCTCGCAGGTGAAAGGCACCAGACAAAATGGAACACCTCTGCGCTGACGTCTGTGGAATGTTTTCATCTGTGATGGATCTCCTCATTTGCGCATCATGACGTCTGGCTGCGAAAGCGGACCCGAGGGGGCTTCGGGTGACGCCGTAAGCATGCGTTTTTCTTTTACGCAAAACTGCCTTTGGAGAGATGACCGACCACATGATGCGGAAACTGATGTTACAAATCAAGGTCATTCAATCATCACAAGATATTAGTGGGTGCAACGGATCAAAAAAAGTCCTTGAACGGATCGTTTTTCGGATCAGCACATTTTTAATAAAAAATAAATACCTCAAAGTGCAATTTAAGGCACATTCCCTTCCTTTAAACATGGTGAGTGAATTACAAAGTAGCCTCAATCCAGAATGTTGAAAAATAATTCAAGTAAGCCAAGTACCAGCTGTCAAACTCGTTTACAGCTACCATCCAGACACTCGTTGCTAATGCTAACAGCTAGCCACGTACGTCGGCGACTTCTGCCGTATATCATACAATGACGGCGTACTTAATTAGCGGTTTCTTGAATACGAGTTCGGGATAGCGTTTGTGTTGATATTGGTCGCAAGTACAATCACAATCAAAACTACAATTAAAAAAAAAACATCCTAAACGTCTAAAAGGGAAGTGAAGCTAACCATCGCGCCACAACGTGCGCTAACTTCAATGGAAAATGTCTGCTAAGGGTATTTGCATTGCCGTTGATGAGTTATTAACATTGTTTTTTTAGTTTTAATATATATTTTAGCCGTTTTGGATTTAGTTATAGCAGTATGGCTCAATGAATAGAATTGTATTCTTATCTGTGTTATTTTCATGAGAGAAAGGGCAACGGGTTTGTACATTTGCTATCTTTAATGGGAGGGCCGGTCTCTGCCGGTCGGAAGAAGGGAGTCACAGGCTTATTATTATTGTTTTTCTCTAATCTGATTTATACCCATGGGAACAGATTCTCTTGTATTCACTGAGTTGTAACCAAGTGTGCTGTGGGCTGATGGGCGGAGACTATTCTATTTACCCACTTTTGAATAAATGATGATGTGACGGGGAGCCGAAGACACAATCTGACCAGAACACGGCTTCAGTGTCGTCAGCCTTTTGTCATCAGAAGCTTCTGATAATTATTTACCTTTGCAAAGGGACTTCTTCACCAGGATCTCGCCATTCAGTTAATTGAACACGCAAAGAGTACAATACTTAAGATTGTCTACTCTAACACCGTCAATGTGTTATTGGATCAACTTTATTTTGAAGTTAGCCTTAGCGTAAGCGGCGTTGTTGATCCGTTTGCACCACTACAAGATGCAGTATGTTTTTAAGATGTATCCAAAAATCCATTTTCTGTTTTGCTTGTCCTCATTGGGGTCATGAGATCTCCACGCTGCCTTTTTATAAATATCTAACTGCAAAAAAAATACAAAAAAATACAAAATGCTGACCGACAACATGGAAGTGTCCGCGGCTCCTTCTTCCTGCGTGTAAACTTCAACTCGAGCTCAGTCACACGCTCGTAACATTCCGTTTACACACTGCTTGATTTCATGTCGCACCTCAACTGCAACTATTATTTCCTAAAAGCTCGTACAATCCCTGCACGACACGGTTTGCCACATTGTGCAGCATTCAAGTATCAAGAGGACTCGGTCCTAATGCACTTTCCTTGTCGTTTCAGACCAAGCGCTACAAATCACTTGGAGGAAAGAAAAAAGAAAAACTTGACTGATTTAATGGATTTCTGCTTTCCCTGCACTCATGTGAGCTAACATGTGCTGCATCCTCACCTTTTTGCCGAAGTTTGAAAAGATAACGACGCATTATGGTGTTTTCTACTTTTTGCCCCTGATTTAATCTGACTCTTTGATCGATCCGATCTGGAAAACGCCGTCGTCCTCTCCAAATTTCCGGGCCGCAGAAAGCTGTCTGCTTTCTATCTTATTGGTGTCAGCACTTGCTGAAGGCGCCGAGATGCATCAAAAAAGCTCAGGGACTCATTACCAATTCCCTCTTCCAGAGAGGGATTAAATATTATTTATGGTGCGGGGGGGGGGGGGGGGGGTAGACTTAAGTTCACTTCAATTGCTTCTGCCCCCGTTGTCAATCCAAATGATGCGCTTTGAGCCTTTATTTGAGAGCTGAATGTATTTGGAGGGTTTGAAACTCTGTGTTTTGCCGCAGGACGTGTAAAAAAGAGCAGCCATCCAAATTAGGCTGAATGCACCGTGGGACAGAGAAATTGATATTGACTGACAAGAGCAATTAGAATCTGTCTTCATGTTCTGGACTTCGAGTAACATTCGGAACGTGACCGCTGATTGCTATTGATATGTGGTTTAGTTAGCGGTCGATGGAACGGAAGTCACTCCGGAGGACTCATCTTATGATGAATTTGCTGTTCTCTGGCAGGGAACAATATTTAACATCTTCATTTACGTTTTTAAAAAAATCGGCAGGTTTGTGCGTACTGCTCTTATTCTGCGCGGGCACTCGAGATGACAAACTAGCGTAGCATAGCATAGCATAGCATAGCATAGCATAGCGCCAAAGGGCATCAAGACATATGAAGAACACAATGAAGAAAGAGTAGAAGAAGAAATAAAAGAAGCTAGGCTTACTGTTAGCTTATCTGGCGACTCCATTTTAGTTTTAAACTCTTCTTGTCATTTTTGTTGTGGTGAATGACTTAAGGGATGTTGTACAAATGCAAGCTTGCTAATTGGCTATCGTTCAATTTCATAATTATGTGTGAGATTTGGCGTTAATCACACATCAAAGGATTTGCAACATGTTTAACAACTACAATTGTCAACCCTGACCAATTGACGAGCAGATCGGGGAGGAAGAAAGGAACACAAGGTTATTAAAAAAAACTATTGTTGAGAAGGAAAATACTCAAATATGGCAATTGTTAGATTAGGCCTCTTAATGATTAGATAGGTGACTCGAGCTGGTCCGTTGTGTCGCTGTGACCGGGCCTGATTTGACGCTTTTCCTATCTATCTGCACTCTGGCACACTTATCCAGTTCAAACCAGTTCAAACCATCAGGTCACATGGGTTAGGCTGAGCCATCCCCTGTTGTGGGTGGGCGGGCAAGACGGTATAGGAGAACAGACCATTTTGAATAGATTAGACCTTCTTCTCGACAGCTGTGTAACTCAATCTTTCGAGCATCCAGTAAATAGTTCAACTGAGAATATGCAGTTTCCTGGATTTTATTTTTAGCATAGCTAGCTAGAATGAACCATTTCTGGTGGAAAGGAGAGATGGCAAAACAGTTGATGCTGTCAACATGTTACGAGCTACCGGGATGCCATCGGAACCAAAAAATAAACTCTGTCGTTAAATGTGTGATAAGCCGGGGTTGTGTCAAAACAATATAGTACTGACAGTGCTGGCACTTCTCAAAGTCAAAATGGTCCACTTGCGCCACTGAACTGCTTTAAAATTCAAATATATCTCGTCGTGTTGCTAATGAATTGAGGTTTGCGATTGGCTGTCCTGAGTGGTATATTTCAGGACAAGAGTAAAAATGTATACGCCGTAGAGCTGCTTAGCTTTACATGCAGTTGCAAGCACAGAAGATCGACATTGTTGATTGTGCTCTGAATATTTATATTTAAATGTAAATATGCAACAATATTTCATTCGGCCCGAGTCGGGACAAGCCAGAAATCGTAACTGTGCGCCTGAGCTGTGCCATCAAGAATATGGCAGGTTGGCCTGTGTGGAACCTGTGTACGCTAGTTTCGGCTAGCTGTAGCTGCTAGCTAGTATTTCCATATATTTGTGGGTTTCACTGTTTCTACCATACAATAAACATCTGGAAAAAAAGTACTTTAGCGACTGAGTCCCCGTTTTGGCTTTGAAACCGCTTGAAAAAAAGTTAAGAAAGGTCACCACAGAAAACAATTTTGTATCTTTTGCGCTGTAAATTCCCCAACAGTGATCAAAGGAATGTTTTTGATGGCGCCGCAAGTAAGCAAATATCAAATATTTTTTTCAATTAAAGTTGAATAGTTGAAAGAAAAGGTTAAGGAAAGAGTTGCCCTTCAATGAAGCCAAGCAGACGCCTCCTCCGAGATGTTTACCGAGTAATCTCATTACATCTCAGCATTCGTGTGACGTCTGCATCCTTGAAAAAAGGTTATTTCATTAGTAATCCTTTGTGGGGAAAGATCACCTGCTATCTCTCCTTAGCATCCCGAGCCCTTTTTTGTCACCGATTCCACGCATTCCGTCGGGATTAGTTGACATCAAGGCCGCTTTTTGATGTCGCGCCTCAGCAAAGGTGCGGCGATATTAGCGCCTCATCACGAGCCTTCCGTTTGCTCTTGGTCTCGCCATCTGTCCGTGCTCATCAATGTGTGTGCTGTCATGGGGCGAGGACGTGATGGGGGGGGGGGGGGGGGGGGGGGGTGTCTGGGTACAAAGTAGCCTTCAAAACAATATCTGGGCTCCACTAAAAGGCATTTCTGCTGCGAGGCTGAACTTTGCTTTATCGAAGGTGTCAGACGGCTTGCTTGACACAAGACGGCGGTTTTCTGACGGGATTATTTTCCCAAAGACGTCTTTTGACAAAGCCTCAAAATTTAAAGCCAAGCTGCTCCCAAACGTCGAAGAGTGTTGAGGGAAATGCTCAATTCCAACAATTCACCAATGTTTCTTGTGCCACGAACCGCTTTCATAAAAAGCGATATTTTGACGGACAGGCATAAAAACTTTTACTGATGTAATTTTTAAATATATATAGTGCTTTAAAATGTTTGTAAACAGTTTCCAGGGGGAATTTGAATTTATTTATTTGAAAGGGACAATGCACGTTAATCAACATTTTACAAAGTTAGCTAAGTCAAGCTAATTTTCATTGTCAGTCCCTTGAGCGGATGTAAAAGCCTAAAATGAGAGTCACTAATCAATTTCCAACAATATACAATAATAATAAGGAGGAAGGGATCGTATTCTGCTTCAGTATGTCACTGTACATGATTCCCTGAATGAACTGCACCTCCCAATGCTGGTGTAGCATTCATGCAGCCCCAGACCATGACACTCCCACCACCAATGCTTAACTTTTGGAACGACACACTTATTTTTGTACTCATCACGTCGTTGCCGCCATTCACATTTGCCACCATCTAAACCAAATAATTTGATCTCGGTCTCATCAGACCACAGCACATGGTTCCAGTAATTAGTCTGCTTGTCTTCTTGGTCAGTCATTACATCATTACATTTGGAACTAGTGGCTTTCACTCAGTGTTGTCGAGGTGATTTTATTGTTTACCTCACAAGCCCTTTTTTTTTTTTTACTTGGCTTCATTTTTAAATATTTAGTCAACTCAAACATATTCATGTTTCATAAATGTAAGCCCATAGAAATAAGCAGATATTGGGGAAATATCATCACTATTAATTTTTATTCATTCTTAGTTTAAGGTTTATTCCCCTGAGGAATAATATTTTCATCCCAGTGAAGGGGAGGGCAACTAGAATGCAATGATGTGCGGCCATAATGAGATGCCAAAGCGATGATGGTGCATTTAAAAGATAACACTTTCATTAAGCTTAAATAAATCAATTTAGGAAGGCAAAATTAAAATTATTCAACTATGAACGATTGGAGGCACTGGCGTATTAGCAATCTGTAATTAAAGTGAAAAGTAAAACCAGTTAGTCACACTTCATTAAGATCAAGAAACATTGCATGCAACGTGGGCTTGGCAAGGGTTCATAAGTTCACTTCTTTTTTTTTTCCTAAATATACTGTAGATGCTATTGACACATCTTTAGGCGCCACTTTTTGATCAGTGATCACAATGCCGACCTGCTTAAGTAACTTCGTGATTTGCGCCAGCTCACCTGCTTTGATTAATGCTAATCAGGGCAAGTAGGACAGAAAATGGATGGATGGATCCAGATATGTAAACCTTGATGTAAAAGAGAAATGATGAGGAAGCACGTAATACTCTGACCTGAGAAAATTAACCCAATGACTTCCAGCCATTTTCACTGAAGTAACCCCCTTCGCTCCCGGCTGTTTTGTTTGGTTTTTGACTGATTTTGCAAGGCCCACAGAATATTCTGTTCTATTGATATAAAAAGATAGAACCTACCAAAAGAAATATTAGAAATGTTCTTCTTTCATCAGAAAGAAAAAGTACATTTCTATTTGTTTAAGGTTTTGCAGCAATTAGCAAAATGTCATCATTATTCCCGAACCTGTTAAAAACACTGAGAAAAAGAGCTTGTTGCAACATGGCGCTTGCTAAATTTTTTTGTTGCTAGTTTTTTGTAATAACTACCATTGCTTTAAACAACCTCTTCATGTCAGAAGCTGTATCAAAGCCTGTATGCTCTAGCATAAAAAAAACCCCACAAAAAAGTATTAAAATCGTATTTATAAATTTTGGGGTTTGAATGAGGTAAAAAAACAACTCGTTTGTCATATTCTCAGAAGCAAGATGCGCCAGACGTTTTTCGACGGTGAATATGGTTGACGAATTGCTCCGCAAATTTCTTCCCCTTGCGGATAAAGCAGCTGTTCCCCCAAAAACATCCGTCGTCACTTTACGTTATGGACTTGGGTGGGATGGATGATCCTCCGATTACAGCATATCGTAGTAATTGATCACTGATTTTTGTAGTACTTAACGAAAGAAGACTGATTATCTTATCTGTTTAATCAAAATAAGACATTTGCAAACATCTGTTTTTACTTTGGAAAAACAATGACCGAACCGGTAACATAGTACAACATCAATCCACCCCCACCTTTTTTTTTTAAATCACTATACGAATTCTAAATACGAAACACCAATTACTGGTTAATACACACTAATCATGGGGGAAATGCTTTTGTCCATCCATCCATCCCTTTTCTGTACCGCTTGTCCTCACAAGGGTCGCAGGGGTTGCTGGAGCCTATCCCAGCTGGCTTCGGGCAGTAGGCGGGGTACACCCTGAACTGGTTGCCAGCCAATCGCAGGGCACACAGAGACGAACAACCATACTCACAATCACACCTATGGACAATTTGGAGTGTCCAATTCACCTGCCATGCATGTTTTTGGAATGTGGGAGGAAACCGGAGTACCCGGAGAAAACCCACGCAAGCACGGGGAGAACATGCAAACTCCACCCAGGAAGGCCCAAGCCCGGACTTGATCTCACAACCTTTGCACCGGGAGGCGGACGTGCTAACCAGTCAGCCACCGTGCCGCCCTTGCTTTTGCAATAGACTTTAATGCAAAATTAAAATGAATCCGATTAGTCAATTGAATAATCAATAGATTAATCGATTCTAAAAATATTCGATAGTGACATTATTAGTTATTTTTCTGCACTGCAATAAGAGCGAGCCAGGAAGAAAGAGTGCGAAAATACAGACTATCCAAAGTTAGCTAAGCTACACAACTACTGTTAGGTAAACATTGTTAGCTAATTCCATCGAGCCTACAACCGCTTACTTAGAATGGATTGTAAACCCTCGACCCGGTGGCCAAGGCCAGACAGACACTAAGTTACACACGTGACAATGGGGCGGCACGGTGGCTGACTGGTTAGCACAACCGCCTCCCAGTGTAAAGGTTGTGAGATCAAGTCCGGGCTTGGGCCTTCCTGGGTGGAGTTTGCATGTTCTCCCCGTGCTTGCGTGGGTTTTCTCCGGGTACTCCGGTTTCCTCCCACATTCCAAAAACATGCATGGCAGGTGAATTGGGCACTCCAAATTGTCCATAGGTGTGATTGTGAGTATGGTTGTTCGTCTCTGTGTGCCCTGCCATTGGCTGGCAACCAGTTCAGGGTGTACCCCGCCTACTGCCCGAAGCCAGCTGGGATAGGCTCCAGCAACCCCGCGACCCTTGTGAGGACAAGCGGTACAGAAAATGGATGGATGGATGGATGGACGTGACAATGGCGATGCCAAGTGGACAAAAGTAAGACTCACCTCACATACATATTGTATTGTGTTCAGTTTCCATATGCTAATCGCCGTGAAGTATTGCTGTAAATGCCGCGGGCTGTAGTTTGGACATCCATGCTCCATGCTGTCATTTGTCATTTTAGCAATAAAAAAAAAAAAATGTAAATCAATACATGCAGTACCACAGCTCAAAGTGTCAAGTTTTGGGACAGATTGTCTTCCCCTCGCAACCCCAAGACAAGCAACATGCACTTGATCCGTTACGAGAGCCGCGGGCGATGATCGCGTCAAGGTCGATTGATTTAGCAGGCAGCTCGCGGCGTAATCAAAGCTTGTCATCCCAGAGGCGTCCCTTGCTCAGCTGCACCGCAATCATATTTGCACTTGATCACATCCCCAAAGAGCTTGTCACCTCCACATTTAAAGCCAATACAGCGCACGCACCCACCACACCGCAGCCCGGCGCTCCACTCGTAAGAAGGGAGTTGACCTTCCCCGGCTCAGGTACGAGCGCGCGCAGGCTCCAGTGCCTCGTAAATGAGATGCGCTCTCACCCATGCAACCGCCTGAAAGGGCTGCAAAGAAGCTGCCTGTGCCAATCCCCCCGAAATGAGGGCATGCGGGAAAAGCAGCCTCTGGCACTTTTATAAACTTTTATGTATGTATTTATTTTTAGGTAGCGGGTATGTAAACACACCAAAACGCTTGAGCAAATCTTAAAATCGACGTGATTGTCATTGGAGACGGGAATACAGTACATATTGACTTCGGTGAGAGTTACCCGTGCCGGGGAGGTTCTGCCTACCATGTCGAGATGATTTTATTTTAGATCAGCAAATGATTCCCGAGCGCACGCCGCTCCCTCCGGGGAAGGGTCCAATGCGGAGAACGAATTTCGCCCCACTTAGTTGGGTGTGACAATCAGTGGTACTTGAACTTTAACTTTATGATGTTATTTTTTATGACATTGAATTGTTTGCAACAAAACAGAGACCTGGGATAGAATCTTGTATAGCATAATTAGTATTTATTGAAAACAGTGGTGCCCTGTGATATGGGTTTTTTTTTCTTTTCTTTTTTTTTTCTTTTAAGAGCACAGTATTGTTCATTTGGTAATGTCATCATCATTGCTCTCTTTTTTTTTTTATTATTATTATTTTGTATGTGGATGAGTATGTGTGTGTGTGTGCGTGCTTGCGTGTGAGTGTGTGTGTGTGTGTGTGTATTCGTTAGTTCACTAAAAACCTATTAAAAACATCCCATACCGTTCATCTAAACCGAACGCCGCCGTCAGGAGACCCGAGAAAAAAATAATAATAATAAATAAAGAGCAATGATGATGACATTTCCGAACGAACAATACTGAGCTCTTTAAAAAAAAAAAAAAAAAAAGGAGACCCGAGGAAGGACCAAAGAAAAGAAAGGAAAGTGAAATCCAGCACCGACCAGACACCACCCACCGGGCCACCCACCAGAACTCCTCCCCAACCCAAGAAACATCCAGACCCCAACAAATCCAAAAAACATAAAATCAGGGAGGCCTCAAGAGACCAAAGGAGAGACCGAGAAAAGGAAGGAAGGAAGGACAGACGAAGCGGAGTGAGATCCATCCTCCATGTTAATGTTGTGGCAAATGTGAGAAACCAGCTTGTTTTGTCTCTGCATCGGTTTAGGAAAACAAGTGTGTAGCAAGCTGCGGTGCATCAGGGAATAACTTCCCATCGGTTAAGTAGGTCTAACCTCGACGATTAATTATTCACAAGAGCTCATAGTCTGATCTGCGATATTACAACCCTAAATTATGAATGTTTACTTTACTGCAACTTTGCATTATTTTGCAACACGGCAAGCTCCGCGTGCGTTATTATTCCACGTCTCTCCCGCGCTCTGCAGTAGACTGTAAACATGGATGCACATCGTCCGGAGAGAATTACCTTTACCGGGGGGGGGGGGGGGGGGGGGGGCGGGGGGTTGTGGGGGGGGGGGACGCTACGGAAACAAGATTTGTTGAGGAGTTAGCTGCAGCTGTCTGGAGTGTTCAGCATCAGTGAGCTTCACCCAATTGAAACGAAACAGTAGCTCTCGCTTGTCTATTCAGTTGTCCCGCGCAGGCATTATTGAGACTCCGGTCACTTAGTTTGTCCCGTCTCGAGTCGACTGCCTCACAACTCACGAGGTTGCCGGCTTAAGAAAAGGCTCTCGCGGTGCCTCGACGTTGACACATTTATGCGTTGTTGTGAGTTGTGCGTGTCAAAATAAATCACGACGGGCTTTTCTTGGACACGTTGTACGTTTGACAACAACGTCCCATACGGTTTGACCCTGGAAACGGAGCTGATTGATTGCAGGTCAAAGGGATTAATGCAGACTGCATTCCGCCTGGCCGGCAAAAAAGACACTTCCGATAAATTCAGCGCCCGTCACCATTCGAACCGGTGCCCCCCCCCCCCTTCCCGTGACCACCGTACCGTGATGGATGGCGGCTGTCAGTCGGGCGCTTCTGGTGTCACCTCTGAACAGGTAAGAAGCCGCCGCCTTTCCTCCTTTTAAAACGAGACCTTGTCAAAATGCTTAGCAACCGCTGCTTGTTAAGTGACGTCCAAGTTGTTGGAAACATAAAACCCGATATCCTCAGATCAGAATCGGCCCCTCTTCCAAATGTGGATACAATTCCGACATGAATCGCGCATCTGCCAATGCAACAGCAGCATAAAGACACAGACCGCATCTACCCCGTCAAAACCCGGCATCATCGAACAACCCTTTAGAATCTAAAGGGTTGTTCGATGAAGTTTAGATACTACTATAAGCAAAGTGCGCATCTCGGCAGCGCGGTGCATTATGGGTTGGTCGGCTAGTAGCTGGCTACCATTTTTTTATTAAGAACTAATGGAGTCTAACAGGGAAGGTCTGATTTGGACCATTTCAAAACTTTTAATCTATTGTAAACATGCACAGCGTGTCGTTACTGACTGCCGTCTGCCGGGACACGACAGTTAAGCTTATTTAAGTGCTTAACGTTTGGCTGAATGTGTGCACTTGACCGGTGGAGTTGGACCGAGGAGGGACATCAGGACGCGAAGGAAGAGACGGGTCGGATATTTCTTCATCGAGGGGGTCAATTGGGTCTGGAAGCCGGTTTCCTAAATGACCGTCACGCCATTAGCTTCGCTACACGTATGTCCGCTAGGCAAGCTTCGTGATACTTCAGTCTGTTTCCTCGGTGTCAGGATATTGACCAAATTTAATGTATGAAAGACATTTTCAATTTTTTCCTCTTTTACATCCATTTGAAGCTTTAAGCTGTACAGCTACGCAAACAATAGGAATAACAAGCGGCAAACAATACGGATACAAGCGGCCGAAATGAGTTTCCTCCGCAGGGTGTCCGTGCTCTCCCTTCGAGATAGGGTGAGAAGCTCGGTCATTCGGGAGGGACTCAGCGTCGAGCCGCTACTCCTCCACGTTGAGAGGAACCAGTTGAGGTGGCTGGGGCATCTGGTTCGGATGCCTCCTGGGCGCCTCCCTGGGGAGGTGTTCCGGGCATGTCCTACCGGCAGGAGGCCCCGGGGACGACCCAGGACACGCTGGAGAGACTACGTCTCACGGCTGGCCTGGGAACGCCTTGGGATCCCATCGGAGGAGCTGGCTGAAGTGGCTAGGGAGAGGGAAGTCTGGGCTTCCCTGCTAAAGCTGCTGCCCCCCGCGACCCGACCCCGGATAAGCGGAATTGAAGACGGAATATCCGCCATTCAAATGACGGATATTTTGGTAGCCACGCTTTTTTCAAACTCGATTTTCACGCATGAGCAAACGTAATGCGCACTTCGCTTAATATAGCAGTCCGTTTTGTTTTTCTTGTTTGTTTGTTTTCTGTCAGTGTATCAGTTGGAATTATGTTACTTTTAATGACGAGCGCTAATGGTTCCAAAGTTATGGTGATTTGAAAAGCATGCGTCATTTCCTCTCCTGCGTCACTCTCCTCTATGACGCACCACTTCCTCCTCCTCCACACATGACAATCTGCCAGCTAATCTAATGAATGTAGCATCGACGTAAAGATCTGCTTCTCTGCTTTCAGAAGCCGTTGGAATTACGTTGCTAGCGTAAACGGTTCAAGAGTTATGGTGATTTGGGAAAAATATGCAGATGTTCCTGGAGGGGAGGTATTTTGAGGGTCGTGTACACACGCTGGGCACGAGACCTGCAGTTTAAATCCATCCTTTGTGGTGAAGCAAGCAGCAGAAGGTGTAAAAAAGTGTGATTTCGTGAGGTGAGTAGTGAAGCTTCCAGCACGACGAGCGCAAGGGGGCTTGGAGAGTCGCTAATTAATCGGAGCAGTCTCAGCATTCTCGAGATGAAGCGCGTTTCACGTGACGTGCCGGCGGCGGGTTCTTTGCTTGCTAACGACTGCGTTCGCACATGCCAGAAGACGAGCAGATGAGCGAGCCCTTCCGACATTTCCAATGCCGGTCAGATTTGCACTATAGATCGCAAGCTGCAACGGGGGTGGGGGGTGGGGGGGTGGGGGGGGGGGGGGTTCTATTATTACTGTAGTTCTGCAAATAGTGGCGACTTTCAGATCCTGGAGGCTTTCATTTGTATAAATACATCAACAACATTCGCCGTACAGTCAAATTTTGCTTTACAAACTCAAACAAATTCATTTCGATTGTTCGTAAGAGTCTTGGAACAAATTGACTATTTCAATTTATGGAAATCTGAATCTGTTTCAGCTTCAGAACTAAGTTAACGTAATTTGTATACGTTTAAACAGAAATGACTGATCAATATTGAGGGAAGGTCCGTCAATCCGCAAATGACGGACGGCCATTTTGACGACGATTGACGAATGACGGGGAACTTTTCGTTTTAATCCGTCAATCCATCAATGACGGAATGCCCATTTTCGCTGACGAATGGCGGATTGATGATAACAACGTTGTTCGTCTTGAAATATATTGATGGCTTGACGATGACGGAAGGACGATTGATGAATAACGGACGCTAAAAATGTACCTTATTGGTGTTCTATCATGTAGACCAGTGGTCCTCAACCCTGGTCCTCGGGGACCGGTATCCAGCCTGTTTTCCATGTCTCCCGCAGCCAACACAGGTGATTCATATCATCAGCTAATTAGCCAGCTCTGGAGAAGCCTGATAACGATTCCCACCTGTGTTGGCTGTAGGAGACATGGAAAACAGGCTGGATACCGGTCCCCGAGGACCGGGGTTGAGGACCACTGATGTCGACGACTAGCGACCGCAGATAAGACAATATAAATAATGTGACTTGACAAATCACAGGACTTGACTAGAAAATGTGTGACTTGATCTGACATCTCAAAAAACTTGACCTGAGAACCTGCAATTTGGAACATGTCTTATCACAAGACTTGACGACGTATTACAGGACTTGACTTGAGAGCATGTGACTTGGGACTTGACTTATACAGCAATGGGACTTGACTTGAAATAACTGTGACTTGGTACGGGACTTATCATTGGACTTGAGAACACTTGACTTGGCTAAAAACTTGACTTGGCTGATATGTTACTTGACTTGAGTAAGACGAGACTCATCATAAGATTTGACTGGATATAACTTGTGATGTGACTTACCACAGCACTTGACTTAGGATAACCTGTGATATAAGACCTGATTTATCGTGAGACTTGACTTGAGATAGCTTGTGACTTGACTTGACTTGACTTATCGCAATATGTAACTCGACTGGAGATAACATGGACTTGGGACTTGACGTGACTCTTTATACGACTTGACTCAAGAACCTGAGACTCGGAATTTGACGAATTGACTTACATTATTAATCTTGCACTTATGAGTTGAACCCATTTTTTTAGTTTGAAGATCCTTATCTATAAACACGAACAACGCGCAGCACAACTACAAGTCATAAAATAAGATTAGCGATAATACTGATGTGCAACGTGCTATCTCAATTCATTGGAGAGACTGTTTACATGCCTCGCTAAGAGGTTAGCAACAGAGTTCAAACGGGCGCAGCAGTTAGCTCTTATATTGGCCGTGTGTGAACAAAAGCATGAACAAAGAAGATTATTGTCTCTATCAGTTTTTTTATGGGGGGGGAAAGGAGGTTTCTACTCGAGGGCTAATGGAGGACAGGACAGGACATGCCTGGCGATGTCTTTCACACTTTTCCCTCTCGGCCCTGACGTATGAGCTCTCCTTTATTGCGCCCCTTAAAAAAATGTGGCCGGGACGTATCGTGAAACGTGTTTTACCATCTGTTATCGACCTCCTTCGCTTCCACTCCAAAGACACGCCATCAAAAGCAGACGACATACTTTCGGCTTGACTGCTGACCACAATAAAAGCGCCGATAACTCCTACACTAACTTTTTTCTTGGGTAGCGATACGACCAAATGAGCGCCCGCTAAGAAGGAATTGATGCGGCGCGCTACTTATTTCTCCTCATATAACCTGCACAACGTCAATAAATTTGATGATTCATGAAGGAGATGTCCATAAAATATCACCATATTTTCCATTTTCATTCAACACTTTGATGCTTTATTAAACAAACCGTTCATTTCAATGGCCCCAAATGGCAAATAATTACTTTTTTTATTAGTGGTATTTTCCTTCAGAGATTAAATTGAGTCTAATAAATAAATGGGGGGAGGGGCGGGTCGTTGTCTCTTTGAAGTATAGATCGAAAAAAGTAGTTCTTTGGACGAGATTCCCACGAAAAATGGTCCCATAATCAGGGAATCAACTGCATTCTATTGACCCTTAGAGAGCAGTCTATTTTTCAAAATGTAATTTTATACACACTGGCAGGAAATCAATAGCACGCACGGGATGGGGTGGACTAAAACTCCAAAGAGGAAAAATATGTCTATAAAAATATATATTTCTAGAAGCATATGGCTGCTTCTTCACAATAGGTTTCCAAATAAGTGTTTTCTTCTTTTTTCTCATTTTTTTTTTTGTAATAAAAAAAGGCTTTAAACAGCCAACCTTGGTTAAAGATTACCCTGGGTGTCAATCAATAACCATAAAACACATCTTGCTAAAAAGTATTTTCTCTGCCACACACACACACACACACACACACACACACACACACACACACACACTAAACTGAAAAGAGCTTCAAGTTGTAATATTGGCAGTTGCAGCCACCTTGCAAGCAGCATTTGGAGGCAAAACACATGGTAGGTTCTCATTAGTGATGTCAGTCAAAGTATTTGAACAAATAGTGCCTGCTGACTGTGTTGCCTTTGATTAAAAATCAATAACAAATGCCACAATAATCTCTTAATCTTTGAAGAAGGCTCCCATGCACCTTCTATTCTGATCAATGGGCCATAGTTACCTCACTTTGTTGGATTTATAAAAATTAAAAAAAATCTTTGTTTGATATTGAACTGTAGCCATCACATTTTATATTAACATTTGTCATTTGATTGTTTTTCATATCGAATTCATTTGAAAATTGAAATTTGCCTTTCATATGGAATAGTTGTGACTTGAGATACAAGTTTATTTTGTTCCATGACCACACTTGTAATTCAAAACACTTAAAATATGATCTCAAATTATCATTCCCCATTGAAATGAATAGAAAAGCCATTAATGTGTTCCAGCCACCTAAGATGACTCCAAGAAAATTTGTGTTATATGCTTTTATTTGAAAATAACAGTCTTTAATATTGCACTCTATAAAAATATATTAAGTAATGACATAATAAAATATTGTACAGTGTAAAGAATTTTAAAAAAAAAAATTGTTTTTTTTTGCTTGACTTCAATGCACATTGTGCTGCTCTTTCTGGTGTGTGTGTGTGTGTGTGTGTGTCTTGGCCAGCTCGGGGAAGTGTAATACAGACACAGAGTCACAGCCAGAGGTGGGCGAGTCAATGAATTTTGAGAATCCGTCATTCAGCAGTCGTCAACAGTTCGGGAAACCCTTCCGTCAAGCGTAATCATCAATTTGTCAACGTTATTTTAACTGGGCTTCCGTCATTGCTAAATTACAGCTACTATTTTAGGACCAGCCGGAAAGTTCATAAGCGCAGTCTGTCAAAGTTATTTTATTCATGCTTTCGTCATGCTAAATGACATTCTGTCACCGCTATTTTCCGCTTGACAACGTTACGGTACTATTCTTTTCCTCACTAACGTCGCCATACATAGTATGTGCACACGGTCGTAACTGCCGCGAATACTGTTGCCTACGACCAACAGATTTTGTTATTTCATTCATAAACAAGGGGGGGGGACTCAATACTTCCCGTTTTTAGGACCCTTAGCTGTTCTATAACCTGCCTGACGTAGAACGGCGTACCAAAAGAACCCTTAGCTGCCTAACAACATCCCTGATGTAAAATAAATGAACTGAGCACTAGCATAAACATAGCAGTAATGAGGAATTTACAGCAGGAGGAAAAGGGCTTGGAGAATGGTGTTCGAGGAAGTTAGCATACCTGATAAGTGTTCTTGTCTAGGAGGGGGGGGGGGGGGGGGGAGTGCCTCTGCCACAATTCCAGGAAAGAATCGGAAGTACACGGCAAAGTGGACCTCAGTAAACTTCAGCGAAATGTGTCAGGGTAAGGAATAGATGCCTATTGAATATTGTTACATATGCTGCTCCACTGTTTATCTTCAAATGTTGATTGTGTAGCGGGTTATAAAACCTTTCTGATGGAAACTCATGTCGGCCATGATAGGACACTTTGAGAGTCAAGCATTTGTTTAGCTGATACTTGATCTAAAAAGTTCCCGAACCACTGGTTCTAAAGGATCCCCACAGATAGATAGCAAGGTCTCAAAAGGTGATGTCGGATATTTAAACGAGGTATACAAAGAATGCAGATCACTCACGTCTTGTGTGGGTGTTCCTCCTGGAGGTCTTTTGTTGCATGGGGGGGGGGGGGGGGGGGAAGGATGAGGGGAGATTAAAGGCATAAATATGGCAGGGGAAACCAATAGCGGTGTGCACCAGCGAAGACGCGACTGTGCATCATCCACACCTCGCAAACACGAAATGTCAGCAGGCAGAGCAGCAGCTGTAACCTTGGCAATGATAATAAAGGTGCTTCAAATGGGGAATAGCGCCGCCATTTTTTGGCCCGCTGAGATTGGAACGCCTCGCGTAATCTGTCTCCGCAACACAACGCTGACAGAGAATTGATTGACTCAATTACCTGCGATTGATTATGTGGTGAGCGGAGTTATTTCAAGTGTACGATGACCGCGCGCAGGGAGGCTAACGTGCGTATTATCGTCTGGATTTTATTGCCTCATCACTTTATTACCTCCTCCAAGGAGTTTGTTCCATTGATATGGATTTGTTGTGTGCAACTAGTACTTGGCTAAGGTTGCTGATATATCACGCTAATGAAAGGCAGGAATATTTCCCCAGAGGTAATAACGGGAATTCATTAGTTCTAGCGTCAATCTGTCACCATTCACAACACAAGAACATGAGCAGCAATTGGTGCATTTCAATATTCGTACTTGTCAAACAAGTGGACTGTAATAATGCGTTTACTGAGAGGTAAAGCTAAACAACTCACCACCAAGTAACTATCTAGTCTGACTCATTTACTGAATAACGAAATGACTGTCTCGCTAACTAATATAATGGCCGCTTGGCTGGCTAACTAAAATAAGTAACTAAGCGTGACTAACCAAATAGCTGACTGTCCAACTGGATAGTTGATTGACTAACTGACTGACCGACTGAGTAACTAACTGACTTATAATTAACAGACTAATTAACTAACTTACTGTCTGACATGGTGGCTGACTGACCAACTAACAGACTACGTGATTAACTAATCGACTGACTGAATTAAAAAAAAAACTGTCTAAGTAAATAACTAACTGACTGATTGACTATGAAATTAACTAAGTGACTAATTAACTGACTGGCTGACTTAGTGTTTGACACAGTGACTGACTGACCGACTAACTAATCGACTGACTGAATTAAAAAAAATAACTGTCTAAGTAAGTAACTAACTGAGTGACTAATTAACCGACTGACTAGCTGGCTGGATAACTAGCTAACTACAGTATATACTTTAATAGCTACCTATTTCGAATACTAATTAACTATCTAACTGTCTAACTGATGGAGTGACTAGCTAGATGACTAACTAAGTGACAAATTAATTAGTCGAGTTAATGCCTGGAATGATGGCTACTGACTAATTGAATAACTTACTGACTACCTGACTAAATCATCGACTAGAGAAAAAAAACTAGCTGTCCAATTAAGTAACTAAGTGACTAACTTATTAACTGACAGTCTGAGTAGTTGGCTGGCTAACTAAATACTTGAATGCCTAACTCATTAAATAACTGACTGAGTGGCTAACTAAATGACTGTGTGGAAAGAAAACAACTAACTGCAACTGAGTGACTTGAAAGCAAAGTTGCTGACTTGGGCTGGTGCGTGGGAGTGTCGTTAGGAGCCATCTGCTCACAAAGTGCGCACCAGCGGCAGGATGGATGATGACGTTCCCGCTCGTCGCATTACACCCGGCGGCCTCATACGCGCAGTTAACGGAGGACGGGCGTTTAAATGCGACTCGATGCCAGGCACAATGTTTGCTGGCTCACGCTTGCTCCACAACACAAAGGAAGCAGTGCTTTTTGGGACCCACAAACACAAACACACAGAAGTCATCTCATCTCACCATAGAAACTCGGAATGAAAGTTGGACATGTTCCATCTTGAAGGTTTGTCCAAATCATAACAAGCATAAGCGAGTGTTTTTGTGAGTGGACATCAAATCTTTACTCATTCTTACATACACTTTTATTGTGCTCCACTTTGGCATGGGCCCATATTAGATTCTGTAGTGTTCTGAGCAAAAAGACCATGATGGTACTAAAATGACAGCTCTAAACCATGTTGAGAAAAGAAAGGGATCATGTTGGAAAGAAAGAAAGAAAGAAAGAAAGAAAGAAAGAAAGAAAGAAAGAAAGAAAGAAAGAAAGAAAGAAAGAAAGAAAGAAAGAAAGAAAGAAAGAAAGAAAGAAGTCTTCGTCCCTTTGAATTCTTAGGTAGGTAGACAAACTATTTTTAGAACAGACCCATGGGCTACTGATGTTGTCCTTGGGGGCTAACTAGCACCCACTGGCAGTATATTATTTTTTTTCTTTTAGCTAAGGGTGTCAAAATTAGTGCGTTAATATTGAGTTAATTTAAAGTTCCTTTAACGCCACATTTTTTTTTTTAAATGTGCGATTAATAACCGCCCTTATTTGTAAAGCCTGTACTGGGGGAATTCCAGTCACAACGCAGCAGAGACGCTCAAGTCAAAATTTTGCAGTAATAAATTCAATAATAATGCATTTATTTGTGGAGGCTGGGGTCAAGTTGTATTTTACAATTTTAGATATGTGCAGAATTTCACAAGTTACTTCCTGTGAAAGATTAGGTAGCTCTTTATATGAAAAGAAAAATGCACTGAGCTGTCGCCATTGTCCTACAAATGCAATTATGCCATCTAGTGGCAGAGAAATGACCTCAACACAAATCAATATCGCACTCGTTTTTTTTTACAGTACAGTACAGTACATCTTTTTAATTTTAACTCAATTTTATGAATTATTATGAAATTATTGTATCAATTAGTTTAACTTTTTGTTTCCACTTATGTTAAAAAGAGTATAAAAATGTAGGGAAAAAATTATATTGTACAATTTATTGACAATTAATTGTGAGTTAACTATTGAAGTAATGTGATTAATTACGATTTGTTTTTTTAAATCGCCTGACAGTGACACCCCTACTTTTAGCATAATGCACATTAATCAACATCGCAATACGGCCTCTATGCTGGAATTATTATTATTTTTTTTTTTTAAACCATGGCAAACTGTCCATGCTTAGTTCCACCACTATGAGCTATATGGCTGCGTGTGTGTGCGTGTGTGTGTGCGTGTCTGTGTGTGTGTGTGTGTAGGGAGATTTAAGTGCCCGCAGAGCAAATAACGCCTCAACATTGCCCACGTTTAATTAGATGCATCAGCTTTAATGTTGGTAAATATTAAATCTGATATCAATTTGAATTAGGATTAGGAAACATCATCAAGAGAGAAAAGAGGGGGGGGGGGGGCGCGCGTGTAATTAATGGGAAGATCGATGATTGAGTTAATTACTTTCGCGTTTATTCTGTTATCTGTTAAAAGTGCGTCGTCGTCTGCATTTTCTTTAGGAGCATTCTGTGGTTTCAAGCGGAGAAAAGTTGTTGTTGTGGTGAATGCAATCAATAGGACGCCTCGTGTTGCAGTTTCTCTCTCTCTCGTTTAAAACGCTTGGCAAGTTTTATACATGGGGAAGAAATGTGGCATCGTCCACTCGTCCCGTTAATGGTAAGTAGTCAGCAACGGGGGTTTTTAAATGAGGGTTTCGAGACAGTTTTATTTGAGTGTTGGCGTTCGGGCTTCAAACTCATTTTATGGTTTCAAGAGACGAGGTTGGGGGTTCAAAATAATGTTTCAAGCCAGGCATCGGGTTTCAAGCCCAAGTTATGGTTTCGAGTAAGAGTTTGGAATTAAGGTCAGGATTCCAAAACAGGGTTAGGTTATCAAATTTTGGTTCGAGGCGGGGTTAGGTTTTCAAATTAAGGATTTAAGACTTGAGTCAAGGGTTACAAATCCAGTTTGAGTTTTCAAATTAGAGTTCACATTGCAGTTTCGTGCCACGGTTGAGTTTAAAATCAAGGTTTAGAACTAAAGTTAGGGCCTAATTATGGTTTCAAATAAGGGTTTAAAGCTAATGTTGTTTTTAATTAGGGTTTCAAAACAAGATTAGGGTATAATTTTTTGGTTACAATAAGAGTTAGGGTTCCAAACCTGCTTATGGTTTTATATTGGGGTTTTGAAGCAATGGCTTGGGTTTCAAATTCAGGTTTCAACACTGAATTACAGGGGTTCGAATGATGGTTTCCAGCTGAATGTCATGGTTTAAGTCGAGGTTTCCAACCCAGTTTAGGTCTTAAAAATAGGATTTGAAGCCAAGGTTTAGGATTTCAATTCAAGGGTTTTAAACCAGGGTTGGAGTTTCAAGCCTGAGTTGTGGTTTTGAAGGTTTAATGCTATGTAGATGATTTCAAAGTAGAATTCCTAATCAGGGTTTCAACCTTGGCTTCATTATTCAAATTCAGCTTTCAAGGCAAGGATAGGGTTTCAAATCACATCTGCCAGTCTTGGATAAGGTTTGAAAATTGGCCTTGGCGTGATGTGACTAAGGCGCCAAAAAAGAAAGGCTCAGCCCTTCCCTGCTGGTCCCGCGGAGCGCTACAAGTCCACCTGGTTGGAGGGCGCAAATGAATACACGCCATCCCACCGTGGTCCGGGTTCAGCTCTTTGGGCAGGAAAAAGCTCCATGATTACAAACAGACCAGACAGAAAGTGCTTCAGGGCCAGCTCGAGAAGTAAACAAAAAATAATCCAGTGTCAACTTGCGAAAAAGAAATACTTCAACCAGCTGGAGGCGATGGCGACTGTGCACTATTGTGTCACGTCTGTCTTTAAGTGCCTATCACCTTCCTAATTGGTTTCCTCCGGCTCTGCGTCTGCTTTTTTTTTTTTTTTTTTTTATCCGTCTCTTCCTGCGGCTCGGGCCTCGTCTCGCTGATCTCTGTCTCGGCTCTCATTATGCAACCAGCGCTCAATTTGGAAGGCCACACGGCAACAGGGATCAATTTGAAGTCGGGCACCTTTCACCACGGCCATCACAAATGTGGGGACAAATCGTGTACGGTTATATAAGTCCCATGCATCCCTTTAATCATCCAACCTGCTTATATCCTGATGAATTCACGCTTTGATTGGTGAAGAAGCCTAGAGTATAAAACGTAATACCGTAAAACAACTCCCCGGCAAAAAAAAAAATCACACTTAAAAAGCATTTTTTCTACGGTCTCCTGATTTGCCGGCATCCTTTATTATACTGGCCAATTATTATTTTTTAGAATGCCAAGGACATTTTAACAATTTGAGTCATTCCAAGCTGCTGAGTCCTAAAATGGCATCAATTTATTTGATTTGGCTGGAGTTTGAGAGAGATTGATATTTTTGACAATTAACTGATCATTCATTTGGGGATATCGTTTATTCTCCAATAAAAGTGAAACAAGCTTGTTGTTTACTGCTCATATTGCTTTTTTTCCGCTTTTTTTTTTAATGCGCAGAACCCTTCACCGTGTCATTTGGCTTCTGATCCAGGTCGTATCCTGTGCCACGTATCCTGTGCCAAACTGGCTTATTTAACCTTCAGGCCATGTCAGCCCACTTGTTTTATGTAACACATTTGCATTTCATTGAAATGTTCCTTTTTTTATGTAACACTGTACACATCCTCTTTCCTGCTGTCAAAAAATGTCTTCACAATAATCTGTTGCAGCCCCACTCACACACACGACATACTCAAACTCATTCAAATCCAAAAACGGGTAAACACGTTATTTTTAATAATTTGTCCTTCACTCCCAAAAACATATTTATACTTTTATGGGGTTTTTTTTTTATACAAGAGCATACAGATGGCTTTGATGAAGCTTCTGGCATTAAGCGGTGGCTTAAAGCAATGGTAGCCATTACAAAAAACGGTCAGCAGGTGGCAGCAGAGTA
Source organism: Leptonotus elevatus (assembly GCF_054856555.1). Lineage (NCBI taxonomy): Eukaryota > Metazoa > Chordata > Actinopteri > Syngnathiformes > Syngnathidae > Leptonotus > Leptonotus elevatus. The sequence continues at coordinate 3,457,288 of NC_141242.1, read as the reverse complement.
TAAGAGACCATCCAGGGCCATGTTGCAACAAGCTTTTTTTGCCAGTGTTTTCAACAGGAATGTGAATAATGATGAAATTTAGCAATATTCTAATGCTAATGCTGCAAAACGGAAACAGATACAAATGTACTTTTTTTCCTGATGAAAGAAGAGACTCTAATCTTTTTAATTTTTTTGGTAGGTTCCATGTTTTTATAGCAACAGAACACAATATTCTGTGGGACTTTCAAAATCGGTCAAAATTCAGTAAAACAGCCGGGAGCGAAGGGGGTTGCTTCAGTGAAAAATGGCTAGGAGTGAATGAGTTAATATCGCATATTTGGAATATGAATTAAGTAGCGAAATCCAGCCGTTTTTTATCACTGCTGAAGACCTTATTGGGTATACCTGCAGCAACTCTCATGTCTATTATTACATTCTTTTTTTTTCCTGCTCTTGTTGTTATTTCGGCAGACTTGAATCAGGCTTTGACAATCTCCTTGAGATGGCCGCTCTCCTTCACTCTATTGGGGCCATGAAAAGAAAAAGAAAAAAGTCCAATCTGTCTCCGTGATCACCAGTTGACCTGCCACAAAACGACAAGAGCTCGCCATAGAGGAGCTCCAGATGTGACTCAGACGGGGGGGGGGGGGGGGGGGGCGGGGGGGGAACAACATAAAGACACTTAAGAGTCAGCCCACGTCTGTCATATTGCCCGCTGCTGTGCATAACACTGGCCGTGGAATACTCAACTCGTCTTGGCCGCCATTAAACACCTCAATAACGTTGGGAGCAGCTTAGCTTGCGATGCAATCACAAGCCTGCACAGAATTTAGGAAAAGTTTACAGGCAACAGAAAAGTAACACAACAAATGAACCCATTCGTTATCATGTCTGGATTTGGAAAATATACATTCATTATTTTCTGATTTAAAAAAAAACTTTTTTCTTGAAAATGTATTGCCTTTTATTGAAAATACAGGTATAGAGGTACAGAGATTTTTCAGTTTCCTCAAAAATATATCATTTTTTTTCTTGAGAAGAATAAAGCTTTTTTTCTAGAAAACGTTTTTATTGAAAATATACATTTGTAAGTTTATTGCTCAAACTCAATCGATTCACACCACGAGGCCTTTTTTGAACATCTTGTCAGATTTAACCGCACTAGCGCTAAAAGATCATCTGCAGCCAAAATTAATAGTGTGATGAATCTGCATTAATACATGATTAATAAGATAATTTTGGGTGATTAATTCATTAGTTGACGCTTTAACTGTGACAGCACGATTAATAACATTAAAGTACTATGCGCTTGATAATTTACAACTTTTCTCAACAATGTGGCTTTTTTTTTTACCTTGAAGACATAATATTTGACTCCTTGTAAATATGTTTTGTCTAAAATTTGGGGAAATTTTCTTCAAAATGTAGACCTTTTTTCTTGAAAAAACTTTTTGGGGTGAAAAAAAAGTCTTCAAAATTTGCATTGAATATTTATCATATCAAGAACATACAGCTTTTTTCACCAAAAGATACTACTTTTTCCGATTTTTTTTTTGTTGAAAATATATGCCATACGATTTGGAAAGTTCAAACCGTCGTCATGACTGACCATCAATCTCGAGACCTTAATTCCTTCATTCAAGAGAAAACTTACTTAAACCTTAAACCATATGACATCATCGCTTGTAAGGTAAGAGTATGATTCTTTTTAATTTTGACATCATTTTATAAATGAAAAAATACTAATACCCATTGTCAACATGTTTTTATGTCTGAGTGTTAATGGTATATTTTGACACTTGTCTTGGCTACGAGGGATGCCATATTACTTAACTCATTCACTGCCACAAATTCATGAAAAAAAAGATTATAAAAAATTAGGGGTGACAGGAGATTAAAATTTTTAATCGCATGAATTCACTAGTTAACTCACGATTAATCCCACATTTTATGTTGTTCTAAATGTACAATAAAAAAATTCTAGGTTTTCATACTCTTGTTACCAAAAGTGGAAAAAAAATGTTGAACTAATAGAAATAATTGTTGACGTTTATAGCCGTCAATGGCAGTGAATGAATAAAAAATAAAAATAAAGATTATTAAAATTTCGGGGCGTCAGGCGATTAAAAATGTTTAATCTTAATTAATCGCATGACTTCACTAGTTAACTCATGATTAATCACAAATGTTATATCTGTTCGAAATGTACAATTAAAAAAAATCGAGGTTTTCATACTTTTGTTAACAAGTGTGGGGGGGAAAAAAAGTTAAACTAATAGAAATAGTTCAAATGAATTTTTGACGTTTATAGCCGTCAATGGCAGTGAATGAATAAAAAATAAAAATAACGATTATTAAAAATTCGGGGCGTCAGGCGATGAAAAATGTTTAATCTTAATTAATCTTAATGACTTCACTAGTTAACTCATGATTAATCACAAATGTTATATCTGTTCGAAATGTACAATTAAAAAAATCTAGGTTTTCATACTTTTGTTAACAAGTGTGGGGGAAAAAAAAGTTAAACTAATAGAAATAGTTCAAATGAATTTTTGACGTTTATAGCAGTCAATGGCAGTGAATGAATAAAAAATAAAAATAACGATTATTAAAAATTCGGGGCGTCAGGCGATTAAAAATGTTTAATCTTAATTAATCTTAATGACTTCACTAGTTAACTCATGATTAATCACAAATGTTATATCTGTTCGAAATGTACAATTAAAAAAATCGAGGTTTTCATACTTTTGTTAACAAGTGTGGGGGAAAAAAAAAGTTAAACTAATAGAAATAGTTCAAATGAATTTTTGACGTTTATAGCCGTCAACGGCAGTGAATGAATAAAAAATAAAAATAACGATTATTAAAAATTCGGGGCGTCAGGCGATTAAAAATGTTTAATCTTAATTAATCGCATGACTTCACTAGTTAACTCATGATTAATCACAAATGTTATATCTGTTTGAAATGTACAATTAAAAAAATCGAGGTTTTCATACTTTTGTTAACAAGTGTGGGGGGAAAAAAAAGTTAAACTAATAGAAATAGTTCAAATGAATTTTGGACGTTTATAGCCGTCAATGGCAGTGAATGAATAAAAAATAAAAATAACGATTATTAAAAATTCGGGGCGTCAGGCGATTAAAAATGTTTAATCTTAATTAATCTTAATGACTTCACAAGTTAACTCATGATTAATCACAAATGTTATATCTGTTCGAAATGTACAATTAAAAAAATCTAGGTTTTCATACTTTTGTTAACAAGTGTGGGGGAAAAAAAAGTTAAACTAATAGAAATAGTTCAAATGAATTTTTGACGTTTATAGCCGTCAACGGCAGTAAATGAGTTAAGACCTTTGTTGAACAGTTAGTATACGTTTTACGATGGTGCCAGTTTGTCAGATGATTTCACTATCCCCGAAAACAGGAAGGACTGCAATCACCTTCAAATACGTTTGTGCCCCTCACAAACCTCGATGAACGTTGGCGTTCCCAACATGTCAGGTGCATTTGTTTTTGAAGAACACCAACAAGACCATCTTACAACATCTGCTCTTTTTTTTCCAGGGAGACGATAAGTGTTTTGAGAGGAAAGCTATTAAACTCAGCTGAGGAACTTGCAAGTCACCCTTTGCATGTTGCTGTGGATCTGTTTTAGGATGCAAGCGTCTCTTGCTAGTCAAAGACGCGCCGAAATCAGCTTCAGTCGCGCTTTCATATGTTCGTGCGTTAACGTGCCCCCACGAGGCCTCGCGTCGTTATTTATCCGGCTCGGATGAAATGAGGACTCTTGAGTCCTTTTGGTTGCATACACGACGAGGTCCGGTCGTTATCACGCGAGGGGGCCAACCTTCGTGAAAGGAAACATACTGTTATCGCAATTTAAAAGCGTTCCCGTGCGTCTTTGGTGACATTTTCGGAGACACGTTTTAGTCAAAAGGGGTTGAGACTGACCTTCTAAAGTAACTGAGTACAAATACTTATTATTGTGCTTTTCTTCTGCGTGTGTATTTCTGGCAACATTATTCTGCTAAGCCATCTTTATTTCTGTGAAATAAAATCACAGGAAATTGTTGGTTCTCGAACTGTGGAAAAGAAAGCGGAATAATTGTCTGACCAGAGCGAGGCAATTGCAGTATTAACAGGATAAAAGCAGCTCGCATAACATCTGCAGATGACCAGCAAAACGACGAGAGCCGTGAAAATAACAATGACCGACAGAGGGAGAGAGCCGAGGAAGCCTGGCGGCTCGCTAGTTAGCGCCCCCGAGTCTCTCAGGTGGAAATAAATGGAAAAACATGAGGAAGCGGGGAGAGGGGACGTAGTATGGACTTGGTCAATGTTTAGCGAGTCAAAACATGACGCAAGCCAACTTTGCTCAAGGGCCAACACGCACATTTTTAAACTACTGTACATCACTCAAGTAAACAGACTGATAATGTAACAACAGTCAAAGACGAGGGAGAGAGCAGAGGAAGCCTGGCGGCTCGCTAGTTAGCGCCCCCCGAGTCTCTCAGGTGGAAATAAAGGGAAAAACATGAGGAAGCGGGGGAGAGGGGACGTAGTATGGACTTGGTCAATGTTTAGCGAGTCAAAACATGACGCAAGCCAACTTTGCTCAAGGGCCAACACGCACATTTTTAAACTACTGTACATCACTCAACTAAACAGACTGATAATGTAACAACAGTCAAAGACGAGGGAGAGAGCAGAGGAAGCCTGGCGGCTCGCTAGTTAGCGCCCCCCGAGTCTCTCAGGTGGAAATAAAGGGAAAAACATGAGGAAGCGGGGGAGAGGGGACGTAGTATGGACTTGGTCGATGTTTAACGAGTCAAAACATGGCGCAAGCCAACTTTGCTCATGGGCCAGCACGCACATTTTTAAACTACTGTACATCACTCAACTAAACAGACTGATAATGTAACAACAGTCAAAGACGAGGGAGAGAGCAGAGGAAGCCTGGCGGCTCGCTAGTTAGCGCCCCCTGAGTCTCTCAGGTGGAAATAAAGGGAAAAACATGAGGAAGCGGGGGAGAGGGGACGTAGTATGGACTTGGTCAATGTTTAGCGAGTCAAAACATGGCGCAAGCCAACTTTGCTCATGGGCCAACACGCACATTTTTAAACTACTAAACTAAACTTAAAACTAAATTTTAATACTTTACCTCCAAAACTTGACATATTTTATTAGCAGATTTTTGGTGGCTTTTACCTCCATATTTATGCATTAAAAAAAAAAAATACAAATGAAAAATCCATTTTTGGAATATACTGAATTTTGGTGTCTTTCTGACATTCTGCAGCAGAGACAACAAAGAGCTGCCACATGGCCGGTGACCTTTGGACCGCCTCCTTTTTATTGGCTTCTCTTGGCCTGCCCTTTACAGCGGGCAGACGATTATGACTGATTATCTGATCTAACCTTTACAACTGTAAACTTCTTGTTTTTTGCCTCTTAAAAAACGGATCCGGCCTTTTACATCTTTTAATGCGGCACAAGAAAGCAAGTAAAAGTCGACTCCATGTTTTGTGCTAATTAACGAGGACGTGATGAGGGTAATATGCATAATGACGCCTTATACAAAAGGCTGCTATTGTAATATAAACAACATTTCACCAATGCTAATGAATAGCATCGGTGTCTCAGTATTAAAAACATTCAAGCAGACTGATAATGTCGCAACAGTCAAAGACGTATTCTTTATCCTCTGTGAAAAATGTTACAAATATTACGACATCTTACAGAACCAAAGTAGTCGTGAAACAAAAGGAGTGACGATTCATTCTTTATCGTCGATTTGATGATATTATTCCTGAATGTTTATATAAAGTATATGATTATAGCGTGGCCAATTTTTTTTTAAATATATTTTGGTCGGACGTTGGAACGGATTAATGTCATTTCTTTTCATTTCAATGTGGAAAATGATTTGAGTTATAAAGACAAATTATAAACTCACGCTACCGCTTTACGTATATGCACAATGTACACCTCTTAAAAGTGGAACCGCAATCATTTACATTTTGTTATCTCCGTAAGGGCCCAATTTGGATCTTTGCAGGGTTTAACGCCGCAGCCTGCGAGTGTCGGCCATATTGTCCAAATGGGAAGTTCGGGGGAGGACATAAAGGCCTGTCGGGCGGTCTCCCATCAAGTTAAGTGCTTCAACTTCTGCCAGTCTGATTGCAAATGAGGCCCCCGCGCGCCGCCCATTAGCGGCGCTGCGACCGGCCGTCCCCCAGCGGAGCAGAACGCCGCCGTCCAGCTTGAAGCAACAGCGCCCCCATTCGGAGCACGCTCAGATGAAGAACGCCAGGCAAGAAGGAGGAGGAAGAGGAGGAGGAGGAGGACATACCCGGCCATTTTATGAGGTGGAGTCCATTCCCGAGGTGGCCCTTGGAGAGAATTTGGAGCATTTTTTTTCCTCATCCTTGATACAGACAGCAGACAGCCAAGCAGAGCAGAATTTTGAAGCGCCGTGGCTGAGATGAGAGCAAGCGAAGTCGCACGACTGAAGGATGTCTTCTTTTTTTTTCCCCCCCATTGCATTTCATTATGAAACAAGCTCGTTTCATTCTTTCCATTATTTCCTGACATCTGGAACTCCCTGGTGATTACCGCACAGCTGAGTCCATTTCATTTGCTAAGATGCCGTCATAAGCACCATCATGACGTTTTTACTATTCAAACACGTTGCCTTTTCTATGAAACATTGATTTTAGAGTTTTCTTTTTTTCTTTTTTTGAAAGTCCCACTTTTTCATATATTTATATACTGTAGTTCGGCTGGAGGCGGCACGGTGGCTGACTGGTTAGCACGTCCGCCTCCCAGTGCAAAGGTTGTGAGATCAAGTCCGGGCTTCGGCCTTCCTGGGTGGAGTTTGCATGTTCTCCCCGTGCTTGCGTGGGTTTTCTCCGGGTGCTCCGGTTTCCTCCCACATTCCAAAAACATGCATGGCAGGTGAATTGGACACTCCAAATTGTCCATAGGTGTGATTGTGAGTATGGTTGTTCGTCTCTGTGTGCCCTGCGATTGGCTGGCAACCAGTTCAGGGTGTACCCCGCCTACTGCCCGAAGCCAGCTGGGATAGGCTCCAGCAATCCCTGCGACCCTTGTGAGGTACAGAAAATGGATGGATGGATGGATAGTTCGGCTGGTGCTGTGACTTATTCTCAGGTGTGACTTGCATAAAAGCTTAGACTGGGACCCAAAATCTCCGTTGCCAAATCATGTTGAGTTTCTATGGCCACGGACTTCCGACTTCCGTAAATCCCACAGGCAGCGTCCCAACATTCTCGCACCTCCACCCCCCCCTGTGCCCCCCAACCGGACGTCTCAGCTCTCTGAAATGCTTCGGAAAAACGCCAAGCGGGTGGCAAAAGGGGCGGAAGTGCAAGCACCGGGACGCGGCCTACACATCGCGAAACAGCGACCGGAAACAGCTCCGGTGTGTGACACACGGAAGCTGGAAGTCCTGCTTCCTCCGTGGGCGGTGGCAAAAGAAATTTGGTGCGTTACCATCGGTGCAAAACAGATGGTAGAAGAAGAAGAAGAAGAAGAACAAGAACAAGAAGATAGAAAGAGAAAATAGAAGAAGAAGATAGTAAAAGAAGATAGATTAGATGAAGAAGAAGAAGATAGAAGGAGAACAAGAAGAACAAGAAGATATAAGAACAAAAACAAGAAGATAGAAAAATAATGAATTTTGTTGTTTAAAAAAAATGATAGAAGAAGAACAACAAGAACAAGATAGAAGACGGCTCCCCTCTTTGGTGGAGATTTTCATGCATGCTAGATCCACCACACCAGCATCTATCGAAACTGGCTGGTGTCTGTGGATCTCACTCTGCTTCGTCTGTCCTTCCTTCCTTTTCTCGGTCTCTCCTTCGGTCTCTTGAGGCCTCCCTGATTTTATGTTTTTTGGATTTGTTGGGGTCTGGATGTTTCTTGGGTTGGGGAGGAGTTCTGGTGGGTGGCCCGGTGGGTGGTGTCTGGTCGGTGCTGGATTTCACCTTCCTTGGTTTTCTTTGGTCCTTCCTCAGGTCTCCTGACGGCGGTGTTCGGTTTAGGTGAGTGAACGGCATGAGATTTTTTCTAATAGGTTTTTGGTGAGCTAACAAATACATGCACGCACGCACGCACGCACGCACGCACGCACATACACAAACTCACCCACACACACAAAAAAAAATAAAAAAATAAAAATAAAAAATAAAAATAAATAAAGAGCAATGATGATGACATTTCCGAATGAACAATACTGAGCTCTTTATAGGAGAAAAAAAAAAAAGAAAAAAAAAAGAAAGATAGAACAAGAAGAAGATTTTATTATTATTATTAATGAAATAACATTTTACAAACATTTTGGCATTAAACACAAATCAAAACGAAATATCAAAGTGCAATTTACAAGGCACCAAAACAGTGACATGATCATCAAGAAGATCGATGAAGTAGAGAGATGAAGATGGAACAAGAAGAAGAAGATAGAAGAAGAAGAAGAAGAAGAAGGTCAAGCAAGCAGCAATCAATTGTGTCACACACATTTCCAAAGATGTTCGCATGTCGGGTCATAACTTGTTTACATATTAAGGCAATTTTATTATCACTAAGGATTTGGATTTTTTGTAGTTCACTTATTTGATATATTTCTACATCTGTTATGCTGCTGACTGAAACATGTCTTAATAAGTTTCTCTTTGCATCCTCTTCATTTTGTTTCAAAACATTTTTTTTTTTTTACATTTTGTTATATGTTGATAAAATATTGAGCGCTCTAGTTAACCTTACTGTAGTTTTCAGGACAGCTGTTTTAATTTTGGCGATTTGTTTTAATAGCAGCCAGCGGACGCTTGCTGGTCCACGTCTTGAGCATGTGTCACAAAAAAAAAAGGTCTAAAGCAACATAAAAAGAAGTTCAGGGAAGTCGAGAAAAACTCCAAGGAGCAGAACCATGGATGTGAAGATTGTCTTGAATTAGAAAGTTGAAAGGATCTCACGCGTCTTCGTCTGTCCTTCCTTCCTTCCTTTTCTCGGTCTCTCCGTTGGTCTCTTGAGGCCTCCCTGATTTTATGTTTTTTGGATTTGTTGGGGTCTGGATGTTTCTTGGGCTGGGGAGGAGTTCTGGTGGGGGGTGTCTGGTCGGTGCTGGATTTCACCTTCCTTGGTTTTCTTTGGTCCCCTCGGGTCTCCTGGTGTTCGGTTTAGGTGAACGGTATGAGATTTTTTCTAATAGGTTTTCTGGTGAGCTAACAAATACACGCACGCACGCACGCACGCACGCACATACACATACTCACCCACACACACACACACACACAAAAAAAAAAATATATATATATATATATATATTAAAAAAAAAAAAAAAAGTTGAAAGACTTCCAACCCAGACGCAATTCTGGAGTCTGCTGTTTGTTGGCCTTATGTGAAATAAAGCACTCTGGTGCAATCTAGTTATTTTCCCCAGCAAACCTCAACTGTCTCATATTGTCTCGTCTCGTCTCTCAATTATTTTCCCCTCCCTCTGCCTGCTCCACTTTCTTTCGCCATCTTGCAACACTTCACCTCGGGGCTTTTGAGGCCATTGTGGAAAAACTGGCCCGAGTCCCGAGTCCCGAGCCCCCTGAGGAGGCTCAAGGGGGCTCAGGGTTGACTGATCGCTGGATTTCAACACGGGCTCCCACAACGGGGATTGTTCAAGAAGCTTTGCCTTTCCGCCGAGACCCTCTCAGATTAGCGACTGCCGGCTTCCTCTTGCAATAACACGGCCTCACATGTTGCCAGGATTGCCGTGCAAGGAGAGACGGGGCAAGTCATGACACATTCGGTCCAACGATCCAATTCTTAGCATGTCTTGTCCATCACTATTGTCTTTCTTGTTGCTGTCACGGGGGTTGATCAATGAAAGCCACGAGTTAGAGCAAATAAAATAAAATAAAAAAACACTTTTGAGTGGCATGTAATATTTTTTATGGATAGACCCAGGCCGATTGTGGGCACCGATATCGGGCGAATATCGGTGTCGGCCTTTTTCAAAATCTGCCGGCCAAGAAAAAGTAAAGCTAAAACCATTTTAATCTCACGGAACAATTTATTAAAAATTTTCAGTTAGCTTTATAAGATGTTTGTTGATCTTGGGAAACTTCTGAACCTTTTGGTTTTGTTCAACATTAAACCAAAGAAATGTGGAAGTTTAAGATTTCAGGTACATTTTGGGGGGGGAAAAATGACTATAGAAAATTATCGAAAGTATGGTATTTACTTATTTAAGTTTCCTTTTAACTTTTGAAGACATACTGATAACCTTAGGATCTCCCTGAACGTTTTTATTTTATTTAAAATGTCTATTGTCAAAGACCCCAAAAAAAACAAAAAAACATTTTGACATTTTGAAAAGTCTGAAAATGTTTTCAATAAGCAGTTTTTTTAGCTTCAAATATTGGTTATCGGTTGTGGTGCAACAAATCGCAAAAGTCACGGTTCGGATCAGATCACGGATTTGAGTCACAGATCGGATCGTTTTTCGGCTCAGCAAAAAAAAAAAAAAAAGATAAATAGTACTTTGTCTTCATTTATTTTGTAAAGCGCTTTCCCCATTAAATATTGAATATAAAAAAAATATTTTGACTTTTTGCAACCCGCTACATGAGCAATGTGGGTCGGGAATATTTGGCTGAATAATGGCATTGATTACAGAAGAAGAAGAAGAAGACGACAAAGTAGAAGATGAAGAAGAAGCCTTTTTGGAGATCTCCCTCAGGTCAGCAAGAAAGTAATTGCTGGACTTTTGCACTCAATATAAAAGCGCGCTGCAGACAAATGGGCAGCGTCAAAAAGTAAAACGAGGTGGGGAAATCCTCTTCCTCCTTTCTTCTTGCTTTGGGATCCCGCCAGAAGAAACTTGAAAGATACCGAGGAAGGCGCGGAGAGGGAAAAGGCCGGATTGTGAACGTTACTCACGGGAACGCGTAGAAAAGGAAAGTACGCTCGCAGTTGTTTTATGTTACTTTTTTTTCGATTTTGGACTGAGATTTATCAAGCATCAAGACGCCCACACACACACACACACACACACACACACACACACGCCCGTACCACAATCCGGGTCCATCCAGGGGGCACACTCACTTTTTGTTTTACGTCCTGATAACTCCAAGGCAGATTTCAATATCTGTTAACAAGATGACTAAGGTCGTTCAGTACCTGAATGTAAGATGCAAACCACAAAATTTTATATAATTTTTCTTTTTAGATTAGTTTTTAAATTTTCATTTGAATTTTTTTTTTACTTTTTAGAGCGATTTTGTTAGTTTTAATTAGTTTGAGTATTTTTCGATTATTCGTCAAAATCATCACACCTGTCAATTATGTCAAATGAAACTGGTAGATAACTTTTATTAATACTGTATTTCTTTGTGTAGTAAATTGTACAATTAATTACAACTTTAAAAAGTACAAATGATTTTCAGCTCAAATATTTGTGAGGCGCATGACTCATTTAGCGCCAAAATGAACATGAATGTGTGAAAAAATGCTCTCCCACATCAGATTTCTGATTCATTCCTCAGTAGAGTCATAAGAACGCGTTCACATGCCCGGACCAGCTCGTTCCCAGCCGTTAGAACTTCGACCCTACATTTCTTACACCCGCTTCTGACCTATTATCATACACAATGGCTTCTGACGGAAATGATTATTTATTCAACATTCTGTTTGCTCACATGGGATTGTCATCACATACAAAAAAAAAAAAAAAAAAACACAGACCACAGACCACATCAGGCTCGTTCAATCTACAAGAAAAAAAATATATACTGTAAAAGTGCTATTCTCAACTGTATCTTAAGAAGCGAATGAAAGTGGACCACCATTTGAGTGCATGTTATCTTCCACCAGGGGGCACTGCTAAGTCCTGTCTTGACCTGGTCGCTCTGCTCTGGTGGACCGCCAGTTGCATCTCATCCCTCCCCAATCTCAGTGGAACACATTGGGGTCTTTTCACAGTCTTTTGGATGGTTGAAGGTGGATTTAGGTCAGCCCCTTCCCCTCGCGGCAATTAGCAAACGACGACACCAGACCCCTCAAACCCCATAGAATCCTATTGATTGTATTCCTTTCAAACATAAGACAGTCAAGGTAGCCATCAAGTTAAAGTGCTCTGTTTGCTGTAATTTTTCTGGAGTACAAAGCTATTGATTGTCAACGATATCCAACACAGGTTATCATATTTTAGCACGATGAATTATGTAATTCCTTTTTTTTTCTTTTTTTTCTTTTTTAAATCACACTTTGAGGCGCTTCTCCTTCCATGTAATTCATCTAATTCACATCATTCCAATTTCAACATATTCTAAAAATTCACTCCATGGGTGCTATTAAAAAAATTCAGTTTTTCCATAATTCAACATTTTCACTTGAAAATTCCCCATTCATTCATATTTACCATTCTTTTCGAGTGGCACATTCAAAACAACAGATTCAGATAGTTGCCATTTGAAATTGAAATCATTCTACTTATTCAATTCTCCTCATTGAACGATTTTCAGCATGACAACATTTTGCACGTACCAAGAATTCCCATTTTTTTTACTCCAAAAAATTCCCATAATCGGGACATATTCTACATTATTCACTTCTCCTCCGACACTACCTGACCACTTCAAATTTCAAAAACTCCAACTCTAACATTTTGAGATCATTCAAGCCATCTCATTTACTACTCCCATTCACAAAATTCACATTTTCTAGAGCCCCAAATTCTAAATACTTACATATTCACTTCTAGTTTGCGCCAATATTAACCATTAAAGCCAGGTCGTTCCGTGTCATTCAGGATCATTCCAAATCATTCCACATCATTCCACATGCTTCAATGTTTTTGATTCAGCCTTTCAACCTTTACACACAATTTCTCCAGAAAAAATGTCAAATGTCTAACGATGATTTTGCTGTTGTTTATCCTTTGGAAGCATCACTGACTAACTACAGTGATGGAATTTCAAAATGAATGGACTGAGTGCCTGTAACGGCAAATGAATGAAAAATAGAAGAGAACATGTCTTTAAATGAACTCAAAGCTCAGCCGTGTTTTCCCATTAAGCAAATATGTCAACGCTGCTTTCGAAATTGAAATGTGACAATTATCGTCACTGGAGGAAAAAAAAAAAAAAAGTATTTTTACACAGTACGTGCAAAAGCCAATTAAGTCGACGTCGCCCTAAAAAAAATAGAAGAGAAGCGGAAGCAGAAATTAGAAGCTGAAAAAATGATATCTGCGTTGCTCTTTCATTATCTCGCCAACGTTGGCTGCGGGGCTGCGACTGAGAATGTGGAGCGTTTTGTCCTGCGCGTGAACTGACTATCAGGGAGCGTCACCCGCGATACACAACATAAAGCTTTATTGATTCAAACCCTTTCGCTAACGCCGGAGAATACAACTGAATTAAATGAATTCCTCATTTCCGCATTTTTGTCACGATTTAAACACAAATTTAAAGGAGACGTATTTGCATGTATAATTTAGACAATAATGAGTGCCTCATTGTAAGGGTGTTTGAAAAGCCCCTTTTAAAGAATCCTAAAGTTAAATTAGGTTAAGTTAGGTTCGGTGGCTCCTCCTTAAATTTAGGACAGTGTTTGTTATAACAATTGCGCACAAGTTTGTAATTTTTGATACGATATCACTATGATACCACAAATAAGTAACCACAAATTAAAACAAAAATATTCCTGGTGATAAGTTTAGCTGATGATATTGGTGATTTGTGACAGGAATAAGTTAAGTATTATAAGTTGCGGGCTAGTCCGCTAGCTCTTTATTTTTTTTTATTTTTTTTTTTTATTTTTTTTTTTTTAAGAGCTCAGTATTGTTCATTCGGAAATGTCATCATCATTGCTCTTTTTTTTTTTTTTTTATATATATATATATATATATATATTTTTTTTTTTTTTTTGTGTGTGTGTGTGTGGGTGAGTATGTGTATGTGCGTGCGTGCGTGTATTTGTTAGCTCACCAGAAAACCTATTAGAAAAAATCTCATACCGTTCACCTAAACCGAACACCAGGAGTCCGCTAGCTCTTAGCAACAAGCGGTCCGGAGGATTTTGACAGCTCATACATTTCTTTGCAAGTGTTATTTAAAATGAAGAAGTCCTCCAGTTAACACGAGAGAAAACCATCATTCATTCCCTGTGAGCGGCTTTTTCAAACTGACTGCGTAAATATCGACGCGTAGCGAGCCCAGTGACCCGTCTCATTTATTTGCTGGCCAACGAAAAACCTTTCGTGGGAAAACCAACGGCAATCCATGGAGCTATATTGTGTGCGGTTATCGACTTCACTCCGGGAAATCTTGTTTGGCCAACAAGTCTGAGAGCGGACATTGACGTGACACCGTTTGTGTCCCAGCAAAATGTAATCCTGCAAAATATTCCACATTTCTAAGAAATAAAATCTGGTTGTGTTTTTTTTTTTTTTTTTTTTGTAACTGCAACAGAATACGGTTACTTCTTTGTTGTATCCTGAATACGTAATGCCGGTACATGTATCCCGTTACTCCCAACAAGTCCTCCAACATTAACGACCATATTGGTCGTCTTACCATGCACCAAAATACGACCAAGTGTTTTACGTATTGCAGTTTAGCGACCTCTATCGGCCATGTTAAATAGCAAAAAAAATACTTAACTGAGACTCGAACCCGCATAGTCTGGTCGCAAGACTAACACCTATCGGGTAATGATCTTAGTTATCGCTAAGAGCTTTCCTTTGGTCCTTCCTCGGGTCTCCTGACGGCGGTGTTCGGTTTAGGTGAACGGTATGGGATTTTTTTAATAGGTTTTTGGTGAACTAACGAATACACACGCACACTCACACGCACGCACGCACGCACATACACAAACTCACCCACATACAAAATATTTAAAAAAAAGAAGAAGAAAAAAAAAAGAGCAATGATGATGACATTACCAAATGAACAATACTGAGCTCTTAAAAAAAAAGAAAAAAAAGTGTAATGATCTTAGTGTCCATTTTTAGTGTTGACACGTTTGTCAATTCGCCATCACGGACTAATGGTTGGAGTGAGGATGAGGCTTTTAGTGAGGTCGTACAGTACACGTTAGGTTGAGATTAGGAAAAGGCACAGTGAGGTTGAAGACAATAAGAAAACGTGTCGTCAACACTAAAATAATCACTGGCCAAATAGCTCAATCAGATAAAGACTCGTCTTCCGACCAGTCGGACCTGGTTCGAGTCTCATTTTTGTATTTTTGGGCTATGGAGGTCGCTAAACTAAAATACGTAACACTTGGTCGTAATTTGCCACCTTTTCAAAACGACCGATGCGGTCGTATTTATTGGACGACTGTCTCATTCCTCCCCATAAATGCAGTCAAAATGTGGATTTTGCTTCAGGAAATTGAGCAGAAATGTGCTTCAAATGATGTCATCTTGGCCTCCATGACCTCTTTTTGTTTTGGAAGGAATCCCCCCATTCAGCCCCTCGAACAGGAACCAGGTCAACGCCGACGTCTCGTCTCTACTTCCCCATTTTTGTGTTTTCACCGAGCTGCCAAGGCAGACTTGGAGGAAGCGTGAACTTTAGCCCGCGCAATCATGCTAATGACAAGTGAGCTATTAGTAGAAGTAACAGACGGGCGGGGAGGCACGTTGACGGGCGATCCGTGGGAGAAATGACTCCCGGTTTCCTTGAACACACGCCCCCCCCCCCGCCACACCCCACCCCGCCTTAGCGTTCTTACGAGTGCCACGGCGCTCTTTGTTCCCGCTTAATTATCAATGCACTTTCCCCCCCCCCCCATCACCACATGATGATCAAAACAGAGCCGTGATGATCTGACTCAGTCTCACGTCCTGACAGCACCCCCAAAGAAATCATCGGCTTGGGGGAGCGGTCCGGCGGTCCGACAAGATGAGATCTGAGCCGGAACGCTGAAAGGCGAGCTGAGCAAAGATGACTTCAGAGGTGATATTTTTGGGGAGAATGTCCCCAAGTTGACCTCTGCTCGTGAAGATGACATCAAAAGGCCAAGGCGGAAGATCTGATCAGGACGGACGCCAAGCACAACGAACAACACAACAGCTTTGATTCAAACCACATGTTCAAATGTTAACACTGTCTTGCCGTGCTCGTTTCACTTGGTAGGAAAGCAGTTGCTTCATCTCGGAGGACCACAAAAAGACCAAAGCCGCTTTCGCTACTGACTTGTTTCGTGTTCCTGACCATCCGATGGTGGTCAATTGAGATGAAACCCTAAGCATAGTTTGAAATCCTTATTTGAAACCCTACTTTGAAAACTGATGTCACATATTTTGAAAAGTCTAATTTTATAGCCACTGTTATAAATTGTGACCCTGCCTTGAACCCTCTACCCCTAGTATAAAACCAATGCCAAAACAGAAGCGTGAAAATTATTAAAATAAGCAAAGTGCAATTTCTGCCGAAAATGGCGCGGCAATGCTGAAAAGATGAATGCTATTAGCTGAATGCTAAGATTTCAATACATGTGCTTATGAAGTAAATTGAAAGATAAATGACACATTTTTAATTGTAGTTAAATGACAAATGAATCAAAAGAAAGCTTAACCTGCAACCTGTCTAAGGTGGGATTGAATCATTTCAAATAAATGATCGACCATTTCCTGATATTTAGTTGGCGGCAGGCAATTGCTCGAAGCACTGAGCTAAGTTGACTTGTTGAAATTCTTGGCTAATTGCGAATTTATTTTTGAATTGTGTCATCTGATGCGGAAAGCTAACATGCATTTAATCATTTCAGTAAAATTATAATGAATTTCCTGATATGGTGTATGCCTAATTAGCATAACGGCCATGGAGATATTTGCAATGTATATTTCCGCATTCCCACAATGACACTCGTTTCTCACCAACGGTGTTTGATCCATGAATCGATCAACACACTCGCAGGTTGACATTGAAAATGAAATGGTTAACGGCTGCTCATGTTTTTATTATAACACAAGACCAAGGCCAAACCTATAATTGATCGAAAACTGCTGAAACATTAAACATTTGGACATTCAGAAGTTTAAAGACGGACAAATTAAGATGTTAGGCCCATTCGGATTTTTGTTGTTGTTGACAAAATAAGAGTTTTAAACAAAATAAAATTGCTTATTATATCCTTGTTTATTACACGCCGTAAGAGTCTATTCTTTAATAATCAATAGACAGTTTACATGTTTCGATATCTGCTGTTATTTTGGTTAGCAACGCAGCTAAGGGGTATTATTTTATATTGACATTCAACTGTACGTTTTCGAGGGAACAAAAATTCCAACTTGCTTCCAGTGAAAACGATACAAATTTGATCACGTCGGTGTTTTATAATTCCCGATCATACAGGAAATGTTTCGTGCTATGCTACAACATCTGTCAAACAACTCGTCTTGTCTCACAGCTGGAAGCAGGTATGGAGTGGCGGCTGTGGTGACGTTTGTGGTTTTGCTAACCCAGCCCGTCTACCTTGATATCGTTTTACCTTTGTAAAAACATCTTACACACGCACGCAAAGCTGTGTCAACATAACAGAGGCTGCAGATGCGAACGTTTGCATCGAGTTGAGAGTTGAGCTGTGTTGATTCTTTGGAATGTTGTGATATTTGATTTTTTTTTTTTTTAAATATCCATCAATGTAGCGGTAAAGCGGGAAATGCGTTCAACATGTTGAGGCCGGAGGAGACGTTTAATGTGTTTTATGGGGAGACACGCTGAATGCAAACAATTCCTCGTTTGGTTCAAAGACTCCGCAGGAATCCCGGCGTGCATGTTAAACATTATTAGTGCGCTTTTAATGAAACACTTTGAGCCAAAAGCGATTCCCTTGGGAGGGACTGACGCTTGCATCAGAGGAGCACACTGGTGACGTGGACTGCATACTCGATGCAGCCCATTCATGTCAGCGGTTTTCCGTGCGTGAGGATCCCAGGGTGAATTATGTCTCCCGGGGAGGCGGGAGCGTGTCCTAGTGGTCGCGGGCTCGAGAGGGAGCGATTTAAAAGCGTGGCTCGTGCCATGTTGAAATAATCAGGGAGCTTGTTGTCAAATGGGATTGTCTGCCAGAAATAGTGTTGGGTTACAACCCGCCATGTGTCGTTCAGTGGCTCGTCTTACAGCCCGCAATCGCTCGTTCGGGGGGGCTCGCATGTCACTGCGTTTTTTCGCAAGTGGGTCATTCCACAATTGGAGCACAATTTAGGCACCAACCAGTTTTTGAGAAATTGAATATTTATTTATTTATTATTACTTATATATAAGGCTGCTCTATAATGGGAAAAATAACAATCATGACTAATTTGGCAATAATTGAAATCAGGATTATTCAAATGATTATTTATTTTTTGGTACAAAACAAGAAATGTTTAAGCATTTAAAAATATTCAAACCGATTTTTTTTTTAAATAGAAAAACTATAATTATGTAAGTTCCTTTTGGACCAAACAGAATGTATTTATATATATATATATATATATATATATATATGTATATATATATATATATATATATATATATTTATTTATTTATTTATTTATTTATTTATTTATTTATGTTGGCAAAAACTGTGCAGTAGATCGATCATTTATTTTTTAGTACAAAACAAGAAAATGTTTAAACGTAAAAAACATTATTTTTAAATATTAAGACCAAATTTTTTGAAACACTATAATTATGCAAGTTCCTTTTGGATGAAACAAAATGTATTAAATAATTTAAAAATTTTAAAAAGGTACAAATGTATCAATTTAAACAACTCAAATTGTATTTATTTTTTCTGATTTTGTAACTGTTCAGTGTAATAATTGAAATTGTAATTGGATTTTGATTAATTGCACAGCCCTACTTATATATTTACAGTATAATTATTTATTTAGTATTATTATTATTACTATTATTATTATTATTTAAATTTAAAATGTGGGTTTATTTATTTATATATGTATTTATTTATCTCATATATTGCTTTTTCAAGAATATCAGGTAAAAAATTATCATACCGTAATGTGATTTTTCCGGCACAACAATCAATAGTTTCAATCAATTTTCATGTTCACTAAAATGTGTATATTAAGTTACCAAAGACCCAAAATTGTCTTTGATGTATTGTTTACAATAACGTACATGATATGCACATTAATGATGCCAATTATTGACTATGACACTCAAGATCCGGTAAACTTTCCACAGCTCCATCTGGTGGGGCACTTCCCCAACTTCCCCTCATGCAAAACTGATGCAAACTTGACTGTTTCTTCCGTTAACAAAATGACATCAGCAGTCATTTATTGTTTTCCGAGGTTTTCCACACCGCTAGAACATTCTAATTATATAGCCACTTCCCTTGTCAGTGTGGATAATTTGCCAAGCTGTTGACTGTGAGATGAAGAAAAACTCTCGACGCTACGCGCAAGCGGGAAGTTTAATCTTGCCATCCGAGCAGAAAGTGCTAATCCTTGTCAGGAGAGCGCGCGCGCTCGTTACAGGCAAAGTGGAGCGCATCAGCTGTTAACACTCGATTTAAGAACACGTTGGATTGTTTTAGCGGCGCAAAAAAGTTTGCTGCATATCTGTAAGGGCGAGATGTGAAGTGAAGCCAGAAGCTCTACCGGCACGCCCCGGCGTAAGCCTAATTAGCTCGGGGAGCAGGTTAGTAGAACAAAAACATAAAAGAAGCCGACATTGATCAAGGGAGAAGCAACAAGAGAGCCTTGGCAACCTGATTGGTCTTTAATTAAAAGCAAAAGGTTTATCCTTGCGGAAAGCAGGCTGCGCTCCCAGCAGGCCACTTCAATTACAGGGGAAGACAAAAGGAGGGAAGCTAGACGGAGGTGGACCTGTTTAGCCCCCAATACTATTATTTCTTGCTGCATTGTTTAAATTTTCTTTGGTCAGACATGGCGGAAGGTACCCAAAATAATCAATCCGCAGCACAGAGGAGCCGTATCATTAGGGCGGACCTGCACTACACGGATGGGTAGCGATTGAGAATCAATGCACTATTCTATATGACAGAATAAACACAATGAGGGATCAAATAAAAGTGGACAGAAAAAAATAAAGAGTGACTAATATCGGGCCAGAGCAACTGCATGGCAACTGACAACTTTGCATAAGACTAGACAAACTATGAGTGGCTAACACATCATCATCTAAATTTAGCATCATCACTGGATAGCGACTACAGAATAACAAGGACGAGGCTAGCGGTTCTCAAATGGGGGGTACGTGAAATTTGAGAATATATTTAAAATGTATACATAACTATTTCAGAAAAATATAAGTTCATGAAATGAATTCTATATTGAATAGGATATTTAATTGCAGTGTCTAAAAACACCAGCATCTCTTTCCATACCAAAATGGTTCGATACAACTTCCCATATGCCACCTTGAATCACTTGTCAATCACTTTAAAACTTTATTTAACATTCAGTTAATTATTTCACAGAGGTTTACTATGATCTTAAAGGACACTTTATGTTGACAATATTTTGTATGTGCACAAATCTTTATATATATATATATATATATATATATATATATATATATATATATATATATATATATATATATATATATATATATATACACATTTTATTTTTTATCTAGTTCAAGAGTGGCCACAGAAATATAAATAGAGTTCCAAAGTTTAATAAATTAGACAATGATGGCACTGCACTGGTCTTAAGTCGCCCCCCCCCCCCCCCCCCAACCGGAAATGCTTTGTGCTGGTTAGGGGGTACTTGGCTGAATATTTACGTCAATGAAAAAAGGTTTAGAACCACTGGACTAGGCAAAATGTGACTGACAAATATTTCTCATCATAAGTGACAACTTAACTCATTCAAACCCCAAAAAGTATAAATCTGTTTTTAATACTTTGTCCTGCACGCCCAAAAACATTTTTTTTTATGCTAGAGCATACAGAAGGCTTTGATACAGCTTCTGACATGAAGAGGCTGCTTAAAGCAATGGTAGTTAATACAAAAAACGACCAGCAGATGGCAGCAGAGTATAAGAGATCAGTCAGGGCCATTTGCTCTTTTCCTCAGTGTTTTTAACAGGTTTGTGAATAATGCTAATTGCTTTTTAACTGAAACCGATCCAAATATACTTTTTTTTCCTGATGAAAGAAGAGACTTTAATCTTTCTTTTAGTCGGTTCGATTGTTTATAGCAATAGAACAGAATATTTTGTGGACCTTGCAAAAACAGTCAAAATCCAGTAAAACAGCCGGGAGCGAAGGGGGTTGCTTCAGTGAAAATGGCTGGGCATTCACTCCCAATGAGTTAATCAGACCCAACCCAAAACACAGTCACATATGACCAACCCAAATCACCTTGACCGGAAACTCATCATTATCATTGAACTGTTTGAGAGTTTCTACAATTTAAAACCATTTAAATATCATGATTGCCTGAGATTTCTATTCCCGTTATTTCCCATGGGAATAATCCTATCAGAATGTAAACAAATCCTTCTCTTTCACATATGCGTCTCAAAATGAAGCGGAAAGAAAGCGAGACAGGAAGTCATTCTTCAGCCTTGGAACATGTGTGCAAGTGGGTTTGAAAGCTCTGAAATGGGGGGGGGAGGAGGGTGTCGAAGTGGGTTTGGAGAGAGGGGCGTCGCTCTCCTGGCCCCTCCCCGGCCCGGCCCGGCACGGCCCCTTCGCACAGAGCAGCATCGTGTAGTAGGTCCCCAAAGTAGAAAGTCATTCAGGCCCCGGCGAATGGAGTGTGTCTAAGCACAGAGGACTTTAACTGGCAGCACTCAAATATGAGATCCTCGCAATGTGCCCTGGTGGGCGCCATCCTGACCCTGCTCAGCCTCACTGACCCCAGCCATGGAGGTAAGGACCACTGCTAATTACTGTGCTCACCCCTCCCCTCCCTTTTGCTTCATCCACATCTGTTCCACGTTGGCAGAGACCCCCCCCCCTGATGTTTGAATTCAGGTGCAAGTCCAGGATTTTATCTCTATGCAGAACTTCCTTTTGTGGTCTTATTCTCACGCCTGATTCATTGCTCAGCATTTGGATGAAATTCAAGCGAGCGTCTGGTCCAGACTCTTGAGGTCTGTTTTCAATCCAGCGCTTGCTCTTACAATGTCTCCTATCGCGCCCCGAGAAGTGTTTGCGCATTGAGGTTCTGCTTGTCAGAGGTCAGCAGCGAGAGAGGTGAGAAGATGAAGGCGGCGGCGGCTATGAATCGTTCTTTCACAGGGAGAGCGAGCACCGCAGGGCCCACGTTTCAGCGTATCCACGCGGAGGTGGCGGTGGCGAGAAGGGGGGGGGGATGAAAGTAAGAGTGCAGTGTGAGTTTTGACGAGGAGGCGGGGGGGGTCCATACAATGGCTCCACAGTGCGCAGGCACAAGTCAGCCTCAGTACCTTTATAAATGTGACTTTGCACTTCCTCCACAGGGCAAGTAGAGTATATGCAAGGATGCACAGCGTGAATAAGCATGCGACGTATGTATTGGGTGGGGTGGGGTGGTTGGGGGTGGAGCTCAGGAGAGTTCCCTTGTGACTTTCACACATACATGTCCTGTATTCTAAAATGATCAACTGTATTCATACTTTGGTCAGTACGGAAGATGATTAGGGCCAGTGAAGAGGAAAAAAAGGGTTGGCAGGATTCTCACTTTATTCTCAGAATTCTGACTTTAATCACAGAACTCTGACTTTAAAGTGAGAATTCTGACTGTGACGTCGAGGTATGAATTGTGGGTGGAAGTCGGAAAGTCAGAATTCTGAGAATAAAGTCTGAATTCTCAATGGGGAATTCTGACTTTAAAGTCTGACTTAAAAGTCAGAATTCTGAAAATAAAGTCACAAGTCTCACTTTAAAGTCAGAATTCTGAGAATAAGGTCAGAATTCTCAATGGGGAATTCCAGGAACCAGGAACTGGACTAATTCAAGAATTTTTAAAAAGCTTTTCTAAAACAACACATTTTTGACCCATGAAGGCCACCGTACTTCTAGATTGCAGTCAACAAAACCTTGTGCACTAGTATGACCAATTTACACGCTGAGTTTTTTCTTTTCCATAACTTTCCGGCCAGAGGGTAAAAAATATGACAGCTGAAATGCTGTCAACGGCTAAAGACTGTACTTAAGTCAGAATTGGCAAGATGAACATTGGGCTTGGGGCGGCTGTCGAAACCCATTGTCTCGGTCCATCCGTCCCGCACCACAAATTGCACTGCGCAATTCCGCGCGGGGCAAAGCACTCCCATCAGCTTTGCGCCGTGTGCACACAGAGCGACGCTTTGTTTGAGAGTTGACGCTCGGCCGGAAAAAGCTCGAGTCAATCTGTTAGCGGTGTGAAAACAGTCGTATGCTTTCATGTTTGCTTGTTTACAGGGGGCGATAGGGGCGGAGACTTAAACCAAGATACAGTGCAGGGGGGCAGGCTAGACTGGGTGTTGGTATACTTAGTATTGATGGGCCATTTTGGTGGTTCTTCGTCATTATGATGGCACTTGGTATGCTCAGAATGTTTTTAGGAGGTACTTAGTGTTAAAAACACATGAACAAGACTTCACCAAATACTACTTTCCTATTAGCCAGAGCCTTGCTGCCGTCTTGTAGCATGTCATAGAAAAAAAGAGCCAAGTAAAAAGCAGATGGAAATGTGATTGGGCAGGGGGTTCATTGTGCATGCAGAAAATAGTTCACAGGGTGTCATTTTCCACCAAAACCCCGATCAAATAATCAAAACAGCCTAACAGAGGACTTTTTCTTCATCTACAGTAATTGTCTTCTGGTCCTGATTCCTCCTGAGTGGCTAATGCAAATGCTGGCCAGATGTACCACAGTCCCCCGATTAAATTTAACCTTTGCTTGACAAAATCTCCGCCACCAGCTGTCAGGATGGCGAGTGAGAAGGTTCTCGATCTTCCCGGTGTTTACATCTTCAAATGTCACAGGCCGTGTTACCACATGACGTCCTCAAGAAGCAAGCGATGGTCAATCTGTATCTATTTAGACCGTCTTGGTTCAATCAGAAGCAGATTTTGAGGTTGGGGGTGGGGGGGGGGGGGTGGGGGGGCGTGAACAGGAGCCCAGAGAGTCATGTAATAACATTTTCCGTTCATTTTCTGCAGCCCACAACTTTTCCACAGTTTTATGTCCTCATGTTACTCCCTGTGAGGATCTGCTAGACGATGGAAGGAGTGCGAGTATAAGCAGCGGCTCAGCAAAATGAAGACACAAAATGGGATTGCTGAGGAGCTGACGTTGTTTAACATCTGTGCTTCCGCACACTCACAATCTTATTTTGCCTGTCGAGATGGAGTATCACGACACCAATCCAATGAACAGAAACAAGGACAGCAAAACAGGCATCCTTATTTTTCTCCAGAGCGAGCGATTGCACATTGCGTCGCGTCTGTATCTGAAATTGGATATGACATATCACAGCACTCCGCAGCACGCTGTGGTTTTTTTGTATCTATTACGACTTTCCTTGAACTTAAGCGGTAACGAGGTTTGCAGAAAAATGGTGAGGGGGCCGTTTCCCGAGTGTAACTAGATCAAGTCGTGTGTCTGCTGATGACTCTCTTGATCGGAACAAGACGTTTGTTTTAGGTATCTGCTTGTGGATGGATGGATGGATGGATGGATGATGGCCAGAGGTCTCAAACAATGGATGGATGAATGGATAGATGATGGCTAGAGGGCTCAAAAACTGGATGGATGGATGGATGGATGGATGGACGGACAGATAGATGGATGGATGGATGGATGGATGGATGGATGGATGGATGGATGGATGGATGGATGACGGCCAGAGGGCTCAAACAATGGATGGATGGATGGATGGACCGTGGATGGACGGACAGATGGATGGACGGATGGATGGATGGATGAATGATGGCCAGAGTGTTCAAACAATGGCTGGATGGGTGGATGGATGGATAGATGATGGCTAGAGGGCTCAAAAACTGGATGGATGGATGGATGGATGGATGGATGGATGGATGGATGGATGGATGGATGGATGGATGGATGGATGGATGGATGGATGGATGACGGCCAGAGGGCTCAAACAATGGATGGATGGATGGATGGACCGTGGATGGACGGACAGATGGATGGACGGATGGATGGATGGATGAATGATGGCCAGAGTGTTCAAACAATGGCTGGATGGGTGGATGGATGGATAGATGATGGCTAGAGGGCTCAAAAACTGGATGGATGGATGGATGGATGGATGGATGGATGGATGGACGGACAGATGGATGGATGGATGACGGCCAGAGGGCTCAAACAATGGATGGGTGGATGGATGGATGATGGCTAGAGGGCTCAAAAACTGGATGGATGGATGGATGGATGGACGGATGGATGGATGGATGACGGCCAGAGGGCTCAAACAATGGATGGATGGATGGATGGATGGACAGATGGATGGACGGATGGATAGATGGATGAATGATGGCCAGAGTGTTCAAACAATGGATGGATGGCTGGATGGATGGATGGACGCTAATGACCTACATTAGGGACAGTTACATTGTTGGTGTGATGGATAGATAGTCTTTCATAGATTGACCAGAAAATTAATGGATGGGTGGATCGGTAATAAGATGGATGATGACAGACCTTCAGCTTAACGGATAGATGGATGTTGGGCTCTCCAGGTGGACAGATTGCTGAATGAATAAGACCCATGCAACAACAAAAAAAAAATATTCAGTGGTGTAAACCGTGACTGATTACAAATTAGTGTTAAATGACCCGCTTTTAATCCTTCTGGTAAATTACATCACTTGAGTAAATTAGTAAGAAAGAAATTGGTCATCAAACAACAATAGAAACATACAGTGATGCAATTGCAAAGCTGAACTAGAGAAATTGGATCCAGAGTGTGCATATGAGCCCTTTTATTTCCCAGTGGGTTTCATGTCACTATGGCAACATGGGAACAATAAATAAATATGGAATCTGCCTGGGCTCCGTGAAGCGTCTCTATACAAGGTCTCTACGCACAGGACTAATAAGTCCATTATTTGCTTAGAGATATTGATGAGTTAGCGTTATTCTGGGGGCCGCTTGTCCACAGACACACTCGGCGACCCCCTGCTCGCCTCTTAGTTTAAACAAGGTCGCGCTGGACCAAATCCAAACACGAAAATCAGGAGTGTCCATAAATTTGCTGTATCCACAGCATGGAAGTTTGTTTGAAAAAGAAGGAATGTCCAAAAGCTCACCAAATTCAAGATATATCCTTCAAATTGTTCCTACTTACGATGCTTGAAAGGGGAATCCACTCAATAGTTACCCCGGAACGTTAAGGTTGTAAGTGGCAGCGGGTGATGGCTTACTAATTATATTTAGCCTAAAGATAGCCAACTGTTGGTATCACCAACCTTATACAGTACAGCTGTTGGATTTTATATACGTGACCTGAAGCAACCGGGCGGACGGACTGCCACGGTCGTGATTGCACTCCGCACCTCCAATAATGGAAATGTTTCGTGTAACAGGAATAACTTTTTGTCAAACGGGTCCTTGAACGAGATGCAGGGCTGCTGCTATACTTCAGGCAAAACTACAGCGAGCATATCACTGAATTATAATCACGAGCATTAGAACCCGTGCCTTAATTAGTCGTTGGGTGGACTTATGGCGCAATTAGATGCCTCCTTCAACTGGATGGATCCATTAAATCCAATTTTGTTCTGTTAGAATTTGATTTGCCAGTGCGAGGGTCATTGGACAATGACAAAAAAAACTGATAGAAAACATGAGTCAGAAATGTATGAGGTATGTTATCGCATAAGAAGTCGAATCAAAAAACATATTTGGAGGTTCAAGTGACAGATATCCAAATTCTAAGCAGATGTTTGTCATTGCGCCGCACAAGGCTGGCACGAAGGCTGGCACGAAGGCTGGCACGAAGGCTGGCCCCTTTTGAAGGCCTCTTCAAAGATGCAACCTTCTTGTCACTTTTTTTTTTTTTTTTTTTTTTTTTTTTATTAATTTTATTTTTTAATCGGCTGTACAATGTGGCTGTCCTTCGCATTCACCCACTTCCAAACATTAAAAAAAAACAAAAACGTTTTCAGTATAGCGGAGATTTTGACTCATTTAAACTATATCAAACTTGTGGGACAGTTATATGCTATTTGCCAAAAACGCGGGTTAAATCAAAACAGCAGCGCCTAATCGTCTCTCAAATGAATTAAGGTGTGGAGAAGTATAAAATAAATAATAAATATTGTTGCTGCTATGTGAAAAACACTAATACATTTTTGGGATGTCTGCCTTCAGTTTCATACCAAAAACATAAAAATAAAAAATTATAATAAAATGTATTTAGTTATTTTTATTAAAAAAATATATATATATTTGCATTCAGTTTCATCTGAAAAACATAAAAAAAAGAAAAGAAAAAAAAGAAAAGAAAGAAAAAAAATGTGCATAAGTGTTTTTCACATAGCAGCATTCTATTTGTTTCCATTTTTTTCTTTTTTTTAATTTTTGGAATGTTTGCATTCTGTTTCATCCCAAAAACATCAAATTAAAAAAATGGGAAAAAAATGGACTTAAGTGTGACGATATGTTGAAAGCATGTTTCTGAAGAAGTATCCAAAAATAGAGATGGTAAAAAAGTAAACTAATAAACTAAACTAAAATATTCTCCTCACCAATTGAATATAAACCTCGGGTCAGAATCAAGCATCTTTGAGATGCGCCTCCACAGTTTCCTAAGTGTCGTCTGGATTCCTTGCTAACCCTCCAAAACATCTGTATACCTTAAGCTCATAATTAGCTTTAGTGGTGCTGGCTGATATAAACAAACATGTAAATAAAAACAAAAAACAAGTGGGGCGGGTCATTTTCCTTCAGGGCCTTTCATTAGAGGGTTAATTCAGCCCCGTCTTAGTCATTCTTTGACGTTCCTATGAACAACCCTGTTCCAAATATCGGCCATTAACTGCGCGGTATGTCTTGATGCCCGGCGGCCAAGACGGCAAGAAAATAAAGAAAACGTCGAAAAAGCAGAAATAGCCAAACTTAACAATCGCCTTTAGATAGCAGACTTTTGTCCCGCTTGCAAATGATGGTTTATTCTCATTGAGATGCAGGACGATAACTAAAGAGCCGTCCGTCGCCCTGAGGACTCCTTGGCAGATGATCGTTCCCACATGGCTCCCGTTTTGATAGACAGCTCGGCTTATATTGGAGGGCCGTGATCTGCTTAGCAGGGGCCGGCAGCCCACACACAGTCCTCGTTTAGCCTTGAGGCGTGCGCACAAAAGAGTCGCTGTACATAAACACCGGCTGCATTCTGCCCCAGCACTCGCGGAAGGTGAAAGGGCAACTCATCTTAAGCCGCCGTGTTGTTTTTAAACGTCATCCGCATCAATCGGATAAGTCAGCGACGTTTGCCATAACGGGCCGGTGGGATTTTAGCTGCTCGAGTGGCAATTTGGAATGTTAAATTGTTGATTAAAAAAACGTGATTGTCGCGTCGCCTTGTAATTGCGGGGGAAATTCCGAGCATGCGGTTTTCGAGTGCCAGTGGCATTCCAACAGCTTGGGAACAGGGACTAATGGCGGGACTGCGGGCGGGGATAACCTCAATTGTTGTGACGTTAGCCTTACAGTATAAAACGTTTTTTAACATCACAATCTAAATACAAAAATATGACGGCGTATTAGGGCCACATAGAAATATATATTTTTTAGAGGGTGGGGGCAATATTCAGAAGAAAAAAACCTCGCAAATTTGCCACTTTTATAAGTGGCAAATGTACAAGCTTTTTCTTGCAAATTTGCCACTTAATAAAGAGTCTATAAAGTGGCAAATTTGCCACTTTATAAAGTGGCATATCTGCGAGAAAAAAAAACTCGTACATTTTTTATACGCACAAAAATACCAACTTGCTGATGAACATTTTTTTTCTTTAAGTCTGTGTAGATTCTCGTCATCCATGTCACGGTAAAAATTTACCTTCAGGACCCACAAGCCGCATTGGAAATCAAAGTGCTTTGTGAAAGGCAGGCTTACATCCGCCGTCCATACAAAAGCAAAGTCAATTGGCGTGTTTGTTTCTGATAAGAGCTTTTTTTGGGAGGTGGGGGGGGGGGGTTTAGCATCCAAAATGGAAACGCCAGAGAAGATTCTCATTGTCACACAACTGCCAAGTTTTCAAAAAGAAGGAATTATGCATGACCAGATGTTCTGATACGGCCCTCTGTGGTGCTCCATTTATTTTTTTATTTTTCCCCAAAATGAACAAAGAAGATTCCGTTCTGTTTTTTGCTGCCTTTTTATCACTGGAAATACATTAAAATGATAAAAACAAAATGCGCAGTGCGAAATGACAACCACCCCAATCCGCCGTCCAACGTCCCGAGCTCATGACCTTAAGTCCGATATCGGCCACATCGTCTAATTTAATCAAGATGTCGTTATATGGACATGATGGCAGGGGATAATTTAACAATCTAATTAAAGAAGTGAGGATGACATTTCAGAAACGTGTTGCATGTATGTCACAGGGTGGACAGAATGAGGTTGAGTGTGGCCGCAAGGGACGATACAGAAAAACGTCCGTAAAGGGCGCAAGTTCGGCCCTTCGATTCATGTCGGACTTGGGCAGAATTCACACTGCACATTTAGCTGCCACACTGCATTGCTGCCTGAACTGTGTGGATTATTTTTAGTTATTTATTTCTACAGTGCAAAGTTTTATTTATTTCTACTGTGCATCACGAATAACTGTGGAACCAAGAAGCACATGACTTGAAAAAAAATAATAATAATAATAAAAGAGCAATGATGATGACATTTCCGAATGAACAATACTGAGCTCTTAAAAAAAAAAAAAAAAAAAGAAGCACATGACTAAGCATGCCTTTCATAAGAATAACTGGTAAGGAAATTTGCATTGCTACCTTTATGGCACATCTTCGTTGTTTGCATGACCAATCATGCCGGGACATGATCTGCCTATTTGGACATGTGCTGATCTTGAGTACGCATCAGAGCACTGGACTTTTTTTTTTTTTAGAGTTTTAAGAGCGCTCTAGTGTGGTCTAGCGTGATTCCGCGGGAAAAGCTGCATGACTCACAGGAAACTGAGTCATTGCCTTGTGTGTTTGGAAAAAAAAAAAAAAAAAACGTCTCCAACATCTGGAGCTGTCTTGAGTTTGAAATTGTCCCTCTGCTTCTCTTTTGCCTAATATAGACAAAACTAGTAACATTGTGATGAGAGACGTCCGCCTTATGGCGAATGCGTACATCTCGATGTTTAGCACGTCCTATTTAGCACGCGTGCACGCATTATGTCTGGAGACATTTGCCCCGATAGGAACAATGTGATCGCTCACATGTGAAAATGAGTCACTCGTTTAAAATTAGCCCGCAGGAATCAGTCTGCAAGTGGAGGGACTCCCTCCAGACTCCAGGCTGCATGAGTCACTATCATGAGGCTGAGCTGCTTCATCATGTGGCGGCGGCCTATTAACTGTGCCACATGCTGCATCTGCATGCTAACTGGCGACCATGCTTGGCTTATTGCTACTGTACGTGTTCAGAGTCCGACATGGCTGTGTTGGGCCACCCAAAGATCATTCACGATGGCCAAATCAGACCACCGGTACAAATTTTATAAATAAAGCAAAAAAAAAAGTGCAATTTCTGAAATTGCATGGGAATGCTGAAAGCTAATAAAAGCTAAATTCATGTGTAATGCTTGTGAAATGCTTATAAAGTAAATCGAAAGATAAATTAGTCAGCTGGAATCTTCGTACCACTTAAGAGTCGTTTTTTTGGTCTCCTTTTGGATACTAGCAGACAGTAAGAGTGGCATAGCTCAGGTGGTAGAGTTGCAGTCTCCCAAGTAACTAGCAGAATGTACTCGAAACATTTCCTTCTAAAATTGACTTGGAATTTCTGAGTGAAAAAAAAAATTACTAGGTTTGTGTTCTCTCATACACTGTAAATATACTTTGAGAAAAAAATTACTTTATACTTTATATTTTCCTCTCTTCCAAATGTAAATGTAAAATGTAAAATTTACTCTTACAAAATTTACTGTGTGCTAGCAAGATTTTTCTATAGGTGTTCTCGGTCATTTGACCGTCTAATTACAACTTGAGATCAGAATGGAATCCGAGACGGTTAGGGATCGGGCTCGGGCTAAAAATAGGCTGCATTCAATTTGTAAAGGTTAGGAAAGGTGATACAGGCTTGATTAGGTACAGTGTACGCGTGCATGTGTGTTTTCTCTGGTTAACAGCGTGAGGGGCCGCGGTAAATGCCATCACGGCGGTGGGCGACATCTTAAAATAGCGAGGAGGAAATGACGCGTGCCGTCAAGTTGGGTGTGCAGTCGCAACCGAAGCCTGGAACAGCTGCACAGGGGAGCTGAGGCAACAACTTCGTTGCAGACAACAAGCTCCTTGTGCAATCACGCTGAATATTTTACACGCTTGTGGCAACGCGGGCACAAAAAAAAGGTTCAACGCGCTTCTCTGGGTTTAAAGAGGAAGGAAAAGCGACAACTGTCGGAAAAAGGACGATGATAAGAGTCTATTATTGGACTCAAAAGGTAGTTGCGCTTGTTTATAGTTTGAGGGATAAAAAAAAAAAAAAAGTCAACATTTTAGATGTGTTTGTGTTGCAGCCTCATGTACATCCATCCATGCTTGTCCTCATGAGGGTCATGTTGACTTTGAATGAGAGGTGGCGGACCACCTGGACTGGTTACCAGCCAATCGCAGGTCACAAAAAGACAAGCAACCCTTCACATTAGGGATGAACGATTTTGAAAATAAATAAATAAATAATTGTGATTTATTTTTATTTATTTTTATCAATAAACAAGCTTCAATTTTGGCCAATACTTAGGCCTGTGCAATTAATTTAAGTTATTACACTCCAAAATTACAAAGTCAGCATAATCGTAAAAAATATATATTATTAATACTAATGTTGAGATGTTTGAGATTTGCACCTTTTTTAAATATGAAAATAACTAATTTAATAAATTTAGTTTCATCCAAAAGGAACTTGCATAATTCTAGATACATTTTATTTGTCTTAATATTTTTTACATTTAAACAGTTTTGTGTTTGTACTAAAAAATAAATGATCGTCCTAATCGTGATTTCAATTATTACCAAAATAGCCGTGATTAATATTTTCTTCATAATTGAGCAGCCCTACCAATACTAAACTTTTTCCCCCCAAAGACTTCAAGTTGTTTATTGCCAGTCTCTTAATACTTATTTTTTTATCAAACCAAATCATTTAATTTTGCTATACAAACGTCCGCTAGCTTCATGCTAACACACAATGCAAAACTCTATAGACTAATGAATAGCGTCTATGTTGCAGTGTTGTAATACTTCAACAAAAATGGTGCAGCAACAAATGGACAGAAAATATGGAAAAAGTGCTCTCAATCACAGGCATATATTCTTTACCCTCTGTGGAGAGAAAAACATTACAGCATCTTAGTCTTCTTTCATCTATTTCATTATTACTATACGTTTGCATTAAGTACAATATTATTACATATTTTTGTTGTTGTTGTTTTTGGTCAACTGGAATGTATTAATGACAGTCCTAGTCATTAACTTATTAAACACTTGACAGTTAACAATGTTACTTACAATGTTTACTTATAAACAATGACATCGCCATGGCCAGGTTATTTATGTTCCCATTATTTTTTACAGTAAAAACCTTCTGCTGTATCTTTGAGTGAGATTGCATAATGTATAAATATATAGCGGCTGCATTGGAAACATACATGCAAGCTGTTAGTTGCAGTCACATCACATCACGGCGAGTCTATAGGGGGAGTTGTGTTCATTTATTGAGCAAAGAAAGCAGCTGGAATTCTCGCTCCCGTGTCTGTAGGGGAGGCGACACTCTTATCTTTATGTTTTATGCATGTTCCAAATCAAAGGAGACACTTCCGATGGGCTACAGGGAGAGTGTGTTTATATGTGAGTTGACGTGTGTGGCCTACTCTCACATTGAATTGGTGGAAAATGTAATCCAAACTTTACCTAAAATGGGATTATCTGGGATTAGATTCCATCTAGCGGACAAAGGTGTCCCTACAAACTTCGGGCATACAATCATTTCCCCCCCCGTTTGCTGCCGGCTGCAGGCAGCTTCAGATAACAGCAACAAAACAAGAATTCCATTCGCGCCATCAGCATTGCAGATCTGGAAATCATATTTCGGTTTATGTCTTCAGTACGAGTTTGCTGGGAAAAATCACCATGTTGTTCAATATGGAGTGTTTTTGTGGCAGGCAACTGAATAAGGGCGCTGGCGTTTTTAACTAGAAACTTGTAGATTGTAGAACAGGGATGGGCAACTGGCGGCGACACTCTGAGTGGCGCCTTGAGTCATTTAAAAGAAATAAATGTTTGCTTTTTTTAGGGCCATACATGAATAAAATGTAATTGTACATCCACTCCAGTAGGTGGCAGCGGTGTTCTCATTGTCATAGTGTGTGTAGGAAACAATAGTGGGGTTTCCATCCGCCCATTTTTATACGAATTTTCAAGAAATGCAAAAATAAAACAATGGAAATGCTAGAAATTCGAAAAAGGGCCCAAAATTAGCACACAAAAAAAAGTTTTTACGCATGGACGGGGTGGATTTTGAAGTGTATCGAAAAAAGGAAAATGTAAATTTTTGTTATGGAAACGCTGACAAGACCGGCTACACCTCATTTTGACCGGTAATTATGTCACACGTACGTTTGTAGTCACAAAGCAATGGCGGATGATAATGATGGGGGGGTTAAGGCGAAATAGAAATCTTTTTGTTATTAATTATAGAAGCGAATATTAATGCATTGCAATTTTAGATGGAAAACCACAAAGTAACGCTACGGTTTATCAAGAAAAAGAAAACAAACTCATACGACGTCATTGCACGGCGCAGTCACTTCCTGTTTTTCTTCTTCTTCTTTTAAATTACTGGTGATCACATCTCTATGGTGTATACCGCCACCTGCAGCGGCAGAATCCCTTCTAAATATTCGCAAAAGAACAACAGAAGGAAACGGGCATAAATTGTATGTTGCGCACTTTCAGTAAATTCGCTTTAAAAAAAATCGAAACAATTGGATGGAAACCTGACTACTGCAAATAAAGTTATTCAGCAGATTTAAATTTCTTTAAATCTTTTTTTATCCATTTCAGGTGGCGGCCATTTTGCTTTGTACAGCCACTTGCTGTCGACCGAAAACGGCTGACCTGTTTTCTGGGTTTGGTCATGTGACGTTCGCAAGCTGAGCTCTTAGGCACAGTGATGTCATTTTCAGTGGCCAACAAGTTGCAAAAGTAACCGTACGTGTTAATGTGTCGCCCCTCCGCTGACTTTTCGAGCTACCATTTCTTATTGTCTAAAATTGCCTACTCCCCCCTTTTTTTTTTTTTTTATTACTCATGGACATTCATATGCTAACAAAACATGATTCAATGTTAACTGGCAAGCGGACACAGTCGAGAAAGTGAAGGCAGAACCGGACATCAGCTCAACATTCCCGAGCTTGCGGCCGGGCTGAGTTGGAGCCAAAAGATCTGAATTATCTTTTCAGGCGCTTCCAGTGGAAAGGGAATATATAACAGCTGCATAAAAGCATCCGTGGTTGCAGGATTGTGACTTCACCGGAGTCTGCTTTGTCCATAAACTCCTCCTGATGTGAAGAGGGGAACTGTTATAGTCATTTTCATTTATCTGCCATCTTTTAAGACCGAAAAAAAAAGTGCAGAAGGAAAGCGAGCTCAGCATGTTGGCGGTTACTGCCGAGCTTCTTTTTAATTTCAATCCAGCCTTAATGATCACATTAAAACCATTTATGAGAGCGTAAAGACTCCTTTTTAAGGGTTTCTGTGGATCTCCTGGTCACTGACGGTGCCGCGGGATCAGAGATCAGAGAAGACTGAGAAAGTGAGTTAGCCTCCAAGGAGATTACTTCCTTTTTTTTTTTCCTTTTTTTTAGAGCTCAGTATTGTTCATTCGGAAATGTCATCATCATTGCTCTTTTTTTTTTTATATATATATTTTTTTTATATATATATATATATATATATATACATATATATATATATACATATATATATATATATATACATATATATATATATATACATATATATATATATACATATATATATATATATATATATATATACATATATATATATATACATATATATATATATACATACATATATATACATATATATATATACACATATATATATATACATACATATATATATATATATATATATATACATATATATATATACACATATATATATATATATATATATATACATATATATATATACACATATATATATATATACATACATATATATATATATATATACATACATATATATATATATATATATATACACATATATATATATATACATACATATATATATATATATATATATACATATATATATATATACATACATATATATATATTTTTTTTTTTTTTTGTGTGTGTGGGTGAGTATGTGTATGTGCGTGCGTGCGTGCGTGCGTGCGTGCGTGCGTGCGTGCGTGCGTGCGTGCGTGCGTGTATTTGTTAGCTCACCAGAAAACCTATTAGAAAAAATCTCATACCGTTCACCTAAACCGAACACCAGGAGACCCGAGGGGACCAAAGAAAACCAAGGAAGGTGAAATCCAGCACCGACAAGGAGATTACTTCCGATTGGAAAGTTAATGGATTGTAGTTTCTTCAGGATTTTCTGACACCAGTCCGAGAACTTTTCTAACACACCTCATGCGAACCAATGTGATTTCATTGCAATCCAAAAATTGCAAAAAAAAGAGAAAAACAGTAGCTACCTCCAGTCTATTGTGTGACAAGTGGCCTCAACCGCAAGAAGAAACGGAGCCTCACAGTTGGTAATGCTGGTGTGGTACGAGCATGTAAATGCTGTCGCCCGGAGAAAATAAACGCTGGATGTCAGACAGCCAAGTGGAAATGCAACAATAACAACCATATTCCTGCCCATGGATTTTTATATGACCAGCTATCTATAGTACTAGCATATTTTAGTTGCCTTTTCCTTACCACGGGTATTTTTAAAAGCGCATATTTGTCTACGCATTTTATACATAAGAAAAGCTTTTCTTTAGATTTCAGATTGTGACGACTGCTGCGCGGGTGTCGTTTATTGGCAGTGGTCTCGATGCTTGCAAGAAATCCCAAAGTGATCCAACAGTAACAAAAAAGTCATACAAGGACACTCGGGAAGGACACTTCGTCACATATTCCATTTGGGCGCCTTATTAAATTGCACAGCTGTTTTAAACCGTATCCCGCACAGTGAACTCGTACGGCGGGATGGTGGTCAAACCCGGGTCACGACAGGCCATCAACTACTGATGGTGGTCGCCGTATGAACTCCTGAATTACACGACATCGCTGCGATGAGCTCATGTGGAAGCGGAGGCCCCGAAAAAAGTGAGAACGAAAAAAAAAAAAAAAAACGGGCTGGTGCGGGGGCGTATTTGAATGTCAGCGAACTCTATTGTGGAATTGAGGAACGCGGCGTTAACTAAGAGCAGGTGCTCCGTGTGTCACGTGAAATTGATTTCCTTACCGTGAAATGTAGATAAATAAAATAGTTCCAAGCTGCTGAATGTGCAGATTTCATACACTAATTTTTTTTTTTAAATTCTTAGTGGGGACTAGCAGAGGAACGCTGTGGTGATGCGCAGTTGGGGGGTTTGATTGCCAAACTCAACAAACCCGGCCACGTGCGGCGCCACCCCGCCCTGCCACGCCCGATCTGGGCTGCCTCCTCAAAACGTTCCTCACAAATATATATATATACCATAGCTGGTAGTGACGCACATGGAAAGCACGGCCTGATTGTAGAACTGGAAAAGGTACTGAAAGGGACGACCTTCTTATGTTGTTGTAAAGCAATTCGGCAACGGTGATGCTAAACGCTAACATTTACAAGAACGTGTAACATGAGTCGTTTCCGCCCACATTCCAAAGACGTGCATGGCAGGTTAATTGACGCAGGTCAGGGTGTACCGTGCCTTTCACGCCCGAAAACGGCTGGGATAGGCTCCAGCACCCACCCCACCGAACCCCACCCCAGCCCCCTTTAAGTTAAGAAGATGGATTAGCTGAGTTCTTGTACTTTTACGGTTTTACTCGTCAGAGTCCAATTGATGAAGATGAAGATTAGAACATTAATGTCCCCTTTAACACAATGAGACAAAACAAGTTTGCCTGTTGTGAAACTCAAAAGGAATGGCGATGACTTAGACGATGCACAAAGAAATTCTTTGGGAAGACACCAAGCATTTTCGCGACCACTCGACTAAATAAGATCATGTTTTGGCCGCCACATCTAAGACCTTTTGTTAACAATTGCACTCTTCATTGGATGCAAACTCGTGCCTTGAGAGCTGCACGGCTCAGAACGCCTTTGCGTGTGATCCGTGCCACTGCGCAATTCCCCAATTGAGTTTATTTCCATTGGCCTTTTTTTCTTAGTACATCTGAGCGGCAGCTGGCTGGTATCGAGCGCCTTGGGCTGGATCATTGAGAATTCAGCGACGTTTTACGGCGCGGCCTTCGTTAGGAGGCACAAAAATATATATATGTGTGTACAAGTTGGCTGGAATCAGATTCAAGCTCATTGAAATTCCAATAAACAAGCGTAAATATATTCATAACTAAAGGGGCCAGAATTCATTTACATGAGATTCGCACAAGGGGATCTTGAGAGGCTTTCCACGTGTGTGCTGCGTTACATGCCTGTTTTGAGCGCATTAACATATCTGGGATGCATCACGCTTCCTCCGCGACAGCTACGACAGATCAAAACCATGGAAATGAAAGGCCTCTGTTACAAGGTGGTGCACCGTTAAAAATGAACCTGGTCTGTGTTATGCACATATGTTCACCAGGAGACTTGGACTTTAGATTTTTTTTTTTTTTTTTTTTTTTTTTTTTCTGACAGTTCACAGAGTGCAGCCAATCTTGTTGAGTGCTCGGAGCACTCAAGTTGGGCAAACCTTGCCGGGTAAGGCCACACTAGCTTTGTTGTTGTAATGAGTACTCTTAAGCAGCCGCAGTAAAACAGTAAAAAGGAGGATGGATACAGGTGTTAACAATGGTGAGAGCAAAGGGTTCCGGTCCGTTTAGGCTTTGAAGATACACGTTAAAACACAACCTGCTCCAGATTGTTGATTAACGATTTAGTTGTTTGGCACAACGATGTTTCCCAAAAGAATGAATGGAAATGAAAATAATCAGTTTCAGGTTCAAACTGTGGCCATCATAAACCTTGATTAACTCTACAGCCAATGTTTTAAGTCACATTAATCCATATGTCTGCGTTACACTGGCCACAATATTCATTTATTTGAAATGCTATTTTTCTAAGCAAATACACATTACAAAGATTTGTTTGGGGGCGGAAGGCTGAAACGAATGAATGACATTTGGACAATTAAACAATGGCTCCAAACGATGACTTGATTAATACAACAGCTGTCGATTAATTTGATAATCGATTAATCGATTACCTTTGACAACTCTCGTTTGGAGTTACAATCGCGGTCATGGAATGAATTAACGGCATATCTCAAGGCACCACTATATCGCTAAAAGCAAACACAAAGATAAAAACAAAGGTCACGCATAGCAGCGGTTTGAAGGTCAAAGTTGCTTTACAGGCATATTTTTCATAAAAATTGTGATTCTAATCCAGATTCGGAAAAAAAAAATCAGAATCTACTTTTGTAACGGATTTGATATATTATGTATATTTATGACGAGTATCTTCATTCCTGCCTTTACTCATCAGACCACACCTCTTCCCATTCAAGTCGATTGCTGTCACATGTTTTTTTATTGAACTAAATGTCATCCAGATTAGATTACCGGCGTGATGTCTGACGCAGATAACGGCCAATATTTGCCTGAAGCTAAAATCGTTAGCAAAAGCAGGAGACAGGCAAGCTTCCGTGGGTGTGTCCCACTTCAAGAGCAAGCGGTCTGGAGCTGGCGCATGCTTTCACGGCACCACCATTTCTTTCCAACAGTTAGCGCCGCCACATCAGACACACGCCAGGCCGGTTCCGAAAGTGAACCACGTTATTAAGGTCTCATGAAGCTGTGTCATAAGGCGAGTGACGCTACTGGAAACACAAGACCAACACCCCGACAGCCAGCCAGAAGCTCCACAAGGAACTTACTTGACTGAAATGCATCCCCCCCCTTTGGAGTGTTTCGTTCCATGTGTCTTTTCCTCACTGGACTGTAGAATAGTGACGACACAAAGGCTCTTTTTTTACAGTAGCCGTCAGAAATATATTGACTTTTTTTTGTTGCTGTTTGTTTGGGTTAGTGAAGTGGGGCTGTTTGTTCGAGAAGAGTCACTGTGCAACTCGTAAACGTTTCACACAAAGAGTTTGATCAAAACTTACCTCAAATGCCGACACTAAGGGAGGACGGCGGCAAAAACATCACAGCAGTCCGTTTCATCAGCGCCACAAGACAGCACGTTATTTATTTCGCACATGTGCAGAATTGCTTTTCAAACTTTTGACTTATTGAAACAGAACTCACTCCCACTTTGTGTAACGACTTTGTACAGTTTTCAATTATCTGCATACCGCTCAGATGAATTATTAAATCCGAGAGTTTGAACCTGCCAATTTGTGAGTCTGCTAATTGCGACAACTACAAATTGTTCATTACTGATTTACAAAGGGTTTATAACATAATATGAATCTAATAAACAAACAGTTTTTGTCAGTTCCTACGGCATGTGTCAATGTAATATTGCCGTCCTATGTTCAATGGAAACTATCCTGATGCAAATCTCATGTTCATTTTGATCTCAGCATGTAACAGCACGTAAGAAGGTAAAAACAGCAATGTCATCAAATCTGCTCAAAACTCGGTTTATTCAGTCATTAAATCAGGATTAGGTTCATCAAAACAAATTAATCGGCTTTCCCCTTCAGCACGTTATGTGCTCATGTTCCACTCCAATACAAAATGAATGGCAGTTTTGGTCCGAAGCATTTCTGGCAGTCAGTGCAGATACAAGACTCAACAAATTGACATAAAATAAGTTTGCAATCAGTTGTTGTTGTTGAAAAGCCAAAATACTCAAAGTGGAGATCAAGGTTTTGATAGTTTGGGAATTTTCATTATAGTTAGTTATTATTTCAATTTTGAGTTTTGTTTTGTAAATTTAGTTAGTTTTTATTAGTTTTACTTATTTAAAAAATGCTTAGTTTTATTTTAGTTTAGTTTAATTTTAGTAATAATTTTCTCTTTTTTTTATGTTGTGTGTTGTGTGCAATATTTAATAAATACCATGGTAAAAGGAAAAAAGCAAAAACCCTTACCTAGCGTTGCACTTCAACTGAATCAAATGAAAAAGCGGGCAAGGTGAGCCATTGGAGCCAAAAGTCAAACGCGCAAAATTGGCACCTGGGAGCGACGTCATCTGAAGGTGCTTTTCTATTGGCTGCTGCTAGATGACGTCACTTTTGTGCGACACACTGTCAAACGTCCTTATTCCGGTTAATATTGGAATAAATATAATTAAATCACATTTAAAAATCAACCCCAAAGGCTCATGTATTAAAATAATTACCAAATACATAAATTAAATACATTTTCATTATAATTATAGATCATTTTAGTTCGTTTTGTAAATGTAGAATGTAGTTTCAGTTTGTTTTCGTTTTTTTAAAAAGCATTTTTGTCTTTACTTTACTTTGTTTACAAAAATCTTTTTGTCTTTTTTAAATTTAAAGTAGCGGTAATTATTACAAAAAACGGCCAGCAGGTGGCAGCAGAGTATAAGAGATCAGCCAGGGCCATGTTGCCAGTGTTTCCACCAGGAATGTGAATATTGATGAAACTTAGCTATATTCTAATGCTAATTGCTGCAAAACGGTAACAGATACAAATGTACTTTTTTCCTGATGAAAGAAGAGACTCTAATCTTTCTTTTGGTAGGTTCCGTGTTTTTATAGCAATAGAACAAAATTATCTGTGGGACTTGCGAAATGAGTCAAAATCCAGTAAAACAGCCAGGAGAAAGGGGGTTACTTCAATGAAAATGGCTGCGAGTAAGTGAGCTGTATAGAAAATGGAAAGATGGATCATTGATGGAATGGGGGACCAACAAAGGTCAAAAAGAAACTGCCTCACAGTTGCAATACTTTTAGAGGTGGTTGTATGTCTTTGGACAAGGTATTGACAGAACCACTTTAGCTGTAAGTCACAATAACATCATTTGTTCTTTATCGGGTGACGGCCGTCATGCTCTCGGAGCCACGCGGCCGCTGGTCATCATTCTTAACGAGTGGAAGCCACGAGGAGCAATGGAAGTCATGTTGTGTTCATTTGCAGCTGACAGTAGAAGTTATGAGCAACTTTCACGCCGCATTAACAAATCTTACAAAACAGCAAAAAAAGCGACAACTGAAACTGAGGGTCGCTTGTGTCCTGTGCCACGCCCTGCCTGCGCATGACTCACAAAATGTCACACAGCTAAAACAGCAACCTGAGCGTGAGCGGCGAATACAGAGTCTTGTTTGTTCGAGACACACACACACACACCCACACACAACAGCATCTATTTGTAGCATTAATTGCACACGCGTCATCTATGGAAACTCCCTCTGCTCTAGACAAAATAGTTACATGTGAACCAACAGTGTATATAACAATTGTACTACAACAGGAATAGCTTAAATAGCTTCAGCATCTTCTAACTAATAAGGAGAATGGCATCTCTATTCTTGCCATGTCGCTATCCAGAGGTGGCAATTGGACTTTAGCCCTAGGTGCTAGCTAGCAAGCTAGCTCCCATGGTGTTCATTTACCTGCTAGGGACATAGCTAGCTTTAGCCCCTATGCTAGCTAGCTAGCTAGCTAGCATAGGGGCTAAAGCCAAACTGTGGCAGGTGTTTTTACTTTCTGGACCTGGATTTGCCACCGCTGTCGATATCCGATCAACTATATTCATGATGTATGTTATTGGTGGACCGGCCAGGACACGTCCTAAGGGCTATGCAAACACTGTTTACCATGCGGCTGCTTGTAAAAAATTTACACCATTAGTTCTCTATTTTGTAAAATTACATTCTGGTTTGAGGTCACACAAAATCTTCAATATGTTAAGTATACGGACACTTAAGCGCAACGTTTGATTTAAACTAAGTATGATTATAGCGCAAAAGTCAATTTTGATCTCTGTCAATTACTATCATCATATAAATTGTCAGGGTTTATTTTAAATATATTTATTTCAGTATTGCTGTACGTTCGTGCAGAAAAGGGAAGGTCAAAGAGTCTTTGAGAGTTGTAATCTACTTTATATTATTACACAATATTTAATATCTTGCACAAAACTCCATATATTTAAAATAATAAAACTAATACTAAAACTGATATAAATGAAGTTTTTTTTTTATTAAAACAAATAAAAAATAATAAGCTTGATCTAGAAACTAATTAGAGCTAACAATTTAAAAACAAAAGTCATAACAAAATAAAAACGAACTAAAATGACAAATCACCACATTAAATGCTCTTCTACATAATTAATGTCTATCCACCAATATGTGCCCTAAAAAGGTTGAGAAATACTCTTCTAAAATATTCTGTCTCCTTCATATGTTCCCAAGTAATGTTTAACACAAAACAGGGCCGGTCGGTGTCTGTTTGTCATCATCTTGTCTATTAGAAAAATGCTCAGCACCATTAAAAACCCAAACAAGAAGAACAAACACAAGTTTGTCATACATATGGCTGCCAGAAATTCCTTGCAGGTCCTTTTAAGTAAGGTTTATGTATACAA
This sequence comes from Leptonotus elevatus, assembly GCF_054856555.1. Lineage (NCBI taxonomy): Eukaryota > Metazoa > Chordata > Actinopteri > Syngnathiformes > Syngnathidae > Leptonotus > Leptonotus elevatus. The sequence continues at coordinate 3,414,380 of NC_141242.1, read as the reverse complement.
ATTTTGAAACGAAGATCACAGCACTCAACTCAATGCTATTAATCTCTCTTATTTTTACCTTTCAAGGTCATTAGAAAAAATGACGGGTATAACGTGTACAGGACGTTTGGTGCTATTTACTCAAAGCATGTCCTTGTCTTGACAGATCCCGACAGCTAATCTGCAGATTAGTGATCATCTGCGGCGTACAGTTTTGAACTGCACACAAGTGACTCTCGCACGCCGACCTTCTTGCGAGGTTTACTTAATTGGCACGAATGAACACATCACAGCAGGGCCCCGTGTTTTTATTTTCCCGGGTCTCGCAAGCGGATACGTGTGGCTTTTCCATAAACGATGGCAGAAGCTGAACATCTGAAAAAAAAAGCTAAATATTAACCAACGGTTTCTTCTTCCAGACTGAGCATAATCGATGGTAATTCTTCAAGTTGAAATGCAGGAGAAAAAAAAAATCACTTGATCTGATGAATGGATGTGAATGTCTCAAAAGCAGGTGTGCACCAGGAGGTCAAAAGAAGAGTGAAGAAAACCTCTCTGAATCCTGGTAAATCCCGGCCCGCTCCAAAATCTAACCTCAAATAGGGATTATCACCTTGGCTTCATGACTAAGATCAAGGTTGTTTCTTTTTTTTCGTTTTTTAGATTAAAGTGTCTCCTCTGCTCTCGTCTCCTCTGTGAAAGTGAATTTAAAGGTGCTCCGGTGTATTTTAACACGCTCTTTGTACAAGCTTTGAATTCTTATGAACGAGCAGGGGAAGTTTGAAAAAGTCAATAGCTTTAACTCAAGATAGGGGATGAATCGTATAACCCGCTTTGAGGTTTTAAATGAAGCAATCAGAATTCTACAACCACGCTATCAGACCTTGGTGCTTTTCCTTTGGCAAAACCAGGTACTGTGAGGTAGGTTTTCTATAATATCAGGACAGCTAAGTTTCCAACCTTTCTAAGCAGATACAATATGGGTGACGTAAACCACAAAACGCATGCTAACATTAGCTTAACATGTCACCGTACCTTAGCTCCCGACTATGGACCAAAGTCACTACTTGGCATAAAACTTTATCTAACTAGATGTGTTTTTTCTATTTTTTTCCCCTTTATTTTCAATGTTTGCCTTCAGTTTTGAAAGAAAACAGAAATTTTAGCGAGCAAGCAGACATCCACAGATCAAAACAGTAAATGTACTCAAAAAACAAAGTGTGACGTTTGTGGGAATACATTGTTTAAATGACCAATTAAAGACCATTTTAAAAAGATTAAACCTATGTGCAAACATGAAGGAGGAGGACAGATGTATATATTTGTGATGCTAAAGCTAGCTAATGTGCTAATTTGTGATGAGTATTTAAACTAACATTCAACTCAATCAAACTCCTTTGTTACCACTCCTACAGTGGTTATATCGCGAGTTACTCTGCGGCAAGGTCGAGCAAGAATACAAATCTGATTCAAACGAGTTTACAAACAAATTAAATTCACAACTGAATTGTTATCATTCACCAGATATTTAATATGTCATAATGAAGTCATCCGGTGTCGCATTTCCCAACTGCCCCCAATGCAAAATCCCCACAATGTGATAGTCACTTGACACAAAAAGTTTAACAGAGCATCTACTGTTTCGCTAATCCAAGTAACGAGTAAGACAAATAAACATGAGACTCATCAAGAGTATATCCGAGTCAAAGTGGTCTTCTTGCCACTTAAGAGGTGAACAAGAGGCAAATATCATAAAATTCTTGAACACGAGATGTATGACACACACCGTAAAAAACAAAGTGAAAAGGACAAGGGTGAAGAAAAGGACGTTTCGCCCAGAAGGGACTATTATTACTGTATTGTGTATGTCCGGGAGCAACATCATGACATACTTTCATGTAGCCAGCAGGGACAGCCTTTATAATATATATATAGCGTAGCATTTACATATTTCCAAACAAGATATTCTGTGTGTATTTCTTCTCACATACTTGTCGCACGTGTACCCATAAACCCAAACGGAAAATATTTATCCGGATCCTGAATGTTGCCAGTTCTCTGCTACATGCAAGGAATGACAATGAACCTCAAAGAAAACTTGATTGCACTCACTCTCTACCGGCAGATTCATTTCCTGTTGGATCGGGTAGAAGAATGAAAATATCTGAAAATAAAATATTGATCTGTTGTCTATCAAACTCAAATGTTTTCAAGTGTAAAAAAAAATAAAGGAATTGCCCAGTCTGTTCCAATACTTTTGAAGGGGAGTGTTTGTGGATGTTATGGCAATACCTAACGTATTTCCTAAGTTTGTGTCTTGGGGAGGAACCAAAGTTTTTTTCTTTTGGTCTTAATAGGAAAAAGTTTGGCCTCAGGAGTCTGTGTTTTCATTTATTTGTTGACCACAAGTTTGTAGCGATTGTCCCCATTGGCTTGTCTGAGGTGGCGCATTGACTTTGGCGCTGGGCTTTTGTTTCACTCCTAAGTATAGCGTAGGCGACCACGACTCTGCCTGAGTGGATCTCACACCTCCAGCGGTGAATGAAATGGACATTCTTTTACTTTGCCTCTGGCCAGTCAGTGTTCAGTAGCCGGCCCCGCTATTGACGAGCTCACATTGAGTTCCAGCATTGTGCTTCCGCGGGTTGGAATTCAACAAGGTCTTGTCAATAGTCAGCCAGATAAAGTGAGCAAAAAAAAGCCACCTCGTGACAAAACAACTGCACCAGTGAATCTGGAATAGATTCATTTCTTTATGTAATTGGACATGCCATTACACACATGCCATCTTGTGCGTGCAGCATGTCTTCCTTTTTACCATCAAATTACTCACGCCATGTGTGGCACTTCCATCAGTACACTTTAATTGTGTTTTGGCGGCAAGATAAAGAGGTTTCTCTCGCCGATGATGGATGAAAGGCTCAGGACGGGTACGATGCGGATCAGCGGGCGCGTCCTGGCGACAAACGTTTGAAGAGAACGTCCAAACGGATGCCATGATAACTTCTTTAGCGCGGCTATTAAGTCGTGCTCAGTCAGGAAGATGACACTCGGCTAGCATTTTAAGATAAGTAACCAACAGACCTTGGATAAATAAAACATCTATAAGCGCACCTTTGTCAGCTCCAAAGTTAGCAATATACTTGGTATCATTTGTAAAATAATTGTCTTATTATTCACCAAAACGCTCAAGCGACTGACATGATATTTATTTACTACCGTGATGCTAGCAAGCTTAGCGAGGTAAGGCTAGGCTACAGACGTAATCTGCACAGTCTTACTACTCTCCTGCTTATCTCCGAATTCCATCCATCCATCTTCTATACCACTCACACATAATAACGTTATGTTAAGAAATGGCCTAATAAGAGTATATTCCCCACAAATGGAATAGAAAAATATCAGCAGTCACTCAGAGGCAATGAGGTGCGTTACTTGTAATTACTTTGTTGTCGGGGGAAAAAAAATTGTCCGTGCTTTGCTTATCATCTAAATGCAAATTAGATGTAAAGGGGATCTTGTGTGCTAACCTGGGTAGAAAAAAAAAGAAAAGAAAGGGATATGAAAACAGCAGCAACTCTCTCACTCATTCTCGGTATTTTGCCACTTGGTTTCCTTTTTCCCGCCCACAAGTATGCTGCAGAGTTGGGGAGGGTGCTTTATCTTTTTTTTGTTTGTTTGTTTGCTCAGAGGCATCCTGGAGTTTCAAGTAAGCAATAAAAACGTCTGAACTCGTGGCGCTGCCGCCTCAAATTCAGACTCATGACCCTTGTCACAAGAAACGCTTGCACATAAAACTAAGAGGACAGTCCGTACCAGGAATTCAACAGATTGTTGTCCAAATGTTTGGTTTGAGCAAGTAAGTGACCTTTAAGACAGCAGACTTCACGCGTTTTTATTATTGAAACTATTGAGGCAAAATATAAGCCTGTAAAAATTCACACAAAATTTGAATAACATCACACGAGACTTGAGTTTGCCAAGCATCAAAGGATTAACTATGTATGCAGTGTTGACACATTGCAAATATTGAAGGAATGTACCAGAAGCTCTTATTGTAGAGTTTGGCCCTTTCCGATATATAATCTGTTTAAGTATTTAGGGTACACTCTCTGACACGGGGCTCAAATAATCGCTTATATTGGGTCATTTTGCAAATCTTGATCATCTCGTTCTAGCTGTCCCATGAGCTACTATAGGATCGTAGAGGCAGACCTCTGTCGGTCTTTGGCGGTGTCCAGGACTTGAAAGGGTGGCATGTTTTTCTCCATGTCTTAACATTGTCCCTCCAATTCCTTCTGGGGCTTCATCTTCACTTTTCCTTCCACAGATCCTTGAATCTTTGTAAGTTTGCACTCTTCTCCAATGTCAAGATGTTTGTGGGTTCCAATAGCCTCGTGGATTTGTTGGTTCAATGTGCTCTGTACGAGACCCTTAATAAATGTCAATTGTATTTCATCTCAAAAAGCCTCAATCTTCCTTTTTTGAGATTGCAGAGCGCGTTTCACATCCGTAGAGGAGTGTGGAGAAGACAACAGAAGGAATTAGGTGGACTTTTGTGCTTGTTGAGTTGTTGTGTTGTTGCTCGGTTAATTGCATCGTCAAAGTCTGGAGTGCTCTGGCCACACTTCTCCGGGTCCCCTTTAACAGACTTCGCATCAGCTGTAATGGTGGCGCCAAGATACTTGGAAATTTCAACTTGTTCAAGTAATTCTCCGATTGAGACTCTTGACATGTCAGAATTGTCAGATGCATTCCCCATTGCCATTGATGAGCTTTTTTCTAGAAATCGCAATCATACGTAGGGCAAAATCCTTGGTTTGTTTTCAACATGCGAAAAAAGCAAATGTTGGGACAGTCTCCTGGAACAGAATCTGGTGAAATTCCAAGGGTCCAATGTGTAATCTTAACTTTTATAAGAGGGCTTGTTCTGGATAATGTGTCTGAATTTAAGGGATTCTTTCTTCTCTTCATATCTGAAACAAAGGTTTCCCATCTGTGATAAGATTCCCGCTACACAGTGCACTTTCCTGTCTGAAAATAATACCTTTGGATGGAGAGGTGGGAGCAGCAGCCAAAGCCCGACTTCCCCACCCAGTTCTCGAGCTATTTTAGTACGAGCGTGACCGCGGCGAGGCTGAGTCCCGAGTGCAAGTGGAATTAAACAGAGAGCTTCCGCTCTATTAGACAAGAGGTCTTTCCAGTCTTTAGAGATCGACAAAAATGAAATGATATGCTCGATTCCGTTTGGTTTTTTTTGCCACGGGCTAACATGATTTTAAATTTTTATGCAAGCAAAATGTGCCGCCACAGATTCAAGCTTTGGGATTTGCACTTAAGTACATCGGCCCCCGGCAAACAGTGGCTGGTATTGGGAGGACGTACGTGGCCATGACGCACCTCAAAGCCCGCCGCGGCATGCGCGACGGCAAGACTGTCAGAGCCGTTTGGTAAAAGGGAGCGCCGACTTCGCCACCGCATGCTTAAACCATTAACAACACGCAGGCCCGGAGAGAGTGGTGTTTAAATTGAAATGGGTGTCGTGTGATGAAACCTTGTAATCCATGTGCAGGAATGGAAGGGTTCCACAATGCGGATGGCACCGATTGGTGGAAAAAATGAGTGATGAGTTGCTGCTTTTGGAAAATCCTTGTGTGTGTATGAGTGTGCAAGAAGCACCAATAGTCAGCTAAGCCTATAATTATCCTTGGAACTGAAACAGAGGCCATTCCAGAAGGTTCCACCATCAATTCGTTTGGACTACCAATACATTTTCCTCTTAGAAAATAATGCAAATAGAATCAATCCGATTTAGAAAACTTAAATATGACACACAGATCACAAAGTTTGAATGTTTTAAGTACTAGTTCAACATTTTTATGATTAGGAACTGCTTTGTCTTGTCTCAACCGGGATTTCTATTTGACTTTTGATGACTAACGATGATCGATGATTTTCGTAAAATGTTAGGTTCAATTCAGAATTCGACTTAAGAATCCACTCAATAGTTACACATATACTTGAAAACCATATAACTTTATGTCCTGATGTACACATACTCGCTGAGCCATTGAGCAGGAATAAGGAATAAAAAATTGTGACAGATCTAGGGACTCATGCATATGAACTGTCTTTATTCTCAGAATTCTGACTTCAAAGTGGGAATTCTGACTTTGTGAAGTAGAGCTATGAATTGTGGGGGGGAAGTCAGAAAGTCAGAATTCTGAGATTAAAGTCAGAATTTTCACTTTAAAGTGAGAATTCTGTGATTAAAGTCAAAATTCTGAAAATAAAGTGAGAATTCTGACTTTAAAGTCAGAATTTTTAATAAAGTCAAAATTCTTATTTTAAAGTCAGAATTCGGAATAAAGTCAGAATTCTCACTTTAAAGTCATAATTCTGAGAATAAAGTGAGAATTCTAACTTTAAAGTCATAATTCTGAGATTAAAGTGAGAATTCTGACTTTTTATCTCAGAATCCTACTAACCCTTTTTTTTCCACTCAGCACCCCTCCAGAAAGCATCATGGAAATTGCTTGTGTAGTTTTTACAGAATCCTGCTAACATAAACGCAATCAAGCTCATTATTGTGCTTGCAGATGTAAAACCCAAATGCTACAGACAGAAAGCTCTTAAAATGTTAGACAAACATTGGATATGGTCTTGCAAAGAGAAAGCCAAACATGTCCACTACATATTTCCACCGTGTTGCATTTTATATGTGGTTTATTGGGGTACTGTATGTGAGTGAGCACTCAGTACTGGGATTGTTTCCCAAATGAGACTTGGACTGTAGTCTGGGTGGGGCAGGGTGGGCCCCCTCAACGGTAGCGCGGTGGAAAACCCTTGACACAGAGGCAGACAGCGGGCTGACTCAGCCACCGAGCTGAGGAGAAATGACTATCAATTGCTATATAAGTCTACTCTGCTGCGTGAGTTGTGTGTGCATTAATATGTGCAGGAGTGTTTATGTCTAAAGCGCGTGCCTCTGAATTTGGGCATGCAGTTTGGAATGGTTTGGAGTAACGAAAAGACCGTGGAGCCAGCATCTGGATAATGCATTTTTCTGGCCTTCAATTCGGAGGTTTGAGTGAATACGGGGTGTCTCCAGGGAAGGGGTGAGGTGGTGAATGCGAGGGGGCCAGGAGGGTATACGGGGGATCCGTCTGGACTGGGTCAGGCAGTCTGCTGGTGTGTGTCTTCAGCTGGTTCTCATTACGGGAAGGGGGGGGGGGGGGGGGGGGCTAATGTGACGCTCTGATCTTGAACGCACACTAGCTTTCCTGGCCCTGCTTAAAGTCAAATATGTGTTTTTTGGGGAGGCCCATTCACAGCAGCTTCTGTATCACTCGGACTTCCCTCAACTCACTGGAAAGTCGGGGGCTGATTTACAGAAAGGTCTCCCCCTGTCACGTTAGGTCATGGAAACTTTGGAGGTATGACATTGAAAGCTGTTTTGAGCCGAGTTGAAAAATTATACGGTGACTTAAAATCAGGGTTTGCGTGGCTGATTCGTCAAAACGCAAATGTTGCTCTTTTTCTGAGTTTTATGGAGGATAAATCACTATTAATCCTTCAGGGGCCAAGATTCTCTGCGCGTCACTGTAAAATCTTATATTAAGTAAAGAAAACATGGAGTCCTCTAAAAATGTGGCTAGAATTGTCAAATGTAACAAATGTCAAAACCAACAAAGAACTCAGAACTGATTTATTTTTCATCTCAGAACTCCACTCAAACTCACAATTTTGTAAATCTTTTCAATGAGCATGTAGAGCCATCCTTTTTTTTTTTTTTTTTTTAATCATCCTTGACCTCAAACCGGGTCTCATAAGAGCTTTAGCCTATCCTTGCTGACATACATTCATGCTTAAATTGCCTGCGGCTACTATTAACATCCTAATTATAGTAGCCGAAACAACGGGTCAAGTTTTGTAGCATTTTCTGAAACCTTTGATTAGTTTCTGGAACAAAATCAAAACATGGCAACTAAGTTGTCACAGTAATGACAACAAACAAAGGCCGACGGTTTATTTGGGATGTTTTGCTGAAAACACATGACTCATTTTTTCACAAACAGCAAACGTGGTTGGAAACAGTGAAAGTACTGCAATCTAATTGTGTCACAAGCACACAACGTCGGAACTTGAGATCCCAACCTTAACGCTAACCATATCCCGAAACCCGTACCCCTTTATTCCTCACCCTAACACCTTAGCCCACACTCCAACCCTAACGCGAAGCTGAATCAACCCGAGCGAAGCAGATACCAGCCACAGCTGGAAGTCAAAAGGGTGGAGAGAGAGGAGCATATTTCTTGGCACCAGAGGCAAAAAGGACTGAAAGTTCACAAGACACCAGGTGGAATTCATTCCAGAACGAACAGAAAAACAATAGTACAACTGACACCGACCATTTTTCTTGCGGTTATGGAATAATCGCGTTTGAACCACCGTAGCCCGTTAAGTTTAATATATGGTAGAAAAATATATCAAGCGCACTCAACTGTTGAATGAAGCACCATTTTTTGGCACAGGAGTCAAGGCAAGAGTTTCAAATATTTTAAACAATAACAATGACTTTTGGGATTCCTGATGGGAGATGCTGTAAACAGGCCGCTGGAGAGTTGGTTAATTTACGAGATCTGTCTGGGAAAAAACCGAGAGTTCCTTCAACAAGCGAGTCCAACCGAAACTCAATCTTTAGCGTGCACTCGCATACTGTACACAACAGGGAAGTTTCCAACTCTTCAACTCCCACAGCTGACATTCAGATGAAGAATTTATGGCAGTAAAGTGCAATTTAGCAGCAACTCTTTTTTTTTCGCCTCCAAAAAGCCACTGAAAAGCCAATGCCGCGATGGTAATTAACAGTAGACTGACGGATGCCCACACGCCCAAGTCAACTGCCGCTGGGGACGCCGGCATCAAAAATCGAATGAAGGTCTTGTCACAAATGACTGTGAGCAATGAATGAGAAGTTGCTGGGAAAAAAATTTGGATTAAAACAAAAGCGATAACAAGTGCTCCGGGATAAATCCTCCACAATAAAAAAAATAATAAAATTTTTAAATTAAGGCTGTTCCGATAACATGCGCCATATGATAAATTCACTCTTGCCCAGAAAATGTCAGTAGAAAAGAATCTCAGGAGCACAATTTTGGCAGATACCTGCAATTGCTGAAGTGGCTTGTCAATCAAAATAAGGAAATATAAAACCGTTCCACTAACATAAAACAATATATTTCATATGAAATAATAATAGGAAATGATGGGGGGGGGATAATTCAATTAGTATACAAGTTACAATGACAGACAGAAAGCAGCCACAGTTAACTTGAACATACAGCCTCAGACTTTAATTATAAACCCATGATATAAAACTGCTAGCTTAGCGGTAGCTCGGTAGCAAATAAATTAGATGTCAGCTACTTAAATTCTTCTTAAAAAGCAAGTTATATCTAAAAAAACATTAGTAATAGTGTTAATTTAGCTCCCTAGCACAAACAGCTACCATAATGCTTAAGCTGTGTTTGAGAACACGGGGAGGTAGCGTTAACAAGGTCTCCCAAAAATCGTAACTCATTCACTCCTAGTCATTTTCACTCCCGGCTGTTTTACTGGATTTTGACAAGGTCCACAGAATATTGTGTTCTATTACTATAAAAAATATATAAACTACCAAAAGAAAGATTAGAGTCTCTTCTTTCAACAGGAAAAAAAAAAGTATATTTCTATCCGTTTCCGTTTTGCAGCAATTAGCATTCAAATATAGCTAAGTTTCATCATTATTCACAAATCTATTTAGAATTGTGAGTAATTGAGGTTTTTTTTCAACATGGTCCTGATTCATTTCCTTTGCTCTGCTGCCATCTGCTGGCCGTTTGTGTAATAACTACCCTTTTTTTTCAACCGTTCTTTGCAGTTGAGTGGCTGCAACAAAGCCTTATGTGTTTTAGCATTAAAAGAAAAACGTATAAATACGTCTTTGGGGCACTTAACATTTTTTAATTAGACGTTTTTAGGAGCAAATGAGTTAATATATACCAGAAATATTGTTTAATATTATTCCAGAATTGTACCAATAAAGGCCTACCCTGTAATAGAATGAACGGCACAGCCACTTAATGCACGTAATGGTGTCACACTTGCCAAACTGCGAGACAGTAATAACTAACATTATCTGCAACAATCAGTCTTGTGGCAATAGAGCCTCTTTTCTACACTATTGTGTATTGACATTGTGATTATCAGAATCTTTAATGGGTGCTGCTTGATTTCCTCCTACCAACAATTAGCTCGGAAATAAAGCGAGAGATGTCTAGCCAATCCAGGTTTCAACTTTTTTTGTTGAATAAAGCCCTGAAGGAAAATTACAATCCGTTAATGACATTTAATTAGATTTATAAGGCTCCGTCAAGGTGGAAGGGGTGCACTTGAGGTGAGAAATGTACGGTGGCAGAAGCCTAATTGTCAAGATGTGCTTTCTATCAGACTGTCGCGGGATCTACTGTCGATTCCCTGCAGGCTTTAGACACCCACCTCCAACTATTATTCACATGAATAGTGTGTTAAAATGCCCTTTTGTTCAATTTACCTGGGTATTTCCATTCACAGTTTAAAGTGGTCTAATAATAATTAGATGGCTCCTTTTTCTCATTGAGAACTAAATGGCAATAGAAGAAGTTCCGAGATGTCATTTCCGATTCTATTTGAACTCTGTTGCTACCAAAACAGGCAGCATGTCAATGTAATTCATGTGAATTAAATTCTGGAGACTCGCTCTATGTTGCAAATGCGTTACCTGCCCCGGATTACATGTGATCTTAGTGTTAACGTGTTTAACTCATTCAAATCCAAGAAACGTATAAATACGATTTTTTAATACGTTGTCATTCACTCCCAAAGACGTATGTATACGTTTTTATGCTAGAGAATACAGAAGGCTTTGATACAGCTACTGACAAGCAAGAGGATAGTTGTTATTACAAAAAACGGCCAGCAGGTGGCAGCAGAGTATAAGAGATCAGCCAGGGCCAAGTTGCAACAAGCTCTTTTCCCCAGTGTTTTCAACAGGTTTGTGAATAATGATGAAACTTAGTATTCTCATGCTACTAGCTGCAAAACGGAAACAAATACGAACATACTTTTTTTTCCTGATGTAAGAAGAGACTCTAATATTTCTTTTGGCAGGTTCCATCTTTTTATAGCAATACAACAGAATATTCTGTGGATCTTGCAAAATCAGTCAAAATCCAGTAAAACAGCCGGGAGCGAAGGGGGTTGCTTCCGTGAAAATGGCTGGGAGTGAATGAGTTAATGACAATTAGAATTCCAGTAGATTTTGAATTGTGATCGTTCGACGAAGTTGCGTTGCGTTTTTTGCGTGTGAAAAGGTGCACCAACAACTGAGAGTGCCTTGAAAAGTGGGGTAAAGGCTGCTTTTGCTCAAGTAAAACAGTCTCAATATGTCGGATTGTTTCTTATGCAACATTTCAGTTGGAGAGGGATTTAGGTTGATTATTTTAATGAGACCCACCCAAGTGGGACCTCGGCGGTTTTGCCTGCTTCCGCGCCGCACACAGGACCACTTTGTGTCCCGGTTAGTCATAAAGTTAAGCCGTCCAGGGACTGGCCACAATGCTTCTGTTCACACTTGTTTGTTTTACAATGTTGTTATGCCGAGTGAGATCATCGTACGTCTTTTTAGCGGCGCGCGTGATGAGCCAACATGCTGCGAGTTGGTCTGCGTGCCTTATTTGGACTTTTGAGAATGCGCCATTGTGTGAACTTCTGTACGAGCACAGTATTTCTTTGTTGCTGCACAATGTGAACATGGAACTGAAGTGGAAATATTTTCACTGACTGTGTGATGAAGTCAAGTTGACGAAACGTGACGTTTTCTGTCCAAGTGAGTAGCATTTATGTTAGGATTTTCAGTTTGTTTAAGATTTAGAAATTCTGGATTCCCCCTCGTTATTGTACTCCATTCATGGATGCCCATCGCTATTTCATGGGCTTTTTTTAAGGAACGTATCTCTCTGTCGTTGTGGATATCTGCCGTTTAAAGCCAACGTTTTTTTATTGGTTTTACAGTCTTTTTCTCTGGTGAAATGCCCTGGTTGGAAAGGAGTGCCACGGAGAACAGTAAAACACAAACAAAGAGAACACTCGTGCAGCTGCTGTTTGCCACCGCTCACACTCACGTGCACACACTCAGCCTCTTGGAGGCATACAGTACTTCTAACACAGAGACACTACAATACGTACAGTATTGTTTGTAAGGATGCAGCACCAAATATTTTCACAATCAAGTATTCTATTGATCATTTGCATATTTGGATACAAATTTAATTGAGTGTTCCATGCTATTGCAGTAACAACATTTGTCAGTGTGGAAAAACGATCCATGCAAATTTTTGAACAGATTTTGCTTCAACCTGTTTTTGTAAACAAATTACAGCAGGAGTTATTCAAACAATCGTCACAGCCCTAATTTGCATACTTTGAAGTGGGAGGGGTAAAACAATTCAAATCTATATCCATCAATTTCCTTTCCCCACTGGTCCTCACAAAAGGGTCACGGGTGACTCAAGCCAATCCCAGCTGATTTTGAGTGAGAGGCGGGGTACACCCTGAACAGAGATAGCAAATCCACGTCCAAATCCAGTTTGAGTTTAGCACCTCGTTCTAGCTAGCTAGCTCCCTAGCAGGTAAGCAAGCGCCCGTGGATCTACCTAGGAAGCAAGCTAGCTAGCTAGCACCTGGGGCTAAAGCCAAACTGTAGCCGGGTTTTTACTTTCTGGACCTGGGTTTGCCACCGCTGACCCTAAGACTACTTTCCAGTCAGTCACAGGACACATGCAAAATACAGTAATTCACACTCACATTCCCAACTAGCCCCTCGTGCTAGCTAGCTAGCTGCCTAGCAGTTAAACAAGCATCCGTGAATTTACCTAGGGAGCTAGCTGGCTAGCACCTGGGGTTAAAGCCAAAACTGTAGCCGGGTTTTTACTTTCTGGACCTGGATTTGCCACCTCTGATCCTGGACTACTTTCCAGTCAGTCGCAGGACACATGGAGTAAACAATAATTTACACTCACATTCCCACCTAATTTAGCGTATTCGATTAACCTAACATAAATGTTTTTGGAGGAACGTGAGAGGAAATCAGACCCGCCCAAAGAAACTCCACACAAGAGTTGTTACAAAAGCAATTTGAAGCTGAATCTCCTGATTCTGAAGCAGACAAGCCCAACATCGTCCCACCGACTTAAAGAGATTCCACTGTATAATATTCAATAAATCAAGCCGGTTACAAAGAAAAATCCCCTCCCGCATTGTAACTCTTCAAACAAAGTTGCCTTTTTTCCTTTAACTCCGTGGAGAGTGAGCCTTCTAAGAGAGCACAAAGCCAAACGAGAGGGATTCTTTCACAATGTTCTTTGCACACTTTCTCTTCGTCTCTTTCGCGCTTTCATTTTCTGGAACTCTCCATTCAATTTGACCGGTCATAATTTTTGGTTTGGGCCGCCATGCACTCATTGTCACTTTGGGTTTTTGAAAGACAGAAAGCCGAGGAATTTTAACTGTAGCTCCCCCGCCGTGTCGCCCGGAGCCGGTTCTTTTCAGATTGGGACCTCCCCGAGTCCTTACGGCGGTGTCTCACTACCATGCGGAGGTCGATCGGGGATGTGAAAAGGTGTCCCGAGTGATGCTGAGTTGGCTTTCAGGCAGCTGTGAGAAATGGCTCCTCCAAGCCCGTAAAATTGTGTCCCCGGCGACTTGTGAAAAGTTGGCAGCGGCAAGAAGGGGTCCATATTAAGTAGTGCTGTCAAGGAATGCAGAGTTGTTGCTGTCCTCTCTACTGCGGACTCAAACTTTCTAATACGCTTGAGTGTGCAAACATGTTGCACCATAACAAGGTTTTAAAAGTTGAACTTATACGCGTCGACCAAAACAGAAGGTACACCTGGACCATCTCGTGAGATCCAATCCAATAATAGAAAAAAACATCAGCTTTAAAAAAATAAGTAACGGTAGGTTTATTTTTGTAGCTATTGTTTGCAGTCGTGTACAACTGGGGGATTCTTTTATGCTAAAATAAATACATAAAATGGGGCACCAGTGATGCAGAAGGTAGGAAACGTGAGCGTAACTATGGAACTAGAAACGGACCTTAGTGTTACGTTGGAACGGGTTTGTCTGCTCAGTGCAACAAGCATAATGGCTAATGAGTAGTAGCATTAAAAAAAAAGCTGGCCAACAAAGAGTAAATAATTGTTCTTTTAGTTTGAACTCATTTGCTCCCAAAAACGTATATATACGTTTTATTTTACGTAAGACATATTTATACGTTTTTTATGCTAGAGCTTCAGTGAAAATAGCTGGGAGTGAATACGTTTTAATATAGAAGTTAATGTCTCATTATACATGCATGAGAGATACAAGTGTAAAAAAATGAAGCTTCATTTTATCCTATCAGAATTGTATCTTTCTAAATTAGGCCAAACGGCATTACGGAGCGGATAATGTTGGACTGTGCTCGGTAAAATCTAAACTAAGAGATTCTGCGAAACCTCACATTTACAGACGACTTGGAATATTTACAGTCTTTCCGAAGATCGATCGCAATGTGCTGCAGTCCACAAACCATCTCGGGGGAAAGTAAATGATAGACCCTCATAAGAGTTTGCAAATCATGTTAACGATTCTGTATTCTATTCCTTAGGAGCTCTGGCGGTGCATGTACATTTTTCTTAATAACACACCCTATCCCTCGTGTAATTACCCAGAAGCCCTTGTGCCCTCGCTCCACAGCCGCAGCGCCGGCAAAGGAAACAAATGAGAAACATAACCACTATATTTATAGGCTTAAGCGTGAGTGGGTGGTTTGTTTCGATCCCGGGCGTTGTTACCATGGCAAACTTGTGCAGGAGGAACCAACTCCGGCTGTGCTTGCTACTGAATAACACTTTGAGGAAAAAGCTAAATTCCTATTTCAAAAGGACTGTGAATAAAAAACACTTTCCTAAAAACAAACAAACTAAATGTAGCACAGCGACTGTTCATCTCAAAGAGGGTCGATACAATACAGGGAGTCCTCGAGTTACGCGGTACGCGACCTACGTCGTTTTGGCTTTACGGTGCCCCTGCCACAATAATCACGCTATTTTAAAGTTATTTAAAGTTGTGTTGTTGTTACCTCCAGCAACGGACGTCCATCGGGCAGGCCGGTTTGCCATTTAGGGGCGTCACATTTCCATGTTTAAGTTTGAATTCGCTCCGCTCTGCCATCTGTCAGCAATGAATGGCCGTGCGGAAACACAAAATAGTGGTTCTTCCGGGTTGTGCAAATATGTTTTTTTTTTTTTTTAATCACTGTACAAAGTATTTTCATGTAAATATAGACTTTAACGGTGAAATCCGACTTAAGTCAAAATGTGTTACATCGCCAGTAGGGGTGTTAAAAAAAATCGATTCTGCAATAAATCATGATATTACAGCGCACAATTCTCGTATCGATTCAATATGCAGCTGAATAAAAAAATGTAAGATACATTTTGGATGGAAATATTCAACAAAATGTCTTAATTAGGGTTAGGATTCACACTTTAAGCATAGAAGAATGTTATATTTATGGTACATTAAGCCTTAAAATTTGATTTTAATGCTGTTCAAACATGAAACAGATTGCAACCTGTTTGTTAATGTACAGTGGCTCACAGTTATAAGCCTGAAGTACATTTTCATACAATAATACATTTGATTTAAAAAAAAAAAAAAAATCGCAATAATTGACTTATAGATTCGTTGCGGGATTAATTGGTATTGAATCAAATTGTGACCTATGAATCGTGATACAGATCAAATCGCAAGCTAAGTGTAGGAACGGAACTCAGCTGTAACTCGAGGACTCCCTGTACAATAAATATACGTGTAGTAAGTGGAGACACAAAAAATTAAAACAAGTAAAACAATTTAAAAATAAGGTGACTTTTTCCACAAATAAAGGAGTACAGCCCCCACCCCCCACAAAAAAAGAGTAGGTGAATTGGCAATTGCCGAACATGTCAATGGACAGTCCATAAAAAGTTGGAATCTGGCAAGGCCTGCACAGTAAATCCAGTCCAAATCCACTGAATGTCTTATGTGGTCCCTCAGTTCATCTTCCTTTCCGGACATGTGTCGAGAGAGCAAAAAGTGTGGGGGGGGGAAAGGAAGAGGCGGCAGAGAAGAGGGAAAGGAAAACAACAAGGGTCATTCATTAGATAATAAGCAAAAACAGAGAGGAAGACTCTGTTTCCTCTGAGTGCATCAAATTAGCGCCATCTGCACTGGCCTGAGACCAGCGTCCTACTTGACCCGCAATTAAGTAGTGTGAAGTGGTTCGGGGAGAGCAAATTAGCCTGCAGTTAAGCTTTGTATCGAGGTGGCTCGAATCTCTAGTTTCGGATTGTGAACAGACATCAACATATTCCCAGCATGATCCCATCAAGCCGAAAGCTCGAGTCTACGGAGCTTGACAACAGCTTGATGTGATACTGCGAAAGGAAAACAAGCTTCCGTGTTTCCTCTCACCATGTAGGTACGAGTCCTTGGATGCAGTGGCATGAAAATCACTTACAGAAGGCCTGAGAGTGAAACAAGGCGGGTCATTTATACAGATTGCGTTTTGGAAAATGTGCTTCTCCTGAATGCGGCTCTTTCTACGATGAGCTTTACTCATCTTAGCAGGAATGGGACTAAATGAATTCCAGGTCGAGGTACGCAACGGAAAGTGGCGCCATAGTGTGAAGCACGACAAAATATGCTCCTCTTCCTCAAGATGATTTTCAACCAGAAAATCCCCGGGTGCAATTGTCTTGGCATCGGTCTCTCCCCTTCAGGGTTTGATTCTTGTGCTCAGCGAACAATCCAACAAAAGCTCAGCTTTAAGAAGCAGAGAGCTCATTGAGGTTTTCTTTGTTAATGCAATTGCCGAGAAGAAAAGATTCTTAACCATCTATGTTGCAGTCTCAGCCTGGAGGCTCCTGTGCAATTAGCGCAAGTCGTTAATCCGGAGTACTTTCGCATTTTTAATCAAATACGGGATGGATAACATAAACATCTCGGGCAGCTACAACCACTGCCTGTCCGTACACGGATAGTGTCAAATGTCTGGTCGGTGCTGGATTTCACCTTCCTTGGTTTTCTTTGGTCCCCTCGGGTCTCCTGGTGTTCGGTTTAGGTGAACGGTATGAGATTTTTTCTAATAGGTTTTCTGGTGAGCTAACAAATACACGCACGCACACACACACACACACAAAAAAAACAAAAAATAATAATAAAAAAAATAAAAATAAAAGAGCAATGATGATGACATTTCCGAATGAACAATACTGAGCTTTTAAAATAAAAATAAAAAATAAAATTAAATAAAAAAAAAGGATAGTGTCAAATGACTACTATACCCTGAACCCCCAAATAATAGCATTTCGGCATTTAACTCATTTGCTCCCCATAACGTATAAACATGTTCTATTTTAAATATTGTCATGTTCCAAAAACTTATTTAACCGTTTATAAAAAAAATAATAATTATGCTAGAGCATAGAGAAGGCTTTCATGCAGCCTCTGACCTGAAGAGGTCGCTTAAAGCAATGGTAGTTATTACAAAAAACGGCTAGCAGGTGGCAGCAGAGTATACGAGATCAACGAGGGCCACATTGCAACAAGATCTTTTCCCCAACATGTTTTCAACAGGTTTGTGAATAATTATTATATAATAATAATTGCTGCAAAATGGAAACAGATAAAAATATTATTTTTTTCCTGATGAAAGAAGGGACTCAAATTTTTCTTTTGGTAGGTTCTTATAGCAAAAGAACACAATATTCTGTGGGCCTGGCAAAATCAGTCAAAATCCAGTAAAACAGCAGGGAGCGAAGGTGGTTGCTTCAATGAAAATGGCTGGGAGTGAATGAGTTAAGGGGAACATATGGTCCAGCACTTTGTTTCAGAGTTGTTTGTTTTTGAAGTGAATGGCACATGTCGGCAATTCGGTTCAATTACTAATGGATTTTGTCTTTGTGGCAGAGCATGGTCCCTGTACCCATGCGAATATCTGCCGTTGACTGTCTCCCACTGTTCATTTCTTCACATTTATCATGGTACTACGGTCACGTTAGTTTTTCAGAAGCAATACAAAACTTTATTAAAACACAACATAAATCAGTGTTACAGCGATAAGAAGCACAGCAGAATGTCGTGTTTCCACAAAGCGCACAATGTCATCAATGCATTGTGTTGATACGTTTATTTTGAAAAGAGCATAATTGCTCTGGTGCGACTTATTTGACTTTAAATCAGACTAGATTCAATAAAAACAACACCTAATGGCCGCCATTCAAGGTTGTCTGCACTTGACTTTCCTACAAGATCAATTAAGTATCTGCTATCTATCTTGGTTAATTACAACAAAGTAAGTGCAACCAACTTTTGTCTTCGTCCACTTAGTTTGAAAACAAGTAAGTGAATAACGTTTGCAAGTACGTGTTTTAAAAGCAAAGGTACTTTGGGGGGGGGGGGGGGGTGGCAGGCTTTTTCTTTGGTTGTTGAGATACACACTTTTTAAACTATGCATGAAAATAAATATCAAAACAGTAATTAAAGTGAACTTAACTAAGCTCCCCCTGACTGAAAAAAAAAGTCATTTGAAGTACGCCACTGTCATTCCGACAAACATTATTTCAACATAATTTATGGCTAGCTTGTTCGCTATTGTACACATATCTGCTAGTAGCCCCTTTATAGCAAATTTCAGACGAATGTCCCAAAACTAACGTAGAGCAGAACAAAAGTGACATGGTGAGAAGCTCAAGAAGTCAACAAATGTAGATGCTAAGCTAAACACAGCAGAACTCTGTAATCACCAGCAATTAGCTCAACCGTTTTTCAAGTTTCATTTTGTGTGTTTTCTCAATAAACGGCCGATGGCGGTTCAACATGTGGCGCCGTTTAAAAGAGTTGCCTCGGACATTTATTTTAAGGGAGGTAACAACATTCATTTTCCTTGGCTGCTTGAGCTCGCTTCTGTGCAACAATGCACGTTGGAGAGACTCGCTGTGTGCGTTTGGCTCAATGCTGAGTCTGCTCAACGCAGCCTTGGAAGCACAAACAGATGCCTCTTAGTCAAATCTCCCAAGCATGGGCGTGACGACGGAGGCTTTTGCTTCCCGTCCTTCTTGCTGACAGCAAATGAAACTGATTGTCCTGGTTTATGTTTGCTCTGCTGAGCGGCGAGGGTTCACTGTAAGGATGGGAAACTAAAAGAACAAATGCAACCATCTGTTGTTTAGCGTCGGCACCAGTGTTGGGAGTAAGAAAAGTTATAAAAAATAACGTCATTACAAGCTTTGTATTTCTGTGTGAATCCAACCTTCCAGAACAGGATCATTAACCCCCTTTTCAAGCAGCCTGCCCAGCAAATTGGTGCATTACTATTTCGTTTTTGATTAATCTACCGTCAATTTTCGGTGTGTGGAAGGCTTTGAAGCCAGAGTACCCAGAGAGCACGGGGAGGAAAGGTGTGAGCAGATATTCAAACCCAAAACCTCTTGACTGTAAAGCTAACCATGAAAGGACAGTGCTACAGATAAAAAATAAAAAAAAGTAAAAAAGTACAG
The DNA here is from genome assembly GCF_054856555.1 of Leptonotus elevatus. Lineage (NCBI taxonomy): Eukaryota > Metazoa > Chordata > Actinopteri > Syngnathiformes > Syngnathidae > Leptonotus > Leptonotus elevatus. Next base: position 3,394,737 of record NC_141242.1, on the reverse strand, counting down.
ATAAAAATGTTAAAATGTAATCAGTAAAAGTAAAACGTAGTCTGATAAATAAGTATTCAGCAAAATACAAATTGACAGAAAAAAAAAGCTACAGCAAAGTATTTGTATTTTATTACTTCCTATCATCGGCAACAAGTAGTATATAAAACTATATACTAAGTGCAATTTCTGGAGAAATTGCGTGGGAATGCGGAAAGCTGAATGCTAAGAGTTTAATGCATGTGGAATGCTTATGAAGTAAATTGAGAGATACATTATGAAATTAAGACCTCCTGCTTGCTGGACACTTTACCAACTGTGCCACCAAGCAGTATCAGACACCTGGTAATGATGATAAGTTACATGTATGGAAGTGGGCTTGGAAAGTGATACTTAGAAAAAGTTCAATGTCTGTCCCATTGTAAATGAATGGGAAAAGGTTTATATGTAACGTTAAATTGTGCGAATACTGTAAGTAATGTGGAATCAGATGCCCCGGGAGGCGTGAATTTTGGAAGCAAGTGGAAATTTGAACAGTGTAAATCAAAGTATTATGTGGGAGTTGTTACGCAGCAAAAAAGTGTGGAGAATAAAATTCACAATAACACATATGTGGGAACGCTTCATTCCACAATTACATTTTGAAAGTAAGTGCAACTATTAATTATTTTTCTCCCACATGGTTGCCTATTTATGGAATGAGCATTTAATGTCTTGGGTTTTCCCTGTCCTGTATTATCACCTCATCGTGGCTGAGAGTGTTTATTCCGCTATGGTGAGAATGCACCCCATGGCAGCATGCCCACCAATCTGTTGATTTTAAGGGACCAGTCTCATGGGAAAGTCCTTAACACTAACAACCTGTTACTATTTCCAAATCACCTTCAGAGTGTCCCTAAGAGCTTCTGTATCAGGAGCTGTCACGTGGTTTATGGAAAGCCCCCCCTCTCCATATATCTTGTAAAAGTTCAGGGGAAACCCACGTTACGGAAATGGCTGTCTTTGGCATTGATCCAGTGTAATTTTGGCTGTGCAAGAGGAAATAATTGACTTCCTTCATGGCTTCCTGCATTTGCTGAGGGGCCTCAGAGCACAGTTGAATGCTAGATTTGCATACCATTGGATACATATCAAGGATGAATGTCCTCAGAAAGGGTTATGACTGATGAACTACTTAAAGCTGAAGTAGCTTCTCTGGAGCAGGATGCTAGACAGTAAACAGTAGTCACACAGTAATGCCTAACAAAACTATAATCTAATCCTGCATTTGCTGGCGTATTTTGGTCTCATTTCAATGTAGTAACACGCTTTGATTGATTGGTGGATGGGTTATGACAGAATTAAGAAAATGCCTTCTCCTTTGACTTAAGGTTTGTATCGAGATAACATGTAACCTTTTGGGTTTTTTTCTTCACAGAATCCTACTTTGGGGACAGTTTCTGCAGTATCCAAACCTTTCAAGATGTTTCCAGCTTCCATGTGACACTAAAGATGAAGACGAGTCGGAGAAGTGGCCTACTGCTCCTCGCTGCTGGAATGGAGGATTACTTGTTCATTGAGCTCCTAAATGGGAAAATACAAGTGAGTAGATGACTGGGGAGAAGGATTTTTTTCTGAAGCAGTACACAAACAGAAGCATTACTGTCACTGTGCACTGATTATGTAGTGGTACACATTACTTCCTTTCATGAAGCTAGCGCAGGTATGGATCTTGGCCAACGCCGATTTGCATTGTTAGTGTATTAAAGGATTGCATCCAAAAGAACATCCGGCATAAAAAACTGAGCCGTAGAAATTGTTGGAACAACCTGTCTTGTTGAGTCCCACCGTGATTGGAGAAATGCCAAAAGGCAACAATATCGCTGCTGTAACTGTCAAGGACCATAACCATTTCACACTGATAGTTTGGTGAAGTTCCTTAACAATCAGTCGCTCATGCTCACGACAAGCACAAGGCTACATTAAAAAGCACCATGTAAATCCTAATCATTGATGATAATTTTGACACAAATGTCATTTTTCCGTAGGCTCGAATGAACATGGGCGCAGGCGAGGTGACCCTGTCATCATCACAAGGTCTCCAGCTGAACAACCTTCTGGAACACAAAGTTTCCCTCACGCTCCAGGATGCCAAGCTCACCATAACAGTTGACGAGCTCTTCTCCACATACGTCCCTGTTAGCGATGATGGGGGGGAACTGAACATTGACCAAGGCATTTGGCTGGGAGGAACCGGCGACCTTGACACTCCCTACCTTAGCAATGCCATTCCGCCTTTCCGTGGCTGCGTGACCAACGTCAAATTCGAATCCCATGAATTTGATATTCTCGGCACACTCTTTAAACAATGCCATGACACGAAGGAATCCTGCAGCAGCGAGTTTGAAGCAGGTGACGGAGAGGCGACCAGTTTCAGCACTCCAGATTCTTTTGTCTCCTTTCCCACTTGGAGTGGGGCGAGTGGAGCTCCAAGAGTTTTGGAATTCTTGATGAAAACTACCATTGAGGATGCCCTTCTTGCATTTCACCCGGGGAGAGAGACAGACTTTATCGCTATTGGTGTTGTGAAAGGCTATCTCAAAGGTGTGATAGACTACGGCAAGGGCATGGAGGTGCTGGAGAACAATGAGGTGCAGCTGGATGATGATCAGTGGCATAGAGTTAAGGTCCAAGTCAGTCAGGATTCGTTTGACATTAACATAGACAGCCAGATCGTCTCCCTTCCTCTTGACTCTACTCAAAAATTGGACTTGGTGGGAAATTTGTATTTAGGAGGCGTTCAGGCTAAAATGAAGGATGTCTTTCGTGAGAGTGACTTATTAAATCGTGCAGAAGAAGAGATGACCGCCGAGTCGTTTATCGGATGCTTCGGAGAGATCAAAGTCAACCAGAAAGATAGAAGCCTGCAGGATGCACTAGTGACCAAAGATGTTCATGTCAAATGCGAAGGAGAGGACTATGACTATTCCAGCTACTATGACATTGACACAACAACAACATCCCCACCGCCTCGCACTAAATATGTTGATATTGAAACTACAGAACCACATTGCTACCCGACAGATGACATGCCAGCGATATTCAAAAATGTGACCAAGCTCCTTGATGTAACACCGTTGCTTGTGCCAGAAGGCGGAGAGGTTTTTCTTGACATTGACCACCTGAGCCCGACATTTGACCTTAGTGCTGCAGGTATGCGTCAGTCCCAGATCATCTTTTCTCTCAAGACTGACCCGTGGTATGGACTGCTTGACATGAATATCAACACAAAACGCACACAAAAGTTCACCCTTCTGGATGTCGTCAACCAGAAAATCAAGTATATGCACGATGGACATGAAAGACATGCAGATCGGATTCACCTGGAGGTGGTCGCGAGCAGTATCGATGGCTACCTCCCTGAATGTCTTAAAACACCACAAAGTTATGTGCTGCCAGTTGAAATCATGCCCGTCAATGACAATGCACAACTGAGTGGAGGAGAAATCACCATTACAGAGAATGGCAGGACTCGCTTGAACCCTGAGCTCATCAAAATCAAAGATTCAGATTCCCGCTGTGACAAGTTGGTGGTAAAAGTGACATCTGAGCTTTCCGTTGAAACTGGTTATCTTGAGAAAAGTCAAGAACCAGAACAAAGCATCACAGAGTTTACGTGCAGGGATCTAAAGGAAGGGAATATCTATTATGTGCACAAAGGGGGCGAAGCCAATGCCATTACCCTGGAAGTATCGGACGGTCAATCTGTCAGTCACTCTGCAACTTTCAAGTTGGCCTTGACACGTCCACACATGACAGTCGTTACCAACACGGGACTCCTCTTAGCTCAAGGTAGCAACGCTTCTGTCGGCATTCACAATTTGGCAGTCCTCACGCATCCTCGCAATGCAGATGTCATTTATAACGTCACGCAGCCACTCCTATATGGGGAACTGAAGATCATGACGAGAGACGGGCTGTTTAAACCAGTCACTGAGTTCCATCAGTCCGATCTGGATCAAAACTACCTAAGATACTTCAGCACAGATTCCAGTGACCAAGAAGACGTTGTTGTTGAACGCATTCAGTTTGACACACACCTGGGAACGTTCTCCCTCAGGAATAACACATTTTCAGTCAAGGTCATGCCTTCTCCGGTAAAACTCTCTACCCTTGTGCCAATGAAGATGCAGGCTGGTGAAGAGATAATCATTGGATACACTGAGCTTCAAGCTGAAGTGAAAGGGAGAAACCCAGACCCGGAAAGTGTTCAGTTCATTCTTGTCAAGCCTCCAACACTGGGTAGTCTCCAGATACTGGACACAGAGATGAATGAAGGTGACACCTTCACCCAGAGAGACATTTTGGACAATTATATCAGCTACAAAATGGTAGTGCGAAGAGCAGTTGACACTACAGATCAATTCCAGTTCAAAGTCTTTGCAGAGGATCAATACTCTCCCTTATATACATTCCCAATCAGCATTCTTGCAGATTCTGATGCTCCCGTCCTGACCAATGAGGTGCTAAATGTCCTACATGGCAGTGAGCAGGTTTTAAACAAACAATACCTTTGGATGGAATCAACCGGCTCTTCAGATTTTATGTTCCAGATCAATGAAGAACCAAAGCATGGGCGACTCATAAGGGACTCCCCTGAAGGGCAGCCTCGATTTGAAGGAGCAATTCGAGTGTTCAGTAATGAAGACCTCCAACTTGACAGACTCATATACCAGCACGATGGTTCCAGGACCGACAAGGATGAATTCCACTTCACAGTATTTGATCAGGGAGCAGACAAGTTTGGGGTTCAGGAAACAATAAGTGATATTTTCAGAATATCTATCCAAAGTAAGAATGAACATGCCCCAGTGCAGGTTGTGGATAAAGCGTTCAATGTTGTCCGCCATGGACAGCGCCTGCTAACAATTGATGATATCGAGTTCAAAGATGATGACTTGGGTTTTAATGATTCTCAGATTGTCTATGCTCGTGAGGGTATTCTTTCTGGCAATATTGTCGCCGCACACAATCCCTCACAATCCCTTTTCCGCTTCACCCAAGCCGACATGCGAGGTAAAAGGGTTCTCTTTATTCACCAAGGAGCAGATCAGGAACGCTTCCCGCTGCAAGTGTCTGACGGCTTTCACAAGACAACCGTTCTGCTGCATATTCAAGCTGGCGAACCCTACCTGAGAGTGGTGAACAATACAATCATTGTCATTGACCATGGAAGCACCAAGACTCTGGACACGACATTGCTGAGTGCCGAGTCCAACATGGACATCAGGGATGAGGGTGAGATTAAGTTTCAAGTGACATCACCCCCCAGTGACGGCAGGATTATCGTAAGTGGAATTGAGGCGCAAGAATTCACCCAGGAGGACCTAAAAAAGGGTGTCGTTTCCTATGAACATAATTACGAGAGCCTGAGGTCCAAGGATGCCTTCAGCTTCAAAGTCCAAGCCGGAGGAAAATCTGAGGAGGGTACATTCAGAATTAAAATATTCAAACAAGGTTACCTATCAGAGCCTGAAGTGATTACCAACGCCGTCATCATTTCCTACGAGGGCGAGCACACTGTCATCAACTCGGATTTTGTCAAGGTAATTCATCCCTGTAAAAATGTCATGTTGAGTAAAAAAAAACTATGCTTCAATTTGTTTAGGTTGCACGTGTTTGAGTCAGGCAAGCGTGTGATAATTATTTTTGTCTTCGGGGATATATATATGTTTATTTGATGTGATTCGGGCAGCTTTTATCAAACAGCTCACTCGAGCAATGCCTCGTCTCTAATCTACATCGCAGCCACATGAAAGCAGCACTAAATGTGACGGCACAGCCACTGCTTTTAATCTAGTTTATGTACTAAATTGCAGTCTATTAAGTGTGGAAAACAGAGCACTGTGTATCCCGTGGGGAGCTTCCTGAAGCCCACTGTAATTTGTAAGAAGGGCCTGCCTGCAGTTCATCTGGAAAGCAGCTAATGGGATTCAAATCATCCGTCAAGTCTAAACGCATTCTCATTTTACAGTATGTAACTTGACTTTCCGAAAGATGAAGAACAATTTTGATAGCAAAATACTTAAGACCAAAGTATACATACTTCTCCAATTTGTTCAGTCTCTCTGCCTTGATAGTACTTTCCAATGGTAAAATATTGACTTGGCTTATGGAAGTGCACCTAATATGTTTCCAACAACACTATGAAATGCAAAGTAGTGTGATGTGAAATATAGTGAAAAGGGAGCCATGACTGCTAAACAGGCTTTGGTCTCCGTGGAGCTGATTAAAAACTTCTCCGAGTTGGATGACCATAAATCTGTCTGTGTGTAAATGTGTGACATGACACGGTCTCCACCCGTGTCCCAATTTCTCACACGAGTGTTAATGAAGTTGAAAGTGGGGTTTTTTTCCCCATGCTTTACTGACAGGAAATACCACCCATCCAATTTAAATACACCGGCCAGGATTTGATTTACTCTGTTACCAAGTTCCATGCTATCGGTCAGGGTTCCCCTATTCCGGTCCTAAAGGTCCAGAGACCTGCTAGTTTTTATATGTTTTCGCCTACCAACACACCTGATACTAAAATCAGGATCGTTATCAGGCATGCTGGCGGAAACATCTAAAACCTGCAGGACTCCGGACCACGAGGACCAGAATTGGTAAACCCTGCTTTAGGTTCAATTAAAACCTTATCGTCGACTATTTCCTTTCCTTAGGTGGAGCAAGCCGACATTCTTCCTACAGAAATGGTGTTCACCATCAAAGAACCGCCTCGCCTCGGTCATGTGGTCAAGTTGACCAACAGCTCAGATGGCACCGACTCGCCAGTCCTCGATTATATTCACTCGTTTACGCAGGATGACATTGATCACGGACGCATCCTCTACGTTTCTGCATCCATCCAGGTGTGTTCTTTAATCTGTGCCATCTGCTGGGTTTTTTTTCAGCATGACGTACTTGAGGTTCCATGTCTTGACAGGGTGTTGACACCTTTACCGTGGATGTCAGCAATGGTTTTACCACAGTGGATGACCTGCGCCTCACCGCCAACATCGTGCCGCGGATCATCCCCGTTCAGTCCCTCAATTTCACTGTGAAGGAAGGCTTCAGCAGGGTCATCAACGACGAAGTCATCAATATCACACATCCCTTCTACAAATCTTTCAACATCGAATTTGTCGTGGACGAGCCGCCAAAACACGGGGAGGTCCGTTTCCAGGATGGAGATGAGCTGACGTATTTCACGTGGGAAGAGGTACAGCACAAGTTCCATGATCAAGTCAAACATTTTCTTTATAATATGTTACACTTCGCCAAAGTATGAAGCTAATTTTGAGGCAACTGCGAGGTCCAGTTACTCATCGCTTTCAGATTTATTGACACTTTCCCGATGGTGAAAATGGTAGGGATAGACCGATTATCAGCTGTGCCGATTATCGGCGCCGATATTCAGCATTTTGACGAATATTGGCATCGGCCATTTTGAGGAATCATACGGCCGAATAATAGATCCATTAAAAAAAAAAAAAACTTGTATATTTATATGATCAGTCTATCTCTAGAAAAGAGCTATTTCTATTTGGAGGAGGGGTTTATTTGCCTGAAGTGAAGTTTGTCAGAACATCTTCATTCATGCTGTTAGAAAGTATCCGAGAGTGTCTGTCCATGTATGGAGGACCAAAACTGCCAAAATTAAAAATAAATAAATGAGTAAATAAATAAATAAATACATGAAAAAAAAATTTGAAAATAAAAACGGATATAAAAAATATGAGGTCTTGTTCACGAGCGGGAGATCGACAGGCGGATCGGTGCAGCGTCTGCAGTGATTCCGAAAGAACAAGATCCCGGATACAAGCGGACGAAATGAGTTTCCTCCGCAGGGTGTCCGTGCTCTCCCTTAGAGATAGGGTGAGAAGCTCGGTCATCCGGGAGGGACTCGGAGCTGAGCCGCTACTCCTCCACATTGAGAGGAGCCAGTTGAGGAGGCTCGGGCATCTGCTTCGGATGCTTCCTGGACGCCTCCCCTGGAGAGGTGTTTCCGGGCAATTCAAAAATGAAATACAAAAAATACATATAAAAACAACAAAAAATATCCTTCAATAATTAAATAAAATTAGAAATAAATACAAAAATACAAATACAAAACTTAATTACAAAAATAAAAATAAATGTCTAAATAAATGTAAATAGAATTAAATATCAATCAATCAATAAAAACGCTCTGCTCTCTCATTTATTTAATTAATTCGACTATGTTTAATTTTTGTATTTAATTTTTGAATTATATTGTTTATAAATCGTTTTTAGTTTCACTTTTATTCATTTATTTCTTTAGTCATTTATTTATTTCTAATTTTGGCAGTTTTGGCCCTCCATATCCATGAGGAGTCACCGTCACTGAACTTTCCCCAGTTACCAGTGAACACAAGTTGTTGTGTTGTGTCTCCCGCCACTTTTAGGAAAAAAATTAAAAACACACGAGCAGTTACCAATGGAAAAAAAGAAAGCCGGAACGTTACCGCATCGTTTAGCTCGTCAGACAGATATCTTGGGCGCTCCCACATCCAGCCCCGGCCCGCATCTTTCTCGTCGCTCTCTCTAGCGAGTCGCTATGCTTCACTTCTGGAAAAACTGACGCTGGGTTTTGAGCGCCTGCGGCCAAAATAAACCGGCGGCGCGCATTCCTATAATAGAGTTTCATACAAACCACCCATGCTTTGCGGGCTGCCAGACCCGCCGCGTGTACGGCTCTCCGAAATCACAATGAAAAACTCCATGGAGGGGAGGCCAGCATGGGCATTGATATGATCTGCCGCTATTGAAAGACAAAGCTCATTATACTGCCTCTCGGAAATGTTTTATGTGTGCAGCGTGTGCACTTCTCACTTTTTATTGCCACGCTCCCAAATGAACAACACATTGAGCCATTGGAGCCAACTGTAATTTTTGACTTTTTTCCACAAGTTGAACAGTTCCAAGCTCCTCTCTTGGACACCGGCAGATAGCCGTGTGTGTGTGTGTGTGTGTGTGTGTGTGTGTGTTTGAGTGTGCGATCATGTTCTTGACTGGGGTTTGTGGAGGTTATACGAGTCAACAGTATCAGAGAATGACTCGTATTGGATGATCCACAAGGAGGTGAACTAAATCAGACGTGTCAGCTCACAGCATGGGATCCGTTCTTGCTAATCTCGTTTTTCTCCTCCAATAGACCTTCTCTCTTAAATCGGTGATTCCCGTGGGGTGTACAATGAAAGCATTGGGACACTTCAGATGCTATTTCTGGAAAAGACTTTCGACAGAATTTTGTGTATCCATATGATTTTTTTATTCCCATTTGTGGCAATACAAATCACTGATGTTTGTTTGATGTTAATTCCGACACCAATCCCATCCAAGGATATCTTGTAGTGCTGTCATATATTAAAAAAAAAAAAAAAAAAAAGGGAATCGGTGAATCTACCGATTATTCAATCGATTAACTCATTCACTCGCAGCCCCACAAGCAATCCTCAGTGAATGCACTGAAGACTGTACTTCGCTCGTCCCCGACATTGCCTCTGAGACAAGATTTATCACTTCAATACGCTTTCTTGTGCCAATTGCTGTACTACTTCATTTGGAGAGCAATTTTGTGGCATCTAAAGGAGTTCTCCAGTGAACAGCTAGGAATAGGTTGCACAAAAAAAAAAAAATAGATATGCAAACATATGCAACACGCATCATAAGTAATTATATCAGATCATTATTAAAACTGTAAGGCTAGTGAATGTCAGACAAATAATTCAGTTAAGTCAAAGTGAAATCAAATAAATGATCATGTACTCTGTAACGCTGACTTGACTTTTGTGACTGTGCTCCCTCGGTAATGACCTAGTTTGTTATTCTAGAAGCAAAGCCATCATATGGGATCCATTTGGCACTTCCCGCTCCCCGAAGCGTTTCCACTCATCGGAGCACTTTGCCGGCTTGTATCGAGATAAATGTACGACTGTCGTCTTTGGCGAGTGGTCTGCCAGATCACTGTCTGAAGTGTCAAAATGGCTCCAGTCGAACAGGACTTCAAGGCTAAGCGACAAGAAGCGGGGCGAGAGATGTGGCGCTTCCTTTCTTTTGTATGCATGCAGGCGCCGGAGTGGACCCGGCCTGCCGCAGGTAGCGCTTTCCATGGCGGCTTACTTGTCAGCGGATGACGGATTCCTTTGTGTTTAAGGTCTCCTCCCCACAGAGACGATGTTACTTGTCCCTTTTGCAGGCAGACATTACCGGCCGATTATTACTTTCTGTCTCTGTGCAGCACAGCAAATAATAGCTCTGACTGCAAAACTGCATGCTCTCCCAGAAGTCACTCTACATTTCCGATATCGTACACTTCGGGTGTCATTCGGACAGATGTGAGGCCAGCACCACTTGACAGCTTAGACGTTGTGACGTTCGTAAGCACATCGGATATTTTTCTTTCCTCGACCGCAGTTTGAGAAGATTTACGGCGATCACACTGCCCCAATGCAATAGTATAATTTCTGTTATTCATCACCACGAATGAAATAACCAAACTCCTAGAAAAGGCGTTCACAGCGTGCTCAAGCTTTACGCATACCTACTTTAGTTGTTTTCAGCAGTGGTGGCAGTAAAATATAGAGGACCAAAACTGACAAAATTATAAATAAATAAATAAATAAATGCAGATATAAAAATATAATTCAAAAATGTAATTCCAAAAATGTATCTAAATGGAAATAAAAACAATATATATAAATAAAAGTAAAAAAATATTTTTAAATTTTTTTAAAACGAGATAAAAAATGTAAAAATACATATAAAAATAAATGTGGAAACAAATACAAAAATCATTGCAAACTGCCTTTCAATGGTTGAGTGAGCGGGTAGGCGGAGTCCAACCCAAGACACGCTTAGGACCGCCCCCTCATTTGAATAACATTTCGACCTGACAGAGCGTTTTATTTATTGATTGATATTTAATTATTTATATATATTTTTATATTTTTATTTCCACATTTATTTTTTGAATATCGTTTTTCTTTTATATTTATTTTTATTTATTTGATTTTATTCATTTATTTATGTATTCATTTATTTATTTTTAATTTAGTTTCATTGTTTCAATAATGTATTTCCATGTATATTTTTTTTATTAAATTTGTAAATGATATTTTTTATATCCGTTTTTAATTTTCACTTTTATTCATTTATTTATTCATTTATTTATTTATGTTTAATTTTGGCAGTTTTGGTCATCCATACTAACAGACCTTCTTACATTCATTAAAAATTCAACTCCAAAGCCCCAAATCTCAGACCTGTTAGCCAAACATGTTAACCACCATCTTATCATGCTGCCCGAATCTCAACATATTTAAAACGACGTAGTGCGGCGTGGAGCTGTCATTGTTTTGTTTTGCAAGGCCTGTGAAATGTGACAACGTCTGTATGCAATCCTTTCTGTCCGCCGCAGATAAAACTCGGACACATCTACTACGTGCACGACAGCAGCGAGAGCACCGAGGACAGCTTCATCATCTCCGCCTCGGCTTATGAGATCGACCGCCGCAGCCTTCCCGTCACCGTTGCCGTGACTGTCAGGCCAGTCAACGACGAGCCGCCGAAAGTGACGCGCAACACCGGCCTGGAGGTAATGTCCTGGAAAGTTCCCGCCGCTTTTATCTACCTCGACGCATTCGCTGGTGAAATGTTGCAGACGGAAAATCTTTACAGGCTGAACTTTTAGTTTGTTTTGCTGTCTCTGATGATGATTGAAGCTGGGCAGGAAGAGGAAATGTCCAATATTTAAAGCCTGCAAACGTGAAGAAACTGTAGGCCAGTTAAGTAGGGAGACCGGGGCTAGTTGTATCCCTTTTTATATTTTTATCTATTTCTTGAAATCAATACATCATATATAAACAAAATGTATACCAGATGAAAGACCAGTATTAGGTATATTTTTGGTATTCATATAATTTTCATACTTTGTGCCAGTGCAGAGTTATAAGCCATCAAATAGAGGGAGTAAACATGTGACATGTTGCCCCACTAATGGATAAGTTGTCACACTATATGGGGTAAGACGTCACACTGGATTTTGCAACTAATAAAGGACAAAATTATCCATTTTCTCCTATTTTTGGGGGGGGAGGTTTGTTTGCTTTTTACAGCTAGAGAAATTGTTTGTCATTGATCTTGAAAATGTATTATATTCATTGAGCAAATTTTAACATAAAATATTATGAAACAGATGAATGTCCTTAGGAACTGCTGGCATATAGGTCATAGCTCTGCCTGTGTTGCCTCCCTTAAACTGGAAATTTGAGATTAAATTGAATAAAAAAAAATAAAGCATTTCGGTTAATGGATTGATGGATGGTTCATTCATCCTGAAACTTAATCTAGTCCTGACATTGGCATACTGTAGTTCCAACAACAACTGGAAAACCCATTTTTAAACAATGAACCAAAACCTAGCAAATTAATTTCCTCACTCTTCAAACTCATCATCTGGGCAATTCCGGCATATGTAAACCAAGTTGCCAGAGGTGCATTTTTCATTAGCCCATTTTTTGCATATGTGACAACAAACCCCAAAACGACTGAGAAAAGTTGCCCCAAACTACCATGCTGGCTAATACTTGCTCTAGTTTAAAGTTAGCTTAAAACAGAGCAATGACTGAGGCATGACAAGATGCCTAAATCTCTCTTCTAACGAGTCCACGTGATTTGCTGCTAGAATTTGTCTATATACGACACCTGTTTCAAAATATATGAAGTTGAAAAAAATGTACTTTGGGTTGGCAAAACAGATAACTGGCACTCATCTCAGCTCACAATGTGCTATTCTCTTCTCAGACAGTACACAACCCCTGACCATTTATAGGAAGAAAACTAGTATTCCACTTTTTCGTTGCGCCCTTTGGTGGAGAAGAAAATTGCAATGTGACAACTTACCCGTGATACAACTATACCCTCGGTCTCCCTACTGTGTAACATGAACCCCAAAATAGAGCGAAATACGAAGATTTTTTATTAACTAAATAAAGCAGTCAAACGGATTACTTTTGAGTTGTGGTCCAAGTTTGGAAGAGTCCCGCCATAGTTTGGAGTGTCGGCAAAAGTCAGGAGTAATCAGCTCCCGCAACTGGAAAGCAAGTGTGTCATTCAGCCCATTCCGTCCGTCCCTCCTCCTGCGGCCGCGCGTCTCCCCGGCAACCCATATTTTAGGAAAAACCGCCAAAGCGTCCGCCATTTGATGATGAGGTCTCCAACGTCCGTCGGTGGCGCGTTGTTGTGATGCGGCCGCGCGCTGCGTGTAATGCGATATCGCGGCGAGTGCCGCTCGCGCTGATTTAAAGCAGGAAGTGCGTGCGCGGTGACCTCTGAAGCCCGCCATCACACGATGATGACTAACATGGGCTCAACTCGGCCGCTGTTCTCACTCACCGTTTGGCATCGTCGGCTGGTCTTCTTTAGCGGTTACACCAGGGGTGGGCAACCTACAGTCAATTGTTGTTAAATATTATGGTCAAAATTACTATCAATCTAAAATTACTATAACTTTCCTAACTTTTTTTCACAAGATTAATTTAAGAATGAGCACGACTCAACCATTTTATCTTTGGTAGAATACATTACCAGTAACTAGAGTTGACAAACGATTACTTTTTTTTAATCAGATTAATCGCTTAATTACAAAAGGCTTTTTTTAATCAAAAAATTTTTGCCCACCAAATTTAAAGAGCACCTGTTATGTGTTAATTTTTTCGACATTTCATGTTTTGAGGACGTCTTCAAAATTTTGCATCCACTGCACATGCTCATCCTCCTCTTTTTCTAATCAGTTAATTACTTGCATAATTTAAAAAGGGAAAAAAATACCCCAATAGTTTGACACACGCAAACATTTATTAAATGCTTTACTTTGTGCTTATAATTATGTTTATTGTTCAAACACAACCCGTGCTACCTTTAAACTAAAAGATTATCTGTAGTCAAAATTAATAGTGCGATTAACCTGCGTTAGTAAATGATTAATGCGATTTTTTTTGGGGGGATGAATTTATTAATTAACACTTTAACTTTGACAGCACTACCACAAGTATTTTTTATGACAAAGGTGTTCTGATCAGGGCTTATTGTTGCCGATTCTGATACAGATCTTGATTCGCTTTATCCTCCTCACCCACAAATTCTGCCAGATTCAATTAGATCTTTATTTTTTGAAGGCAGTCCAACAAGAACAGGAATCTTTTGGGGGATATCTGGCAGCGCTTATTTAAATACAACACGTTTTTGTCAGCTCGGGTTTGCCTGCTGAAGTTGGTAACTTCAACTATCGCTTAATAATTTACTAGGATTATGAAATGTTAGTAAAAACTGACAAATGTTTTTGACTAGTTCGGTGGGCAACAATTTTTCCTGGTCACGAGACAAATTTGCCACTTGTTGCTAGGCAGAATTCATAGACAACAAGAAGCCAATTTACAAAAGAAATGATCTATAACACACCACAAACCGATCAAGTGTGGTTAATAGGACTCCATCTTAAAAAGTAGAACGACATGGTCGTTTTTAAGGATTAAGAAAAGAAAAAAACACTCACTTACTCATTCCCATCATGGCTGCAGGCGCAGACTGAAGTTGGTGTCATAATGTTGAGGTTATTCTTCATTTCATTGTTCCACTTTTAACAAAGTATGCGCAGGGCAAAGTCCAGATTGAGGAAAGGATGTTTTCAACGAGAAGGGAGCCTCAAAGACGAGAGGAAGCATTCAAACATGTTTTACGACTCGAGTATTTAAACGTGTGCCGCATTCATATGTCTGTTTGAGGGAGGAAATGTCATTCATTTCGTGTCATCTTTTTGGTTTTATGTCGTCCATTCGTTTGACGTTGAAGAAGCATCGGTCCATTCATTTGTAAAAGAGCACCTGGCTGGTCGAGCGGTCTTATTCATCACAAGGCATGCGCTACATATTGTAGGGCGGTCCGAAGTCGCCATCTACTGTCAATTTCCGGAACTGCAAAATGACGTCACGACGTCGCCTCATGAGTTCCACCTACTTTGCGTCACTTCATTTCAGTCTTTTAAAGAGTAAAATAAATGCCAGCGTATATTTTTTATCTGTATTTTATTCTTTTAGTGTATGTTTCATATATACAGTATTTTTCTTAATGAGATATACTGTGCGCTGTTAATGTTTTTTATGCTCAAATAAAACATTAGCTTTATATAAGAAATAATAATAATAAAATTATTATTATTATTATTATCATTATTACTATTATTATTATTTAAAAAACTTTTGTTATTACAAAAAAGTACACAAGTTTCGTTTTTGTTTTTCATAAAATTGTAATAATCATAATTCTGATATTGGTTGTTGTAATTTAAATGTGTTTTTATACTCAAATACAATATGTATTCAGTACAACCCAATTAGATTAATTAAAACGTTTTTTTTTAATGAATAAATGAAAAAAAACTTCCTAGATTGAGCACTTATAACTAATAAATAGCATGCGCAAACAAAAAAAAACCTTTTACAGATATTTAAAAAAAATTAAGACATATAGAATGTAAAAATACAAAATAGACATATAAAGACTTATACATAATGTAAAAATACAAAACATTTAAAAAATGTATGTGCAAATGTAATAATAATAATACACCCCCCAAATACTTATCCTCAAACCTGAGGCTAAGCACAATGGATGGACAATGGATGTATGGCTATCGGGAATATATTGAGTAGACATATGTTTAATAGATAATACGTATATAAATCAATCATCAATAAACAAAAAATAATGGTGAGATATTAGTTTCACATTGAAATGATTGTTTCCACCATTTTACATATTTCCGAACATCCATTTTCCACTCCATCAAATAAATTCCCCTTCGGATGTTGCATTTTCATCCGTGCCTTCTCCCCGGTCTCCCGCCAGGTCCTCGCCGGCGAGGAGGCCGACATCACGTCCAGCATTCTGAAAACCGAAGACGCCGATACCCCCGCCGAGGACGTGTACTACAACGTGGAGTCGCCCGCCAACGGGATGGTTGCGTTCAAAGACTTCCCCGAGGAGGCGGCTGTCAATTTCACCCAGGCCCAAATTGACAACGGGGAGATGATCTTCATTCACGAGGGTGAGAGGACTGGCACACAATTGAGCATTATGAGCCATGCATGCTTTCAGACTCAACTCTTGTGTGACTCCAGGTGAGGAGTCTGGTGGTTTCAGCTTCACGGTGACAGACGGCGAGCACACGTCTCCCCTTTATAGATTTGTGGTCACGGCCAGGCCCCTCACCATCACCATGGAAACGCAAGAGGAGCTCATGGTGTTTCCAGGTGAGACGTCCACATGCTGCTAAGTAGTGAGCAGAGAACAACTTTAGGTTGAAATACAATCAAGAAGCTTTTAGGGTAGATGATAGCGTGTTGTTTTTATTTAGTGTTTGCATTCATTTTTTCATTATTCAGTTAATTCTATTTTGTATTTTGTATTTTTTTTTTACATATGTATATGTGTGCGTGCGAAATAACTGCATCCTAATATAAATGTATTAGGATGCCGTTATTTTTCAAAAAAAATTTAATTCATGTATTTGTTAATATTAATATTCTGCTGTAATTAATTATTCTTACAGTCTAATTTTAGAATGTGGTCAAATATGTATTTTCCTTTTTTAATTTTAATGATTACTATTGTATTATAGTTATTATTAGTAACAATGTTTCAGTATTTTTTTCCCAATTATCAAAATTGTAATTTATGATTATTTATGCATTTGCAGATTTAAAAAATATATATTTTTAATTCATGTATTTGTTAATATTAATATTCTGCTATAATTAATTATTCTTACCGTTTAATTTTAATGATTACTATTGTATTATAGTTATTATTAGTAACAATATTTCTGTATTTTTTCCCCAATGATCAAAGTTGTAATTTATGATTATTCATGTATTTATTTGTATTGAGATGTACATAATGGGAGAGTTCAAATTATTTAAAACATTTATGTTATGTTATTTTATTGATTATTATATTGTTAAGTTTTTTTTACTTTTAATTTAACTAATTAAATTAATTGATAATGTATTACTATTATTATTATTATTATTATTATTATTATTATTAATTTAACAATTAATTATTAATTATTAAATGTGTTACTTTATATAACTTCTTTATTTTGGTATGTAGACACATTTTTATTACTATTTATTTCTATCACAGTATGTTTGTTCAAGATGGGAAAACATTTCATTCTTGTCAACACTTTTACAGTTTACTGATTGCAACTACTCTGTAATGAAGTTTGTCAAATCGGACTTTAAAGTGTAATTTGAACAAGATAAACCTCCAAACAGATTTTTTTTTTCCAACTTCACTATTCAACTGAGTCCTTTCTACAAATGATGAACATTTAAAAAAAAAAAAAAAGGGAAAAAAGGTGATTTAATATTGTCAACGCTTGAGTATTTTCTAACCTACTAAAAACACATCACATGTGAAATGATATAAAGCATACACTAAACGGACTCTGGCGTCTGCTTAGCGACACTGGCTGGAAGTTAATTTTACACTGATTACCGCGTATGTGCGTGCGCGTGTGCCCGCAGGAACAAGGCAGCCTATCACGAGTGCCAATCTGGGTGCCATGACTAACGAGGACGGAAACGAGATCAGCTATTCGCTGGTCCATCCTCCTCGTTTGGGAAGACTCATCCTGGCCAACGACAAGAACCAAATGGAGGAAATCAGCCGATTTTCCCAAACACAGGTGACTTTAGGAATTAAGAATTAGAGCGCCGTATTTCTTGCCTCGCTGAAATTAGCCAGTCGAATGAGCGACTATTTTAATTTTATTAAAAGGTTTCTAAATCGTTTTAGGTTGTTGTTTTTTAAATAAGGAGTATTTGTCAAGTTTATAATAAATAGCCTGATAGGTGATGCTAAATTGTAAAGAATTTGGTTACATCATTGCGTATGAGCACAGCACGGCGAGAGAAAAAAAAGTGTGATGAAGGTCCCGCCCCCACATTTTGGCACCCTTTCACATGGATGCCACTTAACATTGGTAGAAAACCTCACAAAAGGAGCTTGAGACTCTGCAGTCCATTAAATGGTGGACAGAGAATAGCATTGAAGTGATTTGAAGTGGTCATTTTAGGGTCATTTTGGCCCTTTACGGGGGTCTTTTGAAGATGATTTGTCCAAAACAAGCTCAGGACAGAACAACCCAATTGAATAAATGTCAGCTGGCCAAGAAAAGTAAATTTTTGTTCCATTTGAGCCCAAAACAAATCATCTTTATTGTTTTAAAACCTTGCATGATTTATTTTCAGTGTTTTATGATGTTTTTGTTACGAAAGGCCTCGGTGGGTGATTATGAGCAACACGCCTCCACTCCAGTTACAAAGAAAAGCAAGAAGACAGAAAAAAGGAATTCATGTGTTCATCTTCATCAACTAACAGCAACGTCTCTTTTGCAAACAGCTGAGAAGAACCGCCACTATTTGATTATTTGAGTTCTTCGGTGTGTTTGTGTGTGCGCATATTATTTGACTTGAAGGTGTGTTTGAGCGAGAGAAAGAGTTGAGTTCAGGACATAGGAACCTCAGAGAAATAAACACAAGCCGCCACATTCCGATGCTCAGTCTTGAGACGCCGTGCGCCAATTTCACTGTACTTCTTTTCGACGGCGGCGGAAAAATGTCAGCTGAGCTCTCCAAAATAACTAAAAATAATTAGCTCTGCTTAAGACAAACAGAGATATTTCAGTTGTCATGCTAGCTCGCAGGTAAAGGAGCACCATGGGAGCTAGCTAGGTAACTAGCTTGTCTTCAGAGGTGGCAAATCCAGGTCCTGAAAGCAAAAACCCTGCCACAGTTGCCTTTAGCCCCTGGTGCTAGCTTACCTGCGAGCTAGCACAACGGAAACAATTAGCGATAAGGGCTAAAGGGCTAAAGTCAAACTGTGACAGGGTTTTTACTTTCTGGACCTGGATTTGCCACCTCTGAAGACAAGCTAGTTACCTAGCTAGCTCCCATGGTGCTCGCTTACCTGCGAGCTAGCACAACGGAAACAATTAGCGATAAGGGCTAAAGTCAAACTGTGACAGGGTTTTTACTTTCTGGACCTGGATTTGCCACCTCTGAAGACAAGCTAGCTACCTAGCTAGCTCCCATGGTGCTCCTTTACCTGCGAGCTAGCATGACAACTGAAACAATTAGAGATAAGGGCTAAAGCAAGGTTTTTACTTTCTGGACCTGGATTCGCCACCTTTGAAGACAAGTTACTGTCCAAATGTACGTTCTAAAGTCGCGTCCCTGTTTGTCCTCAGCTGGAGTCTGGAGCCGTCTTCTATGAGCACCAGATGCCCGAGAAGCCCTTCTGGGTGGTGAGGGACTCTGTGGAGCTCATCCTGTCTTCCCAGCCCGCCCCAGATGTCCACCACGTGCTGCCCATCACCGTCTCCTACTATGCGACACATAGCAACATCTCCTCACAGATGTGGAGGAACAAAGGTGAATGTCAGTTTTTTCCGTTATCATGCCAAAGGACGGTCAAAGTGAAATATTTTGCCACTACTCTATAATGTATGATTTACTTCTTTCCTCTATTGTGATTTTTCCGGAAATCACTTTCTTCAGGTGCCTGACTGGCTGTAAAGGTCTTAATGATGGGAGGTATAAGTTGTTTTTACATGAGGTAGCCTGTTTAATTGCCAGCCCAGTTCAAAAGGATCTTTGACGGCTAAAGCCGTCAATGGCAGTAAATGAGTTAAAGCCACCGAACCACTTGTTGAAAACAATTGATCATTGATTCCCAAACACTCCCTGCGATTGGCTGGTGACCAGTCCTGGGTGGACCCCGCCTCTCACCCAAAGTTGGGATAGGCTCCAACACACCCTAAAGAAGACAAACATGTAGAAAATGGAGGGATGGCTGATTCCCATGTGATTGACTGGCAACCTGCCCAGGGCATAGTCCAGGTTTGGGTTTGGTCCAAGTCCCTCTCAGGATAAGCAGTATAAAAATGCATGGATCCATAGGATCGCAGATGTCTCTGGGTTTCCATCACAAGGATTTATCCGTTGAAGGTGGTCTTTCTAAGACTGTCCGCCAAGTTTGCTCATACTGCAGATGAAATAATGACTGAATCATTGTTGGATCTTGTACGCCCTTCGTAATGTGCTCATTGTTTCCACTCAGGTCTGGAAATCGTGCAAGGCCAGAGGAAAACAATCGATGATTCCATCTTTGACGCTTCCAACCTCCAGGCCAGCCTTCCCGAGCCAGATAGCGCAGACGTGGTCTTTGAGATGAAACGTTTCCCTGACCATGGACGTGTCACCCTGGGGGGTCGGGACCTTCCCCGGGATTCGCCTTACTTCACGCAGGCGGATGTGACCCGCAAAGAGCTGGAATACCTCCACGACGATTCAGCAGCCTCCTTTGACAGCTTTTCCTTCGGGGCCCGTCTGAGGTCTCGGGCTGACGGCGTGACGTCCGACTCTGTGGTCCTGGAGGAGATCTTTAACATTTCCGTCAAGCGACGGGGATCTGAGCCCCCTGAGCTCGTCACCATTGACCAGCTGCTGGAGGTTCTGCAAGGATCTATGATCATTGTGACCCGGAAGCATCTGAACACCCATGATGAAGACAGCCCCCCAGATGAGGTCCATTTCAAGGTCACCAAAGCACCAAGAAATGGGCACCTGGTTGACGCCCGCACCATGGACACCCTCTCTGAGTTCACCCAAGAGATGATCAACAACGAGCAGGTGGGCTTTCACAGCGACGGCAGCCTTGCAAACGGCTTCATGGAATTCATTGTGTCAGACGGGGAACATCAGACGGAGCCACAAACACTTCACGTCGGAATCCTAGCTCGCGCCCTTATTCTGGACAAAGCCCCGGAGATCAAGGTGAAGCAGGGAGACGATGAAACTCTGGTGACCGGGGAGATGCTGAAAGCGACCACCGGAGGTCCCGTGGAGGAAGACGTCATCTACAAGATCACAAGTGTTCCCAAGTACGCGGCGGTCATGGTCGACCGGCAACCCACGTCAGCCTTCACCCAGAAACAGATCGACGAAGGAAGAGTCAGCGTGCGCTTTGTCAAGTCCACCTCGCCCCGCGACAGCATTTCATTTGTCGCTCGGAGTCGGGCGGCAAACGTATCATCCGTCCTCAACATCACGGTCCAGCCCTTGGCCAAGATTGCCCAGAATCCTCTACTACCCCAAGACTCACTTGTTCAACTCGACAGGAAGCTTTTGGATGCAACACCTCTGGCGAACAAGACCAGGACCTCGCCTACGTTCACAGTCATCCAGCAGCCACGGGGCGCTCGATTCGTCAGGTCTGGCGGCCCTGGCGCGGGCCAGCCCGTGGACTCATTCAGCCAGCGGGACCTGGATGAAGGGCGTGTTGCTGTAGAAATCCCCAAAAGCTCTTCTGGGTCCCAGGACGGAGTCACTGAGGATGAGGCCCGCTTCTTACTCAAGGCTCACGGGGTCCCCCCAGCAGAGTGTGTGCTTTCTTTTCAAACTGGCCCTTACAACGCCTCTGGTGTCTACCCTGCCACTCTTCTTAGGGTCCCCTCCGAGATCCCAGCAAAGGACAGGAAGAACAAGCCCAGCGTGGGCGTGTACCCCCTTGCAACTTCGGAAAGCCCTCGTTGGAAAGCCAACCAGGACCAACCCCACGGAGATGCCCATACCACCGCGGCCCCCTCTGACAGCGGCTCTCACAGGAACCCCGTGGTTTCTCGACGCGGCAACATCTGGTCCATTCTCATACCCATCCTCGTCATCCTCATCCTCCTGCTTCTGGCAGCCCTCTTGGCATACTACCTGATCCGTAAGAACAAGACAGGCAAGCACAACGTCCAGACGGCAGCGGCGGCCAAGCCGAAAAACGGCGAGGTCGCCGGCACGGAAACCTTCCGGAAAACAGACCCGGCAAATAACATCCCCATGTCCAACATGGATTCCAAAGACGCCGACCCCGAGCTGGTGCAGGACTGTCGGACGACGACTCCGGTCTTGAAAAAGAACCAGTACTGGGTTTGAGACTTCAAAAGCCCTTCAACAGAGGTGGATCCTCAAGTGTCTTCTCAGTATTAAAGACTTCATGCCACAGCAGTTTGATGGATTTTTGTTCTTTGTCGCAAACGGTCGCATACTTATCTCGACTCAACTGTGGACTGATTCTCAGGCAACAAAACACTGAATAGTTGTTTGGCAAGGCGAGAGGCAGTTTCTTATCTTCGAATGCCATGTATATTTATTTGATCATTCCTCTCCGTCAAAGGGCACAAATGACATAAACATGCTCCGTGTTTGCAAAAAAGAAAGTTTTCTAGGTGTGCTCGTCTATTTTAAGTCAAAGGCCCCGCATTACGTGTTCGCAGTCTTCATAGTAGATGAGCTTGCGGTTCATGAGGTGAGCCGTTAAAAGTGTAAATACAGTAAATGATGAAGTCGACACAGTTAGGTCCAGATGTACTTTATATGGACAGTGACCGTTTTTTAAAAATTTGTTTTGCCTTTATCCACCACCACAATGATATAACATAGAATTCCTCAATTTTCATGAGCTTCTTAGGGACCTTTTGAAGGTCACGAAATTGGATATTCTGGCAAAGCATTTCCAGTGAGGAATGTCAAATTTGGTGATGTCCATGTACTTTGGACGTAGCTCCAAAACTCAGACACACATTGGCAGGGGGCTGGACTGGCACACAAAAAAATCGGCCCTGGCATTTTGACTTCTGACCACCCCTGCCTAACACGTAGTTCTGCCACTGCTATTGACTGATTTTGGTTCAAGTTGTTGTGGACTAGTTCCTCTAAATTGTGGGCCAGTCTCTTGGGGTAAAATGCAAGAAATAATAATAAAATGAATAATCATTACAAAGCACTGCATCGGCCCGAAAAGATGTCGGCCCACCAAGCATCTACCCTGTTTGTCAGATGGCCAGTCCAGCCCTGCTCATTGACTATAAATGATTTCCAAGTAAGTTACACTTAAGAGCCTCTCAAATGGAATGGTACAACCTAATTGCAGCTTTCAAATCCATCATGGTGGTGGATATGATCCAATTACCAGAGGCGTCAAATCCAGGTCCACAAACGAACCCGTTTCCTTGCCATTTGTGTCAGCACCCGCGGCTAAAGCTAAACTGTATCAGGGTTTTTTTTTTTACTTTCTAGAACTGGATTTGACACCTCGGCTGTAAATGTATGTTGTGTTTTCCAGAAGATTTCAAACTGCCTTTTGCCTCTTCTGTGCTTTTTAGTTTGTTTCTCAGGGGCTAAATTCAGTTTAACGTCATCGCGCCAAACATTTCAGCAGCTTGTCTTTTTTTGGGGGGGGGGGGGGAAGATTTAATCCTGAAAAAAAATGTAACTTTCAAACTTGAATTTAGCTCCGAGGACCGACCATTTTCTGCTTCTAAAGTTTCTGGTGAGCTTCCTTCACCCGAGCGGACTGGAAGTTTGGTCTTAACCAGATCTGGACAGACGTAGTTTAGAAGCTGCTTGGCGGTGCAGGAGGTGATCGGAATGGACGACGATTCGGTCCAGTTTGCCTCAAAGCATTCCATACTGTATGTAAGCTAAATATAGTCGCGTACTGAGATCATGAGGATTTTTGTTTTGTTTGTTTTGTAATGATGAAGACTTTGACTTCTTTGTTCCTTTCTGATTGGCGAATGTTGATTGGAGGCAAAAAGGTGACGTGGGATTTGACCAGGGGTCCCCTCCCCCCCCCCGAGCTCGCGGACCATTTGCGGCAATGCGACAGCATTTGATTCGATTGTTATGAAAATCCCCAAAATATTTAAGAAACAGATGCTCATAATGTATTATAATGAAAATGTATGTGGTTGTTGTATTAGAATCTCATCAGTTTAGCACGCTTGAATGGGGAAACATTTTCCCCGTGCCTGAACTAGACTTTAAATCATTACTCCACTAAAAAAAGAAGTCAAAGTTCTCGCTCTTGATGCTTTTGTCATAGCGTTAAAAACGTTTTTTTTTTGTTTTTGTTTTTACCATTTACTGAAATGTCTTGACATCTTAAATCGTTGTTATCGTGTTGATTTTTTTTTTCTTTTCTTCCAGTTGGCACAAAGCTCAGGAAGTGATGTGTTCAAGGACACTTTGTATTTCCTGTGAAATGTTTGGGTTTTCTTATTTCTCACTTTTTCCCCTTACATTTGATCCCGTTTTTTTTGTGTAAATAATCTGTCTGTGTGTTTTCGCTGAAATCTAATTAAACGACATTTAATGAAGACTAACCGCCCTCCTTCTCGCTTGCTGCTGCTCCCTTTTGTTTTCATCAACCTTTGTTCATTCATTATTTATTATTTCTTTCATTGCCCTTACATCATCCCATGCTATAAAATATTTGTTTCCCTAAATTCAGCTTCCAGAACATGACGAGCATCCACCTAAGATTTCCATGACACTAATTTAAATAAAAACTCTGATGCAACAAAAAGGCTCTGTTCATTGCTTTGTTCAGTCGCTCGTTTCGTGAGCAGGAGTAATTCTTCAAATGCGAGTCACACGGGTGTATTGGAAGGTGCGAATGTTTGGCGGCGGTGGGCGGGGCCGTAGGCGCACACTGGCAGCCACGCTTCCGTCAGCCTGGCTACTTAAGTAGCTTGCTGCCACCAGGTGCGAATGTGTGAGTGCAAGAATAATGTATCCGTCCCATTGTAAAAGTGTCTTTGAGTGTCTCGAAAAGTGCAATATGCATCCGATGCATTACTAAATGGGTTTAGAGGTCAAATCCATCACTTCGGATTATTAGCATTATTTTTAATTCACTTTGGTACGGTAGTGAGTGGTTAGCACATCTGCCTCGCAGGTCAGAGTTCGTGGATTCAAATCTGGGTGGCTCTTCCTGTTCTTAAGCGAGTTTTCACGAGGTACTCAGGTTTCCTCCCACATTCCAAAAATGTGCATAGTAGCTTAATTGATTTTTTATTTATCTTTTTTGTTTATGCCAAATTTTTGCTAAACACTGGTGATCACCTTGCTGACGGAATTAATAAAATAATCTTTGTAAGGGCAGAATTTTTTTAAGCAACTTTTGTATTGAATCTGTTTTATTTGAATTGCTATTATTACAATAATGTTCATTTTAACAGTAGTTCATTATTTAAAAATAAAAAATAAAATGAGTTATAAAACTATTATTAATCAGTTGTTGTAGTAGCATTTAGTACTGTACACATTTTATTTTATTTTTATTTTTACAGCTGCTATACATCGACCTGACCACCAGCTGGCAGTGATGTACAAGCTTGCCAATGATGTGAAAAAGATTGAACCAACATTCCAGCTTTTTGAGGTGGGCGTGCGTGTGCGCGCGACCAGACCTGACGCGTTTCAGAGCCCAGCTGTGCGTGCGGCGTGCGCGCTGACGTCATCGCCTCTCAACCGCGATTATGCAAGCGATGTCGCTGCAGGATGTCTTTCAAGGGGGAACGCAATCCAGACGTCGTTGTTATTGTTGTTGTTTACTTGCATGTTTGTTTTGTTGAACTCATACGAAAGTCTTTATGATTTTATATTTTGCAGCACGGTATCGCACGCTTAGTTCGCGTTTTTTTATAGGCCCATGAAAATGTGTTAACAATATTTTATGGTGTAAACAACCACTCACATTCACATTCTTTCCTACGGACAATTAGAAGTCATGAATTAATCGAGCATGCTTTATTTTTCTTTTCTTTTTTTTTGAAAGTAGGTTTAACTGTTAGGAAGGCCAGAGCCGAGAATAGAGATATTCAAACCGTGTGCCAGACATACTAATCAGTAACCACTTTTTAGAATTTGACTCACTGGCAGTATTTGACGGGCCTTTGGTTGACCAGCCCTGGTTGTAAACAGTGTCCATGTTGAGGGGGGGTTATTTGTTTCCCATTTTTTCAAAACATTGAGCAGACGATGTTCCCTCCAGATGCTTCCATCCTTGAAAGAAAAACATTTCGTGTCTCTGGCCGACGTCGTCTTGCGTAAGTTTGGAGAAAAACGATTCCTCCAGTCTTTAAAAAAATAAATAATAATAATAAAAACGAGAAAATAACAGTTCCAGACTGGGAAGAGGAGGAGCCATTCTTGACATGCCAGGAGGATAAATACTCATTTCCTTAAAGTGGGGGGAATTAAAGGCGGACAACCACCAGAAGTTGTTTTTAACTTTAAAACAAGCATGACCTCATCTAACAAAACAAAGCCTGCCGGTAACCGTGGCGACGATTAGTTCAATGAGCTCTGTTTTTTTTTTTTTTAAACTAAGACAAAGTTGCAATGAGGTTTAAAGATGAGCAAACACGAGCGCTTCCAGTTGCGCTTTCTTATCTCTGCAGCCAATTGGAGCGCATCGCCTGCAGGAAGTGGCACCCAGCTGAGACAATGACTTGATGTTGCCGCCAGTTAGGAAATGTCCAAGAATAAAGGATAATGTGGCAGGAATAAAAGTAAATGCAGCCCAGGATTAAATATCCAAACTGTGCATAATGATACAGCGACTTTTTTTAATTTTTATATCCAGTACAGTTCCCGTTGCATTTAATTTAAATAATAATTTGCGTTTAAATCAGTGATTTTCAACCTTTTGGAAAAATACTTAACTCTCCAAGTACCAAGTGAATTGTGCTAGAAAACTCTACTCAACAAAAAGGTTGATACTACAACATTATGCACCATTTGGATATTTAATTATGTGATACTTTAGCATACCACTAGAGGGAGCCTGTATAGTGCTCCTCTATGTTAATCCTGGGGGAAACTATATTTGGTCACACATAGACATTTAATTAATTTTAATGTATTTATAATAATTTATTATTATATTATATTATTTTTTTATTATTATTTCGTAATTATATATATATATATATATATATATATATATATATATATATGTATATAATTATTTCATCAATAATGATTTAATCTCGGAGGAAACTATTATGACATCAGTTCATAGACGCTACAGTATTTGTTCACAAATAGACATACAATGCTTTAACTACTGCACCCATTTGTATGCCGTCGCTAACCAAAACAGCAGCACCTACCACAGCATGTAAACAGTCGCTCTGTGCTGACATACTGCACGCTGTAAGCAAGTTTCCTGCCCAGAATTTAAAATGATTTTATATTCTGTTGACAACAATTAGCATGTTGTTTTATACTGCATTGTTATAAACCCCTAACATTCTTTTAATACTTTTTCAAAATTGAACAAGTGAATCAAAATGGAACTAAACTAACTAAACCAAATGAACATGCAGCTGTTGGACGGGGCAGCGGGTGCGATTGCAGGAACCCCGCCCCCAGGCCATATGTCGTGGTCAGGAGGTCAATATAACAACACACACTTGCGCAGCCAACAGGGAAGAAAAGACCATTGAGAGAAAGCACAAAACTCACATACTCAGGCGCACTCTCACCCGCGCACGCAAACAGCTGGAGGTGAGAGAAGTGATTGTGAATTGTTGCCCACTCTAACACGTGTGCATGTGTTTATGTCACCTTATGTCTATGATTTGATTTGTTTTGTTTTTAAACAAAACTTTAGGTGGTGTGTAAAATAATGACACCCATGGCAATTCAATGTACAAGTTGCATTGCTCATCTGAAGATTGCTTGTGAAAATAATATTTTTTTATGTTTTGATTGTGGCCATCTGATTAATTGGTCCGACCACTATTTTTTTTTTTGACTTTATTAAGTCATCTCGTGGGCCGGCAAACCCCTTTGCGGGCCTGATCCGGTTTGACACCCCTTTCACGCTAATGATTTTCTACGACTTTGGTTTCAGCTGTCCAAACCTGGTGAGGGATGGCTGAGAGCCAAATGTGCCGTACGATAGCAAGACTATTCAACACTGGAAAGATACAAAACAACAACCGTAAAAATGTACAAATTCATTGACTACCAATTGCACACAAAAAAAGAAGGAAAAAAAAGACCACTAATTTATGTCATGTCTTATTTCCCTGCGTACAACCTTGTGACATAAAGGGAAATGAATCATTAATGTCATTAATTAAATACAAATATCATTAAATACATAAAAATAATACTCACTCAGTAATTTAAATTGTTCGATTATTAAATAAATTACCATTAAGGAGGTGCAATGCAATTCAAAGTAATTGATTCATATTTAATTCATTAATTACCTTCATATATATTTCATTTGATGACAAGTAAGTAAATGATTAATTTAGGGTAATAATCCCCCATTTTGACTGATTAATTATCTATTAAATTGGCTTTATTTAATTTTGACAAAAACACCCCTCTGTCAATGTGACCTATTATGTGCTTAATAATGTTTTAGAGTCATAAGTAATACTAAAATGGCCATAAAGAACAATCCTTATTCAAGAAACATAAAGTTGCCTTTTATTGATATCCCCACACTACATTCCAGTCACAGCATGCTACATGTCATTATGTGAACATTAACACTTTCACTCCAAGCTAACATTACCCTCAACTCATATGGAAGGATTTATTACACTTTTATAGTAACATTGACTGTTACCATATAATTCTGTAAATGTAGCTGTTAGCGTCCTGTTCTCGTCCATGTTTTTGTGTTTTCCAGCTGCACAGTACTAATGAGGTGAAAAAAAGAAATTGTGACGACATGAACGCCCAGCGGCCAACAACCGCTAACATCTGGCTTTCGTCCACAAAAGGTCAAATACTGCTGTCATTTTGTCTTAAATGCCAAAAACAACACTGTTGCTGGCCGACCACGGTCACGCTAACTAGCGGCTAGCTTCATTCGTAGCCCAAAACGGATTTGATCATTTGGTCAAATTGAGGGTTTAATATAGCGTTCAAGTTGACTTCAGGCAATGTTTTAGACATTTTAGTTACATTAAAACAACAACAAAATTTGATATTCTCACTCAGTGGCACGTGAGGAGACACATTAAGTGCTAGCCTTTATGGAATTTAGCATCTTTATTTGCAAACAGGCTAACATTGACACAAAATGGAAGCAGGCATTCTTAGTTTTTAGAATGCAGTATATACATAAGTCGCGGTAGCTTAATGGTTGCAACTTTGAGCGATACTGTATGATAAATGTGGATTTATTTATTTGTGGATTTGATTATTTATGTTTGAATGGCTCCCATCAGGCCGCAGGCTGAGATGCCCACGCTGTAGATCACAGCGGAGGAGGGCTACATTTGTCCCCAGAGCAGTAAATCTCTTGATCAGTGACCCCTCCCTGCCCAAACTGCGACGGACTGACTGCCGGAACGCATGTCGCACTTTAGTGTGAAGCACATTTTAATTGTAGCATTTTGTGTATGTTTTATGTTTGCTGGTGTAATGCCTGTCTTGAATTGCCCCTCGGGGACAAATAAAGTTTTATTGAATTTAATTATTTATTTATTTTTTATATTTTTAACCATTTTTATTGTTTGAATTATGTGTTTAAAATTTAAATATTATAAATAAAATTATAAATTATATAATTATAAATTATAACAATTATAAATAAAAAAGATGAATAGATTTTTATGAGACCAGCATGATCACAGATCATTTCAAGACAATCCCAGTGATGTAAGCATTCAATATTAATAAAGTTATGAAGGTTGTGATCATTGGAAAGCTAACGTAAAACATAAAAAAAATAATAATTATAGAAGGTGTCAGGAATAGTGAGGAATGAATATAGCGCAGGTTAAGAGGCATTTGTAAAATATGAGCCATCAAAGTCTTCAAGAAAACGTGTCTACAGATCAACTAATTGACACGGCAGTAGCATAGCAAAATATATAATAAAGATGAAAGATGGCCTTACTCAGCTGGAAGTTTCTGAGGAGGTTCGTCAACTATCGATTTCTCTTCGTTGTGTGGGTGTAATACCCTGCAGTGGTTCAGGAATTGGCGGCGATAAAGTGGTCCGAGAACCACACAGGCACTTGATGTACCTCGTCTCCGCTTTCTCCATCACGTCTTCCACGTATCGAAGTAGTGACATCATCAGGGTGGACCCCCGTCACCCCTCTCTCAACATTCTTTGTGGGGTTGTCATAATCTTTTTGCATGCAGCTGATTAGTTGGATCGCTCCCTGCCGCCAACACAGAACGATGTTACATCAGGTCAACATTTGCGCCATGTTGATGTTGGACACGCTGGAGGCACCACGTTGCAATATGATCCCAGGAAGTGCCTGAGGTGGTCCGAGATGTCAGGCGGCGGGGGTGAGACGGCGGTTTCATACTCGCAGAGATGCCGACATGGCGAATTATTTTAAGAGTAAGAGTCCTTGGGGAAATTCGCGCCAGAGCTGTCAGGCCTCCGCTGCTTTTCATCACGGCTCTTTCTCTATGCAATTTCCCAAATATGAAGTCATAGAGCGAAGTAAGGGGAAAAACATCAGCAGTCTCGTCCAAAAACAAGCACGATCCTTAAAGGAGACACATTGTTTTTCAGTTGAAATCATTACCCATGTGTCTTAAGAATACAACTCTGACAGACTTTTTGTCAAAATACCCCATGGATCAAGAATTACAGCACAATTTTCACCTTCTTCTAAAAGCATGAACATGACCGAGGTGGCGATCCGGTCTCATGTGAGCTACTGTTCGACCCGCCTTCCAATCATCGCCGCTACCATGACGACATCAGACACTCATTTGCTTGAATGAAGCATATTGAGTTGCATTGTGTAGGAAATGTACACAAAGCTGCCTTGCCGACTAAAATTTCAGTGGGAAAGGGATCGTGCCCTACTGCAAATAGCAGAAAACTTGTGAGTAATTTACGCTACCAAAGTGTTTGGAATTGCCTATGTACGATGGCTTATTAGGGCTACGTATATATATATATATATATATATATATATATATATATATATATATATATATATATAAAATTCCAGAGGGGGGTAATATTCAGAGAAAAAACTCGCAAATTTTCCACTTCAAAAAGTCACAAATTTGCAAGAAAAAAAACGTGAAAATTAGCGACTTTATAAAGTGGAAAATTTGCAAGAAAAAAACTCTAGTCTAATGTGAGGATTCGTTGGTGGTTAACGGGACACTGTTTATAAATGGAGGATGGAGACGGATTCCTTCTTAATTTCAACTTTACTCGTCATACACGGCAGCCAGAGCGACAAAACTTCCTGATCAGCTGACTAAACACTAACCAATCAGAAGCTTGCATACTTTAGGTCAATGCAAGTGAATGACGGAGCACAGCAGATTCGACACATCAACTTAGCTACTTGTACAAAAAAAATATCAAAATGTATGAATGTGTAAATAATATTTAAAAAATATGAAAAAATGAGTAGTATGCTAAGTGTATTCCTTGTACGTTTCTGGGGGGGGGGGGGGTCTGCAAATTTGCCACTTTATAAACTTGCAAATTTGCCACTTTATTAATACTTTTTTCTCAGACTATTAACCCCCCTCTGGAATTTTTTTTTATATATACATGGCCCTAATACGCCGTCATACCTTTGTTTATAGTTTAAACAGTAAGTGTACAGAAAATTGTGATCCTAAAATACTTAAATATCCTAAATTTCAAACTTATCTTACAACATTTCAGTGAATAACGGACAATAGGTTCCAAAAAAATCTAAGGTTAGACCCAAGTCTGCAATTAAAAGCTCGCACCCTTGAGTCAGTCTTCCCACAATTGATGTGATTCGTTTGGTAATTTGAACTTGGGTGTGTTTCCAAACAAACTCAATCTGTCCTTGAACGGTGTTATGGTAACTTTACGTAGCATGAAAACGCGTGACTTACCCGAAGACTTGGGCGTTAGCTTTAGCATGTCATCTGTTAGCAGCATGTCTTCTTTGATCAAGATGTCGATCCCATGTTGTGTTCAGTAGCGCAGTTTCACTTTCCAGTCCATGCGTGAAACAGTCTTCCTGGTCTACAACCTTGCGTCCAATCAGGGACGAAGAACAACGTAAGTTTGTGGCGATGTATTTTGGTTCACTTGGAATT
Organism: Leptonotus elevatus; assembly: GCF_054856555.1. NCBI lineage: Eukaryota > Metazoa > Chordata > Actinopteri > Syngnathiformes > Syngnathidae > Leptonotus > Leptonotus elevatus. The sequence continues at coordinate 3,362,707 of NC_141242.1, read as the reverse complement.
TTAAACTACTTTTGAGTAGGGATGAAACCAGCGGATGGAAAGAAACAGACAAGTTTATGGTCCAATGAACTGAAAGCAGCCATCGCTATCCGTCTTCTCTAAACATAAGAGCACTGAACAAATGAAAGCAAGTTCAACGTGAAAGATGTTGCACTTGTAAAGAAACACCGGGGGGCCTTAAGCACACATTTGTTCTAGCCACATCCTTACTAAACTTTGAAAGAAATACGAATAAGGAAAACATTGCAGCAATCACCAAATTCTGTTTTGTGTGTTCTCTAAAGGTCATCCCAAGGTCATCCCGGCATTAGATTCATCACCGTTGTTTAGCTAAAGCTATTCCAGTTTTGTTTGGCTGTTGTCGTTGCAGTTCTTTCGACACACTACGTGTGTTAGCCAACGAGCAGAACGCGCGCTCGCCAAAAGAGTTTTGTCTTTGTATATCAGCTCGGACTCTGAGTGACCTCAAAGCATAGCGGGGGAATCTTCCTCACTGCCAAAACTCCGCTTGTTTTTATTGTTTTAGCTCGAAGGCAAAGTGTGCTTCTTGCTGCCGCTGAAGAAAATTCGGTCACACCTGTGATTCTGTTTCAACTTGGACTATTTTAAGCATTTTGCACACAGTGGTAATGATAATTATGGTGATAAAGTGACATTAGATCTAACATCATGATATCTATGTGACTGAAGAACTTTTCAATACTGACTTTATGAACATTAACTCGTTCATCGCTAGCCCTTTTTAAAGTGGAAGTCAAACTTAAACATTTCATTACAATAATATGTTATATGAGACCTCACTAGTCTAAACATGACATTCTAATCAATATGACATTTTTGGAATATGAGCTATGAAGCAAAATCCAGCCGTTTTCATCCATTTCAGGGGGCGGCCATTTTGACACTCGGTGTCCACTGAGGATGATGTCACAGTTGCTCATGGCTCAGGCAACAACCAATCAGAGCTCGCCTGTTTTCTGAAGCTGCGCTAGCTTGCGAGTGGTTGTTACCTGAGACCTGAGCAACTTTGATGTCATCTTCAGTCGACAGCAAGTGGCAAAATGGCCGCCCCCTTGAGATGGACTAAAACCGGCTGGAATTATCTGCTTAACTTATATTCCACTAATACAATATTAACCAGAATACCATATTTAGACTAGTGGGGCTGCATAGAACATATTATTGTCAAAAATAAATAAATAATTGGGTTGACTAGTTTTAGAGCATTTGGACTGAGCTTTCAAGACCCATAGAATTGTGCTTTGTGACACTATAACGACAACAAGCCTCCTTTTCCCACAGATGGCATCACACTGCCTCCATCAAATTGATATTGTCACTGCAGAAACGGCGCCTTTCGCATCCCACAGTGAGATAATAGTTGTCAGTGGAATGTTGTTTACAGGGTCCTTGAAGTACAGACTGTGCTTCCGAGGAAATGACTGCATGCAGGCAGACACTGGCACAAGTCTCGCAAATGTTCACGTCTTGGCCACTAAGGGGCCTTATACTACATGTGCGCAATTACAAAATATTTGCAGAGAAGTTGAAACAAAAATAGTTAAAAGTTAAATCACAATGTACAATCAGAACAAAACTGCAACTTCATACTAAAATGTCCCATGGCGCAAGTTTATTGCTTTCATTCCTTCCAGACTTTCCAATTTCATCTTCTCTCATTTTTGACTTTTGCTCACAAGCAATCAAACTTCCACCGCAATTTGGTCATCTCGCGTTGTACATAATATGAAAGGCTAAAACACGAATGGTTGAGAGCTACTGCAGATGAAACATACCAGTCGAAATTATGCAATATTGACTCCTGAGAATCAACAACCACAACGACTGAACGATCCAAGAGATAATACGTGTGTTGCGTGAGAGCCGTGTGGCGTGTTTTCCCCTTTGTTGACGCATCTGTCAACAAGAGGTTTCTTGTGAAATCCGAAGATCTTCCGGATAAATGCTGAGTCACTAGAGAGTTTGTTTAGAGGGCAACATCCGGCTTGGAAGAACACCACAAGTCTGCCAGCAAAGAAAGAAAACATTGGAATATTTTTGTTTATTTATATATTTATTATAATAATATATGTATTTATTATTTATTTTTAAAAAAATACTTATATAAATACAATATTGGGCCAACTCCTGGATTCGATGGGGCACTGACCCACTGGCTCCAACTACAACAATGATGATAATAAGATAGATAGTGAAATTTAATTAAATATAAAATACAACGGAACGCTAATTCTTAGCACTGCTAATAATAGCACACTATTGACTTTGTCATGGTGGAAAAGGTCATAAAAAACGCAAAGTCTCGGGATGGCCTAAGGCTTATTTGCACTGTATTTGCATCTGCTGTTGACATCACAGGTCCAAATGATGTCTTTGCTGGCTTAAAAGTGAAACCAGCAGAGGCACTCACTACTCTGTATTAAATATGAAATACACTTTGGAACAACTGGGGAAAAAATTCACCACAAATGCCATCTGCTGGATCCAGTGGGGCACCATCACAGTTGCCCCTAATATAAAAAGATAGATAGATACGCTAGCTAGATAGATACGCTAGCTAGCTAGCTAGATAGGCTAGCTAGCGTCGGTAGAATGAAAGATTGATAGATCGATAGATAGAAGCTAGCTAGTTAGCTACAATAGCTAGGCTAGCTAGCTTCGATAGATGGATGGATGGATGGATAGATAGATAGATGGATAGAAGCTAGCTAGTTAGCTACAATAGCTAGGCTAGCTAGCTTCGATAGAACGAAAGATCGATAGATAGATTTCACCATCTGCTCCTGCACACGCTCAGAAGAAGAGGAGCAGGAGGAGAGCAGAGGTCATGCCCATGTCACCAGAGTCGCCGGCTTCAGACATGAGACAACAAAAGTGTCACGAGCTTAAAAAAGATACTGTGTTGCGCTGCTGGCTGCCTAAAGCTCAAGTGCGGGAAAGGAAACGAGGACAGCGGGAAAGTGGTGACGACTCAACGTGTGCCACTTTTCCGTCTTCTTGCAAAACTATGCAGACGCTCTCCTAGTTTCTTCACTCAGCAGTTTAATTTTTTTATACAAACATCTGCTGCCACATCTTAGCGCGGCCGTAATGGTTTTACCAGGTGCCCTCGCAGCGAGGACGCAATCCAACACTTTTTCCCTTCGGAAGGACTCTGTCAGACAAGGGAGCACTTAAGAATGCAAAAAAAACTTTGCGGACCACCTCAAGTGTTCAAAGGTATGCAGCAAAAATCCATCCATCAGTTTTGTATACCATTTATCTCATTCGGGTCACGGAGCAGCTGGAGTCTATCTCAGCTGAATTTGAGCAAGAGGCAGCATGCGCCTTGGGACAGGTCGCCAGCCAATCACAATGGCGGCCAGTGTGATATGCAATTCTTAATTAACAAAATTGCTGAAATTATTTGGGGTAAATCGTCTCATCACTGCCTTTATCCATCATTTGATAGTGATGGGGAAAATGAAGCTTCATGAAGCACTTGCAATCTTTTTTTACTCCTCTAGGAGGCGCTCTTGGTTTAAATATAAAGGCTAGTACAACGGAAATTGATTACATTTCCACTGCCATCTAGTAGGGTAAAAAAAAAATCAAAAGTGCTTCATGCTTCATTTGTCATCACTCTGTAACTGACCTTTGACCTATACTATTTCGACCCCACATATTATTACCAGATTTTACCAAGTGTGATTTAAAAAGAGTAACAACAAAAATATTTGATACAGCTTACTAATAAATAGAGCAAATTATTAAATTTTCCATGATTTGACGATGTTGGTATTTTAAACATGTCCAAAGGTGGTCTTACGAGCCCTTTGTTGGTTTTACAAAAGATAATAATAAATTATAAGGAACGACCGAGTAACTTTGCAGAGGTGCGTACTTGACATCTTCAGGTATATCCTATATCCTCGATGGAATTTCCTCCACTTGATGACATTTCCTCCTGTGAGCAAAATGACGTCACTGCCACTCCTCATGTTACATTCCACAAACTGCGAGAACCTGAAACATGTAGCTGGGACATAGGTCAATTATTTTAAAAAGGGAAATCATGTAATATCAATTAGTTTGTAGCAGGCTTAAACGGTACAAGCATTTTTTTAATTCATCTTCTAACTGTCTTCACAATTTTGTCAATTGACCTCATTGTTTTGAATCATTCTCTGATACATTAAATCTGGACAAAAGTATTAACTAATTACAGGTTGGACGACTAGCGCTTTCTCGTCTAAATTATTTTACGAAGACATGTCGGACAATTGAATGCTTCCAGTCTTGTGGGAAGAGTTTAGGTGAGGTTCTTTTTCTGTTTGCATAAAAGCATGTTTGGACAAGTTTGGTGTGGAGGAATGGATAGGCCCCCTCTCAGCAGCTCACAAATGTTCGTCTGGATGGAGGCGCTAACATTCTGCTTCACTTTATTCACGTAAAATTTTACACACAAAAAAGTAGATGTGATATTACGTTTGTAAAATATCAGATACTCAAATAACTATAGTTTAAAGTACAATTTTGTTCTAATGAGTTTCCCCTAAAATTTGAACTTTTTTCTTGAAAAACGGTATTCATGGCTTTAGCCCCAGGTGCTAGCTAGCTAGCTAGCAGGTAAACGAGCACCATGGGAGCTAGCTAGGGAGCTAGCTAGTTAGCACCTGGGGTTAAAGCTAAACTGTAGAAGAGTTTTTACTTTCTGGACCAGGATTTGCCACCTCTGTAAAAGGTAGTCTAAAAAATAAGATACTCAGTAAAGTACAAGGTACTGACAAAAATACTTAAGTACAGTCACAAAGTGTTTGCACTTTGTTACTTCTTATCTCTGCTCACTTGCCGTGAATGCAAAATTGATCATTGATCAATTTTGGCCACAGATGGACCGATAGCAAACTTGCTGACACAAGATGACAAATTCAGACCACCATTCTTTTCATGTTTTAATTTTTTATTTAAAGCTTCTATGTCCCCTTTCCTTGAACCAAGTGAGGAATGACTCAGCATTTTTGACATCCTGTAAACCCTCAACGTGTCGTCAAAACATCTACAACATTTTTGAAGTTTCACCCCAAGCGTGAAACCGCGTATTATTTCGAAGGGGATTTCCACATGCTAACCTTGCCGGCTTTTTGTTTTCGGCCTTTTTCAGGCTGCCTGCACATTTTCCTCACACACAAGGCCAGATTCAATTACAAAAGCAGAGAGAGAAAAAGAGCCCTGCAATAGAAAAAAAAACAGAGAAGAGATGTAGGAAAATTGTGACTTATGGGAGAAACTGCCAAATAGACATGGTCAAAGAGTACCAAAAAAACACATGTAGACGAAAACATTTGGACCCACAAACGCATCTGTTCACTTTAGGAAGTTGAATTGGTACTTTTGGGAATGTCGTGATAAAAACAAGCACACCGGAGTGTCAATCCGACACATGAAAATCTTCATTCACGTCACAGAACCATCACAAGCGTTCATACAAAACACGCAAACACACTCACGTCTTACAAAAGTTAATTACTTTTTCTTTTTTTGCTGAAACATACAAAAAGTGCTATTTTTGCTCATATGTCCTTAAAAAAAAAAGAATACGTTTCTTGTCTAGACTCGCTCAAACGTAGCGTAGCAAAAATGCTAACTTTAGTCGACACAGGCAGCCCGTTTTCCAAACCTTTGCACTAGCAATGTTCAATACCACTTTTTCAGACCGATAGCAGTGAAGAATTCATTCTTTGAGTACTTACCGATACTCCTTGTTAGTACTTCTGATATGTAAAATTTCATTTAACACAATGACAAAACATTGTGAACAAAACCTTTCTTTCTGACGCAGATGAGGATTTGTCCATGTGACAAACTGCCGCAGAGAATACTTTGCTACTACTTTGCACCAGAAAACAACTTCCTTTAACATACGTTTCTGCCACGCAGTACACTTTGGTTCAATTCGTCAGGTTATTTTTTTAAATTGTGTAAGGTGCTAGAAAAAAAAAATTTCTCTGTTTTGCTAACTGTAGTGGAGGGACCGATAAGTTTCATCATCAACTATTGGGGTGCCAATCCGGGTGTTCTGGTATCAATAAAGGTCCGGGCTTCCATCATCATCAGAGATGGCAAATCCAGGTCCAGAAAGTAAAAACCCTGCCACAGTTTGGCTTTAGCCACTGATGGTTAGCTAGCAGCTAGCAGGTAAACAAGCACCCGGGGAGCTAGCTAGAGAGCTAGCTAGCTAGCACCTGTGGCTAAAGCCAAACTGTGGCAGGGTTTTTACTTTCTGGACCTGCCACCTCTGATCATCATTAGTTGCTAAATATTGCAACATAATTTACAGTTGGGTTAAAAACTCAATTTACCGCACCGAACTCAACCAGACCGCTTGGTTGAAACGTGGCTTTAAGGCACTTCAGCAACATTTGGATGGGTCACTTCTCCATATATGAGGACAGAGTCAAATAAGAAACACGTTTTGCTGACAATGTGTTTTAAAAGGAGACATTCTTGTTTTTGTTTTTGTTTGTTTAGCATGACAAAGAGAAGAGGACTAAACCCGTTTGATGGCGTTAGTGTGAACGATCCACTATAGGAACGGCTAAGAATTGGAAACCTACACGTAATGTCATAATACATTACATTTTGTAAAATAAACATTATGCTGCGATGTCGTTGTCCATTATGTGATAGGTGCACAGTAAGTCTCGGGAAAAAGGCAGAGTCCGTAAGCGTCCTCGGTTTTGGCACGCGGCGTACCTTAAAGACACTCGTACATGCGCAGCGTGCGCTCCAGTTGCTGCACCACGCGCTGGTAGAAGGCAATCTGCTCCCTGAGGTACGCCTGCATCATGTCCTTAAAGTTCACCTCCCGCTGCCGGTGGAAGTGGCTCATCTCGGCCTGCAGCGCGAAGCCGACCGTCCGGCAGCGCTTGCGAATGCCGTCGGCCTCGCCCTGGTCCATCTTGCCCTCGTCCGTCATCCGCTGGCTTTCTTTCACCTTGGCAAAGGCACCTGAGGGGGACGACAACAACAAAAAGATTTATATTACGTTTTGATTGCCAACATTTGAAAGAAGTTTAAACCTCATTGATCCACAACGTTCAAAATCGGGGGGGAAAACAGGCCACTGCCTGCATTCTCATGTCAGCTGAATCTGTGAAACCGTGAAAAATGGATGCAATTTTCCCTTCTGCTAACTGCAAGAATATATCTGTTTACTTTAAAGCCTTTGGTGGAAGGGATATATCCCACCAGGTTGTCAATGGTCTTTCCACACTGCGACCAGAGATGCTAGCCACTAGTTAGCTCACACGCTAACATGTCCGAAGCTCCACTCGGCCAGTGGACAAGTGGCAGCCAGCTTTGTTGGTGGCCTGACATCCTTACTTGGGAAATTAAATCACAACGCCAAAGTGTTTAGTAAATAGTGGCACCCGAGGAAGAGGTATTTTCAGGGTTCGGCATAGCTAGCTAGCTAATGGCATGCTGTTGATAGAAATCAGCCTGGTAATAATAGCTAAGTGCAGGTGTTTCATAAAATATGAAAACCCAACTTAGGCTATATTTCCTGAAAGCTATTGATCTTAAGTTTTTGTCGCAAAAATGTAAACATCCAAGAAATAAAGGTTTTACTAAATTTCACAAATGTTTAACATGTGAGCATACATCAAAACGCTATTCCATTTCTCATTTGAAAATTCTATCTAAAATCTACATTGAGGTCCGAGGACATGCGCCGACGGGTGCTAGCTTGGTTGACAGTTCAACATTGCCAAACAAGTCAATGTACTCTCTCCCAACAGCTATTGCAAGCTGGCTGTGCCTTTTACACATTGGAAACATTGGAAATACAACAGCTAGAAAGCTCAGCTTTATGCTTAGGACTACATTTCCCATGATTCTTAGATGCGAAAGCAGGAAGTAGTTCAAGTTATGATGCGAATGAGAATGCAAACGTAAATTTGGGAGTAAATAGGAAGTTAATTCACTTGTAATGGTTTTATTGTATGAATCGCCGTAACAACTGTGCGATTGACATACACATGGCAAAAAAAAAAAGGCGAGACGGGTCCTGTGTAATATTGGGACCAAAGCCTCAAAAACGAGACTGTCACGGGCCGAGCCTTTTTGCTGCCGAGAAACATGTTTTATTTTAGTCTGCGTCACTGGAAATTGGCTACTTCATTCTTCCTATGCAGATACTTTTAAGAGTGTTATCCTGACATTTCCCTCACAAAGTTGGTGATGATGTGAAAGACTTTGGGTAAAATAAAAGAACCACTATTATACAGTTTAGCGCTAAACTAGTAAAATGTCTCCTATTTTATTGCTTTTTTTTTTTTCTCTGGAGAGCTCAGTATTGTTCATTTGGTAATTTTACCGATTTGACATGTCATCATCATTGCTCTCTTTTTTTTATAAATTTTTATTTGGTATGTGGGTGAGTATGTGTATGTGCGTGTGAGTGTGTATTCATTAGTTCACCTAAAACCTATTAAAAAATCCCATACCGTTCACCGAAACCGAAAACTTCAGAATCCAGCCAGAGTCGTGAGGCCGTTAGGAGGCCCGAGGAAGGACCAAAGAAAAGAAAGGAAAGTGAAATCCAGCACCGACCAGAAACCACCCACCGGGCCACCAACCAGAGTCTTTCACCAACCCCAGAAACATCTAAATTCCAACAAATCAGGGAAACCTCAAGAGACCAAGGGAGAGACTGAGGAAAGGAAGGAAGGACAGACGAAGCAGAGTGAGATCCACAGACACCAGCCAGTTTCGATAGATGCTGGTGTGGTGGATCTGGCATGCATGAAAATCTCCACCAAAGAGGGGAGCTGTTGACCCCCGCCAGGACAGAGCAAGCGCAACACCTCAGGGCCCCCCAGGCCACGGCAGCGCCAAGGGACAACCCCCGGGCCCCGCAGGGGCCACCGGCCGGAGAGCAAACCCAGGAGCAGGAGCGCCCCCCCACCCCAACACGGCCCGCGCCCCCAACCCAACTCAGCAGGACGGGGCACTGCACGCCCGCCAGGCACCCCACCGGTCCACAGTCCCCGCTCCCCCCCACGACACCGCCCCCCCACCCACCCCAACCCAGCCCCAGCCGCCCCCAGGCCCCCAAACCCCCAGACGCCCCCCTCCTATTTTATTGCTGATGGCGGCTGTGTAAAATGAAGTGTAAATTGTAGCACGATTAACTGTTGTGAATCTGTGGCGCAAGGGGCACCAAGCAAACGCTACTTTTTGCCTTTTCTGCATACCAAACGTCTGAGGACAAGTTGTAACCACGTCGGCCCAGACGGCCATCACCTCACTTTTCCACGGGCACGTCGCCACCTCACACTACCATCTGATTATTCCAGCCTGTCCAAACGGTCGAGCATGAAGGCGAAAAAACAAAAACAAAAAAACAAAACAAACGAGGAATATTTCAAATGTTCAAAACGGCGATGTCGTCGTTGGCAAGCCGTGACAGGCCCGCAGTCGTCGGGGTAACGACGTCTCGAGTCGACGTTGGGGCCCGGAATTTGAGCGGAATTCCTGGCAAGCGTGTGGGAAAGCACGGAGAGAGGAGACTGTGGAGATGACCTACATTCATGTGCTCCCTTTTCCACATGAGGGGAGAATGTGCATCACCACTTAGCATCAAGGAGGGTGCGTGTGTGAGCGTGTTGCGGGCGTAAAGGGAGCTGGGTTATAATAGTTTGGAATTTTCATGATCGTTAGTTTTGATTTTGTTTTGATTTTTGTTGTTTACATCCAGTTCGTTTCCTTTGTATTTTTTTGAAAAACGCATAGTTGAATTTAGTTTTTTTTATTAGTTTTAGTATTAGTTTGTTTTTTACATGTGGATTATAAAATAAATACATTTAGTATAATACATTTAAAAAGAACCCTGAATGCTAATTGAAAAAGATGAAAACAAAGGACATTTTTGCTCTAATTATTAGTTATTTATAAACATAAAAAGTAGTTTCAGTTGCTTATATTTTTTTTAAGTATTCTCATTTTTATTTTATTAAAAAAAAAATTAAGACTTTGTTTTAGTTAATTTGTTAGTCTTTATTAAGTGTAATAACCAGTCCAATAAGAAGCCCATTTTATTGCTGCCCACAGTCTGCACTTTGCTGCAGCAGGCACCTTTTTATTTATTTATTGCTAACACTCTCAACTTTGCTGCAGCAATCCATTTTATTGCAGTCCATAGTCTCCACTTTGCTACACTGATCCAAAACTGCCCACAATCTCTATTATGCTGCAGGGGTCTATTTTCTCACAGCCAACAGTCTACGTTTTGCCTCTATTTTCTCATTGCCCACAGTCTCTACTTTGCTGCAACGGGCACTTTAAAAAAAAATATATATATATATATATATATATATATTGCTAATGCTCTCTACTTTGCTGCAGCGATCCGTTTTATCGCTGTCCATAGTCTCCACTTTGCTACACGGATCCCTAACTGCCCACAATCTCTTCTTTGCTGCAGGGATCTATTTTCTCACTGCCCACAATCTCTATTTTGCTAAACAGGTGCATATTCTCACTGTCCACAGTCTTCCCTCTGCTGCAATGGCCACTTTCTTGCTGGCCACAGTCTCCGCTTTGCTGCAGTTGTCTATTTTATCGGTGCCCACAATCTCCTCTAGGATAAAACGTGTCTCCTTACCCAGAAGTGAACAACTGGAGACCTTGATGCGTTCACTGCATGGAGGTTTTTTGAAGTTGACAACAGTGCTAATTTTAAGTGGAATGCTGAGCGACAACAAAACAGGCAAAACTAACGCAAAACAGAGTAGAGTTGAAAAGAAAATCCGAAACAGGACAAGAAACCGGGTAAAAACTGAACTTTTGACTTTTGCCGACACGGTTACCCTTCATCACAAAAAAAGACGCCCCCCCCCCCCAAAAAAACCACATTAAAAAAGTATAAATGTTTCCAGTTTTTGTGATGAGACAGTGCAACTTGCTTTGCAATAGTCACCTACTTATGGCAATAGTGTGACAGCTTAATGACCTTGTGGCGGCTCGATCGTCTGTGAGGGATTAAGAAAGAGAGGAGGGGCGGTGCAGGCTTCCCGTCCAAACAAGCGGCGAAGCGTACGGAGCGAGCTTTACAGGCTGGTACAATCGCGCATGCGCACGGCGGCAGTCGAAGAAGCAGAAGAATGAGGACGGTCAGATTAACTGTGACTACAATCCTGCGGGCGGCTGAACTCTGGCGTCTGCTCAATGTTCTTTTCCCACAAGCCTCACAGGGCAGAAGGAATTCTGGGAGACGGCGCTATTCGCTCTCACGATTTTCAAGTGTTTATTTAATACAAATGTGACGGCCTGAGTTTGCGGTAAGGGTTGCTCTGTATGAGACTGATTACGATATGGCCGGGGGGAGGGGTCCTGAAATATGTCATCATAAGACTATTACTTTTGTTGATACGGCTGTTGTTGTGCCCATTGTTTTATCATCCCTCCCACAGTCACTCAACCCCTCCATCCTGTTTTCTCTATTTCTGAGTTGGCTAATGTTTGAAAGTCATCCGTTTTCTTAGGATTCAGCCGTTCTTGTTGTGCCTGTGTAGAAATGCATTTCCCCCCCTCATTGTATTACGTTTGTAACGTTTTTGCAAGAATCTTTAATCAGTTACGATTGATGTGTGATGTTTGCGCAAAGCCACTAAGTAAGTTTCTGTATTTGATTACTCAGTTCAACGAGGGGAGGAAAAAATGATGGAAACAATAACCACGACAGGGTGCGGATCATTACAGTAAAGTCAAAACGACGAATCCAATCATGCACCAGCCAAACAGGCCTTCATCCGATAGCTTAGCGCTGTCGCTAACGTCAGCTAACTTTTTGCACTAAATAAGTACCGCCTAAAAAAAAATTTGCTAGCTTTTTTTAGTACCACCATAATGACCAAGATTAAAATGTAGACAAAAGTGTAGATGGAAAACAAGTCAGAAATTGTATTCCTCAATAGTATATTTAATATTTTTGTTTTGGAAAATATATAGTTAAATGTTTCAAACCAAATGGTTGTTGAAAATGAAATGCAAATGCATTGAATTAAAAAGTTAAATACAACTGAATTGTACTCAACAACTCTGGTATGAATAACACACTTTGAGAATCTCTATCATAATTATTGTATTGGCAGTTGGAACGTTACAAAGGGACAAAGTAAAAAATAAAACGATTGAAAAGGAAATACGAGAACGCATAACAAGCTCAAAAGGGGTCCCACACTCACAATATTTGCAGCAGCTAATGTTGCACAATTTATCTGATAAATCCGAGGCGCTGTTACGGAACACTGACCCAAAAGAGTTGCAATTCTTTTGTTTTGTTTTTTCTTCTCAGAGCCCCAGAAAGGAAAACAGAAACAGCCTCTCTCATCTCAGAACTGATCTCAAAAGGAAGTCATCACAGCTGCTGTTTGGCTACTTGTGAAAAAAGATGTTCACAATCGAAAGTTGAATTTGGTTGGGAGAAGTTCATGGAGATTTCCAGATTTGCAAAGCTGACCTCCCAAATGTTGGCGACCAAACAAACCTTGTGTCAATGTTCACTAAAGTCGGTGACAAGCATCTACACTTGTAATGGACAGAGACACCTTATCTGAGGAAGTATTAGAGTCATGTTGCCATGACTTTGGCAAAAACTAACATAAAAATAATAAATTACGCCAAAGACTAAGAAGTACAGCACACTTTTTTTTTGTTATATTTTTACTTTCACTGAAATCAGCCTGTTTTGAAGGGGCAGTCTTGTCTCATGCAAATGAGCCACGGGTCACCCCATCACAAGAACTTTCATTACCATGACAACAAGAGGCTAAACTACTTGTTGAGCCCAGCGAATTTTTTTTTGCTAATTTCCATTAGCCCATCTATGGTGTTACGCATTATATGTTAGCATTAAGCTAGACAACTTTTGTTATTATAGTGTTTGGTGAAAGAGAACTTGAACAATTTGTTTTAAAAGATACAGCCTTTGATTTTCTTTTCTTTTGTTTGTCAGTTTTACAATAAACTTCAACTGGGAGTTCACTATGTTACATTTATGGGCATTTGTGGGTTTAATGTCATTTTTAACATTTCCATTGTTTAGCTTGTACTTCGAGGATCAGAGAAGGACTCCGATTGTACTGTAAAGAAAGAAAGGAGAGAATGCTGAATGGGCTTCACTGAAGGAAGATGTGCTCCCAGCACGGGATGCCAAACAGCCGACTGATCCAAACATAAACAAATACAGATGCTCTCAACTGCTACTTTCCACGTGTTCGTGACACAGCCAGCATTTTTCTTCCGACATCAGCAAATTCAGCCAAACTTCTTCAATAAAAGTTCATCCAGTTCTCATGCCATGCTCCAAATTTGGACCCATGTTTTCCCCTTGCCTGCGAAGGCATTTGATCTGGCACGCCATGAAATTCTAAAAATAATAATAATAAAAATAACCGATAGTGTACCTGGTTCAAATTTGTTGGTGACCAGGTGAATTTTCCTAGGACAGTTGAATAATAATGATAAAGTACCTAAATACTGTACATGTTTGACAACAAACAGGTCTAAAAGATGAAATGCAATTGTATTGTACTTAGAATGTAAACACAACTTAACAACAGAGGTGGCAAATCCAGGTCCAGAAAGTAAAAACCCTGCCACAGTTTGACTTTAGCCCCTGATGCTAGCTAGCTAGCTAGCTCCCTAGCAGGTAAATGAGCACCATGGGAGCTAGCTAGCTAGCACGCTGGGGCTAAAGCCAAACTGTGGCAGAGTTTTTACTTACTGGACCTGGATTTGCCGTCTCTGCTTAACAAATGTACTCTACTCAGGGTTCCAGACTAACTTTTGTTACGAGAAGCACAGTGGACCCTATTTTAGGGGCGCAAGAGGAACAATTTAGGGGCAAACACTATAAATCAACTTGCAATGTAAACATTCATCCCATCCATTTTCACTATATTACTGAAAAATGGCCTAAAGTGTGAAGCAACAAAAACGATTCAAGCATAGTAATTATTTTTTTAAATCTGCAAACTTACTGGTTGCACTGGCGCGAGTAGATGAAAATTTTAGTTGCGCCGTCTCAAATTGTAGGGGCAAAATGCAGTCTTGAGCTCTTTACTGGATTTTAAAAAAAATGGTATCAAATTTGTAACAGTATGTACAGTTTGAACATTTAATTGTAGTGTAAGTGATCCTTCACATACCACGTACCACTTGGAAATGGCCAATTTCCTGAATAATGGCGCCTCATAACCAAACAACCTGTGCATATCCAGGACCTTGTTTTATTGAGTATCAAAATTGATTGATTGTTTAGAGTAAATACTGATGTTGAATTAAATTTAAAAAATTAAAAAAATTCAAAAGGGCCTACAGGACTACCTACTGTTACACGTAAATGAAAATCAAGGTTCTTTCTTTGATAAGAACAAGAACAACCATGCCTACACGATTCATAATGTTTTCTTTCTACTAATGAGAGTAGGAACTAACAAACTGCCTGCTTTTAAAAAAAGAATTAAACGTAAATCACTGCTGCTGGGATTGTCAGACCTCTACGGGCCCTCGTCTGAGCCAAATGCTGTTTTCCACTTAAAGTAATTAAATAGAATGCGTGGGAGGAGGGGGGGGGGGCATATTCACTCAAATAATAGCATAGTAATGGCTACAGAGGGTGTGGTGGACATGAACAAATAAAAGGTAGCAGTCCAAAGACTGAAACTCCCAAAAAGTCAACAAAGTAATTTGCAGCACTTCTCCCAGCCTTGAATTGTCGTTCCATTAAAGTGCTCTGATTTCATGATTTTAACCCAAATGTCAGCTGGATGTTTTATGCTGTGGTCGCCCACATGGATGCCGTGACTCACTTCCTGTTACTGTCCGCCATCTCTCAGCCAAACAGACCACGACATTGCAAACATCGGCCAGCGGGTTGTTGCTTTGGTGGCACAGAAAAAAAATCTGTTTTTTGCGCATACCTGGAGCAAACCCAAATTTTTTAATTAGTTTTAATTATCGCTTGCTACAGGTAGAGCGCACTGACAAGAACTCTAAAACTACCTTCATTTCCTAACTTTACTTGCCAAGGATATTTTCCACCCCATTTGCAGACCTACTTGGGTCATGTTTTTTGTTTTTTTATCGATCGGGTTCTAATAGACTGAAGTCAATATTAGTAATCCTGAAGGTGCTTGAGCATAAAACTCAACAAGAGTCTACTGAGCTGACCTATGATCTCAGCCAACACCCAATTGTTGTGAACACGGGTTCGGTTTGAACAACTTGGCTGCTCAAGCGCCCGAGAGAAATGTGCCGATCTGAATGTTAAACACGGGATCTGACAGAGGAATCTTTTCGTTCTTGGAACATTCATGAGGCTCTTGTGTTGACTTGTAACAATAAATCACATTTAACTCATTCCCTCCCAGCCATTTTCACTGAAGCAACCCCCTTTGCTCCCGGCTGTTTTACTGGCTTTTGACTGACTTTGCAAGGCCCACAGAATATTGTGTTCTATTGCTCTAAAAATATGGAACCTACCAAAAGAAAGAAATTCTCCTTTTTCGTCAGGAAAAAATAAGTTTGTTTGTAACTGTAGAATTAGACTTTAGCTAAGTTTCATCAATTTTTACAAATCTGTTTAAAACAGGGGGGCAAAAAGTGCATGTTGCAACATTGCCCTGGCTGATCTCTTATTCTCTGCTGCTACCCGCTGGATGTTTTTTGTAATAACTACCATTGTTTTAAGCGACCTCTTCAGGTCAGAAGCTGTATCAAAGCCATCTGTATGCTCTAGCATAAAAAAAACATTAAAAAAAAATGTTTGGGGGAGTGAAGGACAAAGTATTAAAAACATATTTAGACGTTTTGGGTTTGGTTGGGTTTTATTGAACTTTAATGTGTAATGCATTTTTAAGGCGAATAAAAACTAAGATTGAGTGCAGTGTTGAGTACCACAACAACACGTCTATAATATTTCCTACCATCACCAGTTTGAACATATTGTAATGCCCGTGATAAACTTTCAATTCTTTGACTAAGCAAATGGCAACAAAACAAATCCGTAATAGTCACATTCGTACGAGCATTACTTCCGTAGTGATGTCAAAACTGAACCTAATGTTACAGTGGCTTACGATAACGTTAAATTTGTACTGGTGCTGTCAACGTTCAAGCGTTAACTAATTTGTTAATCGCATTAATTATGTGTTAACGCAGATTAATCGCACTATTAATTTGGGCCACAGATGATCATTTATTCTTTGATAGCGGATGGTTGTGTTAAAGGTAGCACAGGTTGTGTTTGAGCAATAAACATAACTACATGCATTAAAGTAAAGCATTTTAATAAATGTTTGCGTATGACATTCAGAATATTTGTTCCCCCATTTTAAATGATGCAAGTAATTAACCGATTAGAAAATGAGCAGGATGAGCGTGTGCAGTGGATCGAAAGATGTTGAAGACGTCCTCATAACATTAAAAGTCGAAAGAATTAACACAGCAGGTGCTCTTTAAATCTGGCGGGCAACATTTTTTTGATTAAAGGCCTTTTTAATGAAGCGATTAATCGTGATTAATCAAAATTCTAAAATGTGATTAATCTGATGAAAAAAAAATCTCATTTTTGGAGAACTACTGTTCTATGGTAGAACTGCTGGACTGGATCCAAATCAAACAAAAGACAACAACAATAGAGACACTCTTTGTGTAATAATGACTACAGACTACCATTATTTACACGACTGGGATTATTTGCACTAAGATTGGTCTCAGAGTACTAGAAAACAACATTTTCCTTATCACATGAAGGCTTTTTGCACTCTAGTGCCTGAAGGGTATTTTGGCTGTGGTGGAGGGAGCGCGATACAAAGAGTTCTGGGAGACATCTGTGGTCTCCGTTGGTGCGAATCAGCAGCGCAGTGGGCCAACATGCGCAGAAATGCCGCAGCATGTGGACGGACAGTTCGTGTGAAGACGAGAGGGGCCTCGCCTGGGCCCAGATTTATGAGTAAGCAAACAGCGCCGGGGGGTGAACAAAGTCGCCAAAGTGGATAGCGCCGCAAATAAGCATGGCAATAAAATACTCTAACGTTTTCTCAAGAACGTTATACTACTTACTACATGCTGTTATTTTTTATTTTACTGCTTGTTATATGAACTGTGGGTCAATTTTACCCGATGCCATCCTGGATATACCCGGTTTGTTGGATCGGCTTCCAAATAAGACAGAACAAGCGATCGATGTGGTTTGGAACGTATTGCCATATAGAGGATCACTCACTTCTCCAAGTCCAGCTTAAAAGTCTTCCAGGCATGCTTCAACGAACTCTGCAACCTTCAATACCGAGCTCTGGTGTGCATCACCACATCTTTTATCCCACTATCAGCAACAACCGAAGCCAGGGGGAGGGCAATTAAGACAAGTCTTTCCCAAGCTGAACAGCATTAACACGGCGTCATTGTAAATAATTCCAGTGTGTGGGATCTTAAAACAATTAGGAATAGGACATTTTGGGCTTGGTCCACTGTAGCGCTGCACTGTCAAATATTTGCTCTGTGGAGATTTCGGGAAAACACTGTGGTCGCCGTGGATACGATAATGACAGGAACTGATGGTGAGCCGGGGTCGCCCACTCAGCAGTCTTGTGTTTTGTTAAAAACGAGCAACGTTCCAGTGAGTAAGGTTGATTCTACAGTTTTACCATTTTTTTTTTGCAACGTAAGCTACCATCTGTATTAAAAACAGCAGTTCTTCCATTTTTATTTTATTACTACAAACAATAGATGTGATTCATCTTGGGAAAATTGGGAAAATACTCAATTCTAACATAAGTAGCCAAAAGCAAACACTGGTTGTTCTGCTGTATTACTGCAGGTGGTTTTCCTACTGAGCAGGGGTGCGCCAAAAAATCGATTCTCATTTAGTACGATTCAGAATCGATTTTAAATGTCCCAAAATCGATTTTATTTAAATTATTTTATACTGTCTTGCCTGTGTCTGTGTGTGCCTTTATTTGGAGCGCTGTTCATGTTGTACCCGGTTTGGCCACTGAGGGGCAGTGTGGTTCCACGCGGTCTAATACACTGTTAAGTTGTAGCCACATTCGAGAGTAGAAGGAAAAAGTCACGAACAAGTTATTCCAATCAAAGTCGTTTTTTTTGCCATTTGGAGCCCTTCTTTTGAGTGATAAAAGTGCCGCGAGTAGCGCGCTAATTAGCATTAGCGAGTCAGACTGGAGTAGATCATTGCAATTCCTTGCACATCTATAGATTGAAGCAAAAATCATTGTCAATCAAATCATTTTGAATAAAAAAATCGCCCCTAATAAAAAAAAAATCGATTCTGAATCGAATCGCAGACCCAAAAATCGGAATTGAAATCGTGAGCCATTCAAAGATTCCCACCCCTACGACTGAGGTCTGCTTCTGTTGTCGTTTAGACAAGGAAGGGCCTCTTACATAACAAGGAGATCTCATCCCCATGATACCTCTACCAAGGGGCAGATCCGTTTCATGCTCCTTTGTGTTATGTTACCGAAACTTTCAAGAGTTCCTTTTGTTTCTGATTGGAACTCCACTGCACAAAAGCAGTACTCGATCGCCAAGCCACATCTTGTTCACAATACTAGATCGCATCACAGGACGTGTCACAATGCATTCTGGGATTGAGATGCTGCAACAAAGAAGCAAGTGTGATACGGCGGGGCGGTGGCGGCCGGTGGCGATCACATCTGCGCAAACAAAAACCTCACGAGGCCCGTCACTCTGGAACAATGCGGTGCAATTAGCCCTCGCAATTCAAGCCTGGCCACTGCGCCAACTTCACAAGGATGGATGAGAAGAAGCAGATGGAAAGCAGAATGAGCAGGGCTGCAAAATTCCAGTAATTTTTTCAAGTAGAAAACTTTGCGTGGGAATTAACACGCATTTATGGGAATTAATGGGAAAAGCAGGATTTGTTTTTAATTGAAGGTTGTCTCTAAATAGGTAAATGAGATACGAGCAAAATGTGTCCAGTGGCTATACTCGTTACTCAAAACACCAGTATGTCAATTTAGCACCCCCCCCCCCAAAAAAAAATATTTTTTTTTTTTTTACTGATAGCATTTTGCATTGTTTTTAGCATGCAGCTAAATGGGCTGTCACAATAAAAAATCTATACAATAATGTGTTCTATACGCCCCCACTAGTCTAAACACAGCATTCTGATTAATAATGTGTTTGTGGAATATAAATTAAGCAGCAAAAGCCACCCGTCTTATCCATCTCAGGGTCGGACATTTTGCTTGTGGCTTTTGCTGCTCAATTGATATTCCACAAACCCAATATTAATCAGAATGCTGTGTTTAGACTAGTGGGGGGCACATACCCTATCATTGTAAAGACAATTGTTGACCTGACTTCATCTTTAACTCAAAATGTCAGGCAATAGCATTTTTACAATGATACACAAAGAGATAAGCAATTACACGGCTTACAAAAAAAGGAACATTTCCAATAATGCCTGAAAGAGCGGGAAGAGGAACATCTTATTAAGCCCCACCCCCTTTCTCATCAAAATTCATGTTTTATTCAATAAAATATTGAAAACTTGATAAAGTACTCATTGAAATGTCATGTTTTTAAACTGTAATACTTTTTCCCTTCTTATGACAAAACAAAATGCTTCTATTTATGCTTGAGTATGTCATCAGATTAACTTCCTATAGGAACGCACCGCAAATCCCCCTCCATTCGAAACCCCAAGAGCGAGGCGGAAAAAGGAGATGAATTCAAAAGTCAAACAAACTGGATGTGCACGCTTCGCCTCTGACATAACCTGGAAGCTTCCCGCTCCCGAGAGACGTCCGAAACCAAGAACACATGGCTCACGCACACGCACGACAGCGCAAATCTTTTGAGACGTTTTACAATCCTGCCATTCCGCGGCACAAAAAGACATCCAGGAACGTGCTGTGCACTTATTGACGTCCAACCAACCATATTCTGTAGATAAACACACACTCACATTACGGTCAACAAAACGTCAAGCTGGGTTGTCCAAAATCCGGCCCGGGGGCCATTTGTGGTCTGCCACTCATTATTTTAGAGGCCCGCAGCGTACATGCCTGAAAAGTGTCGAGTGCTGAAACATTGAATCTACTACTACTACTAACAACAACAATAATAATAACAATATACAACAGGGACAACTCAACTCTCATCCGATGCCGGAATGATCCATTTATTGATTAAGACACGGTCCATTACTTTAATCCTAGAAATCTTATAAGCGTCAATGTGACCCCATGCTAGCAGCCCCCAAAGTTAGCTTCAGTACTGAAATACTGCGCTTAAACAACCACTCTGCACGTACAAATCGATAAACCTCAATCTATGGTTTGGGTCTTAATCGGTCACTCAGTCATGTCACCACCAAGAACTCTCCTGGATTTTGAATGCAAAGAACCTGAGGTCCAACCTGAATTCTCAGAGCGAATTGAGCATTTCAAGAAATTATGGCGATTCAGAGAATGGATGGATGGATGTC
This sequence comes from Leptonotus elevatus, assembly GCF_054856555.1. Lineage (NCBI taxonomy): Eukaryota > Metazoa > Chordata > Actinopteri > Syngnathiformes > Syngnathidae > Leptonotus > Leptonotus elevatus. The sequence continues at coordinate 3,342,162 of NC_141242.1, read as the reverse complement.
AAATCAATATATTGGTTGGACTGTTTGTCTTATGATGATTGATCCTAGAAATATTGCTACGTCATTCTTAAAATTGAGTTTCGGTAACGGCTGGTTTGACAGCAACCGTACTGTGCATTCCACTCTTTCTAGGTCAACAGCATACCTGCTGGCAAAAGTGCAAACAGACGCTAAGTATAAGCAGAATATTGTTTGGTAAAAAAAATATGTGGTATCTATCTATCACGGTGTTTTATAAAAATGTTCTAATTGGATCAACATGTTGAGTTCTAAACCGGAGCGAAGAAAAAAAAAGCGGCAGCATGTTGGGTTTGTTCCTGGGTAAGTGACAGTCGTGGAGGACTGACACGTAAAACACACCCGGGGGAACATTTTTAGCCTTGAGTTTGAAAGGTTGGCACATACTGGAGAGGTGGTGCGGGTGCACATCTGTCAGTTATAATGAAATGGGTCAAATAAATACTCGTGGTTCTTATGAACAGACTCAAGCTAGGTCCCAATTTAGGGGCTTCAAAAGTCTGTCTTGACCAATTGTTGAATGGTTTACATTTTGCCTGTATCTTAATGGAGGACGCGAGAATCGCCTCGTCCACCCTCGTCGATCTTCTTTTTAGAAGACATTCCACAGGTTCTCAACAAGGTTGATGTCAGGGAATGAGAGTGGCCATACCATACATTTGTCTCCCTTTATACAGAACCTACATGTAAAGCCATTAGGGGTGGGAATCTTTGAGTGTCTCACGAGTCGATTTCGATTCCGATTTTTGGGCCTGCGATTCGATTCAGAATCGATTTTCGCTTTAGAACAATTTTTGCTTCAAAATGATTTGAATGACATTGATTTTTGCTTCAATCTATAGATGTGCAAGGAATCGTAATATCTACTCCAGTCTGACTCGCTAATGCTAATTAGCGCGCTACTCGCGGCACTTTCATCACTCAAAAGAACGGCTCCACGCTGAAAAAAAAAAAAAAACTTTTATTGGAATAACTTGATCGTGACTTTTTCCTTCTACTCTCTAATGTGGCTACAACTTAACAGTGCATTAGACCGCGTGGAACCACACTGCCCCTCAGTGGCCAAACCGGGTACAACATGAACAGCGCTCCCAATAAAGGCACACACAGACAAAGGCAAGACAGTATAAAATAACTTAAAATAAAATTGATTTTGGGACATTCAAAATCGATTCTGAATCGTACTAAATGAGAATCGTGATTCTTATGAGAATCGATTTTTTTGCACAGCCCTAATAGCCATATGCTTATTTGGAACACATGCTCTCTCTCTGCTCTGTCTCTGTCTCTGTCTCTGTCTCTGTCTCTGTCTCTGTCTCTGTCTCTGTCTCTCTCTCTGTCTCTCTCTCTCTGTCTCTCTCTCTCTCTCTCTCTCTCTCTCTCTCTCTCTCTCTCCTCTCTCTCTCTCTCTCTCTCTCTCTCTCTCTCTCTCTCTCTCTCTCTCCTCTCTCTCTCTCTCTCTCTCTCTCTCTCTCTCTCTCATCTCTCTCTCTCTCTCTCTCTCTCTCTCTCTCTCTCTCTCTCTCTCTCTCTCTCTCTCTCTCTCTCTCTCTCTCGCATTTAGGGACTATACACTTTGGAGGACCCTAACTACACGTTCGACGAAGGAGACCCGTTTAGGCATTTACAAGAGCCACATAAATCTCGGGACACTTCCTGGTTGTACCCACCCTTACCCTACTATCACATATTTGAACAGAAACGTCAAGGTTTAAAAAGGTCCTGCGGGACAATACTTGTATCCAAGGGCTGCACCCATTGGAGGACCCAGCCTAAGAATTCGATGAAGGCTACGTCAAACCCGAGGGAGCTTCTCCGATTTGACGGCATGTTAGACACATCTCAACTGAGAGATAACTTTGCTTGTTGTGGAGGAGCTACGTTTAAAACCAATCCAAGTAGGACTGAACCCAGAACCTCAGAACTCAAATCCCAACCAAAACACCCTGACTGTGAAAAACGGGCTTTTAAGGCAAAGGATGGATTGTGAAGTTTTAAATGTAAGATTACCTTTTTGTAGATGAATAATGTCCGGGAAGTTGGCAAGCAGGCCTTGGTAGAGCGACAGCGTGTCCAGCATATGGAAGAGGTCGTACTTGGGCTGCTCCGCGAACAGCTCGCCAATGTTCTCGTAGGTGCGGCCAGTGTGGGAGATGGCGTTGTTGAGGGCCTCGGAGCAGTGCGGCGGGTCCAGCATGAACGACTGGCTGATGGACTGGAAAGAGTTGCCCAGTCGTTGGAACTCCTTCCTGAAGCCGCCCAGGTGCTTGCGAACCAGCTCCGAGGCGACGTGCGTGAGCTGCAGGACGCTGTCGTCCATCTTCTTGGCGAAGTTCTTGAAGGTGTCGACCCGTTCTTCCACGTCTTGAAGGTCCTGGTGCTCGTTGGGGATCTGAAGGGTCAGCATGAAGTGCGCCCCGACCATCTCGTCCTTCTCGGCCCGCCTCTTGCCCAGCTTCCACTGCTTGTCGTCGGCGCACATCAGGAAGTGCTCAAGGCCTTCATACTGGGACAGCACCGGGTGGCTGGTCATGTGGTTCATCCACAGGATCAGCCGCCGCTTGCGCTTCTCGATGAAGTCCTCCTCAAAGCGCCCCGTGGCCTGCTTCTCCGGCAGGTGGGGCACCGAGATCACGGTGAACTTGTGCAGCAGGCGGTTGTACAGCCAGTCAAAGTGCTTGTAGCGCCGGTGCACGGGCCCGCTCGTATGGCTCGGCGTCACGCGGTACGAAATGTACGTCTTGATGCCTTTAAATTTGGTCTGCTTGGTGGGGTCTTCGATGGAGCATGAGAAAGGCTGTGGGTTTTCCTTCCATCTGGGCCCCTGGGGGCTCATCTCGATGCTGTAGGATTCGGCTATCTTCGCCATCATGGGCACGTCCCCCAACACGAACGCCTCCACGCCCGAGCGGACGAAGCTGGAGAAGCGGTTCAAATTGCGGCCCACCATGCTGCCTTTCCTGGCGCCGGAGATGCTGTCCTGCCGCTCCATGGGCGGCTTGGCCCGGTAGTGCACGTTGGGGTTGCTGGATGGCGGGCTCTGATGCGAGTGACCGTTGGCCCCGGGGGGGCTCCGGCCGATATCGCCGTCCTCCACCACGGTGGACCTGTCGTCCCAATCGTCCCAGTCATCATCATCGTCGATATCATAGTAAGTCGGCTGCGTGTTGAGGGTTGTGTTCGTAGTGGCGGGCAGGAAACAGGAATCGTTCCCCAAAGAACCTGCCGGGCTGATGGAGCAGTCGGTCACGTTGGAGTTGGAGCGCGTGCGAATAACCTCCACATAGGATGCCGGAAAGAGACCCCGCTCCCCTCGGCTGTTCTCCCCCTGGAACCATCCGTCCACCGAGTTCTCGTCGAAGATGATCAGGTCCTCGTTCTCCTGGATGCTGATCTCCTCTTTGTTTTCACTTTGGAACGTGTAGAGTGCTTTGGCTTTCACCGGCATCTTGACGTTATCCTGATCCAGTTGCAAAACAATAATATTAATAATATCTAATCATCTACATGCACATGGTGCCTAGCAAGCTGTATTGGAAACATGTAGGGCACTTTAATGAATATTTCAACTCATCTCACATGACATGGATCGGGTGTGCAACAGCACAGTCAGTCAAAAACTGTTTACTCTACTTGACTTATTGCTGTGCTTGACTTACACTTCGCCGCCAACGAGACTACTCGAGCCCATTGATGCAAACACTCTTTTGTCTCAAAATTGAGTTATTTGCACGCACTCAAAGGCGCTCGTTAATTTCGTTTTCTACTTCCCTGTTACAAACAAGTCCGTTTAAAAACCGGTTTCACCAACCAGATCCTGCAACGAGGCTTTTAATAATCAAAAAAAAAAAATGGACAAGAACCGCTCGTTTATCCCCCAGTTGTCGCACTTTCGTCACATTACGGATCCTGGCAACGGCGCCGGTTGTAAATAATTCCAAGTGAAAAGTGCACTTTTGTTGATAGCGACGGTATCCGTGAACATGGTGAGGCGGCAGCTCCACGTTCCCGTCCTTCCTTCCTTCCCTCAGACGCGAACTTGCTCCGTGAGTCTCGTAAGCAGGTTCCTGGGCATCTTCGCTCGATCCTTTGAAAAATCACAACAGCCTTCTCCGGTCATCGCGCTTAGGCGAGACGGTATTGTTTCTGTGGCTCTATTTCCTCACGGCCCCGGCACAAAGTAACTCTTTCCATGACGTTAGACTGAGACAATTGGAGGCGAGATCGCCTGTTACTCTTTCAAGCCGCCTTTCCCTGAAAGAGAAGTGGAAGGGGGGGGGGGGGGATGCTATGGCTCAATGACGCTCTCTAGGTGGACGCGTGAAGTCATTGCAACAACACAGAGCTTTGAAAGGATGACGTCCATTTGATGGAGTTCCAAATATGAATTGCCAACATCAAACTATTAAAAATCAAATATAAACCAATGCCAAATTAGATAATTGAATGTCCTAAAAAAAATGTATCATAAACCATCACGTTTCTAATCAACCAAATAAAATGTCAAAATAAACAAACACCTACAAACGTCAAATCTACCCAACAAATATGTTAAGTTAAACAAAATTTTAGATTAAGCAATTTTAAAAGGTATCAACTCAAGCATTAAGAATGTTAAATCATACAATAAAAAAAAATTTTTTAAAAAATCAAGACATTTGCTCGAGCAATTAGTTAAGGTCATACTGGCGCCTTAAATTGAAAAAAATATGTCTTTATTTATGTATATTTATTTTACTGAATACAATTCGGCAGGCAAAAGTAAAACTACATAATTTGTGTTTATTTCTTTTGTGAGCCCCACCATTTGAAAAACACTGAGATGTTGTGATTACAAACAAACAAACACTACTACAATTTAATTTGGTCATTCACAATGTGCTGTTCCAAAATTCCAGAAGTCTCCTTCTATGTCGATCGCAGTCGAGCAAAAGAACCGACAGGTGGCGGTGCTGTAACGCAATGGATGCCAACCGCCATTAAACACCAAAAAGAAGAAGAGGCAGTGTGACGCCACAGACTTGGCCGTCTCCCTCCATGTCGAAGGTAAACCAAACTGTTTTATCTTATTTATTTGCCCAAGTTGCGCCACTGGGCGCAGTTTGCATTTTGTAGTAATTGCGTTTAGGCGGTAGAAGTAACATTAACGAGGCAGAGTCGTCGCTGTGGCTAGTTAGTAGCTACCGGCTACTTGCTTGCCACCTTAGCCACGCTGCTAACATAACCTGGTTGGCTGGATAGCTCGCCAGACACAGAATGAAGAGTTTCTGTACTGAGCAAGTTTTGTTTTTGTTTTTCAATGCAGTAATCTTGCTGAACACCCATCATTGTGCGTGTGTGGTACTACTGTCAAATTAGCTACGGTGGGGATATGGTAACTGTTTGTTAATATAAATGTATTTTCAATTTTACGTCAATTTTTCATCAGTGCAACTCGAGGGGGGTCACATAGGACCTACCTAACCAGATATATGACAAAAACACTTATTTTACAAATGTGCAAAATACGTTATCTTAAATATTTAAATTTTCATGCAAACAAATAAAGTACAAACCGCAAAACCACTGCTACGTGTTGTTTTGACCCCACCTCCAGAGCCCCCATGGATGACCTGACCTTAGCCCTCTCGGCCAGCTTTGCTGTGTCCAAGGAGCCCAACAGTACAGCTGCCCCGCACCCTCGGCTGTCCCAGTACAAGAGCAAGTTCAGCGTGCTGGAGCAGAGCGAGCGGCGCCGGCGCTTCCTTGAGCTACAGAAAATGTACAGCGCCCTATAAACCTTTTCATAATGTTTGTTTAAAATAGACACTGGGTTGGTTACACCAAGGTGGCAGAGGAGCGAGCGACTACTGCATAGGCAGATATACCCAAATGTGTTTTCCATTTCCAAAAAAAAAAAGAATAATCGAGTGGATCATCGTCAAGCACATGTCTGTGCCATTAATCTGAGCACTAGAAAAGTTAATTAATTAACGTTTGCCACCTAGATGTAAGTGTAGCGTCATGAAAAAAAACTAAAAAAAAGTATTTCCAGAATGAACAGACACAGTACACGTCTTGAAGTTTTTTTTTCCTTATTTTCCATCTCAGTAAAAGGTTGAACTACGTCGACCACGTACGGCGTCTGGCCGATGGCGACTGGACGGGGGCGGACAGCGATGGGGAGCAAGACATGGAAAAGCAGGAGGAGGATGAAGGGGAGAAAGGGAAACAGGAGCGAGATGGCAAAGCTGATGAAGAGGAGATGGAGATTGAGAGAAGAAAGCTGCCAAAACATTATGCCAACCAGGTCAGTCTTGTACAAGACAATGAAAAGTCAATAGGTCCCCAGTTTTGGGTTAAAAAAACAACAACCTACAATGCAATTTTAGCCAATCAGATCCTTAAAGAAATTTCCAAGAAATGAATTGACGCACTCGCTTGAATTATCGCAAAATTAAATATCCTGTTTCCATGTGGAATAAAAGGCTAAGATCATCTTCTGAGCAACAGTGTTCCTCATGGTCCAGAAGATGGCGCCTTTGTTAAAAAAAAGAAAAATCTGATTTACCTCTGTTCCTCCTCAGCTTATGCTGTCAGAGTGGTTGGTGGATGTCCCAGCAGAGCTGGACTCTGATTGGCTGATGGTGGTCTGTCCCGTGGGGAAAAGATCCCTCATCATTGCATCCAAGGTAGGAATGTTTTGTTGGTAAAACTGTCTGACAGAGGAAACATTATATAATATGGTCTTCGTATTATACTTGGAACACATCTAAAAAATAATCAGGCTGTTTTTGTCCCTATTATGCACATTTCTGACCAAGCATGACAAAGAAAAAAAGTATCCTATAACATTATTCTGTGGCCTGTTGTTAGTTAAGAACGAATTTGTCCTGATAATGGGGTCCGAAATGGGTCGCTGCTGAAAATCTTGATTGTTAAACGTGTTCAATCTGACCAAAAATCTTCATTTGCGTGGGGAAACTGACTTGTGTAGTCATGACTCAGTGAATTGTGACGTGGAACGGAATGCAGCCAGTCGAAGAAGCATCCTGGCTGAGGAACAAGGAAGCTGGCGTAAACAAAAACAAACATGTCCTTTTGTGTAAAAGTGTGTTCTACTGACAGCAAAAAAGTATTTTACAAAGCAAGTCTTCTTTGACAACACTCCCAACTCCGGTCCCTTTTGGAAATATTAGCCGGGCATCGTGACAGTTATTTGAAAACTCCTCCTGTACCTGGCCTTACAGACAAGGAAATGGGAAGAGGACATAAGGAGGTGAGAAAGTAAGAAGAGGAGATGAGAAGACGAGAAAGTGATGAAATAAGCCGAGAAGATGCAGAACTGAATTGAGGAAATGAAAAGACGCAGGAAGTAAAGGGAGAAGATGTAAAGACAAGAAAGCAAATAGGAAGCTGTGACGAGTGTACAAGAGGAGATAAGAGAAGGAAGTGAGGTGAGAAAATGAGATGCGTCGACAAGGATGTGAAATTGAGATGAAAAACATGGAAATTAGATGAAAAGACGAGGAGCAGAAAATGAGATGACAAAAAAGTGATGAAGAAACAGAGATGAGAAGGTGGGGAAAAAAACTTGGACTTATAAGGTCATCATTATGGAGGACCAAAATTAAAAAAATAAAATAAAAACGGATATAACAAATATAATTTTAAAATTAAATACAAAAAATAAATATAAATGGAAATAAAAACAACAACAACATATATATATATATATAACTCCCTAAATTAAAAAATTAGATTCTAAAAATAAATGTCAACATATCCGACATAATCGGAGAGCAGAGCATTTTTACTTATTGATTGATTCTGGGGTTTTCCTGGCTCAAATTGAGGCAGAGGTGGTACCATCCTGACTATGTGTGACTACCAATACCAGGTATCGGTGCCAATACCAATGACGATACCATTATCGGTCGCCCTCCTGCAGCCGTTTTATGATCAGGAACTAGAAATTAGAAATTATATGAGCACAATGTTGCCATTAATTTCATGCAATGTTAAGGAAACATTATATATACAGTATTGGGGTATATAGGTCTTTCTTTAAAATGATCTGTCGTTTTTGGGTGGGGAATTTTATTTACCAGTGGTATCAGTATCTGACTACTCAACAGATGAATATCGGTCTGAGAAAAAGTGGTATCAAACATCCCTAATCCTGACCATGCGCCATGACGTGCATGTATTCTATAAATAAACCGACTTGCTTTCATTTTCGACAGGGAACATATTATACTCCCATGTTCTAATAATAATAATAATAATAATAATGATAATGATGATGATGATAATAATAATAATTTTAAAAAGCAGTTTCTTCAGTAGTTGTTGTTTCAGGTCTTTTTGGTGCACTGCTATTTATATGGCGCAATGCTGCATCTGCAATTAAACACGTTGCTGCCGAGCTCAATCAACACAGCTGGAGCAATCAGTCTGTCAGGCTGGAGTTGGCAAGCAAGTTAGGTGGTTATTTTTGTATTTATTTGTTTACTTTTATTTTTTTAATCTTGTTTTTTATTTGTACTTTTATTTTTTTATTTTGGGATATGTATACATTTTGTTTTTATTTATTTTTCTATATATTTTTTGTATTAAATTTTTGATTTTTTTTATATCAGTTTTTATTTTCACTTTTATTCATTTATTTCGTAATTTATTTATATTTAATTTTGGCAGTTTTGGTCCTCTATACATTATAGGACAGTGTTAATATGCAGGTGCTGTTCCAATTCAGTATTGCCTTGGAGGAGGCCTGCGACTTTGATGGGTTGTATCCAATGTTGTGTGCAGGGTTCTACTGCAGCGTACACAAAGAGTGGCTACTGCGTGAACCGTTTCCCTTCCCTGCTGCCCGGTGGAAACCGCCACAACTCAGCCATGGGGAAAGGTAGTCGCACCCCTGCCGGCTCATTTTCAAAAAGCAAAGTCATTCACTGACGTGCTCCAAACGATGTCGCCGGCGTAGATTACACCATCCTGGACTGCATTTACAGCGAGGTGGACAGGACCTTCTACATCTTGGACGTCATGTGCTGGAGAGGCCACCCGGTCTACGACTGCCCGGTGAGACGGACCCTTCCCGAAAATGCCGCGGCAAATCCGGGAATGTTTGGCACTCCCGATGGCTTCAAAGTAGCGCGAGTCTGGAGCGCAGATGTTCTCTTTTGCTCTTTTGACACCGCTGCATGTTTTCTCCTCCGCAGACCGATTTCCGCTTCTACTGGCTCCAGTCCAAAGTGCAGGAGACGGAAGGCCTGGCAGAGATCGCCAAACGCAACCCTGTGAGTGGAACACCACCTCTTCTTTCTTTTTTTTTTTCACATGGGAGCAAGAAAGACTTGAACCTTCTTGAAACCTTTTGCTTCTAATCTGATAGAGAAAAAAAATCCAACATTTAGGTCAGTGTCGACTCAGGGTGGAAATGTGGAAAATGGATGGGTCAACTTTGCCCTGCGCCATTTTGTGTTTTAGCGTTTATACAGAACAGACATGTTCTGTTGGACAGGAAGCAAAACGGTGCATGGAAGAAACACACTTGTGGTTCTGTTTGCTTCGACAGTTCCGCTTCGTGAGCCTCCAGAGCATCGAGTGCACAGCGGCGTCCATCCATAAAGCCCTGGCAGCTGAGTACAGCTTCAGCGTGAGAAACTCTTTCCTGAATGGACCTTTTGATAATGTTTGTCAACACGAGATGCCGGGGGGCACTTCCGGGTGGCAGAATGCAAGAGACGAGCGCTGATTTGATTTTAAAATGATGACAAATACTTTGTGTTTGAGATAGCACCACAGGATATAAGTCAAAAGCTTAGTTTTTCCCCAATATTTCCTTTAAAAAATATAAAAATTATATTTTAAGTTTATTAGCCTCCAAATTGTATGATGTGATTGTGAAGAATACTTTTTTCAGAGCCTGGACTTTTTAAAACACTTTTACTTGAGTATGGTAATTATTTGATTGACTATTTTTAAGAGTGTTGTCTTTTATGGAAAAACGAGATCAAAAAAATAAAAATGTCAAAATAAATAGGATTAAATATCAATCAATAAATAAAAACGCTCTGCTCTCACATTTATTTATTTCATGCAACGGCGGAGTCCAAACCAAGACACGCTTAGGACCACCCCCTCATTTGAATAACATTTCGACTTGACAGAGCGTCTGCAACATGCAATAAATAAATGTGTGAGAGCAGAGCGATTTTATTTATTTATTGATATTTAATATATATATATATATATATATATAGTATTAAATTTGTATTTCCGTTTTTATTTTCACTTTTATAAATTTATTTAGTCCTTTATTTATTTTAAATTTTGGCAGTTTTAGTCCTCCATAGTCTTTCAGTAATTTAAACAGAATGGCCAGCGAGCTTGGGTTTTTGCCACCGGGAAATGCGAATGATGTCATAGTGAAAAGGTATTTTCTTGGATCCAACATATGCCTACGTCCATATCCTCGTTCTACGTTTGGACCGATTGTCAACTTTGCCGGCAGGTGGACGGTCTTCTGTTCTACCACCGGCAGACCCACTACACGCCTGGCAGCACCCCGCTGGTGGGCTGGCTGCGGCCCTATATGGTCGCCGACATCCTTGGCGTTGAGGTGCCCCTCGGACCCCTCACCGCCAAGCCCAAGTACGCCGGCCACCAGCTGCAGCAGATCCGGGAGCACAAGAAGACCTCCAGCGAGGTACGGCCGGCCAGCAGGGATGGGGGCTACGAACTGGAGCACCTGTCCACGCCCACCCAAGACAACTGCCACAACCACAGACACATCCAGGAGGCGCAAATGGAGGACTGATCTGATTCATAGATCATTACTGACTCACCAGCGCTTCACTGTTTTATTTAGAACTCTTCCCTAAAAATGTCTCCTGCAATTGGAAACTCATTTTAATCCGGTACGACCTGGACAACGTCTCAATGTGCAGAAGCGGTTAGGATTGCAAAGTAGTGGGAACTTTCCTGTGTAATTAAAATTGTATGGAATTGAAATTTATGCTCGGGTTTCTGGAAATGCACATCAAACATTTTCATAACCATGATAAGTCATCCATGCAAAATAACAATAAAAAAATGTCATCTGATTTTTTTATTAAGTTTTAAATATTTTCTTGAACAATCAATTCTTTCATTAAAAGACAAAAACATGGATGTTGCGTCAAATATTACTCATTGCCCTGATCCCAGCCCCTTCAAATATTTTTTTTTTTTAAACATCAGCCATCCAAAAACAACAGTCCCATTGAAAATGTAAAATGAAAAGCGAATCTCTCTACAGTGACCTTGAAGTGCAAAAACAAAACGACAAAATATAATAAACACAGAAGCAAACAAAAACAAACAGCTTAAGACGCAAGTTTCAATTTTGTAAATTCCCATTCATTCCTGTGGAAAATTTCCAACATGAAACCCTATTTCGCAATAGATCAGTCATTTTGATTCAATAATACATACAACACAAGTTAAAAAACAACAGTATTTTTAGTTTGTAATATAAAATCTGTCATTTAATCTGTATCAATATTGATGTGTTTACAACTTGTGATTTTTACAATCCCCCCCCCCATTCAAATGTTTTTTTTTAATGTGTATTTCTAAATAAATGTTTTTTAAATGGCCCCGTTGCGCTCTGTCTCACGTCAAATAGCACTAACACAAATTCATTCACATGGTGGTTTGATATGCTGAAACGGAAAATTGTCAGTATTTGAGGTGCTTGTATAGAAGAATATGACCTTACAACACACATCTACCACATCGTATTGTTAACCACTTTTCTGAGAAGCCTGACCCAACATGCGCCTTACTGCAGGAATCCAGGTATTAGTCAGCAGCACATGTCTCTTTCCAGGAAATGTCGCATTCATTTGTACTTTAGTGAGAGCTCTCCCACGCTTCTCACGCAGGCAATGAAAGCCTTCTCATAACTTGACGTCACAGGATGAACAACAAAATATGACTTGACAATAGAATATCTATTAGAAGAAAAAAATATACATATATATTATAATATATGGGAAATGTGTGTGAGCGATGTCATGAAAGTGTTATAATTATGCACACACAGAGCAGAGAGGCTGGTGGATGAGGTGTGTTCAAGTGCAATTGATATTTTGCCGCTTTTAGCCGATTAATCTCATTCTTTTTGTGTACTTTATATATGCACACATTCAGTATCAATATGTATCTCAACACAGTACAGCGGTACGATAAGATTCATGGATGATACATTTGACTATTTGAGAAGGTTTGGTTAAATCCAAAACCATTTTCTTATTCCAATCACTTTTTGTTACACCCCTAATATATATACATACTGCAAATGTATCAAATGAAGTGTGCCACAATGAACTTGTTGTCAAGGACGGCCATGTTTTGTCAGCTCAAAAGTCAAATGTGTGATTCTGCAGATATAATGATAATACAGTTAACACGTATATAGAGTTGAACCGGCAATGTTGTCATGTTACTCTAAAATGCAAATAATACTTAATATGTGACCAAGCTACTGCACAGGTCAATCACACTTTAGATTTATAGATTCACACCACAGAACATGTTGCGTGCCACAAGTAGCACTTTTGTCTGTGACTAGCATACAAACCACATAGATTGCTATAGTAGTCAAACGACATCTCATCACATTTTAAAATCTGAATAATTCTCACAAATCTAATTACAACGATTCAAAGTCCAATGCTTTTTAATGAGCGCAGAGTTTCCTCTCACCGAATTGACCGCCAATTTGACTTTCGACATTTATTTTTATTTTTTACTTGTGACATAATTGTCAATATGCCAAGCGCACAAGTTAGCATTGTCCACGACAACAAACTATGTTAGCTTTAAAACAAACCAAGTTTCTTGTTGGCTGGCTAACAAACAAACAAACACACAAAGTAGCATGTTAGCATGCAACATGTTTTAGCTATTAGCTATAATTGTGTAACCCACTAGTCACAAATTACAGACAAATGAAACAGTGTTATTCTTAAAAATATAAATGAATGCGACACACTATTATGGTTGAAAACAGTGAAAAAAATCTTAACTTATGCATGTCAGAGCATTTACCTTGATAACGTCGATTCTGCCGAGTCACGTGCTCACCCTTTTCCTCGTTAAAACGTCACCGTGGTCAAGCAAAATGATTCAGCAATGACAAGGAAGACATCAACAAATAATATGCCCCCCCCCCCCCAAAAAAAAAAAGTTTAATTAAAACTCATTTGATCTGCTATATTTGTTATGTAAGCTTGTCATCGAAAGGGAGGAAAGACCAAAAATAAACAAACAAGAGCTATTTGGTATTTTAAATAATATTTAGGAGTCACTTATATTATTTTGTTTTACGACAACTATAATTGACCCAACCAATGCATGTTCCTGCATTTTCACGTGCATGTCACTGCTAGTGCTTTGCTCTGCTTTTATGAATGAATGCGGAGGGGGGGTGGTGACTCTGGTTGCAGTTCCTGTGTCGACCACCAGGGTGTAGAATAGCGCGCAGGAAGCGGCTGACTCGCTGGCCTCATTGCAGGCAGCATAAAGGAGACGTTCAAGTCTCTAAGAAAAAAAAATCTTCATGGCTGGAAGAAGTCGACAGTGATCCGCACGGCTAGGCTAGGCTAGGCTAGGCTAAAGCTAGGCTAAGGCTGGGCTGGGCTTGGCGGTGGGGACGGTTCCGAGGGCGGCCGAACCTCCATAAGCGGGCCTTGTTTTCGTTTATTTTGTGTGTGCGTGTGTGTGAGAGCTTGCGGAAAAAAACTCACACAAGCAACGCTTTGTCGTGTCGTCTTTTACCAGTTTTTTAGATGGGACATTCGAGTTAATTAGACTCGGAGAAAAAGAAAAGCAGGACCGAACAGTCAACGACCCCCAAAGCCTGCTTCTTCTTCATCCTCCTCCTCCCGCTCTTCCTCCTGTGTGGCAGTGACCGAACTGGTACCATGGCAGCTACTTTGTCGGCCGAGGAAGAACAGGTAGGGCCTTTGTGCGCATGTATGTGTTCAATTCGAAGGAATGGCACCGTGTCACTGCTCGAATGCGGACGGAAACGTTGCCCGAAAGCCGAGCGGAACTGCTGTTATCGATTCGTGGCGCATTGTTGCATCACCGACACTTCCCATGTGTGTTTGAGTCGTAACCCTCCTCGTCCACCCCCCCCAGTCAGCCTCCACGCATGTGAATTAGCCACCCCAAGACCCTCTCGAGTGGTTGGGGGGTTGGGGGGGGCACGGGCACAGCAGCTGTGGAAAGTATGCGCATTTTATGACAAGAATCGTCTTTATAAGATTGTGTTTCCCCCCCCCCCCCCGTTTTTAGCGTGGTCTTTAAACACATCATTATTGCATTGTGCTAACTCAGTGGTGTGCACACTATAGTCCGGGGGCCATTTAGGGGGGCGCCATCCATTTTTCAGTGGCCCGCGATTTAATATGACTTTTTTTTTTTTTTTGCATTTTCTTGGCAAAATACTCTTTTGTAATGTATATACTTATGGTGACATTTCTGTATGGTGGTTGTTTTGATCTTTGGCAGACCACACACACAAAGCAAAAAAAAAGAAAAAGAAGGTGCATTTAACAGTTTGTGTGAAGACTATCTTCCACCACTGGTCGATAACCAGTCCTCTGAGGGAAAGCTCTCATGTGATCAAAAATAATTATATGGTTCTGAGTTTACATTATTGTGACTTTGAAGAATAACTCATATGAAAGGATGAAGCAAACGCCCTGTGTAATGCAGCAATGGGCTCTTTGCACAAATCCAATACCACTCCTTCATTTCCTGTCTTTCATGATTAAACAAACTGATTAATCCAGGTGTGTCTGGCCATCGTCGTCGTGGTTACTGAGGTCAGGCACACCTGGATTAATCATTTTGTCCAATCATGAAAGACAGGAAATGAAGGAGTGGTACTGAGTTAAAGGAGGTAGCGGATTTGTGCAAAGAGCCCATTAGCAGCTTGATAGTTGAGATATGCAAAACATGTTTACAGGTGGCTGCTATTTAAGGTAATATTTCCAATACAATATATTTACTTTCCATCGCTAAAACAAATGCAAAGTAACGTTGATATTTTGATTATAAAGCCTACTTGTGAAATCAATATCAGACTTGCTCAAGGTTATCATGCAGTCAGAATCTGATACCAGCCCTCGTCTACTTGCGAGCCAATTGTAACATTACGAACAGTTTTAAAGTAGCACAATAGACTTTTCAGTTTTTGTTGATTGTGGCGGCATCATATGGACAGAAGCGGTATGTTTTGCCTTGAATGAAGACCACGTTTCCCATGAGGACCAGCGCATAGCGTCGTGAGTGTTGTGGCCAACTATCAAGCTGATGGCTATTTATTGCTGTCGTGCAAATCTACAATAGCTAACATTAGCATAATTATTTTTGATTTGAGCATGGAAAGCTACCTACTCGTCCAGCAGGAAATGAGCCGAGCCCCGCAAAGGCAGCGCCAGTGGGAAATCCCCTCTCGTCTTTGACCTCACGCCAGCGAGTGAAAACGGGGCCAATATTACTCCTGTACTGTGCTTTCATGCATCCTGTTTTAGTATTAAAAAAATGTTTTTGTCTCCTCCGACAAAAATCTTCGCGCATAGACGTTTGTATCGATTTCCGTCTTTGGAGCGAATGAGGAAAGGGGGGACGTGACGTCTGCCGTAAAGCAGTTTGCACAGTTGTAGTTTTTTTCTGTGGCAGTGTTCCTACCACTCTCCTTAAGTTTTTTAGTGCAAGTAAAAACGATGGCCGTGGCAAATCAATCGAGCTGTATGTCAACGTTTCGTCAGCAGAGTTTTGACAATATGAATTGAAGGTTGAAAAGTTAATGAAGTGGGGCTTAACACGGCGATTAAAAATAGGAAAACAAACAAACAAACTCGTTGCTAAGCACTTTGGCTTCCTCCTCCCTCATTCCAAAGACATGCTTCTTAGGTTAATTGTCTAAATTGTCTGCAGGTGTGATAATGAGCGGAAAGGTTCCCGTCCATACGTGCCATACGATTGGCTGCCGGCCAGACCCTGGGTGCACGCCGCCTCGCCCAAAGTCAGCTGGGATAGGTTCCAATTAAAGGATGGATGGATACAACAGAGAAGTTTCATACGAATTCTGTCTAAATGTTTAATCAAGATGAGGTGCAAATACTAGGAAGTTCAAAAGGAAATACAACTGCCCTTGCACTATGATTTCCGTAGTATCGCAGGATTTAGCCTCGATTAGCCTCGATCGCTCACAAGTTTGCATTTTTTTTCTTCGTTGGTTGCTTCAGCCTGGCGATTCCTCTCCTCATCGTTTCTCCAGTGGAAGGCCTAATCTGGCTACTTCATTTCCTGTAACGGGCACCCTCATTACAGCCTCTTTTTTTTTTTTTTTGTATGGGGGGGGGGGGGGGGGGCTACTGCATGTGAGTCTCACGGGAACACATCCACGTCGTGGAACTTCATTCAGGCAGCTGTTAAAAGCATTTCCACGGGACTCTGTTTGAGGGGCGGGGTTAGCTGCAGAGTGCACGTGTGTGTCTATCATGTGCTTGTGTGCGTGTGTTGCATGTGCTCCCAGGAAGCGGAGAAAGTGGGAAGAGAGCGCCTAGAGTGTTGTTATCGACTTCCTGTTTTGGGGCATCGACCGCCTCGTCCCAAATGGAAGCCAGCCTCGGTTGCTCTTTGACTATTTGTTAGCCGTGTTAGCAAACACAGCATAGGCAATTTTTTTTTATGGTCCTGTTCATGCCTGCGAGGTGAATGCGTCCTCATGACGCTGCCAAGCTTCCCATCATGCCTCGGGTGCAGTTAATACACACCGTTTAAAATGCATATATGAATTAGTTATTTAGGTTATAAGAAAAGGGTGAAATTGGTGGTCTAGTCGATCTCACAGTTCTGAGTAGGGGTGTTAAATAAAATTGTTTTGCCGATATTACCGTGCACAATTCTCGTATCGGCCAAATCGATTCTTAAACATCAATTTTTAATGGAAATATTCAACAAAACATCTTACTTGAGGAGTCAAAAAATATCACAGGCGCTTCATTTGTCTGCCTGTCTGTCTGTCTGGTTAGCTGTTTAGCTAGCTGGCCCATTTAAACCAAGAGTGCCATCTAGAGGAGTCAAACAGTATCACAAGTGTTTCATGAAGCTTCATTTGTCTATCACTACTGATTAGTATTTTCAAAATTTTGAATAAAAAAACAACTCAATAATCGACTTATAGATTCATATCACGATTAATCGAAATCGAATCGTGAGACGGATCGAATTGCAATTCACACCCCTAGTTCTGAGGTTTCAGGTTCGAGATTTCAAGTCTTGGAATTTGCATTTGTCTCCCTGTCCTTGTGTGGGTGTTTTCAGGATACATCGATTTTCTCAACATCCTAAAAACATGCATGTTAATTGAACGCTCTTAAATTGTCCGTCCAACCTAGCATTTATCCACCTGTGGCTTTTATACAGAAGCTTGCGAAGCAGGATACTACCAATTTGCAATAGAAGATAAAATAGTGAGATAGGCCGACGTATTTTTTTTTTCAGGATTGATACCGATTAGTAGTCAAGGAGGCTGATAACTGATAATTTGAGCCAATATTCATTTTCACTAAAAGAAGATATTTGTGTGAAAAAATAGTAACCAATTATTTGTGATATGCTGAAATCAGAGGATTTAAAAATGTGCTCCAAGCAATTACTCTATTATTAAAATAGTTGTCAATTAAATTGATAATCGATTACTTGTTGATTAATCGATCAAGTTTGACAGCTCTAACTTACTTCTTAAACCGGTACAACCTCAGTGAAATCTCGCACAATTGTTGCAAATCCAAGTCCAGAAAGTTAAACACTATGCCACAGTTTGGCTTTAGCCCCTGATGCTAGCTAGCTAGCTAGCTTCCTAGGAGGTAAACGAGCACCATGGGAGCTAGCTAGCTAGCACCTGAAAGTAAAAACCCTGCTACAGTTTGGCTTTAGCCCTTGATGCTAGCGAGCTATTTCCCTAGCAGGGAAACAAGCACAATGGGAGCTAGCTAGCTAGCACCTGGGGCTAAAGCTAAACTGTGGCAGGGTTTCTACTTTCTGGACCTGGATTTGCCACCTCTGTTCATCTCTCTAGCTCCGTTTGGTCACAGGGCCGAGTTCCAGCCGGGTTTTACAGTCTTGACGCAAAAAATCCGTCAAAGGGTCCAGTAGGAAGCTCACGTCGCCATTTTCATTTCAACTTGAGAGTATAACAACATTATCAATAGCTTTAAAGTCAAGTTCAGCCTCATAAATCCTTGCTCCAAAGACAACTTCCTGTCAGGTATGCGCCATGACTCTGAGGTTCGCTCCGCTACTCGCCCACAGGCTATGACCCCGACTTCCTGGAGGAGACGCTCATGTTTGCTTTCGCCGGAGGGGGGCTGCTGGGATCAAATCCGCAGATCCGTTCTGGTGTGGTGTTGGCGCGCTAACAGCAGAGGAGTCACTTATTTGTTTCCTCGAGGATGCATAAATATTTACCTGATTGCGGCAGATGTTTCCCCTCAACGTTCCGCCGTTTAGGACTATCACGATGCGGTTTCCACGGCCTCGATTCCAACAAAACCGCACACACTTTGGTTTTTCAATGTTTGGTGACCATTCAGTGGGAATCGACACCTGACACCAACTTCTCCCTGCCACTAACGTCATCTCGCTATTTGATAGCGGGATGCTGTCGACACAGTTGCGTCAAGAGCACAGATGTCAACAAATGGGGGGTGACATCTACAGGATTTGGCAATTTTCTGTTTTGGAGCTGGAACAGAGGCAGGATGGGGTCTGTGTTAAAAGGTATTAGAGCTGTCAAAAGTAATCGAGTAATCGATTATCAAATTAATCGACAACTATTTAGTAATCGAGTACACAGCAAAAATGTGAGTGTTAAATTTTTGGGAGTTGATTTTAACTCCTGAAGTATAATTTTGTAACATTTTCAGAGTTAATTGGTGTTATTTTAGTTGATCACCTAGTGATAGCTTAACTCTGCAGAGATGTTTTTTGTTTTGTTTTTAATCCTACAAATGTTCTAATTTTTTTCATAAAACAACAAAACAAACATAACCAACAAACTCCAAGAAACCAAAACAAAACAATCAGACAGACAAGCTAAGCCAAGGTCAATGTATACAAAACAAATATAATTCTGTCACAACACACAAAAAAACAGACATGACCAAAAAACTCAAAACGTACAGTAATTGCTAGAAACCTACATATTCACATAACCTAAAGATATATATATATATATATACGTACACATATCCTACTCCACACAAACACAATATTTTCCTGGTGCTACTTTCAACATACAGTCGTTATGGAAGAAAGAGAAAAAAACATTCAGAAGACAAAAAAAGAAAAGAAAGAACCCGTTCTTTGCAGTTGAGAGGCTGCATCAACGCCTTCTGTATGCTCTAGCAAAAAACAACAACATTAAAACGCATAAATACATCTTTGGGACACTTAAAACATTTAAGATAGAACGTATTTATACGTTTTTGGGAACACATTAGTTAATAAACAGTAACCACAGGGGGGGGGGGATCTTTTGTAATGCACTTTAATACAAAATAAATATGAATCTGATTAGTCGATTAAATAATCAATAACTTAATCGATTCTAAAAATATTCAGTAGTGACAGCACTAGTATATTTCCCAGTATGGCACATAAAGGCTTTAAGATGGCGACAGTTTGGAAGTCGGAGCTTCGTCCGGCGGATCAAAGAGTCGGGTGCGCTGCTACCTCATGCGGTGCATGTTAAGGCCTGAGAACAGAGCACAAGTTTATGGCTCGTTGTTTTTGAGTGAGTGAGTGAGAGAGAGAGAGAGAGAGAGAGAGAGGGAGAGAGAGAGAGAGAGAGAATCCTGTCTTCAGGCCCCGCCGCCTCTCACTGAGCGTTTTGTACTCTTAAAGAGAATCCCATAAGTGGACTTCCTGCCCCCAGTAAGCCCACCCCCTCCACACTTGTGGAATCCCGTCTGACCACAAAAAGCAGAAGGCGTTGTTGTGGGGTGCCGAGATGGCGAAGACGAGGAGTGGAGGAGCACAGGAAGCCCCCCCCCCCCCCCAACACACACACCCACACACCTCCGTTGAGACTGCTAGCTAAATATTTGATTTGTTGTTTAGCCTTTCCAATGGATCGCGACAGTGGTCTTGTTTGACAAACTGCTGTCGACATGTATGGATTTCTGTTTGACAAATTGAGTGGGATGCAGAAATCACTGGCCATTTAACTGCGAATAACTAAAAATAGCGGGTAATGGATGGAGTTCTTTACTTGCAGACAACCAGGGGCCTCTATTTCGGCTCCCTTGGGTTTCTTTCTGTGGTTGCTGCCAGATTCCTCAAGAAGCTCATTAGCATCTCCTGACACAGCTGGCGGAAGCTCATTTAGAAGCTGGAGTGGCACACTTTGCTGTCTGATGATGATGATGGTGGGGGAGGGGGAGGGGGAGGGAGCGAGCAGTTCGCTCCTAAAGGGTTGTGAAATAAAACGATATGGCCAATGTGTCACAACAGTTTGTGCTAGTGTGTTAGCTAGGCTAGTTTGGTAGCTGAGCCCCAATTCGACTTCTGGATAGTCGTTTATGGAACATGAGTTGTGTACATGCGAGATGAATGGTGTCCCTTTCCATTTTAACTACTTTGTCGCTATTTTGTAGCATCTGTATGCAATTACAGACTCATTTGGGGACGATGGGGTATCAATTATTTGCAGATTTTTGCCATTTGTGGCAGGGCTCGATCCCGAGGAGCAAAACTGCCAAAATTTAAAAAAGAAAAAAAAAGACTAAATGAATAAAAATGGATGTAAAAATATAATAAAAAAAAAAAGTATTAATTAAAATAAAAAGTATATATATGTATATATCCCTAAAAAAATTACCCAAACAATAAAAATACATATAAAAATACATATATAAATAAAATTAATTCTCAAATAAAAACGCTCTGCTCTCACATTTATTTATTTCATGCTGCAGCCCAACCCAAGACACGCTTAGGACCGCCCCCTCATTTGAATAACATTTTGACCTGACAGAGCGTCTGCAGCATGAAATAAATGTGAGAGCAGAGCGTTTTTATTTATTGATATTTAATTCTATTATTTATATATTTTTGTATTTATTTCCACAGTTTATTTTTTGAATCTCGTTTTTATTTTTACTTATATTTATTTTTTAGGGATATATATATATATATATTTTTTTTTAATTATTATATATATTATTAATTATATGTTTATATCGGTTTTTATAGTTGGGTTTCATTGTACAGTATCTGATTCAAACTTTACTGGGCTGCGCATAAAATGTGGATCAATTTTCTGTTCGGACATTTTTCCAGGTTCTTGCGAGTGTGACATTTGCGACGTCTCTTTCAGGCCATCAGACAGTTCCTGGAGGAAATCACCAAGTGGACCAGTCAGCATGGAGTCTCGCCGCTTTCCAGGGAACTGGCCGTCAAGTTCCTCATGGCGCGCAAGTTCGACGTGCTCCGAGCCATCGAGCTGTTCCACAATTACAGGGTAGGAAAGGATCCCGTTTTTTGTTGGCCGTCTTCTCGCTTGATCAAACTGACTCCGCCTGCCGGTCTCTCCAGGAAACGCGTCTCAAAGAAGGAATCGTCAGACTTCAGCCTCAGGAAGAACCGCTGCGGTCCGAGTTGCTCAGCGGAAAGTTCACAGTGCTGGTAAGTTCATGTGCCAAATTGTTCACACATGCACATTGACACTTCACGTATATAAAAAAAGTTTAAAGTAAAAAGTTATTTAGTCCATCATTAATTTGATATTTAAAAATATTTTTCACTTACAATGAATACCTTTAAAAACGCGTTTTGCTACTTGTTGTCTACTGAAAATGACATCACATGTGCTTCAGTAACAACCAGTTACGGCTCTCCTCTTTTCTGGATTTGGTCATGTGACATTCGCAAGCTGGGCTGTGATTGGTAGCCCCGAGGAAGTGATGTCATTTTCAGTACACAGCAAGTTGCAAAATTTGTTGTTAAAAGGTACTAATTGTACATGAATAATGAAAATGTAGACTTGAACAAGACAAAATATTAACTTTTTACTCCCAAAAATGGCTCAATAAATAAGGTATCCCTTTAATGATTTTGCGTTATAACTCCCCCACAATATTGTCATATTTTTATTGTTTAATAAAACCCTGTCTTCAGGTCACTAGGATTAACTGGCAAAAACTTGCTTCACAAAATTAGAAAGTTGCTCCACAGATTAAGCCATTAATTAGCTAAACTGATCTGCAGAGGGAAAAAAAGTTATTTCAAGCCTTGTTTAAAAAAAATATATATATATTTTATTCATTGTTAATTTTATGTTAGACAATGCTGTACAGAAACAGCTGAAATTTTCCTCTGCCGTTCATTGACTTTAATACAGTACAACTCATTTGCTCCCAAAAACGTTATATTTTAAATATTAGCATGCTCACAAAGATGTGTTTATACATTTTTATGCTTTTTTTTTTTTTTTGCTAGAGCATACAGAAATAAGTCTTTGATGTAGCCTCTGAACTGCAGAGAATGCTTGAAGCAATGGTAGTTATTATAATAATCGGCCAGCAGGTGGCAGCAGAGTGTAAGAGATCAACCAGGGCCATGTTGCAACAAGCTCTTTTCCCCAACAGGTTTTCAACAGGTTTTGTGAATAATAATGAAACTTAGCTATATTCTAATGCTAATTGCTGCAAAACGGAAACCGATAGAAATATACTTTTATATATATATCCTGATGAAAGAAGCGACTTTAAACTTTCTTTTGGTCGGATCTATTGTTTATAGCAATAGAACAGAATATTCTGTGGACCTTGCAAAATCAGTGGAAAATGGAGCGAAGGGGGTTGCTTCAGTGAAAATGGCTGGGAGTGAATCAGTTAATATAATGTTAACATTAAACACAAAATGGCTCCAAAGCCATGGCTAATAGGAAATTAGTAATTGGTGTTAAGGAAGTAATGGTTCCTTTAAAGTGTTTTGGGGTCATAATTTATGGTACTTTAAGCTATTCATGTAGGTAATTAATTTCTAAAATTTTTGGGGAGAGTGGAGTAGTGGGAGGGGGGTGAATTAGTTGTGGTTTTTCACTGCTCGTGTGCATTTGCACAAATAAAGCCGGCCTCCAGCCCCACCACCTCTGCAGTTGAGTACAGCAATGCCCTTCGGCGCAACTTGTGGAAAAACGCTATGTATATTTAATTAGTACTCCACTTGGCAAATTTGAGATATGAATGTACAACAAGCAGGAGCACGTTCTAATTTGGAATCAAATGTTTCCAAGTGAAGTGTAAGTACCACATTAAGATATATTTAGCCTTTTGTAATCCAAATGTCCCTCGTCAGACTCCCGCTTCCCTCCGTCCTTCCCCGCTGATGCGGCCGATTGACGTGAATGCTGCACACGTTGTTCATATCCTGTCTGCAGTATTTTTAGCCGTATTCCTGTATTGGGTGCTGTTAAATTGTCTTTCTCACCAGCGTCATTTACTGAATCCAGAGTTGCTCCTCCTGCTACGGAACCCAAAAAGAAATGCAGTGCCCCCATGTGGTCAATTCTTAAATTGCCGCATTTGGATTACACTTGACGAACATCAATAGAAGGGAAAAGATCCTGTTTTGGGAAGCCGAGTGAAGATAATCTGGAAATGTGATACAAAAATGTGTTTCTTTTGTATTCTTGTGCACTCTGCAGAATGCACGGGATCCGTCGGGAGCCTCCATCGCCTTGTACACTGCCAAACTTCACCACCCGAACAAGACGGGCAACCACGTGGTTCTGCAGGCACTCTTCTACCTCCTGGATCGCGCCGTGGATAGGTGAGCATCCCGACTGGCGCAGTAGCAGGCCGTGCAGTTGGTAACTTAAGTGTCGTCTTAACCTTCTTAATCCACCTCATAACAGCACCACTATTCAATTACAATGCTGGAAACCATCCACATTATAAACAAAAATACATTATACAGTTGTGCTTGAAAATTGACGTCCTTGCGGTATGTTAACATATGAGTGCGGTGTGGTAAGAAAAAGTCTTAATGCCCATAAAATCCTAAAATACTGTGGCAATTGTTTTGATTTTTTTTTAGGTTGAACCGTTGAAGTTGACATGAGTAAAGATGTGCATGTGAATTTTGGTAACAATTCATAGCATTATTGTGTCATTAAGCGCTGTTTAGCTTTTGTACATTTACAGTTGTGCTCATAAGTTTGCATACCCCAAGGGGATGTAAACTTTCAAGCACAACTTTATTCATATATTGCTTTCACAACAGCTTAAGCTGTAACAAAGCGCTTTATAGAACACATGGCCAAGGTTATTTTAGTTAACAAAAACGAACACACAAAAATTCGGAAAAAAATTCATGAATGAAATAAACACGAAAATGCTTTAAAAAACAAACAAAAAAACAACTAACAAACTACATTTTATGTTTGCAAAACTAACAAACAGCTAAAATGCCCTTTGTTTTAGTCTTTGGTAATTATGAGCCTTTGGGGATGATTTTAAATGTGATTTTAAATATTTATTTCGATATTAACCAGAAAAAAGACGTTTGAAAGTGTGTCACACAGAAGTGATGTCATCTAGCAGCAGCCAATAGAAAAGCACCCTCAGATGACGCCGTTTCTAGGCGACAATTTTAGCGTTCTTGACTTTAAGCTCGGCTGCTTCTTCATTTAACTAGTTTTTAAGATTATGTGGAACATTTCAGATCTAAAACAATTTCATATAAAATTTGCTATCATCTTTTTGATGAAAAGCAACTTCACTCCAGAGGTGGCAAATCCAGGTCCAGAAAGTAAAAACCCTGCTACAGTTTGTCTTTTTAGCCCCCGATGCTAGTTAGCTAGTTCCCTAGCAGATAAACGAGCACCAATGGAGCTAGTTAGCTAGCACATGCGGCTAAAGCCAAACTGTGGCTAGATAGCTATCTCTTTAGCGGGTAAGTAAACGAGCACCAATGGAGCTAGCTAGCTAGCTAGCACCTGCGGCTAAAGCCTACTTTCTGGACCTGGATTTGCCACCTCCGCTTCAAAATTGTCAACAAGTGGCTACTATGGCTATGAGCTAGTAAATTAGCCAGCATTAGTTAGCGGTCAGATTAACATTATTGTTGGAACGTTAAGACGTTTGGATTAATGTTACGTTATAACTATAATTTACTTCTTTTTTTTAACCTTTCATAATGAATCCACCTCCTGTTTGTGCGTGATGCACTCTTTAGCTACAGATTTGAAAGGGGGGTGTCACTGTGTCACATGACAGTGTTGATTAGCAGAGACAAGACTTTACAAAATCATTATTTTAATCTCGTTTTTGTTTATGAACTAAAATACCCATATCCAATTTTTTTAAGTACATTTTCGTCTCGTCTTTATTAGTCGACTGATATGCATACTGATTTAGTCCCACTTCATGTTTATTAATGAGGGTTTTAGTCTAGTCTAGTTTTAGTCCGGTGAAAAATGAGTCTCGACAAAATAATTTTGTTTAGTTTTTGTTGTCGAAATTAACACCAGCTAAGTGTATTAGTCTTTATCAACATAACTTGTCTTTTACAGCTTTGAGACCCAGAGGAATGGCTTGGTGTTCATATACGACATGGCCGGTTCCAATTACACAAACTTCGAGCTGGACCTGAGCAAGAAGATTCTCAACTCACTGAAGGTTCACTTTTTGTTCTTTTTTTTTTTTTTCTGTTCCCTTTTAGATGTGACTGCAGTTCCACTAACCTATTCGCCGTCTGTCTCACTATTAGGGGGCGTTCCCCGCCAGGTTGAAGAAGGTGTTGATTGTTGGGGCCCCGGTGTGGTTTCGGGTGCCCTACAACCTGCTCAGTCTGCTGAAGGAGAAACTTCGGGAGCGGGTAAGTGATGGGAAAGCTTTCTGTTTTTGTAGACCACTTCATTACGGTCATAATATTGCTTCACATGAAATCGTTCAAAGTTTTGGTCTAATCCAAAGTAGACGGTGACAAAAGAGCCACTATTTGAGGAAAAATACGGTAGCCTACCAACTTTCATCCTTCACTGAAGCCTTGCCTTACTATCCATCCACTTGTTCAAACATACCTCCAGGTCCAAATGGTGAAAATGGCCGATTTGCGCCAGCACCTCCCCAGGGACTGCCTTCCCCAGCACCTCGGCGGCTTGCTTCCCCTGGACGCCTTCAGCTGGAACCAGCAGCTTCTGGCGGGCCAGAACGGCCGCATGGACCCCGTGGACGAGCTGGTGGGAATCCCCCTGGAGGATTCTTCCATTCACGTCCCGGGACCCGAAGCCATGCGCCCGCAGGAGCTGCTGACGCACCTCGGCAAGCTTCAGCGCTCCGGCATTCACCTGGAGTACGAGGAACACCGGAAAGAAGCGCCGCCCGGAACTTTCCATTGTGCACAGTGAGCGCATTCAAATATTGATCAGTCAACCTTATTGTTCCCAAGAAAACATTGGGAGTTTTGAGGGTGATGATTTTTTTTTATCGTTTACAGAGCGGTCTACAATCTGGAGAGGAATCGATATGGAGACGTTCTGTGTCTTGATCAAACAAGAGTCCACCTGAAACCCCGAAGGAATGAGGTTTGGCGCTGGCCGACTTGAGCTCGACATTGTCTTTAAAGTGCTTAAATGAGAAAAATGTTCCAACAGAGATCTGACTACATCAACGCCAGCTTCATGGATGGCTATAAACAGAAGAACGCATATATCGGTACTCAAGGTACGATGGCAGCAGTCCATTTTTAATATTTCACTCCATCTTCTGCATCATTGCCAATATTGTTATCTTTTAACTAGGGCTTAAAAAAATATTATAATAAGCCCAACAAACATGAATTTAAAAGTTTCATTTATTCAAAAATAATTCCTGTGCAAAATGTTCAGACAAAAATAATGTATACTGATTCTAAATCAGTTTTAATATAAACCTAACTATTCATAGTTTACACTAAAATGTCACAATTAAATAGTTGGTAGTCTTGTAAATCACCAATCCAGCAATCTGCCACTCGGGCAAAATTACAACTCACAATAACATTTGAATGTAACGGGTCATAAAAACAACAGCTTTTAATAATCCAGAAGACAAAATTCAATTTCATGATTTATCAAAAGCAATTTGATTTTCAAAATGACGATTCATCGAATTAATTAAATTTATTGCGTCTACAACATGTTATACATTTTACGGCGTGAGCTGCTTCAGAACATTCCATATAAATGAATCATAACCAGTTTTGTTTAGAGTGGGACTTATATAAACCCTGATAAAATAAATGTGTTATAAAGTAAAATAACTCATTACTACTTACATCATGTGTAAGTGTGCAGGTCAGAAACTATCATAGCTGCAAAACCTCTTAACTACCGTTATAGCAAATACATGTGTAGCAATCATTGACCCGTGTGGTACACCAATTTCCACCATAATGGTGAATATGTGACGGTCGCAACTTATTAGCATTTAGAAGCCATCGTGCTTGCGATGTGCGTCATCCAATTAATCAATGTCATTCTTGCTTGTCACACCTGTAGGTCCACTGGAAAAGACCTACGGTGACTTTTGGAGAATGGTTTGGGAACAAAATGTGCTTGTTGTCGTCATGACAACCAGGTAATTTTATTAGAACATTTCTGGCAAGTTTTGGTTGGACCTCATCTAGGTTGTAAAGGTTGTGTTACTGGTTCTGGGTAAACAAATATGTAGTGGAAAAAGTCGACCAAGTCAGACAAATCACCTTTAAAAATAGGTCGACTAAAATTCTCTGCCTCAAAGCTACATTTTCCCTTCTTCACTACACAATGTGGACAGACAGAGGGTGGGAAATTCAAACTCGAATCCAGTCTGAAAACTATTGGCCAGAGACTTGCAGTAGTTCCCGTTATAAAGGTGTTAAATCTACTCATTAAAAAAGTGTTTAAGTCATTAATGGTCAAATTAAAAGGCTATTTTTGGGCAAATTGTTAGAAAGTTCTGCTTTAAGTGGAAGTTGCTAGCGCGCTAATGCTAGTCGCGACTGCTAACTGTTTCGCATAGGCTAATACCGTTGTTTACGCATGGAATAATGTTGAAGCACCGTCTGTAAGTGACTTTTAGACACTATTACATATGTAATGTGTATATATAATGATGTATGTGTGAATTAAATAGTAGTTTGTTTTTGTTTACCTTAAGTGGTAATTGCCAGCACGCTAATGCTAATCGCGACGGCTAACCGATTAGCATAGGCTCATGCAATAATGTTGATGAATCATCTGTAAGTGACTTTTAGATGCTATTAGTATTACATGTTGTATGTGTGAATTAAATAGTAGTTGGTGAAGGTTTTTGTTTATCTTAAGTGGTAATCGCGATTGCTAACCGTTTAGCATAAGCTAATTTTGTTGGAGGGGTGGGTGATCTGGTGCAGGGCGATTACTCACTTATTTGATGGAATAATCTATAGGGTAATCCATTTTTTTAAAACACGATAGTGACAGCAATAATATGACATTCGTCACGGTTGCAGGACGGAGGAGGGCAGTCGAAGAAAGTGTGGACAGTACTGGCCTCTGGACCAAGGTGGGCAGGAGGTCTACGGCCACATAGCAGTAGTGAATCAAAGGGTGGACCACCACACCCACTACAACCACACCGCCCTGGAACTGCACAACACTGAGGTAAGGCCACAGCAACCGTCTTCAACATCTTGAAGAGTGCCAACAGATGTTGCAAAGATTTCCCCGGTGGTCCAAACAGACGTGCGAACAGAGGCAAGTGAGTCATTTCCAGTACCTCAGCTGGCCCGACTACGGCGTCCCCACCTCGGCGGTGACTCTCATCGACTTCCTGGTGGCCGTCAAGAGGCAGCAGTGGAATATGATCAACGCTATGGGACCTCTGTGGACGGGACACCCGCAGGGACCCCCCATGGTGGTTCACTGTAGCGCGGGAATTGGGAGGACGGGTGAGGATTTGAATTTCTGACTTGGCTGCTAGTATCAGATGCAGAGAGTAACTTACCAAATACTAAACGGGGATAGGCACAATAAAAATAGAAAAAATTGCTAGCAAATTGAAGGGTTTTGTGCTTTTTGGTGCCATCTTGTGGCATCTATAGGTAATTTAAAGCTTTTTCTGGGGGGTTTCGCTATATGTGAATAGTGGCGTAACATTGTACTCTATTGGCCCATTTTATAAGTGCAAATTTGAAATGCTATAATAAGACAAAACATCAACATACCTACTGAAAATCTGAAGAATATCTTGGCAGGACCAGGTAGAGGTCAATTAGTGAAAAATAGTGGTAGTTGAAAAAGTAATTTGGCATCTTTTTTTTAAAATATATATACAAATGCCAATCTTGACTTTGTTGTAATATCTTAAAGCATTCATGCTTATTGAACAATTTTTCAGACTTTTCAAAATGTAGATAAAAAAAAAAAACTTGCGACAATATACTTTATTTTAAGATTCTAAAAAAAAAAAAAATGTTCAGGGAGCTCCCAAAGTTAGCAGTAAGTCTTAAAAAGTTAAATGGAAACCTAAAGAAGTAAATGCCATATCTCTGTTTTTTCCAAAACCTGAAATCTTAAACTTTCACTTTTCTTTGTTAGAATGTCAAACAAAAACAAAAGGTTCAGAAAGTTCCCAGGGTTAGCAGCATCTCTTATAAAGTTAACTGAAAATTTAAATAAATAGTTCCTTGAGATTAAAATGGTTTTATCGGCCGTCAAATTTTGGGGGGGGAAAGGCCGATACCGATATCCGTCCAAATACCCAAAATCGGCGCCGATATTAGGACAGGCCGATAATCGGTCTTCCCCTAATAACAAACAAACATATCAAACATATTAGTATTTCCAAAAATCAGAAAGAAATATCCCACTATTAATAAGTATAGGTGTCTCTCCTTTCTCAATTGGGGCGATCTTGCAAGGTCGCTGAAAAGCCATCAGATGGGTGATACTGCCCTCTAATGGATTATCCGTGCAATGCATGTGTCGGATCACATATGTCGGGTTTTTAATGGCGGGAAAAAAATTATACTCATGAAATAGGACTCAAAATGTCTTGTATTAAATATGACACGTTTGTTATAGGGTTAACCGGCCGATTTATCGTTTATCGGAATTTGATTATAAATATCGGAATCGGCCTCTGTCAGACCCTCGTTATGACACCACTGAGTCCTTGTTATTGGATTGAATTAACTGCCACCTTAATCCACCGAGGGATGAACGTTTGCGAATGTTGAGTTCACGTCAAGGTTCGTTCAAGATCACTGCGTTCCCTAAACTTTCTCTAAACAGTCTTAACTGCTTCCTAAACAGTCGTAATGGTCTTTCTTGTTGCAAGGAAATCTTGAAAACAGGTTCAAATTTCAAATGGTCGCAAGTCAGTGGGATAGGGGCTTTAGAGTGCTTGCATGTCAAATTTTTGCTTGCAAGTCAAAACAAAACAAAAAAAATCAGCTGAACGGCAGCTTGCGCTCAACTCACCTCAATTATTCATGTTGAAAAATTGCACCTGGAGTGCGCTCAAAGTTCAGACCCAAGATTGGAAAGCAGAATCTCACAACTGCCAGAAACGAGTTGACAAATTACCATTTATTTATTTATTTATTTATTTTTCTTTCTCCCAGGTACATTCTGTGCCTTGGACATCTGTCTGTCGCAGCTCCAAGACGTGGGCTCGCTCAACGTGTGCCAGACGGTGCGACGCATGAGAACGCAGAGGGCCTTCAGTATCCAAACCCCGGACCAGTACTACTTCTGCTACAACGCCATATTGGAGCACGCCCAAAGGCAAGGCCTGCTCCCGGCCAATCAGTGAGCTGCGCTTCGTTCTCGCCCCTTCGTAATACACCCACACATAAAATTCTGCTGTTGACCCCAAGACGCACGTCTTGGCAAATGCTGGCCTTTGCTTTCCGGGGACCATTCGTCAGCATGTGACATCGTGCGTGCGTGTGCGTGTGAAGTCCAGCAAACAGGTGGTTTTATGGTCTCAATATTGGCATGGCAGCCCGACAGAAAAAAAAAAAAAAAAAAAAAGTAGACCTCAGCTGTTGTATTTTTTTTTGTGCTCATTTCTATACAAGTGCCACTATTTGGAAAAAATGCGTAATCAATAGTGACTTTTTTTTTTCATATATATATTTTTTTTAACTAACTACACAACCCACACTTAGCTCCTCCCCTACATACAAAGATGTCAGTCTCCGTCGAGATGTACTACTTTCCTATTAGGCTTTGGCAACATCTTGCAGTCGCTTAGGACCGAAAGAGCACAAACTATGCAGAGACGCTCTTAGGTGAATTTTTCAGATAATGGATAAAGACACAAATATGTGAAAGTGTAGGAAATAGTGATGCACAAATAGCCACGGTTATTTTCTTTTTCTTTTCTTTTTTTAAATACCCATGTTTGTGTGGCATTTTTTTTCCATGGAGGGTGAAATATTCCTTTAAATAGATGCACAATTTTCTTAAAGAGGCGTAAACGTGGCCGCCAAGTTACTTTTTTTTTTTTTTTTTCTTTACACCTGCGAGTCACTATTTAGTAGGGCCCAACCGATTAATTGGCCACCGATTTATAATCAGCTGATTATTGGCCTTCAAACATCTGCCTGCCAAAACAATCGGCCAAGTGGCCGATTATTTTCCCCTTAAAACGTTATAATAAAAGAAAAACGAAGTTTCCGACACTGTGAAAGTACCTTGAATGCGCCATTTTGCTTGCTTAGCATTAGCAACTAGCAAGTGTGTAGCGTATGTTATTCTGTTTTCCCTAAGCCTCCTTTAAGCTGTTTAATGACACCCCAGTTGGAGTTAACTGTAAAACTAAACACACGACAAGAAGCATTACATCCACTGTGTATATAAATACAAAACATGCTTCGTTTTCAAAACATCGTTAGCCTAGCGCTAATACTAAAAGCGAAGGGAGGATCCCCACCGATCTGGATAGCCATGACTTTTGAAGCCACAAGGCCGCCATATTACTCCTCCCAAGAAACGTTTCTCGGCGTACGATCCTATACATTTACAGTATCGAAATTGGAGAACATTTGAGACAGTAGAAACGGCACGATTTATGATGTTTTAAATTTGTTAAACATAAACATATATATTTTTTAAATAATAGGCATATTAATCGGTAATCTGTTTTTTTTCTGCCAAAAATCTGTATCGGCCTCAAAAATTGCATATGTGTCGGGCCCTACTATTTAGCAGTTGTTTTAGCACAAGTTGGATGTCAGAGTAGCTGGTACGAGCGAGCAGCCAAAGACCGCGCATGCTACTTCGCACAATAAGACAACACTAGGACGGACACACACACACACACACACACACACACACACACACGACCAATTCACTCCATTCACACATTTCCATCTAAATCCACACAAGCGCAGGACAACATGCAAACTCAATACGGGAAGGTGGCAATCGAACCCGCAAAGTGAGAACTGCGAAGCGAATGTGCTCACCACTCGGACACCGCGCTTCCCATGAACTCCTCTGAAAAGCAAAAGCTCTGTTCAATCATCAGATGAGACCTCATGAGTGGTGCAATATTTCCCACAGAGAAAAAATATTAGGACCACACTGAAAAGAAAGCTGGATGTTGTGAAAATGTACACGATCGGGATTTTGGAGCTGAGCAGCAGTCAAGTCAACTCTCACTCTTCGAGGGGGATTGTGACCAGCCCGACCCACAAATAGCCAAAGTTTGCATACAATTAATTGACGTCCACTGAAATGCATTGGGGGAAAATAAAATTTGATTTTTAGTTGTTGTGATATTTCAACTTTTCCTAAAATTCACACTAAGGGTGGAAAGCGATTTTTTTTTAAATTATAATTAATTGCAATAGTTAACTCACGATTAATCGCAAATTTTATCTGTTCTAAATGTACAATAAAATATTTCTGTTTTCATACTCTTAAAATAAAAGCTAATAGAAATATCGCTGCATCTTTTAGTCACTAAAAGAGTTAAAACTAAAAAGATGTACTGTAAAAAAAAAGTGATATTGATTTGGGTTGGTCATTTTTCTGCCACTAGATGGCATAATTGCATTTGTAAGACATTGGTGACAGCACTGTGCATGTTTATTTTCATATTAAGAGCTATCTAATCCTTAACATGGAATAATTTGTGAAATTCTGCACATTTTTAAAATTGTAAAATATTACTTGACCAGAGTCTCCACAAATAAATGCAATAAATGAAATTTTGACATGGGCGTGTCTGCTGCATTGCGACTGGACTTCCACCAGTACAGGCTTTCCAAGTAAGAGGCGGCCCTTAATCACACGTTAAAAAAAAAGAGTGCCGTTAAACTTTAACTCAAAATTAACACACCTATTTTAACACACCTAATTCAAACTTTGTGTCATAAAAGATTACACAATTGTTAAAACTGACAACAAACGTTCTAATATGGAAATGTATGTTTGTTTGTTTTTTTTTGGGGGGGGGGGGGGTCTTATTCTACTTTTCATTTGTTTGCTACTTCAGTGTGGCCCTAATTCTCCGTTGCGCACACACACACACACACACGCGTCATGTCTTAGCACTTTTCACTAAGAGCCCGAATATTCCTGGAAATGTCAGCAGTGAGAGATAATATAAATATGAACCATTTATTGACCTCAAGGGTCTCCACGATGCACACGTGTGCCTACCTTAAGTCCCAAGTGATGTGTGAGACCTCTTTAAAAATGTATGTGTGTGTTTTGCTTTTAAGTTCTAGACTGTGGTTGTAAATGTGTGCTTTCATCTGGCCACATTGTTGTTCAAGTATATATGTATGTACAATATCAGAGTATACTTACTGTATTACTGTATGTGTGTCATGCACCGTGTTGTCGGGTCAAGAGATGTGTTTTTTTTTTTATGTTAACTACAGAATTCATATTGAATTTACTTGTAGTGAAGCATTTTTACATCAGCCGTCATGTTTTTTTTTTTCTTCTTCCTTTAAAGCCAAATTGTGGCCTATTTTTATTTTTCTATGCTATTCAACAGCTGTTTTCATACAGGATATATAGTACAGTTATCTACATTAATTTTATATTGGTTTTGTTATAACCTTTTACTGTACTTTATAATTTTTGTGAATACTGAATCAAGCTATACTGTAATAAATACAAACCATGTCAATGTGTTTTTGTTTGTGTATTTCTTGAAGTATAATAGCTCTTTTTTTAATTATAATTGTATGCTGTTTCATTTTAGTTTTGTTAGCTGTAATTATGATCTCCCCGCCCCTTAGCATCTGACATTTTTGTTTCTTGCACTTTTGGTTTCATTCTTGCCAAAGTGACATTTTTATGGTTGATTTTTTTTAATAACTTCATTCTTAAATATTACAAATTGATTCCATAAATTCAATGCATTAAAAAAAGAAAATAAGTTTATTCTTGTAAAATTAAGACTTACAAATGTGTGTCTTAGTTCTGGGGAAGTTATTTATTTGGGCTAAACAATATTTTATTCAGTGAAATTAAAACAAAAGGACTTTGTTCTCATGAAATTACCTTTCTAGTAAAGTTACGAGTTAAATCTATTTTTGTTTTTAATATTAGTATTTTGACTTTATTATTATGAATTTTTGGTTTCAAATATGCATTCTTTTAATGTATTATGTCCGAGAATGATATCGTAGTCTGGTTAAAGATTACAAAATAGACACTTTATTAGAGAATTATAGGTTTAAAAAATAATAATAATAATTTAGATGAGGTAGATGTAGACACCGCAACTAAAAACACAGCAAATTTAGCTTAGTCAAAATGTTAGTAATTCAACTCAAAAACGCAAAACAAGTGTGTGGGGGGTGGGGGGGGGGCAACAAAAGTTAAAAAAAATGTTTTTGAAAAAGTATATATATATATATATATATATATATATATATATATATATATATATATATATAATTTAAAAAAGGAACGCAAAATCCTACCTCATTTTAGATGTCCAAACGATATGTGGCTCCGTTGTTTCTTTTTTCAAGTGGCTCGGTAGTTGCCGACACGAATGTATTTTGTAGTATGTCCCTCCTCACTTGTCTTGCAGCTTCACTTTTACAAAATGTACAGGACTCTCGTACGGACTGTATTTTGTGTGTGCGTGTATTTTAGCGGGTGCTCTTCAAACTCAGTGATGCGCATTATGACGCTCGCCAATGCGAACACAGGAAGGCGGGGCGCCTGGCTGGGGGGCGGGGGTTAGGGGGCGTGCCCGAACTATTTTGTTCCAAACACGAATAACGTCAGGAGTACGGAGTCTCTTCTTCTTAATAACTGCTGGGTATGTAACCCCGAACTCAAGTCAACCATTTTAAAACACACAAGTTCCCTTTGCATGGCTTCTTGTGATGAATGCGTGAACGGCGTTTGGAGCGTTTTTTTTTGTTGGGCAGACGATCGCATGCTTGGGTGCTTTTCTGTGTGTATAAACGTAACGTATATTATTACTACTACATAGTACCGTAATGGCGTTTTTTGTTTTGTTTTATATAATAGCAGTAAACACAACGCGAGCCGTCCTGCTCTGTTTTGATGGTCAAGCGAGCATGTTTGCAAATGGGAGGAGAGGACGTGTGTGTGTGCGTGTAGAGGGGAGGACGTGTTGTTGTGTTGTGTCTCGACATTTTTGACGACATAGAATGAGAGCAAATGACAACAAAAAAAAGAGATTGTTGTTTTGAATGCGCTCCGACGTCGTGTAGCAGCCGTATGACTTTAGCATTGTTCCGTCACGGAGCCCCTTTTGTTCGGCGCTTCGATCGAACACCGTTTAACGAAAAACGGCGACATGTTACGCGCACAAAACGGCTACTGGATGTCCTTTTTCTTCGACAGGGCGTATGTGTTTTCGGACTGATGGACATTTGTCGAGTCCTGTCCCGTTTTTATATTTGTGTAGAGCAAAAAAAGAGAGAAAGAAAGGCAGAAGCTTAGGACAGAGGAGGAATCCCGGGCTGGCGTTTAAAGCTCCGCCTATCGTGGGCGATACTTTAACGGCGACCGAGCGTGATGACTGGCTGAGACTTTCCCAAAAGGGGGCGGGGTATAACCCGGAAAAGGTTGACCAAAAAGCAAGACAAGTGTCAAATGAAAAATTCCATCAAGTGTTTTGTGCAGGCACTTTCGGCACGAGATTGGTTTCTTTCGTAATATTTATTACAATTTTCTTTAAGATTATGGTTTCTTGTAAAATGAAGATTTTTTTCATCACAAAATTACGTTATCCTCATACAATGTTTTTTTGTAACACTACAACTTTATTGCTTTAACTTTATTCTTTTACCATGACATTTTTTCTTATGAAAATTAATAATTATTTGGTTGACTTATGACTTATAATGCATTAAAAAATTAAATCATGAAACAACATCTTTAGATGAAAATTATGATTTTTACTTTTTGTGTTTGTTTTTGACCTCCCTTCACATTTAAGTATTTTGTAGTATCATAAAATCAAAAAGTTACAACTTTATTCTAATATATTCACTGAGTGTTATTCTTTCCTTCTGTTTGTGTAAAATGACATCTACTATCATAACGGTTAGTAGTCTAGTCTCATGACAGTAACCTTGGGATTTTCTTTCTCTTATAACAATACAACATTATCCCATAAATGTGATTTTTAGACATCTTAACGTAACCCTTTTATTTCGAAATAATATAATTATGCTGATTACCTTAGATTTTCGTTTCTGTTTGCATTTAGCAAATTTTACATAAATTACAGATTTTTCATAAAAATTGCCATTAAAACAAAGGAATAGTTCCCCTGGAAATCAAGACTTTGTCCAAAAAATTCAGACAAAACTCCTGAAAAAAGCTGCAAGCCTAAAACTGTATTTGATGTCAAACAATTGACAGCAAACTATTTTGTTTTGAAGCTCCTCGCCTCGGCGGTTGTCGCGCTCCGAGTTAAAAAAAGCAGAGCTCCATCATCGATTGACAAGCTCCATCAACCAATCCCGAGAAGCCACCCCGCCCCTGCACGTCGACCTCTCTCCGAATTATCCAATAGCAACCCACCGGGGAGGCGTGGTTACCCCAACCCGCACGGCCCCGCCTACAAGCTAAACTAACCTAACGGAGATTGTTTTTTCCCTGTCGAGATAGATTCCCCCCCCCCCCACTTTGCAGCTCCTCTTGTTTTTGTTTTTCTTTTACAATACACACCGCCGATAAAGTCGCGTTTGACACACCGGTCGCTTCGGACTGCACCCCGGCTGGAGGCATCGTGGTTAAACCCCGCCGAACGGATTACCGTAGCACCGTCGGTGAATTTAAAGGAGAGGGGTGAGTTCAGGTTGGAAATTCATTCAACGAGCTAACGCGGCTAGCCTCGAAACTCCCCGCCAGTCTACCCCCCCCCCCCCCCAAAAAAAGAAGAAAAACACGCTAAACACATAAATGACGCCTATTGCGATTAATACTGGAAATTATCTCTCAAATGGATCGCCAGTGGATGCTTTAACAACGTTACCAGAAAGCCGCATGTGTTGTGCCGTTCGCCCCCTCGGACGTCCCTCCGAGTCGGGGCTTCTCATGTTGTTTACATTAGCTAGCAGCTAACACCGCGAAACACTCCTCCCCACCCCCGCTACAAATCAAGTTACGGAGTGAAATAGACGCGAATAAAGACCCCCCCCGCAAATGACCCGGCGAGTCGGTGACTTTTTTTCTCCCCGTGTTTGTGTCGCGCTTACCTCCGTCGACGTGGAGCGCCTCGGCGGGGTCCCTCCTTCCGCGCATGCTCCACCAAATGGCGGCCACGTATGGAACTCGAGCTCGGTGCTTGTGAGGCAAGGCCTCGCGTAAAGTGGGGGTGGAGCGGGGGCAACCGCGAGGGGCTCAATGCTTCCATACACCTCACAAATATTAACTTTATTTATTTTTTAATCTATTTGTTTTGGTGAATTTAACGCCTTTTTGTCCACAATTCCGCCTCCTCCATGTAGCGACGGTTTGCGGTCGAGCGACACGAAGCTAAGATAGGTTAGCTGACATGCTGCTCCAAGTTGGTTGTTAACGTGTTGGGGCATGAATGAAGTTGAACATTTACAATTAAAATCACTCAATTGGGGGGGCTTATTTTCGTTGCAGAGTCGCAGTAGTATGGGGAAGTTGTAACTCGCAGAGCGACTCCCACATGTTTGTCGCTTCGGTGACGTCGCCGATCGGTAGCCGTGATTGGCTGCGGCCATTGTATGATTTTACTCAAGCCTGGTTTCAAAAGGAGACAGAAAACGTTTTCAAATGTCGTCCTGTGGGTGGTAAAACAGTTAAACACCCCCTTCCACTGACTTTGGTTCCGTTCCATTCATTGTTTGCCACGCTTCTGGAACGTCACAAAATGGGACTCCGCTTCAAGTGGTGTCAAAAGTACTCGCTGAGTAGAAGCAAGCTTAGCAAAAGAAAGTAGACTTACTGAAGCGACTCATTTATTAAAGCGAAAGAAGAAAGCGAAATACAAAAAAAAATGATATCGAATACAAGGGAGTGGAACATTTCTAAATACTTGTAGGAAATTCTTCTTAATTCTTAAATGTCACAAGCGACAAAATAATCTTGAGATAAATATGCTGTATACTGCTAAATGGAACAGCAACAATTTAAGTACCCAAAAATGAGACCACACATTCCATCACATTACATTGTGAGTTCGATAAAAGAAAGTAGTAGCTATGGCGGCATTGTTTTATTTTAAATTTATAATGCATTGCTGATGTGTCAGCATTGACAGATACTCAAAATGAGGTGACTCGAGTCGGGACTTGGCTACAAAAAAAAACTGAACGGAACATCTCTAAATATAACCATTTCAGGTTGTCATAAGCGGACATTTTTGCAAAATTAATATTTTTCCCAGCTGTATTTAATTTCCATTAAAGACAACCTTTCATTTAGTGAATTAATGCAAGTGTGTATGCATGTTAGCCGATATACGCCTTGCCAAAAGTCACCTGTCACCTTAAGGAGGACACGTGGCATAGAAAATGAATGCATGTTTTGTCACCTAGGAAGAACACCAATTAAACTTCAAGCACAGTGGCACAAATGAAGTTTGTCATTCAAGTTTGTAAGTTCTTAAACACCACAAAATGTACAGAAGTGAAATGCAAAAGCTCCTCATTGTCCCAAACAACCACACCTTTTTCTCTGCAGGTTTTATGTCTCAAAGTTTTGCATGTGCGTCTGTCTGGTATTTGTGACTCCATCATGCAGCTCCAAGTGAAGAGTTCAAAAAAGAAAAGCTCAAAAGCAACACCTAGCGATCGAGTCTTATCTCTGGCTGACTTTGTCATCATATGAGGAGACAACCTTTTGCTCATGGTTTCTCCTCATGTCCCCCGCAGGTCTCTCAGCTCTGTCTAGTATGACTTCATGATGAAGCGGCGACTGGAGGATCAGGAAACGGTTTTTGCGTCCCAACAGCGGCGCCTCCCCGGCAACGCCGAGACCTTCCAGCACCGCGTCCTGGCCCCGGCACCTGCGCCGGCGGCGGTGTACGAGGCCGTAGCCGACAACATGCAGCCCACTTCGGGTGTCCAGTACTCGGTCCCGCAGGGATACCAGGTATGCAAAACACTGTTAAAGATAATGGATATTTAGTAGCTGAACCTGAAAAAATAAAACCTTCATTAAATCCATGTGCGATGTTTTAATCATACAGGTGTAAAAATACAGTAAGGCAACCATTTTGAGGAAGTTGGAAATTTTACTTGAGAATGAACAGGAATTTATGGGAATTGACAAGGAATATATAAAATTAAAGGTTTGCTCTTAAATGGGGCTCTAAATATAGTTTTTAAGTTTTTAATTTTATATGTCATTCAAGCACAGTGGTACCATGACTTACTTCTGATGTTTTTTTTTTTTAAGTTACATTTGAGTTATGAAGCGCAAGCAATACTTCTGTTGTAGAAACAATGTTTATTTTATCACTTGTTAGCTTCAAGATATGCGCGTTTCTTATCAGGACGGGCCAAATCACACGTGCGTTTGTTTTTCGCAGGTTCCCACGGTGGCTCAGAACAGCGGCGGCGTGCACGCACCCAGCCCGGCCGTCCACGGAGGGTCCCACCACCACAGCCCCGCCACCGTCCAATCCCACGGGCCCCCGGTGATGCCGGCGCACAGCCACGCGGCTGCGCCGCAGGCCTCGGCGCAGGGCCAGCAGCAGTTTCAGCGGCTCAAGGTATTAATTTTTTTACACAGTGGAAAAAAATGCTGACAAAAAAGAAAGTTGTTCTAATCTGTCCAGAGCGACTGAGACATGGAAGGCAGCCGATGAACTAACTTTCCGCTCTTTTATTTCCTCCATTCTTGTCTCCTATAGGTGGAGGATGCGTTGTCGTACTTGGACCAAGTCAAGTTGCAATTCGGCAACCAGCCTCAGGTTTACAACGACTTCCTGGACATCATGAAAGAGTTCAAGTCTCAAAGGTGAGCGCGCGTTAACAGCAGTTTTGGCAAACATTCTCTGCGTTACCTTTATTATGACGATAGTAATAACATCCCAACAATGAACCCCGCTCGTGTTTGTGCCGGCAGCATCGACACTCCCGGCGTTATCAGCCGGGTGTCGCAGCTCTTCAAAGGACACCCCGACCTCATCATGGGCTTCAACACCTTCCTGCCGCCCGGCTACAAGATTGAAGTGCAGACCAACGACTTGGTCAACGTGATAACGCCCATCCAGATCCACCACATCACCCCGCACGGCATTTCGGTGCAGAACATTCCCATCGCAGGTGCGCCGGGCACCCAGCACTCTGCCCAGGCGCCACCCGCCGCCGCCGCCACCAGCGCGCTCGCCCTCCTCACACAGCCCGTCCCAGCTAAGATGAGCAAAGTGAGTTTCCCGCTACACTGTTCCTTCCTTGGCAAAAGGCCCCTTTTAAAAGTGTTAATCGTACATACAAAAATAATGACATTGTCAAATTCATGACAG
The DNA here is from genome assembly GCF_054856555.1 of Leptonotus elevatus. Lineage (NCBI taxonomy): Eukaryota > Metazoa > Chordata > Actinopteri > Syngnathiformes > Syngnathidae > Leptonotus > Leptonotus elevatus. The sequence goes on along the minus strand of NC_141242.1, from coordinate 3,301,108 downwards.
ACAAAATATTAACTTTTTACTGCCGAAAATTGTAAAAAAAAAATAAAAAAAAAAATTAAAAGTAAATTATATCTTTAATAATAGCATCATAACATCATTAAAGGTCATTTTATTACCCAAGAATTACCTCTCCTTTTCAAAAAGGTTGGAGAGCCCTGGTTTAGCCTATCATCTGTTATTCATTGAAAACTCCAATTGGCTGCTTTTGTGCTCTTACTAAAACGCGCAAGTATATCACAAGATGACGCCAAAGCACTGTTTCATAGGAATGTAGTTACTTTTCTAAAGTCGTCGATTTCTAAAAATCTTGTGTTACTTTCTACTATTCTATTTGTCAAAAAGGAAGTTCCTCTGCTCACTGAAACTTAGTTCCTTGGAACCAAGACGCCAACACATGTTGTGAAAAAGCAGCATGGGTTCCCCCAAAACTTGGTGAATTGTGAAATAGTGGCAGTATGATATACTTTTTGCGTCATATAGAATTATGTTTTTTTTTTTGTTGTTTTTTTATTTATTTATTTATTTTAAGAGCTCAGTATTGTTCATTCGGAAATGTCATCATCATTGCTCTTTTTTTTTTTTTTTTTTTTTTTAATATATATATATATATATATATATTTATTTTATTTTTTTTGTGCGTGTGGGTGAGAATATAGAATTATGTTCATTGGCGCGATCAAGTTTTAGGAAACACTCCATTCCGTGACACTGGTTGATTTGGTCTTGTTTCGAAATCATTTATCCAATAATCTGTGCCAAGGCCCTAATTATTGCCAACAAGCACAAACCTTTGTGAAATGGACATGCAGCGTTGAAAGTCACTTTTTGGCATCTAGAAATACTTCGCCCTTGAGGACGTGTGACAAACATGGGGAGGGTGGATGAAAGCCACCTCGCATAAAGACCAAACGTCACTTCGCAGTGTACATTCTGTTCTTCTTTTATGTATTTTTTTTTTTTTATGAGTTAGTGTCACTTACTGTCCTTGGAACTTGTGTGGCTCAGGTGGGATACACAGAGAGGTGTGCAGTTTCTGAGTCCGTATAACTTCACACGTGCGTCCGAAGCGCCGCTGTATGCGCACACTAGAGAAGATGCGCCACAGCTGCGAGTGTGCGTGATTTGTTCCAATTGTCCCCTCCTCGCAGCCTCCCCAGCCCCAGGCGCCGACGCCGGGCAACCAGGGCAACCCGTCCATCCCGGCGTACGCCGCGCCGCGCTCCCCGCCCGTGCCGCCCGGCGGGACGCCCGCCGGCCTGCCGGCGCAGAACAATCAGCCGGTGGAGTTCAACCACGCCATCAACTACGTCAACAAGATCAAGAAACGCTTCCAGGGTCAGCCCAACATCTACAAAGCCTTCTTGGAGATCCTGCACACGTACCAGGTCAGCGGGGGGGGAGCTCGCCTTAAGGATTACATGGAAATTCGGTTTTTCTTAACATATATTATGCGTTGCGTTATGCAGAAGGAGCAACGGAACGCGAAAGAGGCTGGAGGAAACTACACTCCGGCCCTGACGGAACAAGAGGTCTACGCTCAGGTGGCCCGGCTCTTCAAGAATCAAGAGGACCTGCTCTCCGAGTTTGGGCAGTTTCTTCCAGACGCCAACAGTTCAGTGGTGAGTGAGTGACACTTGAATTTGTTCTGTGCCAATCAATATACAGTTGTCCACATTGAAATTCACTTTTCATGGGGTCACTATATCGCAGATTTTTTAAATCATACATATTTAATTTTATATGGCTGATTATTCGCTGTTGTGCAGCGATCATTTTTCGACACACTATAATGTTACTACAGACTCTTTTAACAATTGACAATTCCGAAACATCCTGTCATTTCAGATATTTACGCAGTGCAAACAAACGGCGGATTCTATTGCTTTTGTCCCGTGACTAGCATGCAGATTGTTATAGGAGCCAAATGACATTGCATCACATTTTGGAACCAAAACAATCCTCACAAATCAAATTAGAACGATCCAAAGTCCAACACTTTTCAATGAGCAGAGAGCTTCCTTTCATCGAGTTGGCCGCCATTTTTGACTTGTGACATAAGCTTGAAATAGTCACCATGCGCCAGCCAGGAGGGAGGGGTGCATAAAATTCTACATTCTGAAAATCCAATCTTGAGTTGACTCAAGATGAGCTTTTCAGATCTCGTCATTGATATGTAATCATAATTCAAAAATGTTATAAATGTGTCAATGTTTTCAACATAGGCTGTTGTTGTGTGTGTGACAAAGCTCTTATTATCTCACCTGAACGCAATCAGTTGGATAAACAGCTTAATTGTACGACTAAAGTGAAATTGGATCATTTACTGTGGCGCAGCTGAGGAACTCTCGCAGCACAGTGGTTAGGAAATCACTGAGCGACGCTAACGTAGCAAGGCAGCATGAGCAGAGCTGGATCAAAATGCATGAAAAAGATCCCGTCATTCGTAAAAAGATAGTCAATAGACTGGGAACAAAAGCAGGAAGTGGAAACCTAGCGACACGTATTTGTTGTCAGTCATCCACTCATTATAGTGAACCTTCATTTATTGCAGGGATACATTCATCTCTACTCAGTCAAACTCGCTTGCTAGCTGTTTAAACGTTTTCGTTGCACTCAGATGTTGAGCAAGACGACAGCCGAGAAGGCTGAGTCGGTACGGAACGATCACGGCGGCACCGCCAAGAAGCTGCAGCTCAACAACAAGCAGAGGCCCAATCAGAACGGATGCCAGATCCGCCGGCATCCCACTCCGGGAGCCGCGCCCCCCATCAAGGTGTGCAAAACTTCCATTTATTCTGCTCTGTGTCATTCATAGGACGGTTTTTGTCATTCAAGTGGCTCTTTTTTTTTATTGTTGCTAAAATAGAAAAAGCCCAAGTTACTGAATTTGAAAGATTCCTCGTCCATTGCTGAGGCCAGCAAGCATGGAGTCGGAACAGAGTCGCTGTTCTTTGAGAAGGTACGTTTCCATTTTTCTTTTTCTTCCACCTGTTTCAAAAATATTTGTTTTGTTATGTTTTTTAATACAGTAATTTATTTTTATTTATTTTTTATTTATTTATTTATTTATTTTTTTTTTAAGAGCTCAGTATTGTTCATTCGGAAATGTCATCATCATTGCCCTTTTTTTTTTTTTTTTTTTTATATATATATATATATATATATATATATACATATATATATATACATATACATACACATACACATATATATATATACATATATATATTTTTTTTTTGTGTGTGTGTGGGTGAGTATGTGTATGTGCGTGCGTGCGTGCGTGCGTGCGTGTATTTGTTAGCTCACCAGAAAACCTATTAGAAAAATACATACATTAATTTATATGCACATTTGTTTCTCCTGGAAGGTGCGCAAAGCCTTGCGGAGTGCGGAGGCCTACGACAACTTCCTTCGATGTCTGGTCATCTTCAATCAGGAGGTGGTCTCCCGGACTGAGCTGGTTCAGCTGGTGCTACCCTTCTTAGGGTGAGTGCTCGGTATTTTTGTATTCACAGCAGTCACTTTTACCGCTTGCCTCTCACTTCAACCATTCCACCGTTCGCTCCAGGAAATTCCCGGAGCTGTTCACCTGGTTCAAAAACTTCCTGGGGTACCGGGAAATGTCCCACATCGAAGCATACCCCAAGGAGCGGGCCACCGAGGGCATCGCCATGGAGATTGACTACGCTTCATGCAAAAGACTCGGCTCCAGTTACAGGGCACTGCCCAAAAGCTACCAGCAGCCCAAATGCACTGGGAGAACGCCACTTTGTAAAGAGGTGAGGAGAGTCCAAACTATTAACCATTGTAAGACTTTTAGTACAGGTAACTGTACAGTCATGAACCTCTAACCCCTTTACATGTTTTGGCTTCAGGTGCTAAATGATACCTGGGTGTCCTTACCCTCCTGGTCCGAGGATTCCACCTTTGTCAGCTCCAAGAAGACGCAGTATGAGGAGCACATCTACCGGTGTGAAGACGAGCGCTTTGAGGTGAGTTATTTCTTGTGAGGTGGGATCGCCCGTAGTGTGTGAGAACTAAATTTGATTCTCATGTACGCAACGCATTTTAGTTTAAGACATCATACATTTGCAAAATGTCTTTAAATTTATTGTATGTATAGTCTCAGTTTTAACTCAATTGCTCCCATAAACGTATAATGCGTTCTATTTTAAATAGGAATGCACGATATCGTTGGCCGATAATTATCAGCAAATTTGACATAATACGGATAAAATAGATAATAAAGAAATCGGGCGATAATTATCAGCAATTATCGGCCAATTTGACATCATACGGATAAACCATATAATAAAGAAATCGGGCGATAATTATCGACTAATTTGACGTAATACAGATAAACCAGATAATAAAGAAATCGTCCAATAATTATCGTCAATTATCGACTAATTTGACATCAGAAAAAATAAAACCGATAATAAGGAAATCGTCATATAATTATCGGCTATTATCGACTAATTTGACATCATACATATAAACCAGATAATAAAAAAATCGGCCGATAATTATTGGCTATTATCGGACTATTTGACGTCATGCAGATAAACCAGATAATAAAGAAATCGGACGATAATTATCGGCAATTATCAGCCAATTTGACGTCCACAGATAAACCAGATAATATAGTAGGACTTGAAAGTATATGTGTATTACTTAGTTAAACCACTGCTACACTCACCAGATAAAAAGGTGTTGGGGTAGTTTTGTAGATATAAATAAATTAACAACTTTTTTTCCCTCCTTAATAAAATGCCGAGGTATCGGATCTGGACTCGGAATCGGCCGATCTCAAAATGAGGTGACTCGGACTCGGGTCCAAAAAAAGTGTGATCGGGACATCCCTAGTTGCTTCAGTGAAAATTGCTGGGAGTGAATGAGTTAATGACGTGTGCTGCTGACCTCTTAGCCAGGTCACCCTTGTAAAAGAGATCTCGATCTCGATTGGTTATCATCTGGTTAAATAAAGATCTACTTGAACAATTACAGTTGGACGTGGTGCTGGAAACCAACCTGGCCACCATCCGAGTCCTGGAGTCCGTGCAGCGGAAGATATCGCGGATGTCGGCGGAGGAGCAGGCCAAATTTCGCTTGGACAACACGTTGGGCGGTTCGTCTGAGGTGGTGCACCGGAAAGCCATCCAAAGGATATACAGCGATAAAGCACCGGACATTATTGACGGCCTGAAGAAGAACCCGGCCGTTTCCGTCCCCATCGTTTTAAAGAGGTGCGTGCCGGACCAGAATGACGAGCGCTTTGTCTTTTACCAAAGCCCAATTTTTCATCCGCTAACATGTCCTCCCACACCACCCAGGCTAAAGACCAAGGAGGACGAGTGGCGGGAAGCCCAGCGAGGTTTCAATAAGATCTGGCGGGAGCAGAACGAGAAGTATTACCTCAAGTCTCTGGACCATCAGGGCATCAACTTCAAGCAGAACGACACCAAAGTGTTGCGCTCCAAGTCCCTGCTCAACGAAATCGAAAGCATCTACGATGAAGTGAGCGCTTCTGATTCGTCATTGGTTTGAAACCGTCTCATTTCTCTCTTAATCAACTTTTGGTCCGAATACATAGCATGGCAAAGAATGCATATAAAGAAGCACTGGACTACAGTGAAATCCGGCAAAGCCCGGACTTGTGACGAAAATCCACAAATAGCACTTAAAACAGAGAGGCTCACAAAGCATTAATGCCATGCTTATAGCATGTACACAATCACGAACCCATGCTACATAAATGACTGTATTTAGTAAAATGATTCCGTTCCGTTCCGTCTTCAATTCCGCTTATCCGGGGTCGGGTCGCGGGGGCAGCAGCTTTATCAGGGAAGCCCAGACTTCCCTCTCCCTAGCCACTTCAGCCAGCTCCTCCGATGGGATCCCAAGGCGTTCCCAGGCCAGCCGTGAGACGTAGTCTCTCCAGCGTGTCCTGGGTCGTCCCCCGGGGCCTCCTGTAAAATGATTCACCTTAAACAAACCAAATACCCATCAATAGCATGAGCTAGCATACTAGCCTAAATAGCATGCGAGCACTAAGTGACGCGCTTAAAGCCATTTTCACACTGTGACAAATATGATGACATCATCAACAAGCAGTATTGTGATTGGTCAGTAGAGTCCAAATCTCTACCGCGGGCCAAATTGATACAGTCTACCACAGTGGTGCCCAAGTCCGGTCCTCGGGAGCCCCTATCCAGCCTGTTTTCCATGTCTCCCCCCTAAAACTTTTGCAATCCTATTTCAGACTCTTATTTGAATTTCTTTGCCCTGCAGCGCCAAGAGCAGGCGTCTGAGGAGAACGGCAGCCCGCCCGCAGGCCCCCACCTGACCCGGGTGTACGAGGACCGACAGATCCTGGAGGACGCGGCGGCCCTCATCATCCACCACGTCAAGCGCCAGGCCGGCATTCAGAAGGAAGACAAGTACAAGATCAAGCAGATCATGTCCCACTTTGTCCCCGACTTGCTCTTTGCCCAACGCGGCGAGCTCTCCGACGTGGAGGAGGAAGAGGAGGAGGAGGAGGAGGACGAGGAGATGGACGCGGAGGAGGGGGTCCCCTCCAAGAAGCACAACGGCGTCCCCGGCGGCGACGGGAGCCCGTCCAAGTCCAAGCTGCTGTTCAGCAACACGGCGGCCCAGAAGCTGCGCGGCTGCGACGACGCCTACAACCTCTTCTACGTCAACAACAACTGGTACATCTTCCTGCGCTTGCACCACACGCTGTGCTCGCGACTCCTCCGCCTCTACTGGCAGGCCGAGAGGCAGATCGAGGAGGACATGCGCGAGCGGGAATGGGAGCGGGAGGTCCTCGGACTCAAGAAGGAGAAGAACGACAATCCGGCCACCCAGCTGAGACTCAAGGAGCCCAGTAAGTGTCAAACGTGTTGTTTGTAACGACAAGAGTTCGGTCGGGGGTGCACTAGAAAGGAGAAGCAGCGATAAAACAGGCCAAAATTCTGATGGCGGGCCGGAGCAGAGAATACTGAAAATCGGTGTCATTAATCTCCCAACTAGTGGACATCGACGTGGAGGTTTACTACTCGGCCTTCTTGGAGATGGTTCGCAACCTGCTTGACGGCAACATGGAGGCGTCGCAATACGAGGATTCGCTGAGGGAAATGTTCACCATTCACGCGTACACCGCCTTCACCATGGACAAGCTCGTACAGAGCATCGTCCGGCAGGTGAGCCTCTCTCGTCTCACGCGATTTTACGCCGTACCCCGAATTCAATACTGTACTTACGGATGCCCTCGCAGCTCCAGCACATCGTGAGCGACGAGATCTGCGTCCAGGTGACGGACCTCCACTTGGCCGAGAACGCCAACGGCGCCTGCGGGGGGTCCATGTCCACGCTGTCTGCCCGGAGTGGCCCGGAGGCCGCCTACCAGCGTAAAGCGGAGCAGCTCATGTCGGATGAGAATTGCTTCAAGGTGAGAAAGGACAAAGTCAATTGAAACTAAATGGAGTGCACGAGGGCTGCGCAACTAATCAAAATTCAATTACAATTACAATTATTACACTACACAATTACAAAATCAGCGTCATCCTAAATAAAAAGATTATTAATACACATTTTTGAGTTGTTTAAATGTATACATTTGCACCTTTTTATTTTATTTTAAAATAACTAATTTAATCCATTTTGTTTCATCCAAAAGGAACTTGCATAATTATAGTGTTTCAAAGAATTTAGTTTGCCTAGATATTTTTTATTAGTTTTTTTTTACATTCACATGATCTTGTTTTGTACCAAAAAATTCATGATCATCCTACTGCACAGTGCACATGCTGCACTCCAACTTCAAGTAAATAAATAAATATATATTATTATAAATATGTATTATTATAAATTCTGTTTGGTCCAAAAATAACTTACATAATTAATGTTTCTAGTTTTTTTCAATTGGTCTTAATATTTTTAAATGTGTAAACATTTTCTTGTTTTGTACCAAAACATAAATGATAATCATACTGCACGGCGCACAAGCTGCTCTCCAACTTCAAGTTTTTGCCAACTTAAATAAATATCTATTATTATAAATATATATGATTATAAATTCTGTTTGGTCCAAAAGGAACTTACATAATTATAGTGTTTCGATTTTTTTAAATTGGTCTCAATATTTTTAAATGCTTACACATTTTCTTGTTCTGGATTTGTACCAAACAATAAATAATCCTGATTTCAATTATTGCCAAAATAATCGTAATTATTATTTTTCCATAATCGAGCACTATTTGGCGGCAACACGTTTTGTGCTTGGTGGAGGGACAAATTCAAGAAATGTGTTACATCTGTGTCACCTTTGCATTTGTTTCCTCGTAGGTGATGTTTATCAGGAACAGAGGCCTGGTGCAGCTGACGCTGGAGCTGCTCGACACCGAGGATGAGAATTCTGACGAGCCCATGGAGGCAGAGGTGAGAAATATGGATGGCAGAAGCTTCTTGACTCTATTGAGTTATTGTTAAAAAAAAAAAAAACATCACATTCTCTGTCTGCAGCGGTGGTCCGATTACGTCAGCCGTTACTTGAACCCGAACACCACCACACCCGAGTTGAGGGAGCATCTGGCCCAGAAGCCCGTCTTTCTTCCCAGGTGAGGCACCCGCATCTCTTTCATTTGGATTTTCATGGCTTGAGCACCAGGCGCTGCCTTTCCCTCTTCTTTTTTGTGGGCCAAAAACTCAAGATTTTTTTGCAAGTTGTGTTTAATTAAAATAAGACTTGTGCAAACATGCTTTTATTTTGGCAAACATTATCAACATTTGTAATGATTATTTATTCATTTATTTATGTTATGGACCAAACCAGTAACTGAATCAGAACCAGTTCATTAAAAAAAAAAAGTAGCATAAAACCAATTAATTAAAAACAAAAAAACAGTATTCAGATTACAAATGCAATCATTTGCAGCTGGAGTATGAATAACCTGTATTTGACATAATTGTAATTGTAGTTGAACCTGAAGCCAAAAACGCCCTTTGCATTAATCAGTACCCGAGGAGTGTAACGGCCATGGATGGCGCAATGGGACAGCAAAAAAATGGGACAGCAAAAAAATGGGAGAACAACAAATTAAAAAGAAACAAAAACCAATGGGCTTGGCTGCACCACCCGTCACAAAGAGGCGCCACCTTGTGGCGTGGTGCCACACTGCAGACTGCTACAGGAGCAGCTCTTAGTTCCATAAATGTTGGCGAGTTACAGTGTTTCAAATTTGTTTAATCAGTACAAATGACCAAATAAGCAACAATAATCGAAGAAAAATATTTAGCAATACATTTGAATTCAAAATCATTTTCTTATTCGATTAATCGATGGAATCATCGATAGAATAATAATTTCAAAAATGTTGGCAAGTGACCGCCCCAGTAGAGTTCATAAGTCGAGTTGTTGCCAGGAATCTGCGGCGGATCCGGAAGTACCAGAAGTGTCGCGAGCAGCTGGACAAGGAGGCCGGCGAGGGAGGCAAGAAACCGCTGGACAAGGAGAAGATGGAGTGCATGTTCAAGCTCAACTCCTACAAAATGGTGTACGTCTTCAAGTCGGAGGACTACATGTACCGACGGACCGCGCTGTTGCGAGCGCACCAGGTAGGGCCCCAGTTGGCCACCGTCTCGCTTGCGTGCGTGTGAGTGAGAAGTATGCGACCGAAAAAGCAACATGGGTGATAGTGGGGGTGCGTATCATTCTGATTTAAATAGTAATAAGTCGATTTTATTTGTAATTCGCTAGAGATAGACTGATATGTTTTTTTCGAGACTGGTACCGATGATTAGTAGCGAAGGAGGCCACTGACCGATATTTGAAGCCGATATTCATTTTCAGTAAAAGGGAAACAAATATTGGCGTGAAAACAAAAATTCAGTTCTTAACTCGAATTTATTGAACTTTTCAGATTTGCATAATGTGCTTTTTTAAATTCTTGAATGATAAAACACACATATTTGGTTTGAAATTCTAACAGGAAGTTCAGGGAGTTCGAGCCATCTTGAAAAACTTAAATAAATCGCTCTGTATTCATTTCTCCAGTAAATAAAGTTTCCCCAAATTTTGAAATATCTGAAATATTCACTTTTTACTGATCTTTGTTACAATAATAATAATAATAATAATAATAATAAAGGTGCAGAGCATTCCCAGGGACTGAAAACTGAACATTTAGCATTAGTTTTAAATAGATCTTTTATCGACTGTTAATTTTTTTTTTTAAAGGTCAATCCCGATATTCGTCAAAATGCCGACTATTGGACGATTATCGTCTACGTTCGTGACATTGCTGGTATTCGGCGTTCCGTACTGTTTCAGCACCGCCACCTGCCGGTCGGGAGGGACGAAATTGAACGACAGTTACGTATGTAACAACGGCTCTACGAGTCCCGAACGACCGCCAACATTGCTTGTCACTCAGAGCCCTCGTGTTGATTAGCGTGAGAAGGTTCTGAGAGACTCGGTTCTGGCTACAATTCCCTTTTATACAGGAGGATCACATCAGCCGGAATCCTGGAAATGCCCTTTTATGATTTTTTTTCTCGAATGACGCATGCACGTGTCGGGTATTTCGTGCTGTTTTAGCACCGCCACCTGGCGGTCGTTCGGGACTCATAAAACCGTAGTTACATTCGTAACTGTCGTTTTTTTTTATGTGCAGTTTAATTTTCACAAGGCATTTTTTGGCCCTTCTATGTTTAAAATCCACGCTAATGGTCAGATGAAGGGGACCGTAATATGCTTGTGAATCGAGTCAACATGTGTCGGAAGTCAATATGTGCGTTTTAGCAAGTGCCTCACTATTAAGTCTTATTAGAGATTGTATGTTGTTAATATACATTGCTGTTATGTATAAAAGCACAATATTGTGTGTTTTATTAGTTTTTTTTTTAAGTATGAGTTTTTTCTCTTTTTTTATTGCCAACCTCAATATCGTGATAATTATCGCATCGTGATGTTTGCGTATCTTTTTCCATCCCTACTTCTGAGGTGATATCACGATTGATTGACGTAACAACTCCGCTTCGTCCTCCCTCCGTCCACAGTCCCACGAGCGTGTGAGCACACGCCTCCACGAGCGCTTCCAGGCGTGGTTGGCGGCGTGGGCCGAGGAACACGTCAGCGCCGACATGGCCGCCGAAAGCGACAAGTGGCTGATGGGCGAGGACCGCGACGGACTTTTACCCTGCAGCACCGCCCGCCAGCCCGAGGTCCTCCACTTCCGCAACGTCAGCAAATACCGCGTCAAATACAACCCGTAGCGACCGGCTCCAGGTCAGGAAGCAATTTGTTTTTAAGGCGGGACGTATGCGTGTTGCTCCAGTGGCGGCGGGGTTACTGTTTTTTACCAGCGTTTTTAGCTGGGCACACATTCCCCCCCCCCCCCCCCCCCCCCTTTCACAAGGGTGCCAAAACTCGGGAATGGTCTCGTCCCGCTCACCAGCACTCACCAAGAGAACGTCGCTTTTTCTACAGTGAACCGCCGCTTTACCATTCCACCCGTCCACATGATCCCAACACGGGGGGGATTATTTCTTTAAGACAGCCCGGACATGCTGGACAAGTGCACTTATTTAGAAGAAAAAAAAGAAGAAAAAAAACAAGAAACAGCTTCCCAGCTTTTGGGATGGAGACGAACGGCCAATCACAACTCACTTCCTGTTCCGGGCTGAGCCTCCCAAACAGTGTTGTCGGGCGACAAACAAGCACGTCGCTTCACAACACTGTTTGAACTCAAGAGTGCACCATTGTAAAGCTATGCGTTGTAAATATATACATATATAATATATATTATATATAGTTCTATTAACGTACATCATCCTCGCCGCCCTGGAAGACAACAACTCTTTTTTAAAAATATAAATAGAAGAGAAAAAAAAAGCCTACCGCCAATGCTCACACACACACACACACACCTTGTAAATACACTGTAAATAGTCTCAGACTTTTTAAGACCGACGCGTGTTGTTGTGTTAGTAGAACTTTCTGAGCTAACTGTTAGAATGTAAAGAAGAAGAAAAAAACAAGCAACGAAAGAGAGGCAAGAAAGACAACATTTAGTACCGTTTTTACCAAAGGGACTTGTTGATACAAACGTGCTGTTTTTGTCCCACCTTGCACCAGAACCCCCCCCCCCCCCAAGACCTCCTCTCTCTCTTTGTGTGTTCTTTTAGGTCTTTTCTTCTTTTTAATTGACGTAGTTTAAAACACACACACACACTCACACACACACATAGAAAAGTAAAAATGTATCCAGGTATTTTTTCTGTTTTTATAAATGACAAATATATTTTCTTCTCAATTCTCCTGAAAGAAAAAAAAAACGAACGAAAAGCACTGCGACCATCCGACTTTTATCCCCTCTCCACCCTGGATAGATTTTTGCTGCCCCCCCAGCCCCTTCCCACTCCTCCCAGTTGTATTTTTGATATTGGAAAATTCACGCGAGCATGTCTTTTCGTCCGTTTATTTAGACATTATTTAAAGTAATAATAAAAAACACATTTGTAGCCTACAATTATTAAATGTCTGTGGACTTTTATTCCTGTCTGTCTTCTTTTTTTTTGTCCTTTCACATTATGAATCTTTCAAGCGTGTTTTTCTTTAACTTATTTCTTCCTATGAGACAACGAAAAGGTATGATGATGACCATGGAACCTGAAATGGACAAAAGGGTGTAAAAATTCCTGGTAAATTTCCATGGAAACTTATTTGAATAAGTGGACAGCTATGCAAAATAATACAGTTAAGAGGCATATGTCATTACGACAGATTTACGTTTGTCTTGACTCACAAATTACATTTACAAACTTTACCATAACTCAAAACATTCAATCTCAAGTGGTCTGTCCCCATTGAAGTGATAAAGTAGAAGTAACAAAATGAGCACTCTATAGTGTTGTGCTTTATGAAAACATACATTTATAATTAAATAGAATGCAAGAAATGTATATTACTTAATGATTTATAAATTGTGCTACAAATTCTGGTGTGTGCCTTGGCCACCAGGGGGCAGTAAAATCCGGCCATACAGTCTCAAAAATGTTGTTTGATGGCTTGTAACTTGAAAAACTACCGTGTTTTGAAATAGAACATTAGCTCCTATTATTGAAGAGTCAATTGTTTCACTGAAGAACAAACTCATTCTCCCGACCGTAACTTATTCCCCAAAAAAACGATCCATGCCCCTAATCCTAAATGCCGACAACGTTCCATTTCCCGTTTCAAAATATTAAATGAACAGATGTCAAGATTTTAGAAACCATTTGTGCACATAGATAGCACATGAAATCTGGCTGTTGTAGTCAGGATTATAATAAAAATATTTTGGGGTTCCCTATTAAGAGCCAACCTTTCATTTTCTAATTTCATGGCTTCTTCTTGTTAATTCTCATACATTTCTGGAAATTCCTATTGAAAGTTTCCATCCCCCCCCACAAAAAGATTCCCAGAACGGTATCCTCAATGGGTGAGTAATTTAATTTTATCCATCCATCCACTCCTATCAGACTTGAACCTAACATGCTTGTTTTTGGAATATGTGAGAGGAAGCTGGAGTACCCGGAGGAACAATTCCACTCAAGATGGCCGTAGCTGACATATGAACCCAGAACCTCTCGAGTCTCGACTGTGACGAAAACCCGGTAACCACCCTACTACCATGAAGCGTTTTACTTTGTTTTCTTGTACTACTCTTTACAAACAGCAACATTATCCATAAAAACCAGTTGTTACTGTAACCATATTATGTATAGCGGGAACCCGCGTCTAATCAACGGCCACCTTTGATGAGTTTTGACAAGATGACAGCAACGGACTTAGAATGGAGGATCATAAAGTAGAAACACCATGCATCTAGCGTGTACACAATCATGAAACCCATGTTACATAAATGACAATTCAGTATGTAGTTCAATTAGCGCGAACAAGCCGGCTTCACCGGAGGACTAGCAGTAGCATTAGCTAGCATACTAGCCTAAATGACAATTGGGACAAGGTGACGTGACAAACAAATGTGCGCACCAAAACCAGCAGTATTATCACTTTTGACTCTTACAAGGTGCATTCAAGGACTGCCAACAAAAGAGGACCAAAAAATGCTACCAATAAGATTCCACCAGATGGCGCCATAGTAAAAAAAAAAACTGCAAATGCACAGGAAAGTTTCCCACAATAGTCAGCAAATTTGCTAATGTCGTATTGCAAATATGCACTGTGCCAAATTAGACTTTACTTGATAAAAAATAAAATCTAAAGGAGGCAAAGGGTTAACTGTATTAACTGCCTTTAGTTTTAAGGGTGTTGATTGTTATTTTTTTAGGGGGGGGTGCAAATTGTGGGATAAGTATACAGAGTGTATAACTCTATCTATCTATCTTTGTTGATGCAAAGCTCTGACCTCTGCAGGTGTTGGCTAAATACATCTCCAAAGGAAATTCTGCTGGGACGTTGGAGCCACAAAGCATGCTGGGTAATTCAATGTGACAGCCACACACACGCACACTTGGCAGAATGTGACCTTGCACTTCTTGCGTGCTCTCACTATCATTAGAATATGAGCAATGTCAGAGAGATATTGAGTGAAGAATATGGCTTCGAGTTTTTGGATGAAAGGCGTCCAATAGGATTTTATTTTTGTTAGTTCAGTGTTTCCCAAACCATGTTAATACTTGGGCGGGCCACCCAAGTAAATTGGCCACCACCCAAGAAGTTTTCAAGAAAATGTATTAAAAATATATTTAAAAAGAGTAAAAAAAACGTGTCGCGACAGGATATACCGCATGTAACGTTAGTTCGCTGTCGCTCACTTGTGGATCGTGAGGCTAGAGGAGACGTAGTAACAGGACTGAGACCCACCTCCCGTCCAACCCGCCGGAGTCAAGTAGATTTCAAATCTGTGGGAAACAGTTTTTTCATAACTTCTTTCTTACACAACCTATTCTACATAATGAACTAATCAGAAAAAAAATAATTATTTAAGTAAGATTAGAACTTAACTATTACCGTTAGATCAATTTAAAAAATACATTGTTTTAGGAATTTAATCATTAGAACTTTCTAAAAAAAACAAGACCTTACTCTCCTAAGATTGCATCTGTTATTCTCAGAAAAATTATTTTCTTGAAAGCATTTGATTAGTTTTGATAAAAAAAAGTTTTTTTTAATTAAACAAAATGGGATTTTTAAATTTAAAATACACGGAATATGAAAATTATCATAAAATTATGTTTTTCTCATGAAAATATGACTATTACAACTTTTTTTTTTTTAAACTGCAACTTTATTGTCATAAGAATTTAACTTTTTTTTAATTTTATTTTTTTATGTTCTTGTAATATCATGACCTTCTCTTAAACTGATATGACTGTTTAAAAAAAAACAGGAATTTCTTTAAACTACTTTAAAAAAAAAAGAAGACATCTTATTCTTCTCTGAAAAAACAACAACAACCTATTCTCATTAAATGACTTTTTTTTCACAAAATACAACTTTATACCTCGAACAATATGACAAAGACGTATATTTTTGCCTGGATTCGTTTTTTTTGTTTTTTTTACATTAACCTTTATTTGGAAGTTCTTTCATCACAAAATCTGAAATTTATACACAGTAAAAAAGAAAAGAAAAAAAAGCTACATTCTGAGCTTGTCTCGTATGATTCCGTCAAAACCTTTTTGGCCTTTTCTGCCTCCCAACATGAAAGCCCACCAGGGAGGCACAAAAATGGGACGCCGAGCCATTGCTGCACTGTACCCACAGAGGCTCCCCTGTTTGATGCCCTACTCTAAAGATGGCAAGAGCGGGGGTGGGGGGGGGGGGGATTTGCCCTGCACAACAAAACAAAAGAATGCCCTCATTGAGCAATTGTGAGCTTCCATCGCGACCGCGGGCCCGTCCGTCCTTCAATTAAGTCGGCGGCGGGCGGCGCGCCTCAGGGCGCCTCACCAAGCCCCCCGACTCTTTTGCTTCCCACAGGCACGGCGGTGCACTGAGGGGGAAAATCATTGTGTGTGGGGATAAGCGGGTGAAACGTCAGCGGCGGAACCCATTTGTCCGGGAGCATGAGGGGGACCCCTGAGTGTCGGCCAAAGCTCTGAAAAGAAAAAGTTGGCAGCAAAAGAGACACATTTTCTTTTGGGCTTTTGATGGCGTGCCCCTTTTTTCTGGCTCTTCAGTAGACTTTTGTGGGGTGCACCTGTGAGTGGGGGGGACGTGTCCCGCAAAAGAATAATTTATTTACTACAGCAGGCAGGCTTCTAAAGGCGATCGGGAACAATTTGTCAAGAAGCTTACTTGGTGGTCCAACCTGTGTGAGAAGAAGCCGTAGCAGTGTTTCTCAAACAATCACAGGTGTAAAATTGGTTGACACAAGTGCAAGTGACGCAAGTAGAATTTTGAGACAGAAAAATCGGAAGGCTACAAGAATAAAGGTTGGCTTGAAAAAAACTAGAACTTTCGCTTTTTTTTTTAACCCAAAAACATTCTATTAAAAAAAAAACATGATATTTTCTTAGTTTGTTTTAATTTGTGAAAAATTACTTTATTCTATAAAATTTTGACTTTTTATCTAAAGTACATGCCTGTAACTTCTAAAAATGCAATATTTTCATGTCTGAAAAAAAGAGCTTTACACAACATTTTCCCTGCAAGAAAAACCTCCATTAGAGTTTTTTCTCTTAAGATTGCAACTTTTCTAAGAAGAGTTTTTAAAAGTAAAAAAAAATGCACTTCATTCTATTAAAATTACAACTTTTTACTTACAAATATTTTTTTTAACTTGAAATAGAGCTTTATTATGATGATTATCGTGATTTTTTAAAAAGTGATTTAATTCCTTTTAACAGCTAAATGCCCAAATGAAAAAAATTGACTTCATTCTCTTTTATTTCTGACTTGATTTTTCACACTTTGCGGAAGTTTCAACTCGAAATGGAGCTTTATTATGATGACACCCCTCTTTTATCGTAATTTTTAAAAAGTTATTCCTTTTAAGGGGTAAAAAAAAAAATTCAATTTTTTTAATTTTAATTGTGAAATAGGTTTGATGTTATTAATTTAAAATGACTAATATTTTTTCTAAAAATAAAATTCTAACTTGGAAAAAAATATCTGATTTTCATTACATTGCACCTAAATGCCCAAATAAAGCAATTTCTTCTGGAATTTTTTTTTAATTCTCTTAGATTTCTGACTTCTATTTCTCCAAACAAATACAATTTTTACACGGAAGTTCAGCCTTTTTTCCCCTCTTACACATAAAAATCCAACTTTATTCTTGTAGAAAATTTCTTTTTTGGCCCCCCTCCCCCCCAAAAAAGTGATTTTAATTAACACCTTTTTTTTTCTTAAAAAATGTAACTATTATTGAAAAACTACAATGTTTACTTGAATAAATCCCATTCTTTAACCAGGAAAATATGACTCCATTCTCTAGCAGTACAATTTATTTTCTGGAAAACATACACCTTTTGTTCTTAAAATAATTTTTACATTTTTCTTTTTTGAAATTACTTAAGAGTATGACTTTTTCCAATTTCGTGCCCCATGCTTTAATATCATCACAGTTCACGTTGATACTAAAGCTAATTAGCGACAAAGATGCTCTGACATGTTTTCTGTTTAGTTTTTCCATCAAAGTTTTATTGTTTCTTATGGTTCAACATCAGTGCGATAACAAAGAGAGAGAGAGAGAGAGAGAGAGAGAGAGAGAGAGAGAGAGAGAGAGAGAGAGAGAGAGAGAGTGTGACTAGTGTGTGTGGAATACTGTAATTTAGCATGTTAGCATTTGACCTGTGGTCCCAATATGAGTCCTGTGCTGCATTCCGGAGCTTCATTCCCGAACGTAAATGCGAGTGCACAACACGTCATTGGCCCCGAAAACCTGCCAAAAATATGCAAACACATGAAAGTGACATTGTAAAAAAAAAACTTGCTTGTTGAAAAACACAAATCTCTTGTCGTCTTTTCCCATTCAGAGGCTTCCACTATAAACCAATTTAGAAGCAACATGCAAATTGTATGTAAATGTGTCCCACTTAATGTGTATGCACAATCAGCTTGTTGTGTTAGTAATGCTTCCTAAACTGCCCCCCCCCCCCTTCTTTTTTTTTAACTGGCTGTTTTTCTGGAACATACATTTTTAGTTGTGAGGATTATTTTTCCCCAAAAAATTTGTTTAGTTTTTTCTTCTCACAGTTCCAAGCAAATGCTTGGATCAAAACCAAGATTTTCGTTTTTTATAGTATTGCCAGATTTTGGCTTACATCTCGTAAAATTACGATTCCTGTTTCTCATACTATTTAATTTTTTCCCTCTTAAAAGTGCAACTTTATTTTCCTAAAATTCAGGGGGGTTTTCTTATAATATTTTTACTTCGTGACAAAAACATAAGAGGTTGTTAAACGGATTAATATAAAATACAATAAAAATATATAATAATAATAAAATACATTTTAAAATTATCTAAAATACAACCAAAATACATATATGCAAAATACATAAATATATTAAAGAATATATATAAAAAAAAATAATAATAAATAAATAAAATATATAAAATACAACCAAACTAATTATTTTCTATTTTTCTTTGTATTATTGCTGCATCAACAAAGCTGGGTAGCGAAGGTAACCTTCAGCACTCACTGGATTTGGCTGAGGTGAGAACAGCTGAAATGAACGATGTGTGTCAGAGGGAAAGTAATTGACTTCCCTGGGGGAGGTTGCGTGGCATGTTTTTCCTTTTATCGCCCAGAGGTGATGACCACCAAGGAGCGTCTCGTACTTCCTGTTCCTGAAAATCTCCCTGCCTTAAAAGTTCATCTCCAAGCATCCGAGGAAACTTTTTAAAATCCTGGGTTCGTCTCCCAGATTGTTTTCCGAGGATCTCATCGACTTCACCCAACTACAAACATGACAGCATTATGTCTTGTTTTTGAGCGTTCACGTCTTTCCAAAACTTTTCTGGAGGCAATCTTCGGGCAATCTTTCAGCAAAACTAGCAAACTTTTTTTTTTTTTGTGATTTAGCTCTCGATGGGTTGAAAGTGTTGCGTCGACTCATATGCATATTAATTGCCGTCTGATAACTCACCAGCGTCAGTTCATCGCCGTTAAGTTCTCGGGTCCAGAAGGTTTTTGGTCCGTCCCCGTCCACCAGAGTCTGCTGACAGCTGATCTTGTTGTCCGACTCCCAGGTAGCGAGACTCTGCAGGGCGAAGATGATGACATAAGAACTTGACCACATAACTTACCCCCCCCCCCCCCCTCCCAAGAACACTGGAGTGCATTGCTTTTTTAGTTTTTGCTTAGTGAGACAAGTGAGCTAAATCTCAAAGCTTCTCATTTCCTGCAAGTTTATGTTGGATTTTTTTTTACATTTACAACTTAATACTTTCTCACACAGCCTCGCACTTTCATACAGCAGTTTTGAAAATGAAGGTCAAAGTTGCTCTTGAGCTGTAAAAAAATATATATATATATTTATTTTTAAAAAGGCTGATGGCTTCTTTTACTAACTCTGAAGACTAAAAAAAAAATCACTGAAAAATGGGTGTAATAATGCCAACTAATAGCTTATTGATCAAAATGATGAATGATCGATACTCTATATGGATGATGGTGGGCTGGAACCAAAATTCAAAATGTACTCTACCTCTTAGGATAAAACTGTACCTTTAGGAGTACCACAGGGCAGTATTTTGGGTCCCCTAAGTATTTTGTGCTGTGACCACCCGTGCAAAAAAAAAAATCAATGGCCAAATGATTTTAGCCCTTGGAAAGATAACTGCAATATGAACCGGAGCATCCAGCCACTGTTTTTGTATTAGCCAGCATCCATCTATCAAGTTTGCCTTGAATGATAGAACTCATATTAAATGACTTTATTTTTTATTTTAGTTTATACAGAGATGCTGTAAAAATTACGCATCAAATGCAGTATTACAGCATAAAATGGTTGTCAGACAGCGGCAACTGCTATAAGCAGCAGGGAAGGAGCAGTGCGATTTTTTTTATTTGAATGATCTACCCATCTAATTCCCTATTGTCTCTGGAACTGGCTATCGCTTTCACCTCTTAGAAGTGAGAAGCGCTCACGCAGATTAGATTGAGACTTTTGAACCTTGCAGCGTTGTTCGGTTAAAGGATCTACCCCTTAATCCCATTAAGCTCTGCCGCATCTGGCCTTGACTAGCGGGTAGTCAAGGCCTACCAAATACTGGCAGCTGAGGGTTTGCCAAGAACCACACCAGCAAAACTGTCAATATCAAGTATAATGTGGACAAAAATATCAGGACACGTTCCACTTTAACTCATTCACTGCCATTGACGGCTATAGATGTCAAAAATGAATTTCAATTTCAATTAGTTTAGCATTTTTTCCCACTTTTGTTAACAAGAGTATGAGAACCTAGGGAAAAAAATATTGTACATTTAGAACAGATATATAACATTTGTGATTAATTATGAATTAACTCGTGAAATCATGCAATTAATTACGGGGGAAAATATGCTCCAAATTTTTAATAATCTTTCCTTTTTTTTTAAAGAAAAGATTATTAAAAATTAGGGGTGTCAGGCGATTACATTTTTTTAATCATAATTAATCGCATGACTTCACTAGTTAACTCTTGATTAATCACACATTTTATATCTGTTATAAATGTACAATAAAAAAATGTCTAGGTTTTCATACTCTTGTTGACAAAAGTGGGGAAAAAATGTTAAACTAATAGAAATAGTTCAAATTAATTTTTGACGTCTATAACCCTCAATGGCAGTGAATGAGTTTTAAAAAAAAAAGTGAAGAAAAACTGAATTGTTCCTAACAGATTCTTGGAAGACTTTCAAAATGTAGGAGTTGATTTGTGGGAATTTTTGTTCATTTATGAGTTGTTTTTTTAAACATAATGGAAAATTAAAGTACCTAAAAACTCTTAATTCATTGTTACTTAAGATGGATGTTGAAGTGTCACTGTAAAAAATCATAATTGTGTGACATAGGCAAATATACATAGTCAAAAGTATTTGTATGTGTCATTCCACCTATATGAAGTGAAAAGTGAAGAAAATACGGAGTTATTCCTCTATGCAGAATTTCAATTCGACTTTTTTTTTTTTAACAAATGGACCTAAAATGCTTCCCTAAGGAACTCCAATCAAAATTGTATATTACAAGATTTGTAGAGCAATCTCTGTTGTAGGTCTTCCCCCTAGGGTGTTTGATTGGTCATCCAAACAGCACATAATGGACCTTCACAAAACTGTTGAACGCATTCAGTTGTTCTTGAAAATCTCCTGAACTTAGTAAATGCTTACAAATGGTCTATTTGTAATATAAAATAATACATTTGATGATAAATTGCTTAACGTTATCAGACAAATTCAAGTGTTGGCCCCTGCAGAGAATTCCGTAAAGGAGCAAAGTAATCCCGCCTGACTCGCGGGAAAATGCGGAAGGGGTAATTGAATTACTTTTGTGCAATGTCAAACAAAACGCCGCTCGCTATCTTGCTTGCTTGCCGAGTATCCAACAAGGCAAACCAGCATACTGGCTTGTTGTTCCTTGAAGTACAGCAGCAGCTCGCGCCAGAGCAAAAAACAAAACATGACGAATGCGCAATGACACTCGCTCCTCTGATCTGTCAAGAGACGTCACGCAGCTTGGGATGGCAGGTTCCAGTACCCAGCATGCCGCAGGGCGCCACGGAAAGGGCGTCACGCTGTCTCCTAAATAGGTCAGATCTGCCCTCCCCACTACAAAAACGCAGCACGGTGAAAAACTGTTCAAAAAATAATAATTCAAACGAGGAAAAAGTGAAATGCTACCGTAGGTCTGTCAACTACGATGAGCACCAGTTGCAGTGCCACGCCAGGATCAACAGATGGCGCTAGATAAACTTGCCTCTTTTGCCCCTTTTAAATGTGAGATGCATTTTGTTCATCGGTGGAAGGGAGAAGAAAAACGAAGAATTCAGTTGAAGAGCTCATCACAATCCGCCCTCGGGGCCTGCAGATAAATTCCCATCCATCTCAAGGATCACGACGCCCCTTGATCCTTGTGCGCGGACGTGCGGGGGATACCAAGGCATGAGTTTGCCAGTAGCAATCCAATCCATCCCTCAAAAGCTAAACGTGGTCTGAAAGTCTTGAACGCAGAGGTCCACAAATTTTGCATGCCACGGATGTCAGATTAGTGATCCCGACCGAGCATGCGCTGCGAAGGGGGCCTTTTGGGATTGCTTCGTTGTTATTCCGAGTTTTAAATGCATTGCCGTTGTGAAGGCTTTCCTATGATTGCAATTTCGCTGATATGTTGTGGATGACTCAACAGCATACGGCGGCATATTAGGGTATATGTATAAAAAAAAATTTTTTAGAAAGTAAGGGCAAAATTCGGAGAAAAAAACTCGAACATTTTTGAAAAGGCAAATTTGCGAGAAAAAAATCCTTAGAAATTTACAAGGAATAGGCGTAGCGTAGCTAAAGTCTAATGTGAGGATTCGTTGGTGGTTAATGGGACACTGTTTATAAAATGAAAAGGCAGGATGGACACGGATTCATTCTTCATTGAAACTTTACTCGTCATACACGGCAGCGAGAGCGACAACACTTCCTGATCCCTTATCAGCTGACTAAACACTAACCAATCAGAAGCTAGCATACTTGAGGTAAATGCAAGTGAATGCATTTACCAGCAGCAGATTCCACACATCAACTTAGCTACTTGTACAAAAAAAATACCAAAATTTATGAATGTGTAAATAATAATTCTGGAAACATAAATGTACAAGTAAATAAATATTTTAACAAATTAACTTAAATGCTTGATCCTCAGCGTGTGGACCTTCGCAAATCGAGGCGTCTTTGTCGCTGGCCGTATCCAACGCTTCAAAGTGCGAATGCTTAACAATATGGTTAAAGCCATTACTATCTTCTTATTTCGAAACCCGACCGAAAAAAATCAAACAATCCGAGTAGTACGCTTTTTCTTCTTCTATTTCTCGTAAGTTTCTGAGGTTTTTTTTCTTGCCACTTTATAAACTCGCAAATTTATGATTTTTTTCTTGCACATTTGCCACTTTATAAAGTGGCAAATGTGCGAGTTTTTTCTTGTAATATTTTCCCCGCCCTTTAAAAAAAATATATATTTATACGTGGCGCTAATACGCCGTCATAATAGCACCCATTGGAGTAAAAATAAATAAATAAATATGCCCCTTGTTTGGCATGTCAATCACGAAGCGGCGTACAAAAAAGTCTGAAGAAGCCATGCCTGCAAAGACAAGACAGTCTGTTATTTTGGTTTTAAGTGTCCGCTTTTTTTTTTTTGCCTATTTCCAAGGGTCCTCTAAGAGAACTTGGCCAAAAATCAAAACACATTTTTACCAAATTTGAACAACATGTATTAGACACAGCGAAAATGGCCAGGAGTTTAAGTTTCAAAAACCAAACACTCGTAACTCCACAATGTTAAGAGTCTTGAGCAAATATAAAAAAACGGACTCTAATCCGTACTGCAGTCCTCCTGTTGTTTGTTTCTTAATCTTCATGGGTCAACGTGACCCATTGTATTGTTTAATTATCAACAAATATCACATACCACAACGTTTTTAATATTTAAAAAATGAAGGCCAGCAGACAAAGTTGAACCTCCACCCCTCTCATTCAATAAGTGGTAGTAGCGTCTTGTGCCCTAACTCTAAGCCCAACTGCAAACCCAAATACCTACACTCAAACCTACACCCAATATTAACTCATTCACTGCCAATGACGGCTATAGACGTCAAAAATTAATTTGGACTATTTCTATTAGTTTAACATTTTTTTCCACTTTTGTTAACAAGAGTATGAGAGAATTTTTTTTTTGAAATACAGATATAAAATTTGTGATTAATCGTGAGTTAACTATTGAAGTCATGCAATTAATTACGATTAAAAAATGTAATCGCCTGACGCGACTTAAATATTATTAAAAATTCAGGGCGTCAGGCAATTACAATTTTTAATTGTAATTAATCGCATGACCTCACTAGTTAACTCACAATTAATCACACATTTTATATCTGTTCTAAATGTACAATAAAAAAAATTTTTTTTCATACTCTTGTTAACAATGTCCCTCTCCTCACCTTGCACTTTCGTCCGTCCACCGTCTCCTCGTCAAACTCCTCGCCGATGTGGAAGTTGATCTCGGTGGTGCGCACGCTGGTGGACGTCTTGATGTAGAACTGCTCGCCGTCCTGCCGGATCTCCACGTGGGGATTGGACGCGGCCGCCACCGCCACCTTTCTCAGCATGGCGTTCACGCCTGAGGGCGCGATGGAGGCGGGAGAAAAAACGTGTTCAGGTGGGAACTGGCGACAAGTGGCTTGTCTATTGCGTTATGTGTGTTATGAGGTTTATGAGGATGTATCCAATACGCATGCGTGTGACGATCATCGGGTTCTCTGGATCTGTTATGACAACGGGTCGTATGAGGTTGTGTATTTTGAAATGATCAGGTCATGTGTGCGAACAATTGGATAACTGACGACGTGTAATAAGATCACTTTTGTTTTGCCCAACGATGTGATGAGAATATATCTCATGACGGGTGTATGGGATCGTGTGTAAGGAGCAGGTGTATTATTGCTATGTGTTTTTGCAGTGAGGGTGTGCGTATGATTATGTGTCTCGTAAGGACGCACTCTAAAAACAGTTGGGTCAAAAGTAACCCAATTATGAATCAAAAATGGACTAATCCACTTTATGGGTCAATTTGACCCAACCTTCAGTGTTGCTTTATACAAAATGACCACATTTTTTTTAGCCAAAGTTGGGTCAAATTTACATTTTCTTTTTTTTTTGCAAAATGACCCAGAAATTGGGTCAAATTGACCTAAGTAGAGTATCAGACCCAACTTTCTGGGTTGTTTTGTACAAATTTACTTTTTTATTTTTGGGGGCAAAATGACCCAGAAATTGGGTTAAATAGACCCAAGTAGAGGATCTGACCCAACTTTCTGGGTTGTTTTGTACAAAATGACTTTTTTCTTTCTTTTTTGCAAAATGACTCGGAAATTGGGTTAAATTGACCTAAGTAGAGGATATGACCCAACTTTCTGGGTTGTTTTGTACAAATTTACTGTTGTTGTTTTTTTCTTTTTTCTTTCAAAATGACCCAGAAATTAGAGTAGAGGATCTGACCAAACTTTGTGGTTTGATTTTTACAAAATTACTTTTTTCTTTCTTTCTTTTTTTCGGGGGGGCAAAATGACTCAGACCCAAGTAGAGTATCAGACCCAACTTTCTGAGTTATTTTGTATAAAATTACTTGTGTGTGTGGGAAGGGGGGGCGTCAAAACGTAGTAGAGGATCTGACCAAAACGTTATGTGTTGTTTTATACAGAAGTACCTTTTTTTTTACCCCCACCCCCACCCAACACCATAGTTGGGTTATTTTTGACCCAACTGTTTTTAGAGTGTGATCATTTGTGCATGAGGATGTGTGCTGATGATCATGTGTTAAGAATTTATGAGGTTATGATTTATGTGTGTTTTTCGTAGTCACGAGGATTATCGTGATTGGATGTGCCAATACGCAATACGATCATGTAGGTAGAGAGAATTTGTTTTGTGCGGTTGTGTGATATGTTTGTTTGTTTATGTATACGAGGTTACATGGAAAAAAAAGTGGGAATGTGCACGATGGGGTGTAATATGCATTACGTTGGTTATGAGTGAGCGCGTGTGCACGTGCAATACATATTTGTTTAAAAAAAAAATTCTCGGGATATGTTTTTTGAGGCGTTCTCCAGGAGGACTTGTGTCTGCGTTATGAGGATTATGAGGGAAGTCCGCATGAGAATTTGTGGGTTGTGGCGCACCAGCGGAATTTGTTATGCTTTCTGCGGTCAGCATGAGTCCGGGATCGCTTTCGTGAAGCTCGGATCATGAAAAACAGATGTCGGGGCGGACAGTGAGCAAACAACGGATAAATAGAGTGAGAGATGAGATGTTCTCATGGCGACAGCGCCCATGCAAACACGCTCATTCCATTTGACAGCGTTCACACTCTTTCACCCTGCTAGGCAGAAAGCGGGGAGCACGGACGCACGCTCATTTTTTTTTTTTTTATTGCATTAAATATGGATGAGCATTGTACATCGCTTGACAGTGTGTCCTGACTTCTCGCCCATGAGAATACCTTGATAGATACCTATGAGAATTTGTGTGATGATTTGTTATCTGAGGAATTTGTGTTTTGAGGATTTGGAGGGCGCGCGGGTGATCGTGGCTAAGGTTCCACGAGACTGTAACAGTACGCATGAGGATTTGTGGCACGTGTCCATGAGACTTCGCCTGTGTCAGAACACAGAGGTGGGTAGAGTAGCCTAAAATTGTACTCGAGTACGAGTAGTGTTACTTCAAAATAATATTACTCAAGTAAAAAGTAGTCATCAAAAAAAAAACACTCAAGTACAAGTAAAAAAAGTATTTGCTGAAAAGAATACTCAAGTACTGAGTAACTGCTTGAACATAAAGTCAGATTTATTTATTTTTAAAACATGGATTTTGCTGCTTAACTCACTAACGCAATATTAACCAGACTACCATATTTAGATTTATATATTATTGTCACACACAAAAAAAAAGGGTTGACTTCCCAAAAAAATTTGGGTCATCTTATTCAAATTACGTAATCATAACTTCACATAACTAAAGTTTCAGAAAGAAGAAACAGCTGAAGTTCTAAATTTGAGATTGGTTATTTTCTTTTCATTATGCTTCTTAAAAGACAGTTGATTACACTTGATATTGATCTTGAAACTGATGTCATTTGTACTTTTGATTTCACAGTCTGATGAGGATGCCAATCTTCAACAACAACAACAACAAAAAAAAAAGTGAAGCGGCCATCCATTGTGCTGAGACTCTGAGATCATTCCACTTTACTGGACCAGCTCGTCGTCATAGCAACAGGTTTGTTGTGGTGCTCAATTGTCAACCCACATCTGCTGGAGCGCATCACTCTTCTGCCTGTTGCTAAAATATGGCGGGGGGGGGGGGGGGGTCGTTCAACAAAGTGGATTCCAGTGCAGAGGGAGCCGCCACTTCCCATCAGCATCTTCCTAATGGTGTGACCACTGGGAGGTTACCCAGGGTGCAGTGCAGGGACAAGAGGGTACCGCTGAGTGAACAGCAGAGGTGGCTAAAGAACAGTAATCACGCTGTAGTAGAAGTACAGATACTTGCCGTTAATAAAGACATCATATACAAATGTTAATTAGCCAGAGTACCCATATTTAACACCCAAAGGCCAGAGATGAAGATTCAAACTCCGAACCTGCGGACTGTGAGGCAGACCGAGCCCACTAATCCACTGTGCTGCCCCCCCCCCCCCCCAGTTTACCTAATTTATTTGAGGAACTCTAATCAGACAGGTGCCTCGAGATACTAGTTTAAATCATTCCTTGTCGTCACTCGTATCTCGAAACACTCCAATTGTCTTTCACAATTTAAATGAATGGAGACTCTGATCATCTGTTCCATAATCAGAAAATAACACTACAATATTGTACTTTATAAAACGTACACTCATTACATAATTAACTAGACTGCCTGTAACCAAATCAACTGTTTTCGATTCTGTTCAATGGACATTGTACTTCTCCTGGTGTGCATGCTTTGGCCACCGGGGGGCAGTATAATACATGTATGCATGTCAAAACTAGTCATTCTTAAGTGGATAAAGGATATGTGCGGTCTTTGTTAGCATTAAGCTCAATTGACTTATCTGAAGCGTTTGTTTTATAAATATGCAACATTTCCTTTGTTTTAGGTTTAGTTTGATGCTAAACTTCAGCTTAAAGGGATACTTGACTCCATTTTCAGCAGTAAGAAGATCATATTTTGTCTATAATTAACTCATTCACTGCCATTGACGGCTATAGACGTCAAAAATTTATTTGAACTATTTCTATTAGTTAAATTTTTTTTCTACTTTTGTCAACAAGAGTATGAAAATGTACATTTAGAACAAATATAAAATTAGTATAAATAGTAAAATAGTGAAGTCATGCGGTTAATTACAATTTAAAAAATATTATCGCCTGACGAGATGATTATTAAAACTTAGGGGTGTCAGGCGATTAATATTTTTACTCGTAATTAATCGCAATTGTTAACTCACGATTAATCACACATTTTATATCTGTTCTAAATGTACAATAAAAAAATATAGGTTTTCATACTCTTGTTAACAAAAGTAGAAAAAAATGCTAAACTAATAGAAATAGTTCAAATTATTTTTTGACGTCTACAACCCTCAATGGCAGTGAATGAGTTAATGTGATGTTATTTTTCATGTACAATCAATACCATTCAAAACACGTTTTACCAAGATGACATCACACGTGCTCAGGAAACGGGTAACAACCAATCACGGCTCAGTTTGCTAATGTCACATGACCAAACCCAGAAAACAGGTGACCTGTGATTCCTGAGCACCTGTGATGACATTTTCAGTCAACAGCAAGTGTCAAAATGTGTTTTTAAAGCTATTCGTACGTGAAAAATGATGTCATCAAATTAATTCTATATAAAATAAAATAAATTTACTGCTGAAAATTGCTAAATTTAAAAAATCCTATTTTTTGAAAAATTGTTCAGTGTCAAACTGCTGCTTCTTGTGAAGTGAGTTGAGTTCCCAAAATATTTTTTTGAACGACGGCTCGAAAAAAACTTTCTGGAAGGCGAGATTCGAACCTTGAACCCCACAACTGTGAGGCATATGTGACAGTAAATAATAAATATTGTTTTGTGCAACTGTATGAACAAAATGACTTGTGTCCGACTGTTTCCCAACATTTTGCCCCCCATGAACCCCCCCCCCATCCCTTCACCACCATCGTTCCCCCTCGGCACTGCAACACAAACACAATCGAATGACCCACTTAATGTGTCCCAAAGCGCAGGCGGCACCGTCGTCAGTTAAGACTATTAAAGGGTGAAGACGACACACACATGCGTGGCCTACTTAAAAGGCTTCAACGTGAACAATATTGCGCTCAACAATGACACACTTGTGTTGCAGGCTGGAATTCGGCATCTGGCGTTTTACATCCATCAGCATCATCATCTTCATCATCATCATCATCATCATCATCTCAGCGTCCTTTCCCAGGGAGCCGCTCCAAACAATGCCATGCTGTTCCCAAGTCCGGCGCGCATTCCCAAAAAAACAACAGTGCGCGGCTTTGTGTGTTTCGTGTGATGGAGGAAGGTGAACTCACCCAAAGCTTTGAGAAGTTCGTCGAAATTCTCGCTCCTCTTCATCTTCCAGGTGCCGGAAAAGTTGGCCATGTCTGCTGACTGAGGCGGAGTGAATGCCAGGGAGAACCTGTTCCACTTACACGGCTTTCCTCTCTCTCTCCTTTTCCTCTGTCACTCTTTCTCACCCTCCGCCTCTTCCCCCTCCTCCTCCTCCTCCTCCTCTGCAGGGGCTCGCCTCCGCCAAAATGTTCCAATCCCGAAAGATCATTGAAGGCAAGCGCTCATTTTCGACGATGAGAGGACACAAGTACCGAGTATAGAAAGAGAAATTCGAATTATTGTCACTGTTGATGTCGTGTCGGATTCCCGGAGTGTTCAACAGACAAACAAAGAGATGTTTTACTGATTTTCGTTTTATTCTGGGTGACTTTGAGCAGTCAACAGTCACTTGAACTTGTTGAGTGGTTATCATAGCTTTTTCGACCCCTAGTGAGCCCCAGACAAAAAGGACCAAGGACCTAACCTTAACCCACCCCCCAAAACAAAAATCTGAATGATGGATAAGCAAAGATATCTTTTATTAAATAATTTACGCATAAAATAGCAACTGTTACCTCTGAAAGGCATTTGGTTAGTTTCCTTTGATATACTCATCCACGTAAAGGATTGTGTTCCAAACAGTCAACATTTGATATCTGTATGGAATAATTAATGAACATTTGCGGTGACAATAGTGCTTCATGTCAATTTAAGGAGAAATATATTATCTTTCTACTCCAAACACAAGTACCTGAGAATCTACACAGACTTTGAAACAAATCATTTTAACGAAAATATCAAATGAGTACTAATGCCACTGGGGGCACTTGTGAGCAAGTAGATATACTCGCTAAACGTTAATACACACGAAGAAGAAGACGCGGAAGTAGACGTTTCTGGAGAAGTGTTGTCATGGCGCCTCGCATGTAATTCAATTTAAACTCCGACCGATTCATTCAAGACGTTTGTGAGGAGTTTTAAGGTACATGGACGCCTATCACACTCCACATTTAGAGTAGAATATTAAACGTAGATTACCCGCTTGTGAAGGCGACGTCGTAGGCTGGCTTATAATCGTTTTGGAGTTAGCGTTAGCATCAAGCTAGCGACAAACTACAATTCTCATTTATTTACATGTGTCGATATCATTACACATTTTAAACCGCATCGATGCATATTCAGTATGTTTGTTTGTGCTTGCGTTTAGGTTCAGGTTGCTGTGGTTAAGCTGGCTACCACTGCCAATCAAAAATGAGCACCCAAGTAAGCAACTTCCACCCAACATTTTTCTTTACAATGTGTTTCCCCAAATAAAATAAGTCCTAATAATGGCATATTATATCCTTTCATTTCAGTACAGCATCCTTTTTAAACAGGAACACGGTGAGTACCTACCATGTGCACTATATTTACAGTAATAGTAACAACAATATTCAAACATTCATTAGAAGCTGTGTTATTCTCCTTTTAATCAACTCTTGACACAAATTCGACTTTGTTGTCTTAATAGCTGTTGTATAGGAACATAAATATCCAAATTAAATCAAATCAAAAAGGTTTATTCTCCATAAGTCTATTTCCTGCCCAGAGAGATTAGTGCCCATTTTAACGAAGGTTTAAATTCCCTTAAGGTGCCACACAATATTGGCAAAGCTCTACTTTACTGTTAGACCTGGTTAAGGCCTGACTTAATAAAGCTTCTCCCTCTCTTCGACATTTCCCTGCAGCACACGATGATGCAATCTGGACAGCAGCGTGGGGTAAAAGTGAGGCGGATGGTTCAGAAACAATCGTCACCGGCTCCCTTGATGATATGGTCAAAGTGTGGAAATGGTAAGTGTGTGCGTGTACCTATGTCTCTAAGGTATTGATTGGTAACCTTGGCAACTCAAATGTGATTAGTGCAGTTGGTTGCTTTTTCCTGTTTTTTTTTTTCTTCACCCTGCTGCAAACTTGAAAGAATCACAACAGGAGTCCTACAATAACAACCTCTAAACATTTTCAAGTATCGCAATATGTTAATCCACCAGTGTTTAATAAATGTCAAAGAAGAAGTCAAATTAGTCACCATTTGAAGATGTCAGACGGACATGGAATGGAAAGAAGAACATGAAGTTGTTTATGGAGCGATGCTGTCATCGAGTGGCGTTTTAAGGCATTCCTGGAATAACACTACACTTGAGCTTAGCAAAATGTCTGTGGCCAATCAATTTGTGTATGTCAGGCAAAAAGGACAAGATGAGCTCAAAGTCAGGTTACCTGCACAGGTCGGACGAAAAGCTGGAGCTGCAGTGGACGCTGGAGGGCCACCAGCTGGGCGTCGTGTCAGTGGACATCAGCCACAATGCCGCCATCGCTGCATCCAGCTCGCTCGACGCGCACATCCGCCTTTGGGACCTGGACTCCGGAAAACAGATCAAGTCTATGGATGCTGGACCAGGTGAAACCAGATCTTGCTGTATATTTACTTGGCAAATGTGTGTAATGTACGCCGTAAATTACATACGACGACAGGCACTGAATGATCGACTAGCTATTACGCTATAGAAAACGAGTGGACCTTAACTCCTGCCATGAGGCACGCCACTCGCTTTGTGCATGTCTGCTTGATTGCTGAATTAATTGACCGTACTCTTGCTTTCAAAATGTGTATCCTAATGCTTCCACTCCAGTGGATGCCTGGACGGTGGCCTTCTCGCCCGACTCCAAGCACATCGCCACAGGAAGCCACCTTGGCAAGGTCAACATCTTCGGTGTGGAAAGCGGCAAAAAGGAATACTCTCTGGACACCCGAGGGAAATTCATCCTGAGCATCGCATATGTAAAGGAACTCCCGCGGAATGCAACATTACACATTTGAATTTCAAGTGTTTTATTTTTATTTTATTTATGTTGTTACGCCTCAGAGTCCTGATGGTAAATATTTGGCCAGCGGGGCGATTGACGGCATCATCAACATCTTTGACATTGCCACCGGAAAGCTCCTCCACACGCTGGAAGGTGGGTTCACCTCCGCACTGGGCAGGGGGATTCTATTAGCACGTTACTGCGTCTACACACGCTCACAGTCCTGGGCTCGAGATCCCAACCGGGCTTTCTTGTTTTGGTATAAGAATAGGGACATGGGAAGCACATAAGTCAGCTCAGCCAAAAATGAGAATTAGCTTTCTACCGCCATCTGGTGTATTATGGCTTTTATGACTCCAAAGTAAAAAAATATTATTATTTTTTTAAATCGACATTTAGTTGATGCCCCAGTGAAGGGATAAATTGGGTAATCGCAGGAAATGCACTATAACACATCAGGTGTACAGTGCATCAAAAAACATGAACAATTATGATTTATAATGGGAGTCAATGGGCCCAAATTTGGACATTTTTACTCGTGTACTATAAAAATTTGTTTCCCACATATAATTATGAAAATAACAAATTTGACATTTTGGACGGTGCCATTTTGAACTTTTTTCATATGCTGTATATAACAAAAAGCAAACAATTTGACACTTTCCTTACGAGGGATTATATAAACATTGACACGTATGTTAATTCTCCCAAGTATAACCTTCATGACCAACATTAAAATACAGTAGTTTAGTAAGCTTACTTAAATGATTCGTCTATTGAAATAAATTGCAAATAAAAGCTATTTAAAAGTTGTATGTTAATAAATCCTATAAAAGCAACTTTTATTGAAGATTAAATGCAAATTTTTTACGTTAAATTGACTGAACTGCACTTGCAAGTCGATGGAACAGATGCTAAAATGTCAAACCACTCTTCCGTTTTCCTCCTCTAGGGCACGCCATGCCCATTCGCTCCCTCACATTCTCTCCTGACTCCCAACTGCTTGTCACGGCATCCGACGACGGCTACATCAAGATTTATGACGTGTAAGTCCTTTAAAAAAAATAATAATAATACAAACACACGTGGCAGCTTAATTTCTGATTCTCCGGAAAGCGCGTTAAAGGAAATAAAAAATAAAAAACACCTGATGTGAATTTCTTGTTTTTGTAGACAACATGCTAATCTAGCAGGCACGCTGAGTGGACATGGATCCTGGGTGCTCAACGTGGCTTTCTCCCCGGACAACACACACTTTGTCTCCAGGTAATGTTTCATCTCAACAGGGTAAAGAGAATATCTGCCAAGGTTTGGAAACACATTGAAGAGGCGGAAATATTATAATATGATCATATTAAAAGTTTTGGAGAAAGGTGCTATTAAAAAAAAAAAAAAATCCCCATCTGCATAGATTCATCACCCAAAAAAAAAAGCAGGCCGATCAACTAAATACGATTTATAACAATGAATATAATTCAGTGATTATTTAGCGTACCACTAGAGGGTGCCTGTGCGTCACACTGAGAACCACTGCTCGTTGCTGAAATCGTAGTTCAACCTGCACTGGGAAGCTAAAGCTAACAGACGCTAACATAAACAGACTGCGTGACCATCAGCTCACTTTTCCACCTCGCAACTTATCCTGTTCCGCCTCTTCAGTTCCTCAGACAAGAGCGTGAAAGTTTGGGACGCCAGTTCCAGAGCGTGCATCAACACCTTCTTCGACCACCAAGACCAGGTAACACCTCAAAGTCACCATTACTACTTTTTTTTTTTTTTACGATGAGTATTTCCTCTCCAATAAATATTTTATAATAAATACAGAGTAGTGATTCAATTGCATACTTCCTCAGGTGTGGAGCGTCAAATACAACAGCAACGGCTCCAAGATTATCTCGGCTGGTGACGACCGCGCCATCCATATTTACGACTGCCCCATGTGAGGCGCGAGAATCGTTTTGTGGGAATGATTTTGTACTGACTTGTGACAGTACAATAAAGTTGTTTTGGTTTTTATTAATTACATTTGTTTGTTTGGAGTTGCTTTTCACTCATTTATGTGAAATGTTATATGGCTACAATTCATTTTAACAAACATATGCCAACGTACATACACTTATAAACTACACAACGGGCATTTCTAAAGGCTGAGTAGTTTTACTTTCGTTTTTACTGTGATTGCCATGATTGTTTTCTTTATTAATGTCATTATTAGACGGGTTTCCATCCAAATGTTTCAACAATTTTAAGCGAATTTACTGAAAATGCGCAAAACGGACATGCGACTTATGTCCGTTTCCATCTGTTCTTTGGCTAATATTGAGAGGGGACTCCGCCGCTGTAGGTGGCAGTATACACCATAGAGATGTGATCCAACAATAATTTGAAAGAAGAGGAAGAGCAGGAAGCGACCGCGACGTGCGAAGAGGTATGAGTTTGCTTTTGTAATTATTGATAAACCGTAGCGTTTATTTGCTGTTTTCAATCTAAAATAGCATTAATATCCGCTTATTTAATTCCAAAAAGATTTGTTTCGTTGTCCCTCCTAACATACCTTACTTTATCGTCCGATGTTGCTTTGGGACTACAAACGTACGTGTGACGTAATATCCGGGCGAAACGTGAATCCGGTCTCGCCAGCGGTTATTCCATAGCCAAAATTCTCAATTTCCTGTGTTCGATACGCTTCAAAACCCACCCCCTCTAAGCGTAAACTTTTTTTTTGTACGAATTTCTGGCGTTTCCATTCAGTTTTATTTTCGCATTTCTTGACAATTCGAATAAAAATGGGTGGATGGAAACTCAAAATATTGATTCACAAGTATCCACTGTATCACTAAAACAGACACAAACCACAGTGGTTACAGTTCGAAAAGTCCATCAATGCTCTTAATCAAGTGCTGTTTTATTCCAGAACCGTAATTCCAGTATGTTCATGCCCACTGGATGAGGCTTTAGACATGTGCTGGTGCACATCTGTTTTGAAGTCTTTTTTTTTTTTTTTTTTAATAACGATCTTTGTTTGTGCCGTCAAATCACGCACATGTGAAGGTAGTTTAAAAAATAAGACAGAATAGGCAGCATATAGCACAAGTGGTAAGCGCCTTTGCGATTCAATTCTCAATTCATTCAATTCTTGCTTAATTGGGTTTTCTTCGGCTTCCCTGAAGACTGGAGCCGTTTGTTTTTCTGTACCCTGTGATTGGCTGGCGACCAGTCCAGGGTGGCCTCTCGCCCAAAGTCAGCAGGAATAGGAACCCAGCTCACCCGTCACCCTCGTAAGGACAAGCACAATAGAAAAAGGATGTTTCCCAGAAGTTGTGCTAAAACATTCGTCAGTGATTGACCAACTTTTCATCAAATCCAAAGCACATTAACCCAGAGATCATTTGAAGTTGTTTAGTAATTTCACTTGGATATCTGTGCACTTTGGAAAGTCCTTTTTTGGGGGCAAATGAAATCTACACAATATGCTCAATGTGAAGGATGTGCCTTTAAAAAAAAAAAAAAAAGTTTACCTACATAATATTGCTCTAGTATAATACAGCAGAACCTCCAAAGTCACACCTAACGCCATTCAATTCGGAAGACTCATTGTTAAAAAAAAAAAACATTTTTTTTTTGCCTTCTGAAATTTGTGACGTCATCACAAGAAGGATAACAGTTATTGCAAAAATTGAGAAGAAAAAAAGTGACAGCAGCTGAATGAGTGAACTACTGCAACATGACCATCTATTGAAAGGAGTACAATATGAGCACTAAAAAAAAAAAACACAAGTAAAATGGCTGATGCTAATGTAAATAGCTTGTAGTTGAATGCTGAAAGGTTGATGACAAGCACAGGAATGGGTTTTTTGGCAGCAGGGCTTAGTACCTACCCCTTGTGAATATTATGGGATTACTGTAGCACACACAAAACGCCTGAGTAGTGAATTGATTCACTTGTCATTATTTCCAATGGCGAAAAAATTGACTTGACAGTCGGGCAGCATCACAGAATGGATTTTGTTCCACTTTGGAGGTCCCGCCATACACACAAATGTGTTGTTTTTATTACAGCCACAGTCTTTCTTTTAACATTGTCATGGTTGTGACGTTTTTTTGGGGCAGTAATGTTGCAGAGACCAAAGTCAACTCCTGGTGAGCTCCTGCCATGAGGTAAAATTGGGCGTTAGGCTATTTGTCGTCGTCCTCCTTTACCAGTGTCTGGACTGGACCAGGTCGTCCCGCAAGCTGAGCCTCTTCAGGGTCTCGTAGCCCACCACGATGAGCACCGACGTGGGCGTGGAGGACATGATGCGGGCCGACAGACCCTTGGTGACGGCGCCGAGGCCTTCCTCCGCCAGCAGCTGCTTGAAGGTCTCCACCACCGACGAGCGGCCCTCCACCTGCATCACCACAGCAGCGGGCCGCTTACTTTCACGTAAGAAACGTTTGCAGTCGCCGGCAGCGACGTAGAAAACGCTGTGACGTTGACGTGTGCAGCCATGTTTGGCCATTACTCAAAAGTTGCATTTTTATTTTTCCAGATAGTCGTAATATTCTGAATCCGTGCCTTTTTTTATTTTTATGAAAAAAAGGCACAATAAAATAGAATATTGAGACAATAAAGTTGTATTTTTCTAGAAGTGAAGAAGTCGTATTTTGAGATTACACAAAAACAGTAGTTAACAATCGTTGTTGTTGTTTTTTTGGATAAGAAAATAAAGTTGTATTTTTTTAGGTAAAAAGTAATTCTATGAGAACAAAGTTCTGAAAGTAAATTGATTTTTGTAATTTTACAAGTAAAAAAAATGTAGACAAGTTAATATGAAAATGAAAAATAAAGTTACTTATAACAATAGGAGTCAAGTCGGTTAAAAAAAATCTAAGAAAAGAATTGTTAATATTACAAAAAAGTACATTACGCGAAGAGCTGTTTCAATGTTTAGCAATATGAATACAAAGGTATAATATGAGAATTTGTCATTTTTTTCTGGATAAAAGGTAGTAATATAAAGCTTAAATTTTCGAGAAATATGGTGCCAATATGAGAATTTTTGGACAAAAGTAAAAAAGAATAAAGTATTTAAAAAATAAAATAAAATAAAGTTGAACAATGAGAGTCAATCTATTTTTTTTTATCTAGTAAAAAAAAAGCTATATTACATGATTTTTTTCCCCCAAATCAAAGATAATATCACGAGAATTAAGAGGCTTTATTCATGCAAAACATTGCAAAATAAAGCACAATATTATTAGGAGGATGAAGTGATTTTTCTAGAAAAAATATATTCCAAGAATAGTAGTATTTTTGAGATAATGGGAGCAAAACAAGCAAGTTTTTTTTTTAAGTGTATTTAAAAAATAAAAAATAAAGAAGACATTTGCAACATTACAAGAACACATGGTAGTAATATGACAAACAAAGTGTTTGTTTTTTTTTTAAGTATAGGGAAAAAAATTCAAACATAACCTGCATACTTTCTAAATATATGCGATGAGCAAAGTGTAACCTGAGAATAAAAGACTATGCAAATACATCAGTGACGCTCCAGTCCTTGTGTGTTCTGTTGCTGAGAGCGTCATTGAAGATTATTTGACGTGACGTCATCTCACACACGGCACACTCTCGTGTGCGTCTTTGTTTGCTCAAAAAACAAAAACTGCTTTGTTGCATAGACATGATTAGTTCATCGTACCTGCACCCTGGCCCGGACCACGTCCATGGGGTTGGTGATGGTGGAGGCAGTGGCGGCGGCCATTGGGCCGGCCAGCGCCTGCAGAATGAGGTGGGGGCACTCGCTCGGTGCCATCAGAGAGAGCTGCTCTATGGATGCAAAAAACACGCATGTCAATATTTACGAAGTCTCCATTTGCCACAGAAAAATGAGTCACAGTGACCCAAAGTTCAAACATACGGTTTTAGCGTTGTCAAAAAAAGTAACCATAAAAATTGGTAGAAATGAATGAAAATGTTCCATGAACTCTAGCGTAGCAACTGTTTCTATGTTGGACTTCATGGTGTTTGTTTATAGAAAATCCTGCAAATTCCTGTCCTTTAATTTAGCTCATTATGATGTAGAATTATTAAAAATGACGACAAAATTAGCACTTGGGTATCTATGATTTTTTTTCTCCTCGTCTATAATTTTTTCCTGACAATTACTGACTTTGTTGAGAACCTGTTGCATCATGATATGATTTTGAAACACTTCACGATGTTTATTTCATGAAAATGAAACTGTTAATCGATAAAAGCGTAGTTTGACCTACAAATCTATATTTAGAGTAACTCTGTTCAATGTAGGCCTAATTTTATTTTTTATTTTTTTTATGAATTTTATCCCTTTGTAATTGTGAACTGGGACCAGAGGTGGCAAATCCAGGTCCAAAAAGGAAAAACCCTGCCACGGTTAGCTAGCTAGCAGCTCCCTAGATAGCTCCCATGGTGCTCGTTTACCTGCTAGGGAGCTAGCTAGCTAACTAGCAGCAGGGGCTAAAGCCAAACTGTGGCAGGGTTTTTACTTTCAGCTGCTAGCTAGCTAGCTAGCTCCCTAGATAGCTCCCATGGTGCTCGTTTACCTGCTAAGGAGCTAGCTAGCTAACTAGCATCAGGGGCTAAAGCCAAACTGTGGCAGGGTTTTTACTTTCAGCTGCTAGCTAGCTAGCTAGCTCCCTAGATAGCTCCCATGGTGCTCGTTTACCTGCTAAGGAGCTAGCTAGCTAACTAGCATCAGGGGCTAAAGCCAAACTGTGGCAGGGTTTTTACTTTCAGCTGCTAGCTAGCTAGCTAGCTCTCTAGATAGCTCCCATGGTGCTCGTTTACCTGCTAGGGAGCTAGCTAGCTAACTAGCAGCAGGGGCTAAAGCCAAACTGTGGCAGGGTTTTTACTTTCAGCTGCTAGCTAGCTAGCTCTCTAGATAGCTCCCATGGTGCTCGTTTACCTGCTAGGGAGCTAGCTAGCTAACTAGCATCAGGGGCTAAAGCCAAACTGTGGCAGGGTTTTTACTTTCAGCTGCTAGCTAGCTAGCTAGCTCCCTAGATAGCTCCCATGGTGCTCGTTTACCTGCTAGAAAGCTAGCTAGCTAACTAGCATCAATGGCTAAAGCCAAACTGTGGCAGGGTTTTTACTTTCTGGACCTGGATTTGCCACCTCTAACCGGGGACGGAGAGGTTAAATTTACCTGCGTAAAAGTGATAAAAAGGCCACCACAGTGCGCTGTTGGGGATGTAGGTGAGCAGGGACGCCACGTAGCCCCTGTAGAAGCCCCTGAAACCGTCAGCGGCGAAGATCTGCACCGAAATGTCCCGCGTCTGCCCGAAGGTCATCCGGCTCTTGCTGGGCGCCAACATCATCTTGGGCTTGGCCTTGAATCGGCCGCTGTGCTCGCCCTGGCCTTGCATCATGAGGTGCTGCGACACCACGTCGATGGGCACCGTGATGGTCTGCGCCACCAGCGACGCCGCCCCGCCAGCCGCCACCGACTTGAGCGTGTTGCTGGACGAGTAGCGCGCCACTTGCCTGCGCGCCAGCTCGTAGGTGGTGATGTACGCCTGGCCCGACACCAGCGTGAAGGTGTTGATCATGAAGCCGCGGTACAGGCCCCGCACGCCCTCCGCTCGCAGGATTTTGCAGAAGGCGTCCACCGTGCCCGAGTAGAGCGCTTTGCCCTTCTGCACCTGCAGGCGTGTGCGGATGAGGCTGGCCGGGTACACGGTGGCGCGCGTGCTCAGGGTCATGAGCACGCCCAGAGAATAGAACTTCCTCTTGTCCAGGTCCTCCCATTCGATGATCTGGATGGCACCTTTCTGCTGCATAGTGGTCCCGGGTGGGGGTCGGAGGGGGGGAGGGGGAGGGGGGAGGTCCGTGCCGCTAAAGCCTCGCGTCTGACGTCGTCTGCCCTCCAGGTGCCATCGCAACTGGATTAAAAAAAAATAAGGTTTTGAGTATTTATTTGCAGTGAATCAAAATATTAAACGTCCCATAACAGATCCAGCATTTTATTTGTCCCTTTAATTTTTGTCTAGAGCTGCGTATTAGTTCAATTATGATAACTCTAGAATGTTATTTAAAAAAAATCCAATTATACATGCAAAAGCTTCTTTTTTAATGAATGAATGAATGCCATACCCCTATAAAAGATGCATGCTATCCTCTGTGGTTGTGTAAACACATGCACACACACGCATCTTATTTCCCTGAAATCCACATTCCATTGTAAAGGCTTGCTTAAGTGTAAATCCAAGCAATAATTATGCATTATTGTACTATTTATTTGTGGTGAGTACTAAGTAGCAATTCTGTTTGTCCCACACACAAAAAAAAAAGGGAAGTTCACCTTCAAGGAACGTCTTACAAATGACACAATAAACATCAATCATCGTTTTACCTTCAAACCAATCGATGAAAAAGGACAAAATAAGCATCAGGCCATTTTTTTTCCCTCCCACTTTTACCATTTGAAGGGGAGTCACGTGTATATGTCACTAGCGCCCCTCCAACCCTGTTAGCTTAGCTCGCTGCTAACGACGATCACAACAAACTCGGTTAATTTGCAACACTTTTCAAATTTGACATCTCGTTTCGACGAACCTGTTTAGAGGCCCACGAGCTCGGTTCACCACCGCCGCTCGTCTCACGCTTTCATTCGGCTTCCTGCTCGACGACACGCTGGGTCATGTCGCCCGGCCATGACTGCTAACGCACTGTAGCTTAAACCGGAGGTGAAAGGTCGTCTCAGCTGCTTCTTATCCTTATCAGTATTTCGTGTGCCAAACAAAACAAAACACCATAACAGTATTGGCGATTTGACGCAATCACAAGGTTAAGTCTCGAAGTAACGTTGTTGACTGCTTGTTCGAGTTGTCGCTCGTGATGCGTTCAAGTACAACGCAACCACCGCAAATGTCAGGATTACTGGAGGCTGGGTTACTTGTTAAACGTTACAGCCAGTTTAAAAAGGACGTTTGAGTGAATACAGCTGCTTTAGGACTTTAGTCTTCTAGCGTAACAAACAAACAAACAAGAAAAAAACCCGTTATATTACAGTTATATAATCCAAGGTCACATGTATACATTTGACGTACACAAGAAAGGATTCACAGAAGTCGGAGGGACCTTGAACATAACACATTTGTTTCGTGTTTAAAAAATATACTTTCCTCTTTAATTTCCCCCCCATGTTTATCTTTGACTAGAAATATGTTTAAAAAAAAAACTAGCTTGAAATTATGCCAACAAATTATTAAGTTATTGAGACATCAGGGTTTAAAGTGTGTGTTTGCTTAATTAGTCTGAAAGTTATTATTTATTTATTAAAAAATGTTTTTGACTTAATATAATGTATTTTTCATCTATCTACACCACATACACAACAGAATAATAGTTTTGTGTTCAAGAGGCCCAGATTTGATCCTGGTTAAGTATATTTATGACTGTGTTACTTGATTCGAGATCATCATTATTTAATTTCAGTATATGTGTCATTCCAAAATTGGAGGACAACTTTGGCACCAGTGTAAGGAAGAACAGTTTGTATTCGTCCAACTCACTTTTTTAAACATTTTATTTGTCATGTGTTGTGTTTGGTTGCTGAATAAGTCTTTTACAATTTAAATAGTTAAATTTTATTTGAAGTATTAATCTAATTACAGTAACGGGGTTGTAAATCAATACTAAAGTTAGAGTTTTGCCTGTGTAGTTGCTAGGGTAACTGTTTAAAAACAGACTTACATTTGTTAATAAATAAATAAATAACATAATAAAAAAATAATGTTATTCTTAATAATGTATTTGATATGTACAGGTTGATGATCAAGAGGAATGGGAAATGGTTGCTCAAGAGCTGTTTTGGTATTTTTAAAAAGTGCATTTCTGTATTTTCTGCATGTTTTATGTGACATTTCATGGAGGTGGGGGAGAAAATGTTCTTGAATTTTGTAATGACCCATATACTTATAATAATAATAATAATAATAATAATAATAATAATAATAATAATAATAATAATAATAATAATAATAATAAATTAGCATGCATTTACAGATGTTTTTGTTTGTTTTCGTGAGCTTTTATTTTAACGGGTTGCCCTTTCCCTTTAGACTTTTACTCTGAAGGCGTCAAGCCGGTGGGCGTGACTGCATCGTCCCTGGCTTGTGATTGGTCCGTTCGCTGTCGGCTCGCGAGGATGAGTCGTGTTGATTTCATAAGTCATCATGGCGCTCACGTCTATGGGCAAAGGTAAAGAAGAGTCTTCTTATTCTTCTTGTAGTTCCCCTAGCTTGTCGTTACCTACGCTCACCTTCATTGTCAACCACACGGCTCCAATTCACATTTGTTTCAAACGAGATTTTAACTCCGGTTAATGTTACTTTAACCACAGCCAGCTTGGTTCTACACTCGAACCGAGCCAGTGTTGAAATTAGCCAGTGCCGCTGATCGCATTTAACTTCACAATAACTTAGTTTACTACGTAATGTTGCGTCTGTACTCTTTCGTATGCTTTTTGGGGTGGTTGCTTTATCTCCGCCGCCAGTCGTTCGACCAGCTGCGCGATAAGTAGTTGACGAATGGGCTGTATGATAAGGCTAGTAAGCTAACATTAGCCTCCGCCTACACTGTTGTCAACCGGGGGTCGTTTAATGTCACTCATCGGCAATTTACTTATCACTCGGGATTCGTTTTTTAAACCTTCACGTGCAGGAAAAATAAATTGTATTGACTGCTGATTCTAAACCAACATATGCTTTTTGCACCCTTTCTTTTGATGAGCTTTTTCCCTTTAATTGTAATGCGTTTCTTCTTAAGGGGCGGGGAGAAATCACCTTTAGTCAAAATACATAACCGTTTCTTAATAAATTACCATGATAAAATGTTCAAATAAACATAATTAATTGACTTGCCAAACTAAATGACTTGGCAGGTAAATAAGTTTGTTATGGATTTTTCGAAAAAAGAAAACTAACCCACGGTACGGTATATATGCGATATGCGTTTCATGTATAAATAGAAATGTTTTCTCTCTCTCTATTTTGCTCATCAGCACAACAAACAACGAATTTTGTAGTTAAGCCTACTGAAAAATATATTTTTAACTGTAATTAAACAACTGTTTCGAATGTTAAACTATCTCTTATTCCATGATTGAGTCTATGCACATGACCATACTATAGTATAAAATAACCATAATGAATTAAGATACAGCTAAATGTGAAATATAAAAACTCAAATTGGTCATGTCAAAAGAGGAGTAAAAATGAGATGAAACTAGCTATATGTGCACAGTCTACTCTAGTGGTCCTGTATCTTATTTAGATGTGGAGTACG
The DNA here is from genome assembly GCF_054856555.1 of Leptonotus elevatus. Classification (NCBI taxonomy): domain Eukaryota; kingdom Metazoa; phylum Chordata; class Actinopteri; order Syngnathiformes; family Syngnathidae; genus Leptonotus; species Leptonotus elevatus. The sequence goes on along the minus strand of NC_141242.1, from coordinate 3,257,646 downwards.
GTGCAATATATTTGCAGCGGTCCTGCATTTAATCACAGTCATGAAGAGTAACATCTTTCTATTAGCAAATCATACTCAACTAGTTTTAGTCTATGCACTCGCACACCTTTTTTACGAGGGACAAGCACTGTTTTAACTACAGTATAGTTTAGAGCATAAGAACAGGTTGCTCAAGAAAGGATATTTTATCAGATTGGCCTCATCCCCTGGCATCTAAAGTTAAATTACTTGCTTCGGAGTGCATATTCCGCATTCCCAGGTGAGGTAAAAAAAAAAGGAAAAAAAAGTCTTGGGTTCCGTAGTGGCCATTGGCCTTTTAAACAAACCTAAATTATCATATGCATTGTTAAGTCATTTTTAACATTCTAAGTTACTTTTTAAATTATTATAGCATTTTCTAAGGCATACCGCATTTACTGTGGTTTTAATCTTTAAAAAAGAATAATTATGAATTCATTTTCAATATCATCGTCACGCATTTGAGCAATTTCTTGCCATCGTTAATTGTATTTGTGGATTGTTTGTCTTTGTTTTTGTCTTGCTGGCTGCACCCAGAATTATTCCAAATTTCTCAACATTTGTTTTTTTCCCTCAACAAAAGTATCCTTCCTGACGTGACCTTTTATATGACTGGTCAACGAGTGAAACTGCACGTCTGTTTCACTGTGAAGTAGATAGCGTGATGTCTTGCTGAGACAGCATTTAATCTCGCCAAGAAGGACTTTGTCATCTTCCATTTGCCGTGGAAGTTCATCCCATGACAAATAGAAAGAACACGCAACGAGCAACTCACTTGATTTAATAACCCCTGAAAAGCACTTCAGTTGCTATTTTTTCGAGTGCCGTTTGTTCACTTGACTGCAGAAGAGCATATCGGCCACCTGTCTGGGGTTTAGGCCTATTTTTAGTGGAGATTCATATGCATTCGTTTTCATAACAGTGTCCATCCATCCATTTATTTTTATTTTTTTTGCCACTCTTAATTCTTGTTGCAGAACACCCGTATCGCCATTTAATTGAACCGCTGTCAGACGATGGAAGCCTCAAGTTCTTCAACCCGCACAAATTAAACGATCCAAGATATGGTGAGTCCGGACGGGAACAAAATGTGACTAACAGATTACGACGGCGTATTAGGGCTACATATAAAAAAAATTAAAGGGTGGAGACAATATTCAGAGGAAAAAAAAAAAAAAATTCTCGGACTATTGCTCCCGTCCTCTAAACAATATATTTATACATGACCCTAATACGCCGTCGTACAAATGGTTGCCTTATATATATGTATATATATATATATAATTTTTTTTAAATGTATCTTGTAGTCAAGCTTCCTCTGTCCATCCGCGTCTTACTGGAAGCGGCCATCCGAAACTGCGACGGCTTTTATGTCACAGAAGATGACGTCCAAAACATTTTGGACTGGGAGAAGCAACAGGCCTCGACCGAGGTGCCGTTCTCGCCAGCGCGGGTCCTCCTGCAGGACTTCACGTGAGTTGATTGTGGAGATGTCACCCCGTTAATATCGTAATTTTCTTCAAAAGTCTGCGTCAAATTTCACCTGGTTTTACGTTGCGACAGCAATGAAAATGTTCTGCATGACATTCTTTCACCATGAATTTGGATGGACTCAAAAAATGCAAACATGCTTGTTACACTTTGTGTTCACATTTGTTGGTCAAAGGGTTATAATAACACTGCGATGCAAATGTGATTCATTTGGCCGTGCAAAACGGTTTTTCCTAAGGCAAAGATTTTTTGGGGTTGTCTTAAATCCTCATGTAATTTCCTTTATTTTATGTTAAGGCAACAAACATCAATTCACGAGTGGCATTAAACAGCTTGAAGGCTCCTTTTTGAAGAATTAACTATCTGCCAAACTGCGGCTGGCGGTGAAGTGAGTTGAGTTCACTATCACCAAACAGCCCAAATATTTGCCGGCCAGATAACGCTGAAATCAAAACAACTCCCGTTAGGTCACTGCTATCTCAAGGCATCACCACGTGTGTGTGTGTTAAGTCAAGGAAAATGCTGGGGAGCTTGTGAAACAGTCCTGGAAGCTGACTGTGTTGCAAAGCCACATTTGTACAGGTTCCTGCAGAAACATCCACCCGTTGGTGTTTGAGAATCTTGAAAGAGTGAAACAGCGTTCAAAAGGTCAACCAAACATACGAAAGAGCCGATAAGAGGGAAATTGGTGTGTCAGTTATTACGCAAAATTCGCCCCCCAGTTACATCAGAGCTGAATGGAAGTTCAAAACCAGTCACTCGCTGACACAGTTTAGAAAAAAAGTAAGTCAGGAAAGTTTTACTTGGTTGTTTAATTACACAATGAATCAGTAGGAACTCCAGAGACTCAACTATTTGTTTACAAGCAATAATAAAAAATTTAAAAAAAGCTCACATTTATTGATGTGCAAATAATCGTCACAATCTACTCCAGTCTGACTCGCTAATGCTAATTAGCGCGCTACTCGCAGCACTTTTATCACTCAAAAGAACGGCTATTCATACAAAACGCTTCAGGAATGTATGCAGAGAAGCATGTTAACATTACTCACCGGCATATGCTCTTCCTACGCTGCAAAAAAAACAACCTTTATTGGCATAACTTGAGCGGGACTTTTTCCTTCTACTCTCGAATGTGGCTACAACTTAACTGTGTATCAGAACGCGCGGAACCACACTGCCCCTAAGTGGCCAAATCGGGTACAACATGAACAGCGCTCCCAGTAAAAGCGCACACGGGCAAATAAAATAATTGACATCAAATCGATTTAAAATCAATTCTGAAACATACTAAATGACAATCGATTTTTTGGCACACTCTTTATCCCCCACTAGTGGCATCCCTGCAATGGTGGACCTCGCAGCCATGAGGGACGCGGTTGTCAAACATGGCGTGGACCCCGGGTTGGTCAACCCCAAATGCCCCACGGACCTCATTGTGGACCACTGTCTGCAAAAAGACTACAGCAAATGGTGGGCTTGCGGTCATGTCACACTTTTTATTATAGTTTTTTTTCTGCTTCTTCGAATTTGTCTTCTCCATTTTGTATTGGGAGCTTAAAGTGCTCCATTTGTCTTGTCATTTGGCTCGTGGGGTCGCCAGCGCCATACAGAACGCCCCGAACCCCGGCGGAGGTGACGCCGGTTCCCGGCCGGCCCCTTCCAAGCCTCTTCCGCGAGGAGGCTCGCACTGCGGGGGCCGGCGGGGCTCCTGTGGCAAAACGGCCTGCAACGACCCCCCTTCGTCAACGGGGGGGCGACCTCACGCCTCGGTCCAGCAGATCGAGAACACGCCGCTCCTCTGCCCTTTCCACCTGAAACCGGTTTCTGAGTGAGTCGTCAGCTCACAAAAATATGTTGTTTTTTTAAAGCTATGAATTTGTTCTGGTTCCCATAATGACAAATTATACATGTTGTAAATGAGAAAAAATAACACTCTACAGCTGTTTACTTCATAAAAACATTCAGTGGAAGTGTTTCTCAGAACGTCTTCGAGAATGTCATGTGACATCACTGTCATCTGATTGGCCAACAGATGTCTGCGTTTCTTTAAGTGATGTGGCAAGGAACTCAATTTACTCGACTGCTTCCTCGCATTTCCTGGTTTTGAGAGACCACCAAGTCATAAAATACAGTATATACTCTACATCTATATTGTGTTTAAAAAAAATACTTAACCAGATGTTTTTGGCCAGGACTCCCTTGAAAAAGAGATCTGCGGATCTCAATGGGATTTTCCTGGTTAAATAATGGTTACATTAAAAATATGTACCTGTGGATGACATACTGAATGAAGCTTGTGGTAAAAAGTTGCGCAAGCAGAGAATAATAATTAAATATGTCCAAAAATAAATCCATGCTGGGATATCTGTAAGAAAATTTGAAATTATGATGGTCATGTTATGAGAAACAAGTGGTGTCCATTTTTTTTTTCTATTGAGGGCTAATATGTGTTGTATAGGTTCCATTTCACCAAGTTTGATCAAGATTTTCTCTTAAATCCCAATCTTTAAATGGACATATCTTCACCAATATTTCCGCAATCTATTCATCATTGGAAGCATTTTGAATGCCCCACAGAAAGTGGGTCAGATCACTCGGAAATCAAGTGATAGTTTTTTATCGGGTGAAATTTCAGGAAGAACAAAAAAAAAAAAGCACTACGACATTTATAGGTGAACCCCCAACCTCCCACATTTTTTTTTACAACAGTTGAGATTCTCCAAACCTTTTTGCACAATTTTCTGATCTCGAACAACAAGGAGCTGAATGTGGTTTTTGCACGTCTTCCTCTGCAGAGGCGACACATCAGTGAAGAATCAGGAAATGGAGCTGAGCAGAAATAAAGAAAGACTTCAATTCTTTAAGGTACAACTTTAAGGTCAGAATGTCCTGAAACAGAATGAATGACCCCCGAATGACCTTCCGTATGCATTTTCACGCAGTGGTGCTCAAAAGCCTTCAAGAATGTGAATGTGGTTCCTCCGGACGTCGGCGCCGTCCACCAGGTCAATCTGGAGTATCTTTCCCGAGTGATCCAAATTCGCGGCGGGTTGATCTACCCGGACAGTGTGGTGGGCACCGATTCGCACACCACCATGATCAACGGTCTGGGCATCCTGGGCTGGGGTGAGGACGCCGTCACCTTGTCATTTGGCCCAAGCGTCCAATTCTGATTCCATTTTTATATTTGTCTATATCTAGTGACACATACTGTATGAGTTGCATCAAACACAATACTTATAATTTTTTTCTATTTTTTTTTTTTTTTTTTTTTCATAATTTGGGTTATTTTGACCCAATTGTTTTTAGAGTGTAAGTACTTACTGGCATATATTGTTTACATTCTTAATATCGCTGCAGCCTATCGAGTCACTTAGAATAGCGACAATGTGAATACAGCCAGAAAGAAGAGCTCATTTCATCTTTGTTTGTTTGTACGACTCTATTATACTGCCCCTGGTGGCCAAGGTGGGCACACAAGAAAAAGTGGCAGAATGAATTGAAGCGTTTAATTCTTTTACATTATATTAAATTGTGTTTTTATGAAGTACAATATTATAGAGTGCTAGTTTATTTTTTGTTTCGTTTTGAGTTACAAGTAGACATGGGCCAATTACAGGTTTGTCCATTTCAATAACTGCTAATAATAGCTGTCACCGGTGAAAGTGAGGGGACCCCTAAGCAAGTAAAAAATATGATTGGCTGCTTGCAGAGTTGAGTAAATGAGCCTCCAATTAAAAAAAATTCTCAGTGAGCAGAGAGGGGAGGGGTGAACAGTTACGAATAGAAAAGGAGGAGTGAGGGAGCAAGACGAAAGAGACGGATATAAACTGTACACAATATTCTATATTTAGTTAACAAATAAAATAAATAGTTTTCAGTGGGAGGAAAATGCTCTTTTTATTTGCCATAAAACTAAACTGTAATTTTGATGATACTGCGATATTTTTGCTCACAGTTCAAATCAAAGTCTAATAGTAATAATAAACGTTTGTTTGAATGTGTTGTGATGACGGCACAAGATTCAAAATCAAAACATGACGACACAAGATTTCCAACAACGCCCTTTGAAATGTCGCTCCCTTCGCCGCCCGCCAGGTGTCGGCGGGATCGAGTCGGAAGCGGTGATATTGGGCCAGCCCGTGTCTTTCACCCTCCCTCGGGTGGTGGGCTGCAAACTGGTGGGCTCCATCAACCCTCTGAGCACCTCCATCGACGTCGTCCTCGGTATCACGAAGGTCTCACCCATCTGCTCGCGCGAACACGTGCCCACTCGCTCTCGGCGCGCGCTCACGTCGTCCGTTTGTCGCGCAGCACTTGCGGCAAGCCGCCATCGCTGGCACGTTTGTGGAGTTTTTCGGACCCGGCGTGTCGCAGCTCTCCGCTCCGGACCGGACCACCATTGCCAACATGTGCCCCGAGTACAACGCCACCGTCAGCTTCTTTCCTGTCGACCAGGTCACCATTAAGCACTTTAAAAAGACACGTGAGTATGAAGTCGTGGTTTTGTCTTTTCGACACGCGGTCCTTGTGGGCCTGAACGCCGTTTCGTCCATTTGATTTCAGACTTTTCCCAAGAGAAGCTCAAGTTACTGGAGTCCTATCTGAAGGCTGTAAAGCTCTTTAGAAGCTACGAGGACCCCGCAGAAGACCCCCACTATTCGGAGGTAAGAACTCACAAGTATCAAATAGAACAAATGTGCTATAATAGAGCAGATAAATAAAAAAAAGTACTTTAACATTATGCAGGAGGGAGAACACCCAATTGCTCATGTAAAATATGTAAAAAACTAATAATAATTATATTAATTAATGAAATAATAATACACTCATTTTTATGTTTTAGTTTAAATTACTTAATTATGTCATAACAAATAAAAAAGATTGGCTGTATTTCTTGGTTGCTTTATTTGAAACTGCAAACAAAAACGTATATCTAAAAATTTATAAAATAAGATAAAAATGTAATTAAATAAATATATAATAATAAATGTAATATATTATAAAATAAATTCTGTACAGATTGCACTTGTAGGAGTAGGAGGAAGTAAAAACTATTTACAATAAATACATTCAATAAATTCCATTACTAAATGAGAATTGTGAATACAAAATAAGTCAATTTAAAAAAAGTTAAAGTATTTTAGTCAGCCAAGGTCAGGAAAAGCAGATGCATTCATAAAATTAAATAAAAGAAAAAAAATTACGTTTATATAAATTCATGAAATAATACATAATAATTTATAAATTTAGTTATGTTTAATTAGTTTTAATTATCTAATAACAAAATTTAAAAAAGATTGATGCTTTATTGATTGGTTTCATTATTTGAACCTACAAATAAAAACAATATATAAAAATGTATAAAATAAGATACAATTAAGAAAGACACTATCAATGAATATAAGTAATAATTTTTAATATATTATAAATGTTCTGTACAGATTACACCTTCAGGAGTAGGATGAAGTAAAAAACAATGTACAATAAATAAATTCAATAAATTCCATTACTAAATGAGATAGATTGTAAATAAAAAAAATAAGTAAGTAAAATAAAGTAAATAAACGTATTTTAGTCAGCCAAGCTCATAAAAAACAGCTGAATTAATGAAATCATTTAAGTTAAACGTTCTTTGTAAAAAAAATAAAAAAAATAAATGAAATACATTTGTCTTAGTAAACCAGTCAGCTAAATTAATCCACTCCTGCTTTAAAGACTTTCTGAAAAGATGTCGAATCTTAACTTCCATTTGAGTTATGACCACTTTTGGACCGTTGCATTTGCGCACAGGTGATCGAAATCAACCTGAGCTCCATGGTGCCGCACGTCAGCGGGCCCAAGAGGTCGCAGGACCGCGTGGCCGTCTGCAGCATGAAGGAAGGATTTCAGAGTTGCCTCGACGAGAAGGTAAAAAAAAAAAAAAAAAACTTCCTCCTCCATCTCTCCATCCCGCTGATGACGACATCCCTCCCACCTGACGTCTCCCCCCTCTCAGCTGGGCGCCAGAGGCTTCAACATCTCCAAGGACAAGCAGGACGTGCGGGTCCCCTTCCTCCACGCCGGCCACGAGTACCATCTGGCCCACGGCTCGGTGGTCATCGCCGCCGTCATCAGCTGCACCAACAACTGTAACCCCTCCGTCATGCTGACGGCAGGTAAACAGCCGGGAATCGACCGCGATCAGATGGAAAAAAAAACATCTGCTTTCATGTGGGCACGACTTAATGTTGGCACCGCGTGCGTGTGCGTGTGGCAGGCTTGTTGGCCAAGAAGGCGGTGGAGGCGGGGCTTGTGGTCAAGCCGTACATCCGGACCAGCCTGGCGCCAGGAAGCGGCATGGCCACGCATTACCTCAACGCCAGCGGGGTGCTGCCTTACTTCAGCCAGCTCGGGTAACCGGCTTTGAATGAAACGCAATTTCCTCTTGTGGGATCTTGAAAATAATTTTTTTTTATTTAGTTTGAACGTTTGCTTGAATTTGAATTGACGTGTATGTTTCTTTTCCACGACAGCTTTGAGGTGATCGGCTACGGCTGCGCCACCTGTGTCGGAAACACGGCGCCCTTGCCAGAAAGTGTAGTGGACGCCATCAAACAGGTGACTTTTATTTCAAATTAAATCTCCATTTTGTTCTGGCATCAAGGGTAACGAAAAAAACAAATTAAAAAAACTATTTTGTTAACTTAATAAATGTAAAAAAAGTTTAAAAACAAAAACTAACTAAAACTCAATTTTAGGTTTACAAAACTATAACTATAGCAAAAATGTCCTTCGTTTTAGTTTTTGGTAATTAATTTAATGCATGAGTCTTTGGGGATGATTTTAAATATGATTTTAAGTTGTTGTTTTTTTTTTTACTCAGCCAAAATGCAACGCTCGGTAAGAAATTAGTTACTTTTTTCATTTTACCATCGTGTTTATTAAATATTGCCCACAATTAATACACGTTTAAAAAAAAAAAAGAAAAGCTAATACTGAAACTAACTAAAACTAAACTTAAATTAAGCATTTTTTTTTAAATAACTAAAACTAATAAAAACTTACAGAACCACCCTGAAAACTAATTAAAACTAGTAATACATGTTTAAAAAAAATTATACTGAAACTGACTAAAACTAAACTAAAATTAAGCATTTTTATAAATGACTAAAACCAATACAAACTAACAGAACTATCCTAAAAACTTATTAAAACTAAGTAATACACTTTAAAAAAAAAAAAAAGGAAAAAAGAAAATTAATACCGAAACTAACTAAAATTAAGCTTCTTCTTTTTTTTAATAACTACAATTAATCAAAACTAATATAAACTCATAATATACATTTTTAAAAAACACACAAAAAGAAAACTAATACTTAACTATCTAAACCTAAACTAAAAATAAGCATAAAAAAAAAAAACTAAAACTAATCAAAACGAACGAAACCACCCTGAAATCAAAAATTTAAACTAACTAAATTTAAAACTCAAAACAAAATAAAAACTAACGAATATGAAAATTCCCAAACTATAACAACCCTGCGGCTGTCATGACCGGTTGGTCCTCTCTTGCAGGGCGACCTGGTGGCGTGCGGCGTCCTGTCGGGCAACAGGCACTTCGAGGGCCGCCTCTGCGACTGCATTCGGGCCAACTACCTGGCCTCGCCGCCCTTCGTGGTGGCGTACGCCATCGCGGGCACGGTGGGCATCGACTTTGAAAAAGAAGCTTTGGGTGTGACCTCGGACGGGACCGAGTTGTACCTTCGCGACATCTGGCCGTCCCGGGAGGAGGTGCAACGGACGGAGGAGGACGCCGTCATCTCCGCCGTCTTTAAGGATCTCAAGGCCAGGATGGAGGTACGGGCGCACGGGCATTGCATGCCTCGCACCTTTCAAAAAGTTAGCACTTAACGTTGTGGATGGCTTGTAAGGACTTGAAACAAAACTGGTGATTAACTCATTCACTCCCAGCCGTTTTCACTGAAGCAACCCCCTTCGCTCCCGGCTGTTTAACTGGATTTTGACTGATTTTGCAAGGCCCACAGAATATTGTGTTCTATTGCTATAAAAACGTAGAACCTACCAAAAGAAAGATGAGAGTCTCTTCTTTCATCAGGAAAAAAAAAGTGTATTTGTAGCTATTTCCATTTCGCGGCAATTAGCATTAGAATATAGCTAAGTTTAATCATTATTCACAAATCTGTTGAAAACGGTGGGGGGAAAGAGCTTGTTTGCAACATGGCCCTTGTTGATCTCTTATACTCTTGCTACCTGATGGCCATTTTCTGAAATAACTACCATTGCTTTAAGCGACCTCTTCAAATCAGAAGCTGTATCAAAGCCCTTCTGTATGAAAAACATTTTTATTTTTTAAACACGTATAAATATGTTTTTGAGAGTGACAAGGTACTAAAATACGTATTTATATGTTTTTGGGTTTGAATGAGTTAAGTTGCAGGGTTTCCGTAGGTTATTAAAATGGATTTTTGCTCAAATGAAGGCCATAGATGGCATTAAATATGATGTTGAAAGACATTAAAAATGTAAATAAACGCCCAACATGAAGCACTAATGCCACATAGTGGCAGATAATTAGCTCAACACAAATCTGGCTCAATGGTTCACACTCGTTTCAAACTTTACAAACTACTGTCAATGAACTAAAAGATAAACAAATTTGTATTTGGTAACCATATTTTTTCAATTTTATCTTAATGAGTATAAGAAACCTGAAAAATATATTTTATTTTACATTAGGAACACACATAAATTGTGATTAATTCACGATTAATCGAGAGTCAATGATGGAAATTATACAAATTGTTATCGACTGACAGGCCTAATATATAAACAATAAATGCACATATGTATGTTTGTATTAAGTTGCAATAAAAACAGCATTAAAAGCATAACATTTTATTTAATGATACCTGCAGAAACCCTGAGTTGGGTTCTCAAAATATTTGTTGTCATAACTGACCATTTTTGTATGAACTCTGATCTTCTCGCTTTCCAGAAAGGGAACACGTTCTGGAGCAGCGTGGAGTGTCCCGAGTCTGTCGTCTTTCCGTGGGACGTCAAGTCCACGTACATCCGCTCGCCGTCCTTCTTCAGCAAATTAGTACGTTTGGGCCCTCGCCAGCCCGTGCGCTCCAAAAGCAAAAAACGAAAATTTGACACCTTTGCCTCTGTCTGTGTCTGAAGAGTAAAGAAGTCCCGCCCCCTCAGTCGATAGACAACGCCCACGCTTTGCTCTTCCTCGGCGACAAGGTGACCACCGATCACATCTCGCCCGCGGGCAGCATCGCCCGGGTCAGCGCCGCCGCCAAGTACCTGCTCAGCAAAAGGTGCAATCGCCATTGGTTCGATGCAACAATCATAAGCATAATATTGAAAATAGTGAATATTATTATGACCTATAATTGTCTCGTGGCATGCGGCAGGCTGACTCCTCGGGAGTTCAACTCGTACGGCTCTCGGCGGGGCAACGACGCCGTGATGACCAGAGGGACGTTCGCCAGCATCAAGCTCCAAAATCGACTGCTGGGCAAAGCGGGGCCCAAAACGCTCCACGTTCCATCAGGACAAACGGTGAGAACGCAGATGAGCAGTTTTACAGTTTTTGGCTTGGGTGATTTGGTTTAGTTGAGTTTTTTTGTGTTACAAGTCAAACTTTAAATTATAAGCAAGCTTTATACTCTCATTTCATTCACGAGGGCACACCCCTAAAAGGTACACACCATATTGTTTTTTTCTCCAATTTTTTTTTATACAATACAATGATGTATGTAATTTAAAAAGAATCATGTTGCGGTGGCCTGGAACAGATTAATTTCAATTTAATTCAACAGGAACAATTTATTTGATTGACATCTGCCATTATAAATGCAATGAACATTATTTTTGACAGCAATAGTTCTAAAAAAAAAAAAAAAAAAAAAAAAACATTGATCACCTCCCAATAATTCTTTCTCCGTATTATTTAAAAATTCATTTTTCAACTACATTGAACTGTTTTCTGCTTTAGTGCTCAAGCATTTATAGTGTTGTTTTGGCGCCCTCTTGTGGCTGCATAGTGTCAAGGACGCATACTATGGGTCAAAAGATTTAGAACACCCCCATTTTCCTTTTTAGTTTAAACCCCTACTTTGAAACCCTAACCCTAGTTTAAAACCCTACTTTGAAACCCTAACCCTAGTTTGAAACCCTAACCCTAGTTTAAACCCCTACTTTGAAACCCTAATCCTAGTTTAAAATCCTACTTTGAAACCCTAACCCTAGTTTAAACCCCTACTTTGAAACCCTAACCCTAGTTTAAAATCCTACTTTGAAACCCTAACCCTAGTTTAAACCCCTACTTTGAAACCCTAACCCTAGTTTGAAACCCTACTTTGAAACCCTAACCCTAGTTTGAAACCCTACTTTGAAACCCTAACCCTAGTTTAAACCCCTACTTTGAAACCCTAACCCTAGTTTAAATCCCTACTTTGAAACCCTAACCCTAGTTTAAACCTCTACTTTGAAACCCTAACCCTAGTTTAAACCCCTACTTTGAAACCCTAACCCTAGTTTAAATCCCTACTTTGAAACCCTAACCCTAGTTTAAACCCCTACTTTGAAACCCTAACCCTAGTTTAAACCCCTACTTTGAAACCCTAACCCTAGTTTAAACCCCTACTTTGAAACCCTAACCCTAGTTTAAACCCCTAATTGAAACTGTATCCCTAGTTTAAACCCCTACTTTGAAACCCTAAGCCTAGGTTAAACCCCTACTTTGAAACCCTAACCCTAGTTTAAACCCCTAGTTTGAAACCCTAACCCTAGTTTGAAACCCTAACCCTAGTTTAAACCCCTAGTTTGAAACCCTAACCCTAGTTTAAACCCTTAGTTTGAAACCCTAACCCTAGTTTAAACCCCTACTTTGAAACCTTAACCCTAGTTTAGACCCCTACTTTGAAACCCTAACCCTTGTTTAAACCCCAAGTTTGAAACCCTAACCCTAGTTTAAACCCCTAGTTTGAAACCCTAACCCTAGTTTAAACCCCTAGTTTGAAACCCTAACCCTAGTTTAAAACCCTAGTTTGAAACCCTAACCCTAGTTTAAACCACTACTTTGAAACCCTAACCCTAGTTTGAAACCCCTAGTTTGAAACCCTAACCCTAGTTTAAACCCCTAGTTTGAAACCCTAACCCTAGTTTAAACCCCTAGTTTAAACCCCTAGTTTGAAACCCTAACCCTAGTTTAAACCCCTACTTTGAAACCCTAACCCTAGTTTAAACCCCTAGTTTGAAACCATAACCCTAGTTTAAACCCCTACTTTGAAACCCTAACCCTAGTTTAAACCCCTAGTTTGAAACCCTAACCCTAGGTTAAACCCCTAGTTTGAATCCCTAACCCTTGTTTAAACCCCTAGTTTGAAACCCTAACCCTAGTTTAAACCCCTAGTTTGAAACCCTAACCCTAGTTTAAACACCTAGTTTGAAACCCTAACCCTAGTTTAAACCCCTAGTTTGAAACCCTAACCCTAGTTTAAACCCCTAGTTTGAAACCCTAACCCTAGTTTAAACCCCTAGTTTGAAATCCTAACCCTAGTTTAAACCCCTACTTTGAAACCCTAACCCTAGGTTAAACCCCTACTTTGAAACCCTAACCCTAGTTTAAACCCCTACTTTGAAACCCTAACCCTAGTTTAAACCCCTAGTTTGAAACCCTAACCCTAGTTTAAACCCCTAGTTTGAAATCCTAACCCTAGGTTAAACCCCTAGTTTGAAACCCTAACCCTAGTTTAAACCCCTAGTTTGAAACCCTAACCCTAGTTTAAACCCCTACTTTGAAACCCTAACCCTAGTTTAAACCCCTAGTTTGAAACCCTAACCCTAGTTTAAACCCCTAGTTTGAAACCCTAACCCTAGTTTAAACCCCTACTTTGAAACCCTAACCCTAGTTTTAAACCCTAGTTTGAAACCCTAACCCTAGTTTGAAACCCTACTTTGAAACCCTAACCCTAGTTTGAAACCCTAACCCTAGTTTTAAACCCTAGTTTGAAACCCTAACCCTAGTTTAAAACCCTAGTTTGAAACCCTAACCCTAGTTTAAACCCCTAGTTTGAAACCCTAACCCTAGTTTAAACCCTTAGTTTGAAACCCTAACCCTAGTTTAAACCCCTACTTTGAAACCTTAACCCTAGTTTAGACCCCTACTTTGAAACCCTAACCCTAGTTTAAACCCCAAGTTTGAAACCCTAATCCTAGTTTAAACCCCTAGTTTGAAACCCTAACCCTAGTTTAAACCCCTAGTTTGAAACCTTAACCCTAGTTTAAAACCCTAGTTTGAAACCCTAACCCTAATTTAAACCACTACTTTGAAACCCTAACCCTAGGTTAAACCCCTACTTTGAAACCCTAACCCTAGTTTAAACCCCTAGTTTGAAACCCTAACCCTAGTTTAAACCCCTACTTTGAAACCCTAACCCTAGTTTAAACCCCTAGTTTGAAACCCTAACCCTAGGTTAAACCCCTAGTTTGAAACCATAACCCTAGTTTAAACCCCTACTTTGAAACCCTAACCCTAGTTTAAACCCCTAGTTTGAAACCCTAACCCTAGGTTAAACCCCTAGTTTGAATCCCTAACCCTTGTTTAAACCCCTAGTTTGAAACCCTAACCCTAGTTTAAACCCCTAGTATGAAACCCTAACCCTAGTTTAAACACCTAGTTTGAAACCCTAACCCTAGTTTAAACCCCTAGTTTAAAACCCTAACCCTAGTTTAAACCCTTAGTTTGAAACCCTAACCCTAGTTTAAACCCCTAGTTTGAAATCCTAACCCTAGTTTAAACCCCTACTTTGAAACCCTAACCCTAGGTTAAACCCCTACTTTGAAACCCTAACCCTAGTTTAAACCCCTACTTTGAAACCCTAACCCTAGTTTAAACCCCTACTTTGAAACCCTAACCCTAGTTTAAACCCCTAGTTTGAAACCCTAACCCTAGTTTAAACCCCTAGTTTGAAATCCTAACCCTAGGTTAAACCCCTAGTTTGAAACCCTAACCCTAGTTTAAACCCCTAGTTTGAAACCCTAACCCTAGTTTAAAACCCTAGTTTGAAACCCTAACCCTAGTTTAAACCCCTAGTTTGAAACCCTAACCCTAGTTTGAAACCCTAGTTTGAAACCCTAACCCTAGTTTGAAACCCTAGTTTGAAACCCTAACCCTAGTTTTAAACCCTAGTTTTAAACCCTAACCCTAGTTTGAAACCCTAACCCTAGTTTAAACCCCTAGTTTGAAACCCTAACCCTAGTTTAAACCCCTAGTTTGAAACCCTAACCCTAGTTTAAACCCCTAGTTTGAAACCCTAACCCTAGTTTAAACCCCTACTTTGAAACCCTAACCCTAGTTTAAACCCCTACTTTGAAACCCTAACCCTAGTTTAAACCCCTACTTTGAAACCCTAACCCTAGTTTAAACTCCTACTTTGAAACCCTAACCCTAGTTTAAACCCCCAGTTTGAAACCCTAACCCTAGTTTAAACCCCTAGTTTGAAACCCTAACCCTAGTTTAAACCCCTAGTTTGAAACCCTAACCCTAGTTTAAACCCCTAGTTTGAAACCCTAACCCTAGTTTAAACCCCTAGTTTGAAACCCTAACCCTAGTTTAAACCCCTACTTTGAAACCCTAACCCTAGTTTTAAACCCTAGTTTGAAACCCTAACCCTAGTTTGAAACCCTACTTTGAAACCCTAACCCTAGTTTGAAACCCTAACCCTAGTTTGAAACCCTAGTTTGAAACCCTAACCCTAGTTTAAAACCCTAGTTTGAAACCCTAACCCTAGTTTAAACCCCTAGTTTGAAACCCTAACCCTAGTTTAAACCCTTAGTTTGAAACCCTAACCCTAGTTTAAACCCCTACTTTGAAACCTTAACCCTAGTTTAGACCCCTACTTTGAAACCCTAACCCTAGTTTAACTCTTTGACTGCCAGACGTTTTCAGAAAAGGGATGCCGCCAGTGCCAGCCGATTTAAGCATTTTGACTGATTTTCAAGGTCCACAGAAAATGTTCTGTTTGGACTATGGAAACACACGTACTACCAAATGAAAGATTGGACTTTCATCTTTCATCAGAAAAAAAGAGTTTGTTTCTACCTTATTCCGTTCTTTAGTAATCAACAATAGAAAATGGTTAGTTTGACCCAATTTCGCCCGTGTTGGACCAAAATACGGAGAAATCAAGCTTTTAGTGAAACGATATTATTTCATGCATTCTAGTGAATTTGACACTTCTTTTTGTCCATGAATGATGCCACAAACACCTAAATAGTGCTTTACTTCTATAAAACACTACCACCAAGAATGAAAAAGTGTTTTTTGATAGCAAAATACGTTTATTTACATTCAACAGTGTAACAATTTGACAACAATTTGGCAAACTATTTACAAATGTGTGCAACTGTGGTGCTATTTACAAATATGTGGATGTTTCAACGACAGTTTTTCTTTTTGTAACACTCTCCTGCGTGCAAGGAGACGCAACAGCATTTGCACAAGATTGCCTCTTCGCGTGCGCCACTTTCTTGCCGGCCGTTTTTTTCCGGGGAATAGCAAGTACATACTGCAGTGTGTCATCAAGTCTAATATCAGGATCATGCTACGGTTACGTTACGGTGGTGTTACGTCTCGCTTCCCCGTGTCCTTCAGTTGCTATACCGGGTTGGTAGGAGATGCTCTGATCCATTTTATCCACTCCATTCATGGTGGCATCGTAGTCCAGAAACAGTGTCTTCTCCGTGATCAGACTGTACCCGCTCCTCCGATGAATATGCATTGGACTCGGGGTACTCTTCATTGTCCGATCGAATGTCCGCTTGTGCAGCTCCGCGTTTTCCGGCCTTAGCAGCGCTAGCCGCGCTAGCCGCGCTAGCCGCGCTTTGCCGGTGGGGCTTACTACGTGTTCATAACAGTCACGTTGGCGTAGAGTCATCTTCATCATCATCATCAATCTGCATTGGTCGATGCCAACTCTCCATCGCCCGATCGAATGTCCGATTGTGTAGAAGTACCCGGCCGGCTATTGTGCGCGTTTTCCGGCCTTAGCAGCGCTAGCCGCGCTAGCCGCGCTTAGCCGTGAGGCTTACTACGTGTTCATAACAGTCACGCCAAAGCTTCCAACTTTGGCGTAGAGCTCGTTGTCATCATCATCGTTGACATCAATGCGCTTTTTAGTATTGATTGATGCTTTCCGTCTTTGAAAAAAATGCTCAAGCTGAGCTGCTTGTAACCGGTTGCTTGGTCAAGCCATTGTGGCTTGGATCAGCCATTGTCTCCTCAACACTCTAGCTCCGCCTCACGTCTTCTACTGACGCCCACGGTGGGCGGCCCATCCAACCTTGTGCAAAGAGAGTCATCGCTGCCCTCTAGGGGCCAAAACGAGTCTTTGACTAATCAGATCAGCCTGATTCTTTCAGCACAGCTGCCCAAGGCTTTCCTGCACCCGTTTTTGAAAAAAAAAAAAAAAAACATAGGGGACGTCTTTTAACGTCCTCGGCGCCCTTCCCTAGGTTTATGCTAAACGTTTTATAACGTTTATGGCAGTCAAAGAGTTAAACCCCAAGTTTGAAACCCTAACCCTAGTTTAAACCCCTAGTTTGAAACCCTAACCCTAGTTTAAACCCCTAGTTTGAAACCCTAACCCTAGTTTAAAACCCTAGTTTGAAACCCTAACCCTAGTTTGAAACCCTAACCCTAGTTTAAACCCCTAGTTTGAATCCCTAACCCTTGTTTAAACCCCTAGTTTGAAACCTTAACCCTAGTTTAAACCCCTAGTTTGAAACCCTAACCCTAGTTTAAACCCCTAGTTTGAAATCCTAACCCTAGTTTAAACCCCTACTTTGAAACCCTAACCCTAGTTTAAACCCCTACTTTGAAACCCTAACCCTAGTTTAAACCCCTAGTTTGAAACCCTAACCCTAGTTTAAACCCCTAGTTTGAAATCCTAACCCTAGGTTAAACCCCTAGTTTGAAACCCTAACCCTAGTTTAAACCCCTAGTTTGAAACCCTAACCCTAGTTTAAACCCCTAGTTTGAAACCCTAACCCTAGTTTAAACCCCTAGTTTGAAACCCTAACCCTAGTTTAAACCCCTACTTTGAAACCCTAACCCTAGTTTAAACCCCTACTTTGAAACCTTAACCCTAGTTTAGACCCCTACTTTGAAACCCTAGTTTAAACCCCAAGTTTAAAAGCCTAACCCTAGTTTAATCCCCTAGTTTGAAACCCTAACCCTAGTTCAAACCCCTAGTTTGAAACCCTAACCCTAGTTTAAAACCCTAGTTTGAAACCCTAACCCTAGTTTAAACCACTATTTTGAAACCCTAACCCTAGTTTGAAACCCCTAGTTTGAAACCCTAACCCTAGTTCAAACCCCTAGTTTGAAACCCTAACCCTAGTTTAAAACCCTAGTTTAAAACCCTAACCCTAGTTTAAACCACTATTTTGAAACCCTAACCCTAGTTTGAAACCCCTAGTTTGAAACCCTAACCCTAGTTTAAACCCCTAGTTTGAAACCCTAACCCTAGTTTAAACCCCCAGTTTAAACCTCTAGTTTGAAACCCTAACCCTAGTTTAAACCCCTACTTTGAAACCCTAACCCTAGTTTAAACCCCTACTTTAAAACCCTAACCCTAGTTTTAAACCCTAGTTTGAAACCCTAACCCTAGTTTGAAACCCTACTTTGAAACCCTAACCCTAGTTTGAAACCCTAGTTTGAAACCCTAACCCTAGTTTGAAACCCTACTTTGAAACCCTAACCCTAGTTTGAAACCCTAACCCTAGTTTTAAACCCTAGTTTGAAACCCTAACCCTAGTTTAAAACTCTAGTTTGAAACCCTAACCCTAGTTTAAACCCCTAGTTTGAAACCCTAACCCTAGTTTAAACCCCTACTTTGAAACCTTAACCCTAGTTTAAACCCCAAGTTTGAAACCCTAACCCTAGTTTAAACCACTACTTTGAAACCCTAACCCTAGTTTGAAACCCTTAGTTTGAAACCCTAACCCTAGTTTAAACCCCTAGTTTGAAACCCTAACCCTAGTTTAAACCCCCAGTTTAAACCCCTAGTTTGAAACCCTAACCCTAGTTTAAACCCCTACTTTGAAACCCTAACCCTAGTTTAAACCCCTAGTTTAAAACCATAACCCTAGTTTAAACCCCTACTTTGAAACCCTAACCCTAGTTTAAACCCCTACTTTGAAACCCTAACCCTAGGTTAAACCCCTAGTTTGAATCCCTAACCCTTGTTTAAACCCCTAGTTTGAAACCCTAACCCTAGTTTAAACCCCTAGTTTGAAACCCTAACCCTAGTTTAAACACCTAGTTTGAAACCCTAACCCTAGTTTAAACCCCTAGTTTGAAACCCTAACCCTAGTTTAAACCCCTACTTTGAAACCCTAACCCTAGTTTAAACCCCTACTTTGAAACCCTAACCCTAGTTTAAACCCCTAGTTTGAAACCCTAACCCTAGGTTAAACCCCTACTTTGAAACCCTAACCCTAGTTTAAACCCCTACTTTGAAACCCTAACCCTAGTTTAAACCCCTAGTTTGAAACCCTAACCCTAGTTTAAACCCCTAGTTTGAAATCCTAACCCTAGGTTAAACCCCTAGTTTGAAACCCTAACCCTAGTTTAAACCCCTACTTTGAAACCCTAACCCTAGTTTTAAACCCTAGTTTGAAACCCTAACCCTAGTTTGAAACCCTACTTTGAAACCCTAACCCTAGTTTGAAACCCTAACCCTAGTTTGAAACCCTACTTTGAAACCCTAACCCTAGTTTGAAACCCTAACCCTAGTTTTAAACCCTAGTTTGAAACCCTAACCCTAGTTTAAAACCCTAGTTTGAAACCCTAACCCTAGTTTAAACCCCTAGTTTGAAACCCTAACCCTAGTTTAAACCCCTACTTTGAAACCTTAACCCTAGTCTAGACCCCTACTTTGAAACCCTAACCCTAGTTTAAACCCCAAGTTTGAAACCCTAACCCTAGTTTAAACCCTTAGTTTGAAACCCTAACCCTAGTTTAAACCCCTACTTTGAAACCTTAACCCTAGTTTAGACCCCTACTTTGAAACCCTAACCCTAGTTTAAACCCCAAGTTTGAAACCCTAACCCTAGTTTAAACCCCTAGTTTGAAACCTAACCCTAGTTTAAACCCCTAGTTTGAAACCCTAACCCTAGTTTAAAACCCTAGTTTGAAACCCTAACCCTAGTTTAAACCACTACTTTCAAACCCTAACCCTAGTTTGAAACCCCTAGTTTGAAACCCTAACCCTAGTTTAAACCCCTAGTTTGAAACCCTAACCCTAGTTTAAACCCCTAGTTTAAACCCCTAGTTTGAAACCCTAACCCTAGTTTAAACCCCTACATTGAAACCCTAACCCTAGTTTAAACCCCTAGTTTGAAACCCTAACCCTAGTTTAAACCCCTAGTTTGAATCCCTAACCCTTGTTTAAACCCCTAGTTTGAAACCCTAACCCTAGTTTAAACCCCTAGTTTGAAACCCTAACCCTAGTTTAAACACCTAGTTTGAAACCCTAACCCTAGTTTAAACCCCTAGTTTGAAACCCTAACCCTAGTTTAAACCCCTAGTTTGAAACCCTAACCCTAGTTTAAACCCCTAGTTTGAAACCCTAACCCTAGTTTAAACCCCTAGTTTGAAACCCTAACCCTAGTTTAAACACCTAGTTTGAAACCCTAACCCTAGTTTAAACCCCTAGTTTGAAACCCTAACCCTAGGTTAAACCCCTAGTTTGAAACCCTAACCCTAGTTTAAACCCCTAGTTTGAAACCCTAACCCTAGTTTAAAACCCTAGTTTGAAACCCTAACCCTAGTTTAAACCCCTAGTTTGAAACCCTAACCCTAGTTTGAAACCCTAGTTTGAAACCCTAACCCTAGTTTGAAACCCTAGTTTGAAACCCTAACCCTAGTTTGAAACCCTAGTTTGAAACCCTAACCCTAGTTTTAAACCCTAGTTTGAAACCCTAACCCTAGTTTGAAACCCTAACCCTAGTTTAAACCCCTAGTTTGAAACCCTAACCCTAGTTTAAACCCCTAGTTTGAAACCCTAACCCTAGTTTAAAACCCTAGTTTGAAACCCTAACCCTAGTTTGAAACCCTAACCCTAGTTTAAACCCCTAGTTTGAATCCCTAACCCTTGTTTAAACCCCTAGTTTGAAACCTTAACCCTAGTTTAAACCCCTAGTTTGAAACCCTAACCCTAGTTTAAACCCCTAGTTTGAAATCCTAACCCTAGTTTAAACCCCTACTTTGAAACCCTAACCCTAGTTTAAACCCCTACTTTGAAACCCTAACCCTAGTTTAAACCCCTAGTTTGAAACCCTAACCCTAGTTTAAACCCCTAGTTTGAAATCCTAACCCTAGGTTAAACCCCTAGTTTGAAACCCTAACCCTAGTTTAAACCCCTAGTTTGAAACCCTAACCCTAGTTTAAACCCCTAGTTTGAAACCCTAACCCTAGTTTAAACCCCTAGTTTGAAACCCTAACCCTAGTTTAAACCCCTACTTTGAAACCCTAACCCTAGTTTAAACCCCTACTTTGAAACGTTAACCCTAGTTTAGACCCCTACTTTGAAACCCTAGTTTAAACCCCAAGTTTAAAAGCCTAACCCTAGTTTAATCCCCTAGTTTGAAACCCTAACCCTAGTTCAAACCCCTAGTTTGAAACCCTAACCCTAGTTTAAAACCCTAGTTTGAAACCCTAACCCTAGTTTAAACCACTATTTTGAAACCCTAACCCTAGTTTGAAACCCCTAGTTTGAAACCCTAACCCTAGTTCAAACCCCTAGTTTGAAACCCTAACCCTAGTTTAAAACCCTAGTTTGAAACCCTAACCCTAGTTTAAACCACTATTTTGAAACCCTAACCCTAGTTTGAAACCCCTAGTTTGAAACCCTAACCCTAGTTTAAACCCCTAGTTTGAAACCCTAACCCTAGTTTAAACCCCCAGTTTAAACCTCTAGTTTGAAACCCTAACCCTAGTTTAAACCCCTACTTTGAAACCCTAACCCTAGTTTAAACCCCTACTTTAAAACCCTAACCCTAGTTTTAAACCCTAGTTTGAAACCCTAACCCTAGTTTGAAACCCCTACTTTGAAACCTTAACCCTAGTTTAAACCCCAAGTTTGAAACCCTAACCCTAGTTTAAACCACTACTTTGAAACCCTAACCCTAGTTTGAAACCCTTAGTTTGAAACCCTAACCCTAGGTTAAACCCCTACTTTGAAACCCTAACCCTAGTTTAAACCCCTACTTTGAAACCCTAACCCTAGTTTAAACCCCTAGTTTGAAACCCTAACCCTAGTTTAAACCCCTAGTTTGAAATCCTAACCCTAGGTTAAACCCCTAGTTTGAAACCCTAACCCTAGTTTAAACCCCTACTTTGAAACCCTAACCCTAGTTTAAACCACTACTTTGAAACCCTAACCCTAGTTTGAAACCCTTAGTTTGAAACCCTAACCCTAGGTTAAACCCCTACTTTGAAACCCTAACCCTAGTTTAAACCCCTACTTTGAAACCCTAACCCTAGTTTAAACCCCTAGTTTGAAACCCTAACCCTAGTTTAAACCCCTAGTTTGAAATCCTAACCCTAGGTTAAACCCCTAGTTTGAAACCCTAACCCTAGTTTAAACCCCTACTTTGAAACCCTAACCCTAGTTTTAAACCCTAGTTTGAAACCCTAACCCTAGTTTGAAACCCTACTTTGAAACCCTAACCCTAGTTTGAAACCCTAACCCTAGTTTGAAACCCTACTTTGAAACCCTAACCCTAGTTTGAAACCCTAACCCTAGTTTTAAACCCTAGTTTGAAACCCTAACCCTAGTTTAAAACCCTAGTTTGAAACCCTAACCCTAGTTTAAACCCCTAGTTTGAAACCCTAACCCTAGTTTAAACCCCTACTTTGAAACCTTAACCCTAGTTTAGACCCCTACTTTGAAACCCTAACCCTAGTTTAAACCCCAAGTTTGAAACCCTAACCCTAGTTTAAACCCTTAGTTTGAAACCCTAACCCTAGTTTAAACCCCTACTTTGAAACCTTAACCCTAGTTTAGACCCCTACTTTGAAACCCTAACCCTAGTTTAAACCCCAAGTTTGAAACCCTAACCCTAGTTTAAACCCCTAGTTTGAAACCTAACCCTAGTTTAAACCCCTAGTTTGAAACCCTAACCCTAGTTTAAAACCCTAGTTTGAAACCCTAACCCTAGTTTAAACCACTACTTTGAAACCCTAACCCTAGTTTAAACCCCTAGTTTGAAACCCTAACCCTAGTTTAAACCCCTAGTTTGAAACCCTAACCCTAGTTTAAACCCCTAGTTTAAACCCCTAGTTTGAAACCCTAACCCTAGTTTAAACCCCTACATTGAAACCCTAACCCTAGTTTAAACCCCTAGTTTGAAACCCTAACCCTAGTTTAAACCCCTAGTTTGAATCCCTAACCCTTGTTTAAACCCCTAGTTTGAAACCCTAACCCTAGTTTAAACCCCTAGTTTGAAACCCTAACCCTAGTTTAAACACCTAGTTTGAAACCCTAACCCTAGTTTAAACCCCTAGTTTGAAACCCTAACCCTAGTTTAAACCCCTAGTTTGAAACCCTAACCCTAGTTTAAACCCCTAGTTTGAAACCCTAACCCTAGTTTAAACCCCTAGTTTGAAACCCTAACCCTAGTTTAAACACCTAGTTTGAAACCCTAACCCTAGTTTAAACCCCTAGTTTGAAACCCTAACCCTAGGTTAAACCCCTAGTTTGAAACCCTAACCCTAGTTTAAACCCCTAGTTTGAAACCCTAACCCTAGTTTAAAACCCTAGTTTGAAACCCTAACCCTAGTTTGAAACCCTAGTTTGAAACCCTAACCCTAGTTTGAAACCCTAGTTTGAAACCCTAACCCTAGTTTGAAACCCTAGTTTGAAACCCTAACCCTAGTTTTAAACCCTAGTTTGAAACCCTAACCCTAGTTTGAAACCCTAACCCTAGTTTAAACCCCTTGTTTGAAACCCTAACCCTAGTTTAAACCCCTAGTTTGAAACCCTAACCCTAGTTTAAACCCCTACTTTGAAACCCTAACCCTAGTTTGAAACCTTAGTTTGAAACCCTAACCCTAGTTTGAAACCCTAACCCTTGTTTTAAACCCTAGTTTGAAACCCTAACCCTAGTTTGAAACCCTAGTTTGAAACCCTAGTTTGAAACCCTAACCCTAGTTTTAAACCCTAGTTTGAAACCCTAACCCTAGTTTGAAACCCTAGTTTGAAACCCTAACCCTAGTTTGAAACCCTAGTTTGAAACCCTAACCCTAGTTTGAAACCCTTACCCTAGTTTTAAACCCTAGTTTGAAACCCTAACCCTAGTAAGAAACCCTAGTTTGAAACCCTAACCCTAGTTTGAAACCATAATTTGAAACCCTAACCCTAGTTTAAAACCCGTTTGAAACCCTAACCCTAGTTTAAACCCCCTAGTTTGAAACCCTAACCCTAGTTTGAAACCCTAGTTTGAAACCCTAACCCTAGTTTGAAACCCTAGTTTGAAACCCTAACCCTAGTTTGAAACCCTAACCCTAGTTTAAACCCCTAGTTTGAAACCCTAACCCTAGTTTAAACCCCTAGTTTGAAACCCTAACCCTAGTTTAAACCCCTACTTTGAAACCCTAACCCTAGTTTGAAACCCTAACCCTAGTTTAAACCCCTAGTTTGAAACCCTAACCCTAGTTTAAACCCCTAGTTTGAAACCCTAACCCTAGTTTAAACCCCTACTTTGAAACCCTAACCCTAGTTTAAACCCCTAGTTTGAAACCCTAACCCTAGTTTAAACCCCTACTTTGAAACCCTAACCCTAGTTTAAACCCCTAGTTTGAAACCCTAACCCTAGTTTAAACCCCTACTTTGAAACCCTAACCCTAGTTTAAACCCCTACTTTGAAACCCTAACCCTAGTTTTAAACCCTAGTTTGAAACCCTAACCCTAGTTTGAAACCCTAGTTTGAAACCCTAACCCTAGTTTGAAACCCTAGTTTGAAACCCTAACCCTAGTTTGAAACCCTACTTTGAAACCCTAACCCTTGTTTTAAACCCTAGTTTGAAACCCTAACCCTAGTTTGAAACCCTAACCCTAGTTTGAAACCCTAACCCTAGTTTTAAACCCTAGTTTGAAACCCTAACCCTAGTTTGAAACCCTAGTTTGAAACCCTAACCCTAGTTTGAAACCCTACTTTGAAACCCTAACCCTAGTTTGAAACCCTAACCCTTGTTTTAAACCCTAGTTTGAAACCCTAACCCTAGTTTGAAACCCTAGTTTGAAACCCTAACCCTAGTTTTAAACCCTAGTTTGAAACCCTAACCCTAGTTTGAAACCCTAGTTTGAAACCCTAACCCTAGTTTGAAACCCTAGTTTGAAACCCTAACCCTAGTTTGAAACCCTAGTTTGAAACCCTAACCCTAGTTTTAAACCCTAGTTTGAAACCCTAACCCTAGTAAGAAACCCTAGTTTGAAACCCTAACCCTAGTTTGAAACCATAATTTGAAACCCTAACCCTAGTTTAAAACCCGTTTGAAACCCTAACCCTAGTTTAAACCCCCTAGTTTGAAACCCTAACCCTAGTTTGAAACCCTAGTTTGAAACCCTAACCCTAGTTTGAAACCCTAGTTTGAAACCCTAACCCTAGTTTGAAACCCTAACCCTAGTTTAAACCCCTAGTTTGAAACCCTAACCCTAGTTTAAACCCCTACTTTGAAACCCTAACCCTAGTTTAAACCCCTAGTTTGAAACCCTAACCCTAGTTTAAACCCCTACTTTGAAACCCTAACCCTAGTTTAAACCCCTACTTTGAAACCCTAACCCTAGTTTAAACCCCTACTTTGAAACCCTAACCCTAGTTTTAAACCCTAGTTTGAAACCCTAACCCTAGTTTTAAACACTAGTTTGAAACCCTAACCCTAGTTTGAAACCCTAACCCTAGTTTGAAACCCTAACCCTAGTTTGAAACCCTAGTTTGAAACCCTAACCCTAGTTTGAAACCCTAGTTTGAAACCCTAACTCTAGTTTGAAACCCTAACCCTAGTTTGAAACCCTAACTCTAGTTTGAAACCCTAACCCTAGTTTGAAACCCTAACCCTAGTTTGAAACCCTAGTTTGAAACCCTAACCCTAGTTTGAAACCTTAGTTTGAAACCCTAACCCTAGTTTAAACCCCTAGTTTGAAACCCTAACCCTAGTTTAAACTCCTACTTTGAAACCCTAACCCTAGTTTAAACCCCTAGTTTGAAACCCTAACCCTAGTTTAAACCCCTAGTTTGAAACCCTAACCCTAGTTTAAACCCCTACTTTGAAACCCTAACCCTAGTTTTAAACCCTAGTTTGAAACCCTAACCCTAGTTTGAAACCCTAGTTTGAAACCCTAACCCTAGTTTGAAACCCTAACCCTAGTTTAAACCCCTAGTTTGAATCCCTAACCCTTGTTTAAACCCCTAGTTTGAAACCTTAACCCTAGTTTAAACCCCTAGTTTGAAACCCTAACCCTAGTTTAAACCCCTAGTTTGAAATCCTAACCCTAGTTTAAACCCCTACTTTGAAACCCTAACCCTAGTTTAAACCCCTACTTTGAAACCCTAACCCTAGTTTAAACCCCTAGTTTGAAACCCTAACCCTAGTTTAAACCCCTAGTTTGAAATCCTAACCCTAGGTTAAACCCCTAGTTTGAAACCCTAACCCTAGTTTAAACCCCTAGTTTGAAACCCTAACCCTAGTTTAAACCCCTAGTTTGAAACCCTAACCCTAGTTTAAACCCCTAGTTTGAAACCCTAACCCTAGTTTAAACCCCTACTTTGAAACCCTAACCCTAGTTTAAACCCCTACTTTGAAACCTTAACCCTAGTTTAGACCCCTACTTTGAAACCCTAGTTTAAACCCCAAGTTTAAAAGCCTAACCCTAGTTTAATCCCCTAGTTTGAAACCCTAACCCTAGTTCAAACCCCTAGTTTGAAACCCTAACCCTAGTTTAAAACCCTAGTTTGAAACCCTAACCCTAGTTTAAACCACTATTTTGAAACCCTAACCCTAGTTTGAAACCCCTAGTTTGAAACCCTAACCCTAGTTCAAACCCCTAGTTTGAAACCCTAACCCTAGTTTAAAACCCTAGTTTGAAACCCTAACCCTAGTTTAAACCACTATTTTGAAACCCTAACCCTAGTTTGAAACCCCTAGTTTGAAACCCTAACCCTAGTTTAAACCCCTAGTTTGAAACCCTAACCCTAGTTTAAACCCCCAGTTTAAACCTCTAGTTTGAAACCCTAACCCTAGTTTAAACCCCTACTTTGAAACCCTAACCCTAGTTTAAACCCCTACTTTAAAACCCTAACCCTAGTTTTAAACCCTAGTTTGAAACCCTAACCCTAGTTTGAAACCCCTACTTTGAAACCTTAACCCTAGTTTAAACCCCAAGTTTGAAACCCTAACCCTAGTTTAAACCACTACTTTGAAACCCTAACCCTAGTTTGAAACCCTTAGTTTGAAACCCTAACCCTAGGTTAAACCCCTACTTTGAAACCCTAACCCTAGTTTAAACCCCTACTTTGAAACCCTAACCCTAGTTTAAACCCCTAGTTTGAAACCCTAACCCTAGTTTAAACCCCTAGTTTGAAATCCTAACCCTAGGTTAAACCCCTAGTTTGAAACCCTAACCCTAGTTTAAACCCCTACTTTGAAACCCTAACCCTAGTTTTAAACCCTAGTTTGAAACCCTAACCCTAGTTTGAAACCCTACTTTGAAACCCTAACCCTAGTTTGAAACCCTAACCCTAGTTTGAAACCCTACTTTGAAACCCTAACCCTAGTTTGAAACCCTAACCCTAGTTTTAAACCCTAGTTTGAAACCCTAACCCTAGTTTAAAACCCTAGTTTGAAACCCTAACCCTAGTTTAAACCCCTAGTTTGAAACCCTAACCCTAGTTTAAACCCCTACTTTGAAACCTTAACCCTAGTTTAGACCCCTACTTTGAAACCCTAACCCTAGTTTAAACCCCAAGTTTGAAACCCTAACCCTAGTTTAAACCCTTAGTTTGAAACCCTAACCCTAGTTTAAACCCCTACTTTGAAACCTTAACCCTAGTTTAGACCCCTACTTTGAAACCCTAACCCTAGTTTAAACCCCAAGTTTGAAACCCTAACCCTAGTTTAAACCCCTAGTTTGAAACCTAACCCTAGTTTAAACCCCTAGTTTGAAACCCTAACCCTAGTTTAAAACCCTAGTTTGAAACCCTAACCCTAGTTTAAACCACTACTTTGAAACCCTAACCCTAGTTTAAACCCCTAGTTTGAAACCCTAACCCTAGTTTAAACCCCTAGTTTGAAACCCTAACCCTAGTTTAAACCCCTAGTTTAAACCCCTAGTTTGAAACCCTAACCCTAGTTTAAACCCCTACATTGAAACCCTAACCCTAGTTTAAACCCCTAGTTTGAAACCCTAACCCTAGTTTAAACCCCTAGTTTGAATCCCTAACCCTTGTTTAAACCCCTAGTTTGAAACCCTAACCCTAGTTTAAACCCCTAGTTTGAAACCCTAACCCTAGTTTAAACACCTAGTTTGAAACCCTAACCCTAGTTTAAACCCCTAGTTTGAAACCCTAACCCTAGTTTAAACCCCTAGTTTGAAACCCTAACCCTAGTTTAAACCCCTAGTTTGAAACCCTAACCCTAGTTTAAACCCCTAGTTTGAAACCCTAACCCTAGTTTAAACACCTAGTTTGAAACCCTAACCCTAGTTTAAACCCCTAGTTTGAAACCCTAACCCTAGGTTAAACCCCTAGTTTGAAACCCTAACCCTAGTTTAAACCCCTAGTTTGAAACCCTAACCCTAGTTTAAAACCCTAGTTTGAAACCCTAACCCTAGTTTGAAACCCTAGTTTGAAACCCTAACCCTAGTTTGAAACCCTAGTTTGAAACCCTAACCCTAGTTTGAAACCCTAGTTTGAAACCCTAACCCTAGTTTTAAACCCTAGTTTGAAACCCTAACCCTAGTTTGAAACCCTAACCCTAGTTTAAACCCCTTGTTTGAAACCCTAACCCTAGTTTAAACCCCTAGTTTGAAACCCTAACCCTAGTTTAAACCCCTACTTTGAAACCCTAACCCTAGTTTGAAACCTTAGTTTGAAACCCTAACCCTAGTTTGAAACCCTAACCCTTGTTTTAAACCCTAGTTTGAAACCCTAACCCTAGTTTGAAACCCTAGTTTGAAACCCTAGTTTGAAACCCTAACCCTAGTTTTAAACCCTAGTTTGAAACCCTAACCCTAGTTTGAAACCCTAGTTTGAAACCCTAACCCTAGTTTGAAACCCTAGTTTGAAACCCTAACCCTAGTTTGAAACCCTTACCCTAGTTTTAAACCCTAGTTTGAAACCCTAACCCTAGTAAGAAACCCTAGTTTGAAACCCTAACCCTAGTTTGAAACCATAATTTGAAACCCTAACCCTAGTTTAAAACCCGTTTGAAACCCTAACCCTAGTTTAAACCCCCTAGTTTGAAACCCTAACCCTAGTTTGAAACCCTAGTTTGAAACCCTAACCCTAGTTTGAAACCCTAGTTTGAAACCCTAACCCTAGTTTGAAACCCTAACCCTAGTTTAAACCCCTAGTTTGAAACCCTAACCCTAGTTTAAACCCCTAGTTTGAAACCCTAACCCTAGTTTAAACCCCTACTTTGAAACCCTAACCCTAGTTTGAAACCCTAACCCTAGTTTAAACCCCTAGTTTGAAACCCTAACCCTAGTTTAAACCCCTAGTTTGAAACCCTAACCCTAGTTTAAACCCCTACTTTGAAACCCTAACCCTAGTTTAAACCCCTAGTTTGAAACCCTAACCCTAGTTTAAACCCCTACTTTGAAACCCTAACCCTAGTTTAAACCCCTAGTTTGAAACCCTAACCCTAGTTTAAACCCCTACTTTGAAACCCTAACCCTAGTTTAAACCCCTACTTTGAAACCCTAACCCTAGTTTTAAACCCTAGTTTGAAACCCTAACCCTAGTTTGAAACCCTAGTTTGAAACCCTAACCCTAGTTTGAAACCCTAGTTTGAAACCCTAACCCTAGTTTGAAACCCTACTTTGAAACCCTAACCCTTGTTTTAAACCCTAGTTTGAAACCCTAACCCTAGTTTGAAACCCTAACCCTAGTTTGAAACCCTAACCCTAGTTTTAAACCCTAGTTTGAAACCCTAACCCTAGTTTGAAACCCTAGTTTGAAACCCTAACCCTAGTTTGAAACCCTACTTTGAAACCCTAACCCTAGTTTGAAACCCTAACCCTTGTTTTAAACCCTAGTTTGAAACCCTAACCCTAGTTTGAAACCCTGGTTTGAAACCCTAACCCTAGTTTTAAACCCTAGTTTGAAACCCTAACCCTAGTTTGAAACCCTAGTTTGAAACCCTAACCCTAGTTTGAAACCCTAGTTTGAAACCCTAACCCTAGTTTGAAACCCTAGTTTGAAACCCTAACCCTAGTTTTAAACCCTAGTTTGAAACCCTAACCCTAGTAAGAAACCCTAGTTTGAAACCCTAACCCTAGTTTGAAACCATAATTTGAAACCCTAACCCTAGTTTAAAACCCGTTTGAAACCCTAACCCTAGTTTAAACCCCCTAGTTTGAAACCCTAACCCTAGTTTGAAACCCTAGTTTGAAACCCTAACCCTAGTTTGAAACCCTAGTTTGAAACCCTAACCCTAGTTTAAACCCCTAGTTTGAAACCCTAACCCTAGTTTAAACCCCTACTTTGAAACCCTAACCCTAGTTTAAACCCCTAGTTTGAAACCCTAACCCTAGTTTAAACCCCTACTTTGAAACCCTAACCCTAGTTTAAACCCCTACTTTGAAACCCTAACCCTAGTTTAAACCCCTACTTTGAAACCCTAACCCTAGTTTTAAACCCTAGTTTGAAACCCTAACCCTAGTTTTAAACCCTAGTTTGAAACCCTAACCCTAGTTTGAAACCC
Organism: Leptonotus elevatus; assembly: GCF_054856555.1. NCBI lineage: Eukaryota > Metazoa > Chordata > Actinopteri > Syngnathiformes > Syngnathidae > Leptonotus > Leptonotus elevatus. The sequence continues at coordinate 3,227,129 of NC_141242.1, read as the reverse complement.
TAACCCTAGTTTGAAACCCTAACCCTAGTTTGAAACCCTAGTTTGAAACCCTAACCCTAGTTTGAAACCCTAGTTTGAAACCCTAACTCTAGTTTGAAACCCTAACCCTAGTTTGAAACCCTAACTCTAGTTTGAAACCCTAACCCTAGTTTGAAACCCTAACCCTAGTTTGAAACCCTAGTTTGAAACCCTAACCCTAGTTTGAAACCTTAGTTTGAAACCCTAACCCTAGTTTAAACCCCTAGTTTGAAACCCTAACCCTAGTTTAAACTCCTACTTTGAAACCCTAACCCTAGTTTAAACCCCTAGTTTGAAACCCTAACCCTAGTTTAAACCCCTAGTTTGAAACCCTAACCCTAGTTTAAACCCCTACTTTGAAACCCTAACCCTAGTTTTAAACCCTAGTTTGAAACCCTAACCCTAGTTTGAAACCCTAGTTTGAAACCCTAACCCTAGTTTGAAACCCTAACCCTAGTTTAAACCCCTAGTTTGAATCCCTAACCCTTGTTTAAACCCCTAGTTTGAAACCTTAACCCTAGTTTAAACCCCTAGTTTGAAACCCTAACCCTAGTTTAAACCCCTAGTTTGAAATCCTAACCCTAGTTTAAACCCCTACTTTGAAACCCTAACCCTAGTTTAAACCCCTACTTTGAAACCCTAACCCTAGTTTAAACCCCTAGTTTGAAACCCTAACCCTAGTTTAAACCCCTAGTTTGAAATCCTAACCCTAGGTTAAACCCCTAGTTTGAAACCCTAACCCTAGTTTAAACCCCTAGTTTGAAACCCTAACCCTAGTTTAAACCCCTAGTTTGAAACCCTAACCCTAGTTTAAACCCCTAGTTTGAAACCCTAACCCTAGTTTAAACCCCTACTTTGAAACCCTAACCCTAGTTTAAACCCCTACTTTGAAACCTTAACCCTAGTTTAGACCCCTACTTTGAAACCCTAGTTTAAACCCCAAGTTTAAAAGCCTAACCCTAGTTTAATCCCCTAGTTTGAAACCCTAACCCTAGTTCAAACCCCTAGTTTGAAACCCTAACCCTAGTTTAAAACCCTAGTTTGAAACCCTAACCCTAGTTTAAACCACTATTTTGAAACCCTAACCCTAGTTTGAAACCCCTAGTTTGAAACCCTAACCCTAGTTCAAACCCCTAGTTTGAAACCCTAACCCTAGTTTAAAACCCTAGTTTGAAACCCTAACCCTAGTTTAAACCACTATTTTGAAACCCTAACCCTAGTTTGAAACCCCTAGTTTGAAACCCTAACCCTAGTTTAAACCCCTAGTTTGAAACCCTAACCCTAGTTTAAACCCCCAGTTTAAACCTCTAGTTTGAAACCCTAACCCTAGTTTAAACCCCTACTTTGAAACCCTAACCCTAGTTTAAACCCCTACTTTAAAACCCTAACCCTAGTTTTAAACCCTAGTTTGAAACCCTAACCCTAGTTTGAAACCCCTACTTTGAAACCTTAACCCTAGTTTAAACCCCAAGTTTGAAACCCTAACCCTAGTTTAAACCACTACTTTGAAACCCTAACCCTAGTTTGAAACCCTTAGTTTGAAACCCTAACCCTAGGTTAAACCCCTACTTTGAAACCCTAACCCTAGTTTAAACCCCTACTTTGAAACCCTAACCCTAGTTTAAACCCCTAGTTTGAAACCCTAACCCTAGTTTAAACTCCTAGTTTGAAATCTTAACCCTAGGTTAAACCCCTAGTTTGAAACCCTAACCCTAGTTTAAACCCCTACTTTGAAACCCTAACCCTAGTTTGAAACCCTAGTTTGAAACCCTAACCCTAGTTTGAAACCCTACTTTGAAACCCTAACCCTAGTTTGAAACCCTAACCCTAGTTTGAAACCCTACTTTGAAACCCTAACCCTAGTTTGAAACCCTAACCCTAGTTTTAAACCCTAGTTTGAAACCCTAACCCTAGTTTAAAACCCTAGTTTGAAACCCTAACCCTAGTTTAAACCCCTAGTTTGAAACCCTAACCCTAGTTTAAACCCCTACTTTGAAACCTTAACCCTAGTTTAGACCCCTACTTTGAAACCCTAACCCTAGTTTAAACCCCAAGTTTGAAACCCTAACCCTAGTTTAAACCCTTAGTTTGAAACCCTAACCCTAGTTTAAACCCCTACTTTGAAACCTTAACCCTAGTTTAGACCCCTACTTTGAAACCCTAACCCTAGTTTAAACCCCAAGTTTGAAACCCTAACCCTAGTTTAAACCCCTAGTTTGAAACCTAACCCTAGTTTAAACCCCTAGTTTGAAACCCTAACCCTAGTTTAAAACCCTAGTTTGAAACCCTAACCCTAGTTTAAACCACTACTTTGAAACCCTAACCCTAGTTTGAAACCCCTAGTTTGAAACCCTAACCCTAGTTTAAACCCCTAGTTTGAAACCCTAACCCTAGTTTAAACCCCTAGTTTAAACCCCTAGTTTGAAACCCTAACCCTAGTTTAAACCCCTACATTGAAACCCTAACCCTAGTTTAAACCCCTAGTTTGAAACCCTAACCCTAGTTTAAACCCCTAGTTTGAATCCCTAACCCTTGTTTAAACCCCTAGTTTGAAACCCTAACCCTAGTTTAAACCCCTAGTTTGAAACCCTAACCCTAGTTTAAACACCTAGTTTGAAACCCTAACCCTAGTTTAAACCCCTAGTTTGAAACCCTAACCCTAGTTTAAACCCCTAGTTTGAAACCCTAACCCTAGTTTAAACCCCTAGTTTGAAACCCTAACCCTAGTTTAAACCCCTAGTTTGAAACCCTAACCCTAGTTTAAACACCTAGTTTGAAACCCTAACCCTAGTTTAAACCCCTAGTTTGAAACCCTAACCCTAGGTTAAACCCCTAGTTTGAAACCCTAACCCTAGTTTAAACCCCTAGTTTGAAACCCTAACCCTAGTTTAAAACCCTAGTTTGAAACCCTAACCCTAGTTTAAACCCCTAGTTTGAAACCCTAACCCTAGTTTGAAACCCTAGTTTGAAACCCTAACCCTAGTTTGAAACCCTAGTTTGAAACCCTAACCCTAGTTTGAAACCCTAGTTTGAAACCCTAACCCTAGTTTTAAACCCTAGTTTGAAACCCTAACCCTAGTTTGAAACCCTAACCCTAGTTTAAACCCCTTGTTTGAAACCCTAACCCTAGTTTAAACCCCTAGTTTGAAACCCTAACCCTAGTTTAAACCCCTACTTTGAAACCCTAACCCTAGTTTGAAACCTTAGTTTGAAACCCTAACCCTAGTTTGAAACCCTAACCCTTGTTTTAAACCCTAGTTTGAAACCCTAACCCTAGTTTGAAACCCTAGTTTGAAACCCTAGTTTGAAACCCTAACCCTAGTTTTAAACCCTAGTTTGAAACCCTAACCCTAGTTTGAAACCCTAGTTTGAAACCCTAACCCTAGTTTGAAACCCTAGTTTGAAACCCTAACCCTAGTTTGAAACCCTAACCCTAGTTTTAAACCCTAGTTTGAAACCCTAACCCTAGTAAGAAACCCTAGTTTGAAACCCTAACCCTAGTTTGAAACCATAATTTGAAACCCTAACCCTAGTTTAAAACCCGTTTGAAACCCTAACCCTAGTTTAAACCCCCTAGTTTGAAACCCTAACCCTAGTTTGAAACCCTAGTTTGAAACCCTAACCCTAGTTTGAAACCCTAGTTTGAAACCCTAACCCTAGTTTGAAACCCTAACCCTAGTTTAAACCCCTAGTTTGAAACCCTAACCCTAGTTTAAACCCCTAGTTTGAAACCCTAACCCTAGTTTAAACCCCTACTTTGAAACCCTAACCCTAGTTTGAAACCCTAACCCTAGTTTAAACCCCTAGTTTGAAACCCTAACCCTAGTTTAAACCCCTAGTTTGAAACCCTAACCCTAGTTTAAACCCCTACTTTGAAACCCTAACCCTAGTTTAAACCCCTAGTTTGAAACCCTAACCCTAGTTTAAACCCCTACTTTGAAACCCTAACCCTAGTTTAAACCCCTAGTTTGAAACCCTAACCCTAGTTTAAACCCCTACTTTGAAACCCTAACCCTAGTTTAAACCCCTACTTTGAAACCCTAACCCTAGTTTTAAACCCTAGTTTGAAACCCTAACCCTAGTTTGAAACCCTAGTTTGAAACCCTAACCCTAGTTTGAAACCCTAGTTTGAAACCCTAACCCTAGTTTGAAACCCTACTTTGAAACCCTAACCCTTGTTTTAAACCCTAGTTTGAAACCCTAACCCTAGTTTGAAACCCTAACCCTAGTTTGAAACCCTAACCCTAGTTTTAAACCCTAGTTTGAAACCCTAACCCTAGTTTGAAACCCTAGTTTGAAACCCTAACCCTAGTTTGAAACCCTAACCCTAGTTTGAAACCCTAACCCTTGTTTTAAACCCTAGTTTGAAACCCTAACCCTAGTTTGAAACCCTAGTTTGAAACCCTAACCCTAGTTTGAAACCCTAGTTTGAAACCCTAACCCTAGTTTGAAACCCTAGTTTGAAACCCTAACCCTAGTTTTAAACCCTAGTTTGAAACCCTAACCCTAGTAAGAAACCCTAGTTTGAAACCCTAACCCTAGTTTGAAACCATAATTTGAAACCCTAACCCTAGTTTAAAACCCGTTTGAAACCCTAACCCTAGTTTAAACCCCCTAGTTTGAAACCCTAACCCTAGTTTGAAACCCTAGTTTGAAACCCTAACCCTAGTTTGAAACCCTAGTTTGAAACCCTAACCCTAGTTTGAAACCCTAACCCTAGTTTAAACCCCTAGTTTGAAACCCTAACCCTAGTTTAAACCCCTACTTTGAAACCCTAACCCTAGTTTAAACCCCTAGTTTGAAACCCTAACCCTAGTTTAAACCCCTACTTTGAAACCCTAACCCTAGTTTAAACCCCTACTTTGAAACCCTAACCCTAGTTTAAACCCCTACTTTGAAACCCTAACCCTAGTTTTAAACCCTAGTTTGAAACCCTAACCCTAGTTTTAAACCCTAGTTTGAAACCCTAACCCTAGTTTGAAACCCTAACCCTAGTTTGAAACCCTAACCCTAGTTTGAAACCCTAACCCTAGTTTGAAACCCTAACCCTAGTTTGAAACCCTAACCCTAGTTTGAAACCCTAGTTTGAAACCCTAACTCTAGTTTGAAACCCTAACCCTAGTTTGAAACCCTAACTCTAGTTTGAAACCCTAACCCTAGTTTGAAACCCTAACCCTAGTTTGAAACCCTAGTTTGAAACCCTAACCCTAGTTTGAAACCTTAGTTTGAAACCCTAACCCTAGTTTAAACCCCTAGTTTGAAACCCTAACCCTAGTTTAAACTCCTACTTTGAAACCCTAACCCTAGTTTAAACCCCTAGTTTGAAACCCTAACCCTAGTTTAAACCCCTAGTTTGAAACCCTAACCCTAGTTTAAACCCCTACTTTGAAACCCTAACCCTAGTTTTAAACCCTAGTTTGAAACCCTAACCCTAGTTTAAACCCCTTGTTTGAAACCCTAACCCTAGTTTAAACCCCTAGTTTGAAACCCTAACCCTAGTTTAAACCCCTACTTTGAAACCCTAACCCTAGTTTGAAACCTTAGTTTGAAACCCTAACCCTAGTTTGAAACCCTAACCCTTGTTTTAAACCCTAGTTTGAAACCCTAACCCTAGTTTGAAACCCTAGTTTGAAACCCTAGTTTGAAACCCTAACCCTAGTTTTAAACCCTAGTTTGAAACCCTAACCCTAGTTTGAAACCCTAGTTTGAAACCCTAACCCTAGTTTGAAACCCTAGTTTGAAACCCTAACCCTAGTTTGAAACCCTAACCCTAGTTTTAAACCCTAGTTTGAAACCCTAACCCTAGTAAGAAACCCTAGTTTGAAACCCTAACCCTAGTTTGAAACCATAATTTGAAACCCTAACCCTAGTTTAAAACCCGTTTGAAACCCTAACCCTAGTTTAAACCCCCTAGTTTGAAACCCTAACCCTAGTTTGAAACCCTAGTTTGAAACCCTAACCCTAGTTTGAAACCCTAGTTTGAAACCCTAACCCTAGTTTGAAACCCTAACCCTAGTTTAAACCCCTAGTTTGAAACCCTAACCCTAGTTTAAACCCCTAGTTTGAAACCCTAACCCTAGTTTAAACCCCTACTTTGAAACCCTAACCCTAGTTTGAAACCCTAACCCTAGTTTAAACCCCTAGTTTGAAACCCTAACCCTAGTTTAAACCCCTAGTTTGAAACCCTAACCCTAGTTTAAACCCCTACTTTGAAACCCTAACCCTAGTTTAAACCCCTAGTTTGAAACCCTAACCCTAGTTTAAACCCCTACTTTGAAACCCTAACCCTAGTTTAAACCCCTAGTTTGAAACCCTAACCCTAGTTTAAACCCCTACTTTGAAACCCTAACCCTAGTTTAAACCCCTACTTTGAAACCCTAACCCTAGTTTTAAACCCTAGTTTGAAACCCTAACCCTAGTTTGAAACCCTAGTTTGAAACCCTAACCCTAGTTTGAAACCCTAGTTTGAAACCCTAACCCTAGTTTGAAACCCTACTTTGAAACCCTAACCCTTGTTTTAAACCCTAGTTTGAAACCCTAACCCTAGTTTGAAACCCTAACCCTAGTTTGAAACCCTAACCCTAGTTTTAAACCCTAGTTTGAAACCCTAACCCTAGTTTGAAACCCTAGTTTGAAACCCTAACCCTAGTTTGAAACCCTAACCCTAGTTTGAAACCCTAACCCTTGTTTTAAACCCTAGTTTGAAACCCTAACCCTAGTTTGAAACCCTAGTTTGAAACCCTAACCCTAGTTTGAAACCCTAGTTTGAAACCCTAACCCTAGTTTGAAACCCTAGTTTGAAACCCTAACCCTAGTTTTAAACCCTAGTTTGAAACCCTAACCCTAGTAAGAAACCCTAGTTTGAAACCCTAACCCTAGTTTGAAACCATAATTTGAAACCCTAACCCTAGTTTAAAACCCGTTTGAAACCCTAACCCTAGTTTAAACCCCCTAGTTTGAAACCCTAACCCTAGTTTGAAACCCTAGTTTGAAACCCTAACCCTAGTTTGAAACCCTAGTTTGAAACCCTAACCCTAGTTTGAAACCCTAACCCTAGTTTAAACCCCTAGTTTGAAACCCTAACCCTAGTTTAAACCCCTACTTTGAAACCCTAACCCTAGTTTAAACCCCTAGTTTGAAACCCTAACCCTAGTTTAAACCCCTACTTTGAAACCCTAACCCTAGTTTAAACCCCTACTTTGAAACCCTAACCCTAGTTTAAACCCCTACTTTGAAACCCTAACCCTAGTTTTAAACCCTAGTTTGAAACCCTAACCCTAGTTTTAAACCCTAGTTTGAAACCCTAACCCTAGTTTGAAACCCTAACCCTAGTTTGAAACCCTAGTTTGAAACCCTAACCCTAGTTTGAAACCCTAACCCTAGTTTGAAACCCTAACCCTAGTTTGAAACCCTAGTTTGAAACCCTAACCCTAGTTTGAAACCCTAGTTTGAAACCCTAACTCTAGTTTGAAACCCTAACCCTAGTTTGAAACCCTAACTCTAGTTTGAAACCCTAACCCTAGTTTGAAACCCTAACCCTAGTTTGAAACCCTAGTTTGAAACCCTAACCCTAGTTTGAAACCTTAGTTTGAAACCCTAACCCTAGTTTAAACCCCTAGTTTGAAACCCTAACCCTAGTTTAAACTCCTACTTTGAAACCCTAACCCTAGTTTAAACCCCTAGTTTGAAACCCTAACCCTAGTTTAAACCCCTAGTTTGAAACCCTAACCCTAGTTTAAACCCCTACTTTGAAACCCTAACCCTAGTTTTAAACCCTAGTTTGAAACCCTAACCCTAGTTTGAAACCCTAGTTTGAAACCCTAACCCTAGTTTGAAACCCTACTTTGAAACCCTAACCCTAGTTTGAAACCCTAACCCTTGTTTTAAACCCTAGTTTGAAACCCTAACCCTAGTTTGAAACCCTAACCCTAGTTTGAAACCCTAACCCTAGTTTTAAACCCTAGTTTGAAACCCTAACCCTAGTTTTAAACCCTAGTTTGAAACCCTAACCCTAGTAAGAAACCCTAGTTTGAAACCCTAACCCTAGTTTGAAACCATAATTTGAAACCCTAACCCTCGTTTGAAACCCTAACCCTAGTTTGAAACCCCAACCCTAGTTTGAAACCCTAGTTTGAAACCCTAACCCTAGTTTTAAACCCTAGTTTGAAACCCTAACCCTAGTTTTAAACCCTAGTTTGAAACCCTTACCCTAGTAAGAAACCCTAGTTTGAAACCCTAACCCTAGTTTGAAACCATAATTTGAAACCCTAACCCTAGTTTGAAACCCTAGTTTGAAACCCTAACCCTAGTTTGAAACCCTAACCCTAGTTTGAAACCCTAGTTTGAAACCCTAACCCTAGTTTGAAACCCTAGTTTGAAACCCTAACCCTAGTTTGAAACCCTAACCCTAGTTTAAAACCCTACTTTGAAACCCTAACCCTAGTTTAAAAAAATAAATCGATATTTATGCAGCCCAATGTCGCAGTGTACTGTGAAAAGAAATAACAGAATTAATCTTTAAAACAAAAAGTATTTTTGAGTTTTATTGTAGGCAGATAAATACATAGAAATGAAATATTTGGGGTTTCTTTTTTTTCAGGCTTGGATAATCTGACCACTTTTTTCTTTTCATCTTTTTTTTTTTTTTTTTACATTATTTTTTTTTACCACTTTGTACATTTGTACTTCAACAGCTTGACTTTCAATAAAACGTGCAACTCCTGAGTTCAAGCTTTAACTTTGACAGCACTAAACTTACCCGTAAATTGAACGTTTTCCTGTTTTTTCCTCAGCTGGACGTGTTTGAGGCGGCCGAGCGTTATCAGAAGGACGGCGTTCCGCTCATCATCCTGGCCGGGAAGGACTACGGCTCGGGAAACTCCCGGGATTGGGTGGCCAAGGGACCTTATCTACTGGTACTAACACACGGGCGGGTGCGGGGGGGTCCACGGGGGGGTCCACGGGGGCTTTACTGCATTTTGGGGGAAATTGGATGCACCCAACACAATTGTGCCAAACTTATTGTGATCGATGAGCTGCTGCTGATGGAAATGCAAATCTATTGTACTTGGAAATAGTGTTCGACTGATATGCATTTTTTGGGGGCAGAAAAAAAATAACAATTAGCGATTAATCTGCCGATTATTTACAAATATATATAATGCATAAAATGACCCCCCTCCCCAATTCCTTTTTAATGGGTGTCACTTATGCACAAACTTACGCTATTTAGTTTTTCTGCTTTGAATGACAAGTATGACCTTATCAAAAAATTTGATGAAGTATACAAAGTTATTGTGTAGATTTTCATGTCAATAATAAAACCTGCAAAGCATTAACTTTTTCTTTTATATATTTTCATCTTGTGTTATTTTCACAAGTCTTGGGACTTACTGGGCTAACCTTGGACCTCGGGGATTGTATTTCGAGCCATGTCACGTGGAAATGTGTTAAAACGGGGGGAAAAAAATCCTTGGATGTTTGCATCCTTGAATTTTGAGAAAAGAAAGTCGTCGAATCCTTGAAATGACAACTTTAAATATAACTTGAAAGGACAATGACAAAATAAAGCAATAAGAAAGTGAAATAAGAATAGAATAAACTTAAATAGCAAAAAAAAAAACTAAGAACAAATACTGACTGTTCTTGTGCGTTTTGGCCTCTTGGGGGCAGTGTGGTGCCGTGCAGCCATGGCGTACACACTTAAATTGAGTACAGAAGAAAGTTGCGATTGAATGCCATTAAAACAACTCGTTTTTCACACATTGGGAAGAATTTGCGCCTTTGCGTCGTGTTATCTCATCTGTGCGTACGTGTTCCCACAAGTGTGTGGATATTCATTGTTTGAAGGAAAAACACTCCCGAAATCGATGCTAACTTCCTGTTAGCATTTGAATGGGATCCTCCCTTCGCTTTTAGCATTAGCGCGAGGCTAGCGATGTTTTAACAAGGCTTTTTTTTTTATTATTGAAATATACAGTGGATGTAATTCTTAACGTTGTGTGTTTAGTTTTACTGTTAACTCCAGCTGCGATGTCATTAAACATCTTAAAGGACGCTCAGGGACAACGGAATGCTAGTTGCTCCGCCAACAAAATGGTGCATTCAGGGTACTTTCACAGCGTCGGAAACTTTGGTTTTCTTCGACAACGTTTTTAAGGGTGAACATAATCGGCCGGGCCCTACTTGTAAATGTAAAGGTCCCTCCCGTGTCCTCCCCCCCCCAGGGCGTCCGCGCCGTCATCGCCGAGAGCTTCGAGCGTCTGCACAAGAAGCAGCTGGTGGGCGTGGGCATCCTGCCTCTGCAGTTCGCACCCGAGCAGAACGCAGACACGCTGGAGCTCGCCGGCACCGAGAGGTTCAGCGTCGGCCTGCCGGAACGTCTCGCGCCAGGCCAGCAGCTCGCCGTCAAGGCAGGACAGGACGCGCTTGTTGCACATCATCCGTTTTGACTAACGCTCGTCCTCACGTCGTTTTGTGTTTTGTTTCAGACGAGCGACGGCAAAAGTTTTGCGGTCACGGCGCAGTTGGACAACGAGCTGGACGTCACCTTTCTCCGGCACGGAGGCCTCCTGAGATACGTGGCGCGGACAATGCTTTGAAACGCGCGCACTGGACTACATTTGCCACTCACGTTTGTCGTCGGAACGGACGGCAGACATGTCGCTCATTATTTGCTTGACTGACTGAAATGAGGACCTTTTGGAAGACACTTTTTGGGGGGGACGTATGTCGGCTGGAATAATTTGGACTTTCTCGACAAAAGTCAGCGACATGCTGAGATACGTCGTCACGGATGTGCATTTTTGTTTGTGTTTTGTCCACGTTTGTCAACTAAAAGTTATTTCATCAATCCAATGTGTGTGACTCATGCTAAAGTGTCTTATTACGTTTTTTTGGATGTTGTTTTCCTCAACGTCCTGCATTTGTGTTGATTTTTTATGTGCGGCATCATGATTTTGAAGCCATTTTGAATGATTGCAAAATAAAGTCACGTCTCCAGCGGCCTTGTCTATGATAAATGAGATCACAATTTTAGAAGTGAAGTGAAGAAGAAACCCTAACCCTAATTTAAACCCCTACTTTGAAACCCTAACCCTAGTTTAGAACCCTACTTTGAAACCCTAACCCTAGTTTAGAACCCTACTTTGAAACCCTAACCCTAGTTTAAAACCCTACTTTGAAACCCTAACCCTAGTTTGAAACCCTAACCCTAGTTTAAACCCCTAGTTTGAAACCCTAACCCTAGTTTAAACCCCTAGTTTGAAACCCTAACCCTAGTTTAAACCCCTAGTTTGAAACCCTAACCCTAGTTTAAACCCCTACTTTGAAACCCTAACCCTAGTTTAAACCCCTACTTTGAAACCCTAACCCTAGTTTAAACCCCTAGTTTGAAACCCTAACCCTAGTTTAAACCCCTACTTTGAAACCCTAGTTTAAACCCCTAGTTTGAAACCCTAACCCTAGTTTTAAACCCTAGTTTGAAACCCTAACCCTAGTTTGAAACCCTAGTTTGAAACCCTAACCCTAGTTTGAAACCCTACTTTGAAACCCTAACCCTAGTTTGAAACCCTAACCCTAGTTTGAAACCCTAGTTTGAAACCCTAACCCTAGTTTGAAACCCTAGTTTGAAACCCTAACCCTAGTTTTAAACCCTAGTTTGAAACCCTAACCCTAGTTTGAAACCCTAGTTTGAAACCCTTACCCTAGTTTGAAACCCTAGTTTGAAACCCTAACCCTAGTTTGAAACCCTAACCCTAGTTTTAAACCCTAGTTTGAAACCCTAACTCTAGTAAGAAACCCTAGTTTGAAACCCTAACCCTAGTTTGAAACCCTAACCCTAGTTTGAAACCATAATTTGAAACCCTAACCCTCGTTTGAAACCCTAACCCTAGTTTGAAACCCCAACCCTAGTTTGAAACCCTAGTTTGAAACCCTAACCCTAGATTGAAACCCTAACCCTAGTTTGAAACCCTAGTTTGAAACCCTAACCCTAGTTTGAAACCCTAACCCTAGTTTGAAACCCTAACCCTAGTTTGAAACCCTAGTTTGAAACCCTAACCCTAGTTTGAAACCCTAACCCTAGTTTAAAACCCTAGTTTGAAACCCTAACCCTAGTTTGAAACCCTAACCCTAGTTTAAAACCCTAGTTTGAAACCCTAACCCTAGTTTTAAACCCTAGTTTGAAACCCTAACCCTCGTTTGAAACCCTAACCCTAGTTTGAAACCCCAACCCTAGTTTGAAACCCTAACCCTAGTTTGAAACCCTAACCCTAGTTTGAAACCCTAGTTTGAAACCCTAGTTTGAAACCCTAACCCTAGTTTTAAACCCTAGTTTGAAACCCTTACCCTAGTTTGAAACCCTAACCCTAGATTGAAACCCTAACCCTAGTTTGAAACCCATGTTTGAAACCCTAGTTTGAAACCCTAACCCTAGTTTGAAACCCTAACCCTAGTTTTAAACCCTAGTTTGAAACCCTAACCCTAGTAAGAAACCCTAGTTTGAAACCCTAACCCTAGTTTGAAACCATAGTTTGAAACCCTAACCCTCGTTTGAAACCCTAACTCTAGTTTGAAACCCCAACCCTAGTTTGAAACCCTAGTTTAAAACCCTAACCCTAGTTTGAAACCCTAACCCTAGTTTAAAACCCTAGTTTGAAACCCTAACCCTAGTTTGAAACCCTAGTTTGAAACCTTAACCCTAGTTTTAAACCCTAGTTTGAAACCCTAACCCTAGTTTTAAACCCTAGTTTGAAACCCTAACCCTAGTTTGAAAACCTAACCCTAGTTTGAAACCCTAACCCTAGTTTTAAACCCTAGTTTGAAACCCTAACCCTAGTTTTAAACCCTAGTTTGAAACCCTAACCCTAGTTTGAAACCCTAGTTTGAAACCCTAACCCTAGTTTGAAACCCTAACCCTAGTTTGAAACATAATTTGAAACCCTAACCCTCGTTTGAAACCCTAACCCTAGTTTGAAACCCCAACCCTAGTTTGAAACCCTAGTTTGAAACCCTAACCCTAGTTTGAAACCCTAGTTTGAAACCCTAACCCTAGTTTGAAACCCTAGTTTGAAACCTTAACCCTAGTTTTAAACCCTAGTTTGAAAACCTAACCCTAGTTTGAAACCCTAACCCTAGTTTTAAACCCTAGTTTGAAACCCTAACCCTAGTTTGAAACCCTAGTTTGAAACCCTTACCCTAGTTTGAAACCCTAGTTTGAAACCCTAACCCTAGTTTGAAACACTAACCCTAGTTTTAAACCCTAGTTTGAAACCCTAACCCTAGTAAGAAACCCTAGTTTGAAACCCTAACCCTAGTTTGAAACCCTAACCCTAGTTTGAAACCATAATTTGAAACCCTAACCCTCGTTTGAAACCCTAACCCTAGTTTGAAACCCCAACCCTAGTTTGAAACCGTAGTTTGAAACCCTAACCCTAGATTGAAACCCTAACCCTAGTTTGAAACCCTAGTTTGAAACCCTAACCCTAGTTTGAAACCCTAACCCTAGTTTGAAACCCTAACCCTAGTTTGAAACCCTAACCCTAGTTTGAAACCCTAGTTTGAAACCCTAACCCTAGTTTGAAACCCTAACCCTAGTTTAAAACCCTAGTTTGAAACACTAACCCTAGTTTTAAACCCTAGTTTGAAACCCTAACCCTAGTAAGAAACCCTAGTTTGAAACCCTAACCCTCGTTTGAAACCCTAACCCTAGTTTGAAACCCCAACCCTAGTTTGAAACCCTAACCCTAGTTTGAAACCCTAACCCTAGTTTGAAACCCTAGTTTGAAACCCTAGTTTGAAACCCTAACCCTAGTTTTAAACCCTAGTTTGAAACCCTTACCCTAGTTTGAAACCCTAGTTTGAAACCCTAACCCTAGATTGAAACCCTAACCCTAGTTTGAAACCCATGTTTGAAACCCTAGTTTGAAACCCTTACCCTAGTTTGAAACCCTAGTTAGAAACCCTAACCCTAGTTTGAAACCCTAACCCTAGTTTTAAACCCTAGTTTGAAACCCTAACTCTAGTAAGAAACCCTAGTTTGAAACCCTAACCCTAGTTTGAAACCCTAACCCTAGTTTGAAACCATAATTTGAAACCCTAACCCTCGTTTGAAACCCTAACCCTAGTTTGAAACCCCAACCCTAGTTTGAAACCCTAGTTTGAAACCCTAACCCTAGATTGAAACCCTAACCCTAGTTTGAAACCCTAGTTTGAAACCCTAACCCTAGTTTGAAACCCTAACCCTAGTTTGAAACCCTAACCCTAGTTTGAAACCCTAACCCTAGTTTGAAACCCTAGTTTGAAACCCTAACCCTAGTTTGAAACCCTAACCCTAGTTTAAAACCCTAGTTTGAAACCCTAACCCTAGTTTGAAACCCTAACCCTAGTTTAAAACCCTAGTTTGAAACCCTAACCCTAGTTTTAAACCCTAGTTTGAAACCCTAACCCTCGTTTGAAACCCTAACCCTAGTTTGAAACCCCAACCCTAGTTTGAAACCCTAACCCTAGTTTGAAACCCTAACCCTAGTTTGAAACCCTAGTTTGAAACCCTAACCCTAGTTTTAAACCCTAGTTTGAAACCCTTACCCTAGTTTGAAACCCTAACCCTAGATTGAAACCCTAACCCTAGTTTGAAACCCTAACCCTAGTTTGAAACCCTAGTTTGAAACCCTAACCCTAGTTTAAAACCCTAGTTTGAAACCCTAACCCTAGTTTGAAACCCTAACCCTAGTTTAAAACCCTAGTTTGAAACCCTAACCCTAGTTTTAAACCCTAGTTTGAAACCCTAACCCTCGTTTGAAACCCTAACCCTAGTTTGAAACCCCAACCCTAGTTTGAAACCCTAACCCTAGTTTGAAACCCTAACCCTAGTTTGAAACCCTAGTTTGAAACCCTAACCCTAGTTTTAAACCCTAGTTTGAAACCCTTACCCTAGTTTGAAACCCTAACCCTAGATTGAAACCCTAACCCTAGTTTGAAACCCATGTTTGAAACCCTAGTTTGAAACCCTAACCCTAGTTTGAAACCCTAACCCTAGTTTTAAACCCTAGTTTGAAACCCTAACCCTAGTAAGAAACCCTAGTTTGAAAAACTAACCCTAGTTTGAAACCATAGTTTGAAACCCTAACCCTCGTTTGAAACCCTAACTCTAGTTTGAAACCCCAACCCTAGTTTGAAACCCTAGTTTAAAACCCTAACCCTAGTTTGAAACCCTAACCCTAGTTTAAAACCCTAGTTTGAAACCCTAACCCTAGTTTGAAACCCTAGTTTGAAACCTTAACCCTAGTTTTAAACCCTAGTTTGAAACCCTAACCCTAGTTTTAAACCCTAGTTTGAAACCCTAACCCTAGTTTGAAAACCTAACCCTAGTTTGAAACCCTAACCCTAGTTTTAAACCCTAGTTTGAAACCCTAACCCTAGTTTTAAACCCTAGTTTGAAACCCTAACCCTAGTTTGAAACCCTAGTTTGAAACCCTAACCCTAGTTTGAAACCCTAACCCTAGTTTGAAACATAATTTGAAACCCTAACCCTCGTTTGAAACCCTAACCCTAGTTTGAAACCCCAACCCTAGTTTGAAACCCTAGTTTGAAACCCTAACCCTACTTTGAAACCCTAGTTTGAAACCCTAACCCTAGTTTGAAACCCTAGTTTGAAACCTTAACCCTAGTTTTAAACCCTAGTTTGAAAACCTAACCCTAGTTTGAAACCCTAACCCTAGTTTTAAACCCTAGTTTGAAACCCTAACCCTAGTTTGAAACCCTAGTTTGAAACCCTTACCCTAGTTTGAAACCCTAGTTTGAAACCCTAACCCTAGTTTGAAACACTAACCCTAGTTTTAAACCCTAGTTTGAAACCCTAACCCTAGTAAGAAACCCTAGTTTGAAACCCTAACCCTAGTTTGAAACCCTAACCCTAGTTTGAAACCATAATTTGAAACCCTAACCCTCGTTTGAAACCCTAACCCTAGTTTGAAACCCCAACCCTAGTTTGAAACCGTAGTTTGAAACCCTAACCCTAGATTGAAACCCTAACCCTAGTTTGAAACCCTAGTTTGAAACCCTAACCCTAGTTTGAAACCCTAACCCTAGTTTGAAACCCTAACCCTAGTTTGAAACCCTAACCCTAGTTTGAAACCCTAACCCTAGTTTGAAACCCTAGTTTGAAACCCTAACCCTAGTTTGAAACCCTAACCCTAGTTTAAAACCCTAGTTTGAAACACTAACCCTAGTTTTAAACCCTAGTTTGAAACCCTAACCCTAGTAAGAAACCCTAGTTTGAAACCCTAACCCTCGTTTGAAACCCTAACCCTAGTTTGAAACCCCAACCCTAGTTTGAAACCCTAACCCTAGTTTGAAACCCTAACCCTAGTTTGAAACCCTAGTTTGAAACCCTAGTTTGAAACCCTAACCCTAGTTTTAAACCCTAGTTTGAAACCCTTACCCTAGTTTGAAACCCTAGTTTGAAACCCTAACCCTAGATTGAAACTCTAACCCTAGTTTGAAACCCATGTTTGAAACCCTAGTTTGAAACCCTAACCCTAGTTTGAAACCCTAACCCTAGTTTGAAACCCTAACCCTAGTTTTAAACCCTAGTTTGAATCCCTAACCCTAGTAAGAAACCCTAGTTTGAAACCCTAACCCTAGTTTGAAACCATAGTTTGAAACCCTAACCCTCGTTTGAAACCCTAACTCTAGTTTGAAACCCCAACCCTAGTTTGAAACCCTAGTTTAAAACCCTAACCCTAGTTTGAAACCCTAACCCTAGTTTGAAACCCTAGTTTGAAACCCTAACCCTAGTTTGAAACCCTAGTTTGAAACCTTAACCCTAGTTTTAAACCCTAGTTTGAAACCCTAACCCTAGTTTGAAACCCTAGTTTGAAACCCTAACCCTAGTTTGAAAACCTAACCCTAGTTTGAAACCCTAACCCTAGTTTTAAACCCTAGTTTGAAACCCTAACCCTAGTTTTAAACCCTAGTTTGAAACCCTAACCCTAGTTTGAAACCCTAGTTTGAAACCCTAACCCTAGTTTGAAACCCTAACCCTAGTTTAAACCCCTAGTTTGAAACCCTAACCCTAGTTTAAACCCCTAGTTTGAAACCCTAACCCTAGTTTAAACCCCTACTTTGAAACCCTAACCCTAGTTTAAACCCCTAGTTTGAAACCCTAACCCTAGTTTAAACCCCTACTTTGAAACCCTAACCCTAGTTTTAAACCCTAGTTTGAAACCCTAACCCTAGTAAGAAACCCTAGTTTGAAACCCTAACCCTCGTTTGAAACCCTAACCCTAGTTTGAAACCCTAGTTTGAAACCCTAGTTTGAAACCCTAACCCTAGTTTTAAACCCTAGTTTGAAACCCTAACCCTAGATTGAAACCCTAACCCTAGTTTGAAACCCATGTTTGAAACCCTAGTTTGAAACCCTAACCCTAGTTTGAAACCCTAACCCTAGTTTGAAACCCTAACCCTAGTTTTAAACCCTAGTTTGAAACCCTAACCCTAGTAAGAAACCCTAGTTTGAAACCCTAACCCTAGTTTGAAACCATAGTTTGAAACCCTAACCCTCGTTTGAAACCCTAACTCTAGTTTGAAACCCCAACCCTAGTTTGAAACCCTAGTTTAAAACCCTAACCCTAGTTTGAAACCCTAACCCTAGTTTGAAACCCTAGTTTGAAACCCTAACCCTAGTTTGAAACCCTAGTTTGAAACCTTAACCCTAGTTTTAAACCCTAGTTTGAAACCCTAACCCTAGTTTGAAACCCTAGTTTGAAACCCTAACCCTAGTTTGAAAACCTAACCCTAGTTTGAAACCCTAACCCTAGTTTTAAACCCTAGTTTGAAACCCTAACCCTAGTTTTAAACCCTAGTTTGAAACCCTAACCCTAGTTTGAAACCCTAGTTTGAAACCCTAACCCTAGTTTGAAACCTTAACCCTAGTTTAAACCCCTAGTTTGAAACCCTAACCCTAGTTTAAACCCCTAGTTTGAAACCCTAACCCTAGTTTAAACCCCTACTTTGAAACCCTAACCCTAGTTTAAACCCCTAGTTTGAAACCCTAACCCTAGTTTAAACCTCTACTTTGAAACCCTAACCCTAGTTTAAACCCCTAGTTTGAAACCCTAACCCTAGTTTAAACCCCTAGTTTGAAACTCTAACCCTAGTTTAAACCCCTACTTTGAAACCCTAACCCTAGTTTTAAACCCTAGTTTGAAACCCTAACCCTAGTTTGAAACCCTAGTTTGAAACCCTAACCCTAGTTTGAAACCCTACTTTGAAACCCTAACCCTTGTTTTAAACCCTAGTTTGAAACCCTAACCCTAGTTTGAAACCCTAACCCTAGTTTGAAACCCTAGTTTGAAACCCTAACCCTAGTTTTAAACCCTAGTTTGAAACCCTAACCCTAGTAAGAAACCCTAGTTTGAAACCCTAACCCTAGTTTGAAACCATAATTTGAAACCCTAACCCTCGTTTGAAACCCTAACCCTAGTTTGAAACCCCAACCCTAGTTTGAAACCCTAGTTTGAAACCCTAACCCTAGTTTGAAACCCTAACCCTAGTTTAAAACCCTAGTTTGAAACCCTAACCCTAGTTTTAAACCCTAGTTTGAAACCCTAACCCTAGTAAGAAACCCTAGTTTGAAACCCTAACCCTCGTTTGAAACCCTAACCCTAGTTTGAAACCCCAACACTAGTTTGAAACCCTAACCCTAGTTTGAAACCCTAACCCTAGTTTGAAACCCTAGTTTGAAACCCTAGTTTGAAACCCTAACCCTAGTTTTAAACCCTAGTTTGAAACCCTTACCCTAGTTTGAAACCCTAGTTTGAAACCCTAACCCTAGTTTGAAACCCTAACCCTAGTTTTAAACCCTAGTTTGAAACCCTAACCCTAGTAAGAAACCCTAGTTTGAAACCCTAACCCTAGTTTGAAACCATAGTTTGAAACCCTAACCCTCGTTTGAAACCCTAACCCTAGTTTGAAACCCTAGTTTGAAACCTTAACCCTAGTTTTAAACCCTAGTTTGAAACCCTAACCCTAGTTTGAAACCCTAGTTTGAAACCCTAACCCTAGTTTGAAAACCTAACCCTAATTTGAAACCCTAACCCTAGTTTTAAACCCTAGTTTGAAACCCTAACCCTAGTTTTAAACCCTAGGTTGAAAACCCTAACCCTAGTTTGAAACCCTAGTTTGAAACCCTAACCCTAGTTTGAAACCCTAACCATAGTTTGAAACCCTAGTTTGAAACCCTAACCCTAGTTTGAAACCCTAACCCAAGTTTGAAACCATAGTTTGAAACCCTAACCCTCGTTTGAAACCCTAACTCTAGTTTGAAACCCCAACCCTAGTTTGAAACCCTAGTTTGAAACCCTAACCCTAGTTTGAAACCCTAACCCTAGTTTGAAACCCTAGTTTGAAACCCTAGTTTGAAACCCTAACCCTAGTTTGAAACCCTAGTTTAAAACCTTAACCCTAGTTTGAAACCCTAGTTTGAAACCCTAACCCTAGTTTGAAACCCTAGTTTGAAACCCTAACCCTAGTTTGAAACTCTAGTTTGAAACCCTAACCCTAGTTTGAAACCCTAACCCTAGTTTTAAACCCTAGTTTGAAACCCTAACCCTAGTTTGAAACCCTAGTTTGAAACCCTAACCCTAGTTTGAAACCCTACTTTGAAACCCTTACCCTAGTTTGAAACCCTAACCCTAGTTTTAAACCCTAGTTTGAAACCCAAACCCTAGTTTGAAACCCTAGTTTGAAACCCTAACCCTAGTTTTAAACCCTAGTTTGAAAACCTAACCCTAGTTTGAAACCCTTACCCTAGTTTGAAACCCTAGTTTGAAACCCTAACCCTAGTTTGAAACCCTAGTTTGAAACCCTAACCCTAGTTTGAAACCCTACTTTGAAACCCTAACCCTAGTTTGAAACCCTAACCCTAGTTTTAAACCCTAGTTTGAAACCCTAACCCTAGTTTGAAACCCTAGTTTGAAACCCTTACCCTAGTTTCAAACCCTAGTTTCAAACCCTAACCCTAGTTTGAAACCCTAACCCTAGTTTTAAACCCTAGTTTGAAACCCTAACCCTAGTAAGAAACCCTAGTTTGAAACCCTTACCCTAGTTTGAAACCCTAACCCTAGTTTGAAACCATAATTTGAAACCCTAACCCTCGTTTGAAACCCTAACCCTAGTTTGAAACCCCAACCCTAGTTTGAAACCCTAGTTTGAAACCCTAACCCTAGATTGAAACCCTAACCCTAGTTTGAAACCCTAGTTTGAAACCCTAGTTTGAAACCCTAACCCTAGTTTGAAACCCTAGTTTGAAACCCTAACCCTAGTTTGAAACCCTAGTTTGAAACCCTAACCCTAGTTTAAAACCCTAGTTTGAAACCCTAACCCTAGTTTAAAACCCTAGTTTGAAACCCTAACCCTAGTTTTAAACCCTAGTTTGAAACCCTAACCATAGTAAGAAACCCTAGTTTGAAACCCTAACCCTAGTTTGAAACCCTAAACCTAGTTTGAAACCATAGTTTGAAACCCTAACCCTCGTTTGAAACCCTAACCCTAGTTTGAAACCCCAACCCTAGTTTGAAACCCTAACCCTAGTTTGAAACCCTAACCCTAGTTTGAAACCCTAGTTTGAAACCCTAACCCTAGTTTGAAACCCTAGTTTGAAACCCTAACCCTAGTTTTAAACCCTAGTTTGAAACCCTAGTTTGAAACCCTAACCCTAGATTGAAACCCTAACCCTAGTTTGAAACCCATGTTTGAAACCCTAGTTTGAAACCCTAACCCTAGTTTGAAACCCTAACCCTAGTTTGAAACCATAGTTTGAAACCCTAACCCTCGTTTGAAACCCTAACTCTAGTTTGAAACCCCAACCCTAGTTTGAAACCCTAGTTTAAAACCCTAACCCTAGTTTGAAACCCTAACCCTAGTTTGAAACCCTAGTTTGAAACCCTAACCCTAGTTTGAAACCCTAGTTTGAAACCTTAACCCTAGTTTTAAACCCTAGTTTGAAACCCTAACCCTAGTTTGAAACCCTAGTTTGAAACCCTAACCCTAGTTTGAAAACCTAACCCTAGTTTGAAACCCTAACCCTAGTTTTAAACCCTACTTTGAAACCCTAACCCTAGTTTTAAACCCTAGTTTGAAACCCTAACCCTAGTTTGAACCCCTAGTTTGAAACCCTAACCCTAGTTTTAAACCCTAACCATAGTTTGAAACCCTAGTTTGAAACCCTAACCCTAGTTTGAAACCCTAACCCAAGTTTGAAACCATAGTTTGAAACCCTAACCCTCGTTTGAAACCCTAACTCTAGTTTGAAACCCCAACCCTAGTTTGAAACCCTAGTTTGAAACCCTAACCCTAGTTTGAAACCCTAGTTTGAAACCCTAGTTTGAAACCCTAACCCTAGTTTGAAACCCTAACCCGAGTTTAAACCCCTACTTTGAAACCCTAACCCTAGTTTAAACCCCTACTTTGAAACCCTAATCCTAGTTTAAAACTCTACTTTGAAACCCTAACCCTAGTTTAAACACCTACTTTGAAACCCTAACCCTAGTTTAAACCCCTACTTTGAAACCCTAACCCTAGTTTTAAACCCTACTTTGAAACCCTAACCCTAATTTAAACCACTACTTTGAAACCCTAACCCTAGTTTAAAACCCTACTTTGAAACCCTAACCCTAGTTTAAACCCCTACTTTGAAACCCTAACCGTAGTTTAAACCCCTACTTTGAAACCCTAACCCTAGTTTAAAACCCTACTTTGAAACCCTAACCCTAGTTTGAAACCCTAACCCTAGTTTAAACCCCTACTTTTAAACCCTAACCCTAGTTTAAACCCCTACTTTTAAACCCTAACCCTAGTTTAAACCCCTACTTTTAAACCCTAACCCTAGTTTAAACCCCTACTTTGAAACCCTAACTCTACTTTGAAACCCTAACCCTAGTTTAAAATCCTACTTTGAAACCCTAACCCTAGTTTAAAACCCTACTTTGAAACCCTAACCCTAGTTTAAAACCCTACTTTGAAACCCTAACCCTAGTTTAAACACCTACTTTGAAACCCTAACCCTAGTTTAAACCCCTACTTTAGAACCCTAACCCTAGGTTAAAACCCTACTTTGAAACCCTAACCCTAGTTTAAACCCCTACTTTTAAACCCTAACCCTGGTTTAAACCGCTACTTTGAAACCCTAACCCTAGTTTAAAACCCTACTTTGAAACCCTAACCCTAGTTTAAACCCCTACTTTAGAACCCTAACCCTAATTTAAACCCCTAGTTTGAAACCCTAACCCTAGTTTAAACCCCTACTTTGAAACCCTAACCCTAGTTTGAAACCCTAACCCTAATTTAAACCCCTACTTTGAAACCCTAACCCTAGTTTAAACTATTATTGGTAATAATATCTGTAATTTTGCTGTCACCAAAATTGACAATTACAAGAGGGAAGAAGAAGAAAAAAAAGGACACGGGAGGCACGTTTTTGATGGCGTGTAAACAGTGCAACGTTTTATTTGATTTCTTCTCCAAGTAAATTTCCATGACAGGTGCACATTGGTGACATTTTTTCTTCTTGGTACGGCCGCGGTGAAATAATCGGTGCGATTTTAACGACACGAAAACGTTCTCGTCAAGGAAGTGCATAGCATCTAAATGTCAACACTGAAGCTGTGAAACTCTTCGCTTGACTTCATGACTAAACGCCCAAATTAATTGACCATAAATGAGCCTTGTGAAGAATATCAGAAAAATAAAAATATGTATATTATATATATATATAACTATATATATATATGTTTATAGTGTCAGGCTGTTTCTGGATGTTCACTGTGACGCACACTTGGACAGCAAGATTCCTTCAACAGTTTGTCACGTCACTTTTGTTGCTTTTAATGATGCTGCAGTTTGATTTTCGGAAAGGAATATTTGGGCCACGCTGAGAGAAAATAAATGGCCGGTTACGAGCAAAATTGCAAAAAATATCACAAAGAGTCATACAAAGTCATTCTGATAATAAAGTCATAATTTTACAAGAAAGAAAAAAAATCTACTAAAAAGAACAAGTATATAAGATATAGTAATATAAAGACAGCATTTGACAAGAAAAATATACAAAATATTGTGCATAAGTATTTTTTCATAAATGAGTTAATTTGTAATTTCCATTTTTGTGGGGTGAAAGTTTTAGTTTTTTTTTATATAAACGTTATCAACCACTAACATTTTATTAATATTTATATATTAAAAAAATGTATTAATTATATTATATAATTATGTTTATGTTTATACTTACGTATTATGTAATTTATATATAATATATAATTATATTAATAATATATATTTTTTTAATTTTGTAATATATGCAACTAGGAAGTAAAGAAAACCTGTAACGTTTCAAACAATCACATCTTTTTCCTGTTAATCCATTTTTTTCTATTCCACTTTTCATAGCAAAAAAAAAGAAAAAAAATTGTTCGTAAGGTTTTCTGCGAGCACAGAATGACAAATTCACAGCTAAAGATTGCCCCCCCCCCCCGCCCAAAAAAAACACAAAACATTTTATGATAATTAGTTGGGTTTGTTGCATCGTAAACCAAGGAATGTTTGTAAGAATTCTTTGCAACTCCATTTTTTCTCTCCATTGCTTTTCATGTAATAGGAACAATAGGACAAATGCAGTGAAATGGCGCAATTTTTTCCCCCCGTTTGTAAAGTTTGCATCCAAAGTGGGTACATTTTTCACAGGATTTTTTTTTTGTACAATAAATTGACTAAATTGTAAATTCCCCCTTTTTTTTTTCTTACAGGTAAAATTGTTACTTTTGGGGGGTTTGCTTCCTCGTGAATTAGTTTTGTTAGTAACAATTTTTTTCAATTTTTGTTTTCGTGTAATCCGAATAACAGATCAGATGCAGAGAAAGTATGTGCACTTTTGTTCAGTTTGTTAAGGTTAGCTGCTAGCACAAAAATAAAAAACGAGAAAAAAAATGTTAATCTTCATAATGATCGTACATTTTGAATGACTTAATTGAAATTTTTAGTGTTAATCCAAATCCTCCTTTGCACCGTAGAGAAGAAACGCGCAATACAAAGCAACTTGTAACGTTGGCCTAAAGTGTCTCATCGGGTCCGCTCCTTTGCAAAAGGCACAGATATGTGAAGTCATTTTTATTTATTATTTTTTTTTTTTTATACACAAGTGACATCAAACGTAGGATGCGCTCTAATGCCCCTTCGCCCCTCTCAGCATCAATAAGTTTAACCAAAGAAAAATCAGATAGTAGTGAAGATCTTTTTTCTTTTTCTTTTTTTTTATCCAAGATTATTTTTGGCTTTATCCCTTTTTGAGTCATTTAGCCAGAAGGCCATTTTCATCCAGACGCGCCGTAAACGAAAAACGCGGATGTAACCGGTTTATAAGAAAATACTGAAAACATTTGCGAAAGGTTATACACGACGGGGAAATATACAGTTATCGAGAGGGTTGATTGGAAAGCAAGAAGCGGCTTGATTGGAAACGACGACGACGACGACGCGCGCACACACACGCGCGCGCACTTGGTTTTTAAAGGCAGGAGGTCAAATGTGAGCCAAAAGAAAGAAAAACAAAAAAAGAGACAACGGAGAGAAGCGCCCCCAACTCAGGCGATGGCTTTCGCTTCGGGTAAGAAAGCCTCCCAGTACTTGATCAGCTGGACACGCACACACACGCACACGCACACACACACAGGAGAGATCACATGATTATACAAACCAACTGGACCAGAAAAGTTCAAGTAAGACGTTGTTGTAGGGAGAGCATACAGCAGACATGATGACTTGTACAGATAATAACTAGACGAGAACGTTGGGGCGCTGGCACGTGGGACTGGAACCCTTGAAAAGTGTCCATGTTTTTGCCGGTTCATGAATATTCAGCCAAGTTTAGGCCCTCGAAAAAAACACAATCATTCCGAAAAGAGGATTGGATAAATTATTTAGTATTTAGTTAAAATATGACTTCTACAAAAGTCACTTGGGCTGGGTTTAAAAAAATACAATAAAATACAAAAAAATATATATTGAATAATCAATATAAATTTTCATTTTTGAGCCTGATATTGATTCATAAAATCATGAATCGATTATTTTAGTATCTCTTTTTTCCATAAATTCGTAAAAAAAATAGAAATTTAAAGGCCAATGTTTTTTTTGTATCTTACGGTTTTCTTCAAATTTACTGTTCACATGAATTTAAAAGTATTTTCTTACATTTATGAAAGACACGACTTGTTGCACTTGAAGACAATTCAGAATATGCAAAGTTTATATTTACAATTATTGAAAATATTTTCATCTCATCCTTGCTGATTTTGTATAACAATTAAATGATTATAACGTGCAACTTTCATTCATAAACTAAATCATTTAAACCCCATTTTTGGGGGGGGGAATTGAATGTTGGCGGAGTTTTTATCACGTGCTTGATATTTAAGAAGAATTGATGTTCCATAATGAGTCAATATCGATTGAAGTGAATTGAAATCGCCCCCCCGCCCTAAAAGTCACCTGTTGCTGAGACTTGAGCACGTTCTCCAGGTAGGTGACGATCTGTCTTTTGAAGTTCCTCGCCTTTTCTTTCTGTGAAGACACGAGTTCATACGGTGAGGACGAACGAACGCGCGGTTTTTCCGGCGCGACCGAGTCAAACCCGCGCACCTCAAACCGCATCACTTCCTTGCGCACGGTGGCCGACACGCGGTCGAAGTCTCGCTCGAACTGCGCCACTTTGGCCTCCCACTGCGGACCACAAGAGACAAAACGCGTTCAGCGGGTTACGGGTCGGACGTCGAGGTCGTGTTTCGGAAAAAGTCCGACGTCTCACTTCTGCGATCTCCTCCTTTGCCAGCTGCAGCTTGTCGGGTTTGTTGGCCCACTGCAGTTTGGCTTCGCCCTCGCGCTTCTTCTGCAGCATGCTCTGCGCGTCCTGCCAGCGCTGCCACGCCTTCATGCGATGGTCGAACGAGCCCTGCGCATTCAAGCGACACAGGGTGAACGAGTGGATTCTGCGCATGGGGAGCGCATACGTGCTCGTGGAGGCCATACACGCATATGGAGTCGGAAGAGTCGGTCTTTAAAAAATTAATAAATAAAAAGGTGGTTGGCTTCATTTATAAAATGGTTAGAAGTTGTAGGGAGTGCATACAAAGGTTTGTGGACACGTCCCGTGGCATTACACAACTGTTTCTGGGAGTGCATACAGGGAAGTGAAGGTCATACTGAGTCACACAATATGAGCAGTATTGAGCAAATGTTTTCAATTAGCAGATGTAGGGAGTGCATACGTGAGTATGTGGCCAAGCCATGCAGCAGAAACGGTGCATTAGTTGGCATTCAGGGTTCTAACTCTGGGAACTTTATTAACTTTTTTTTTTTTTTAAGATTACAATTTTATAAATAATGATTCCACAAAGGGTGCTCATACAGGCCTGAGGAGGCCATACATACCTAGCAGCCACATTAAGTCCAAAGAGTTGTTTTGGGGAAACTTCACAGGACAGTTTTTCTCTATTCGTTTTCATTGTATGTAAAAAGACAATAGGGAGTGCATACAGCCACATGGAGGCCATGCACATATACTGAGCAGTCACAAGGGAATTAACTTTTTCATTCATACAAATTATTCATTTACAATTTCATTTTGAAAGGAGTGCATACAAGCCCCTGCAAGGTTATGCAACACAGTGTGCGTTTCATATTAGGGAGTACATACACAATGCAATTTAAAAAATGCTTTTCTGTGGATTTGTGCTTGGAAGTCTTAAAGCGTGCGTACCCTGACAGCCCCGAGCAGTCGTATGAAATCGGCGATGAGCTCGGCGAATCCGAAGGTGTCGTTGGCCGCCTGGTCCTGATGCAGCTGCTCCATCTTGTCCTCCACCTCAGCCAACTGCGAGAGGGCGCGGGACAGCGCCGTGTTGTCCTCCGCGCTGCCCAGCATGGCGGCGCTCTTGGCGAAGCTCGCCGTGTTCATGGAAAGTTCTGGCGGCGGCAGGTCAAGAAAAGAGATACGTTTCCAAGTTGGAGCGTAAAGTGTTGCTTGTTACTTTTGTCATCGTTTCAGCTCAGGTTAGCGCTCGTTAGCATCTTTGCTAATTGTTTCCGAATATTACAAACGATCCTGTGAGAAGCAAAACGGCGTTAACCTTTTCTGTGCATGACCAGCGACTCCACCAGCGCGTGGAGCTTCCTGAACTGTTGGTCTGCAGACTCCACCTCCTGCAGCTTTTCCTCGAACCACTGCACCCACAAACACACGCTGGCGCTGTTGGGACGTATATCGACGAGCCGACAAGGCCAGAAGAGGACGGAACTCACCACGTCCGACTCGTTCATCTTGATGGTCATTTTGCTGACGGCGTCCGTCGCCTTGGTGATCATTTTCAGGAAGCCGGCGCCGCTCAGAGCTTGCGTGCTCACAGCTCGGGGCAACTGAACGCACACAAACGTTCAGTAGAAGGAAAACGCGACAAGCGCTTGGTCGTCACCGCTCGCCCACTCACAAAAGCTGCTTTGAATGAACTGATTTGAGTTTAAATTCAATAAAGCAGAACAAAAGTAGATCTTACTTCGTCTCTCTCCAGGAACTCTCGCACGTCAGGATCTTGGAGAAGCGATGGGTGCGTCACCACCCTCTGAAGGTACCTGTTCGAACCACGAGACATCACAGCTGGAATTCAAAATGATCATGCAAATGCTGCTTTTCGATCATTTTTATAAACAGTCTATGCAAAAGTCTAATTCTAGATTGAATGTTTTTAAACCAACCCTCCAATGATAACAGTATTGTTCTAGTGCTGTCAATATCGAATCTTTTTAAACTCGATTATCCTATTGATTATTCCATCGAATAATCATGTAACATACACCCCCCCTTTTTTTTTATCCACTAAGGTTGGATGTAAGTTGAATTGAGTGGATATAAGTACTTTAATTTACTATCTTCTATACATAAGCATTATTAAACACCAACAAAATTAGCCTATGCTAAATCAATCATAATTAGCATTAGCGCGCTAGCGATTAGCACTTCAGGTAAACAAACAAAAACCATTATGTATTTAGTTCACACATACATCATTATATCTACATTACATAAGTGTCTTAAAAGTCACTTACAGACAATGCTTCAACATTATTCCATGAGTAAACAAGGGTAGTAGCCTATGCTAAACGGTTAGCAAACGCGATTAGCATTAACGCGCTAGCGATTACACTTAAGGTAAACAAAAACCAGCGACTATTTAATTCACACATACATCATTATATCTACATTACATACTTAATAGCGTCTTAAAAGTCACTTACATACGATGATTCATCATTATTCCATTAGTAAACAAGGGTAGAGCTAGCTGTTAGCAACATGTGCTCAATAACTTCCTGTTCCTGTCTTCTTCTGAGCCCGTTTAGTGCATGACTGCCCTCTACTGGTTAAGTGACGAACACCTAAAATTGAGTAGCAGATTATATTTGGGAATAATTACAGCCCAAGGGCTTTTTAGGACGTTCAGAACTTCCTTTCCAGTGTTTTGGGGAAGCTCAATATGCTTTATTGTGTAAAAACCCATTAAGTACTAAGTCAGTGAATGTTTTTTTAGCAGACATATAACATCTGCCATTCGGCCACTAGATGGTTCACTACCAGAAGAAATAAAGATCAGATTACAGCCACCATTGTAATACTGCGAGCATCTGCAACAACAACAACAACAAAAAAGTCAGAGTATAAAACATGGACACCCCAAATATGGTTCCGGTGGAGCTTCGAGGCAGAAAATTTTAGTCGACCTATTTTTTCACCTCTCCAGGGCGCCTCTTCTTCTCTCCAAAAAGTCGGCAGACGACGAGTCCTCCTTCCCCACCTTGATTTTGGTCATACCTGCCACGCAGTGACAACAACGTGAGAGGAGCCCTCGACGGCGGCCATGTTGGCTGAAGGTTCGCCTACCTAGGATGCTCTTCTCCGGCGGCGGGGGCACGATGAAGCCGTTTGGCCCGTGCTTCTCCGAGAGCTTCTCGTACAGGCCCAGGAAGTCGCTGAAGCGTCGGCGCACCGTGAACGTCTTCTTGCGGAACATGGACAACGTGGTCTGGAACCAAATGATTAAAACCTTTGTATTGCTTTACATACAACACGTTTGGAAGATTTGAATAAAATTACCTGAGTGGACACTTTGTAGGCCATGTAGGCGGTCATTCCGTCCCCTGGACATCAATAAAATGGCAAAATTCACAGCAGGTGTTAATTGGATTTATGGGCTAATGCCGGATTGCAAAGAGTGATGAATTTAAAAAATAATAATAATTTAAAAGGGAAATCTCACCTATTTTTTCTGGGTCGGTAATAGAGACAGTAATGTCAAATTTGTCTTCCAGTTCTGACTCCTCCTCTTCCTCCAGCTGCAATTTACGATGAAGAGAAGGCGAAATGTCACTTTCTTTCATTATGGTTTTCTAACACCTAACAGTGACATTTTTTTAATATCACAAACACCTAACAAAACGGTGTTTTTATTTTGAGGTCTGAAACGCATCTGACGCTTAGTCATCAAACGGCTTACGAACTGAACTGACAGTCACTTATAGGGCGGGCGGACTTTTTTATTTATTATATATAACACATACAATATTGCAATGTGATCTTTATTTCTTCTGTTAGTGTATCTAGTGACCAAATGGCGGATGTTATTTGTCTGCTAAAAAAAACTTTCACTAACTTAATACTTTGTGAGTTTTTATTCAAGACAATACAGCACATTGAGCGTCCCCAAAACACAGGAAAGAAAGTTCTGAACTTCCTCAAAAGCACCTGGGCTGTTATTACTCCAAAATATAATCTGCTACTCAGTTTTAGGTGTTCATCACTTAACCAGTAGAGGGCAGTCATCCATGAAACGTGCCCATAAGAAGACAGGAACAGGAAATTATTGAGCTCATGTAGCTAACAGCTAGCTCTACCCTTGTTTACTCATGGAATGTTGAAGCATCGTCTTTTAAGACACGATGACGTGTTGTGTAGATATAATGATGTATGTGTTACCTAAATAGTAGCTAGTGTTTGTTTACCTGAATTGATAATCGCTAGCGCGCTAATGCTAATCACAATTGCTAACCATTTCGCAAAGGCAAATGTTGTTGGTGGTTACTAACGGATATGTATAGCAGATAATAAATTATGAGTACTTAAATACACGCACAAAAAAAGGGAGGGGGCACGATTACTCGAAAATTCGATGGAATAATCTATTTTAAAAATATTCGGTAGTGATATCATAGCACTAGTCACTTACTTCCTCCAGCGCAGCCTCCGGTGCCTTGGCCACACCGGCAGCGCTCGACATGGTGGGAGCAGACGTGGAAGGTTTGGCGGTGGCGGCGGCGGCAGCGGCGGCAGCCTTCTTCCTTTCGCTTCGCGGGCTGTCGAGCGAGAGCTCCACTGTGGCTTCTGCGGGAATGCAAATACTTGAACTCACTTGTTACAGCATGGACCCAAACGACGTGAAGCTGGAAGCAAAAGGCAACCGGCGCACTGACCTGCAAATATATCCGAGCTTTCTTCCACGTGGACTCCGTTTGTCCTGGAGTTGAGGCGGGAGTTGTTGCCGGGGGGGACGGCTTCCTCTGCGAAGATGTCGGCGTGCTTACGCTCTGGCGGGGACCCTTCGCCCACTTTGCCGCCGCCGTCCCTCAAGAGCGGCTCGTCCAGCGGGTCATTGGCGGCGGGCTTTTTCTTGGCGCCCAGCGGCTTGGCGAACAGATCCTCGTCGGGCTCGCCGAAGAGGCTCTTTTGAGGCGGTTTGGCGGCTTTCATTTGTCGCGGGTCGGCAAACAAGTCGCTGCCTTCGTCTTCGAACAGGTCCGTGGCAGCGGCGGCGTTTTGCTTCTGGGCCGCAGCTGGCAGGGGGTCGTCAAAAAAGTCCGCCAGAGGGTCGACGATTTTGCTAGGTGGATTTGGTGCAAGGTCGGCCGAGGAACCGATATCTAAAAGCGGTGCGCTTTCTTGTACTCTTGAACTGACCTCATCCAAAAGACTTTCTCCCGCATCCCCCGCCCCTACTTCCTGTAACTGCGGTTCAGTTTCGCTTCCCAGTATGTCGACAAAATCATCGTTGAGAGGGTTTTCACCGGACATTCTCTTTTCACCTCTGGGCTCGTCGAGCGAGGCGGCCGGAGTCATCCAGTTGCCGCCCATGAGGTCGTCAAACTCGTCGGAGCGCTCGCTGGGCGTTTTGGATTCCGACCCGCTGCTGATGGGGTCGCTGGCGGCGTCGCTGGGAGGCGACATCAAATTGTCGCTCGACGTTTTGGATCCCAACCCGCTGCTGAGGAGGTCGCTCGTTGAGTCTGCCGCGACGTCGCTGGGAGGACTCGCCAAATCGTCGCTGGGCTGGCTGACCGTCGGCGTCTCGCTGAGGGACGAGTTGTTCTGGAAACAAACAAGAAACATTAGAATGTATAGCCGGTGTACATTTTTTTCCCCCTTAAATCTTTAATACATCCTAATTATATATGTATTTCTTAAAAAGGTACAAATTCGGGTGGAATTAATTAATCCCCCCTGAATATTGCAATTGCGGTAGTATTGCACCAATTTTAGGAGGCAAAAATAACGCGACATCATAATTTCCTGTATGACATTTGGCCGCTTGTGGTTTTATTGCCATTTTGTAAGGAGTGTTTTATGTCACGTTTATGTTAGAACGTGTTCAAAAATAAATTGGATTGGCCTCACTAATAAGAGAAAAAATTGGCATCAATTAAAAAAATATATACAAATTCCAACTCTTAACTTTGAAAGGTCTTAAAGTGCATTTATTGAACTTTTCAAATTTTCAAAATGTTTTTTTTAAATCTTAGGCCAAAGACCTCTTTGTTTTAAAATTATAATAATTGGTCTACCCCTAATAATAATAATAATAATAATAATAATAATAATGCATAAGATGTTTGTACTATTCTCCAAATCTTTCCTTTCACTTAAGATTGTGCTCTACTGTCACAAATCCCTTCTGACACATTTCTTGACCAGCTTCCTGCCTCTACTCTCTTCTTCACCCTTTCTTCCTCTTCGTTACTTTTAAACAGCACTATGTCCCCACCCTTTTTTTGGCTTTTTCTTCCAAGCTTTTCCCTATTCAGGGTCAGCATTTTCTATGAGCTGTCTCCAAACGTTTCTGTCAAGAGTGTTCTTTTCATCCACTTCTTTCTCTTTCACATCATATTTAATGCAGGTTTCCCAGCTGGCTTCTTCGTCATGCTTGAAAGTGCCCTGCACTGTACTTCATACGCAGTCACACCACACAAGCATCTTCATTTCCGTAACATCAGGCTTCTTTTCTTCTACTTGTTGAGTGGTGCTGCTTCCAATCCGTACATTATGGCTGCTCGAACCACTTTTTGATGGACATTATCTTTTAATGAAGCATTTAAGTGATTGTTAATGTTGGAATCACTTTCAAATCATGGCCAGCAAATATCAAGGGTTCTCCTAGTAAAAAAAAAAAAAAAAAGAAGAAGAAAAAGCAAGCTTGCACATTTGCTGTGTGTTAAGTGTAAAGCTGCTGAGTTCGCATTTTCCCAAATCGCTGCCTTTTTTTCCTTTTGAACTTTGACTCAGGCGAAAACATCCGGGTTCTAACCACGTGACCGCCACCCGCTCACATGACAGGAGGCTGCCCTCCGTGCATGGGACACTTTTTCATCTCCATTCAAGTAAGAATCACTGCTAATCAGGACCATAACTTAAGCAGTCGAACCCCAAAGCCAACTTCTCCATAAAAATATCAAACCCTACCCCCCCTCCCCCGCATAAAAAACAGTGTTAGTACTAGTTTGTCCGTCCATTCGCAATGTAAAGATCTCAGGTAATTAAAATGACGATATTAGTTGTGGTGATGCAATAAATAATCACTTTGCACTTAAAGTGAAAGTAAACACCGTGGAATATAAATCAACATTAGTTACTTTTAGGCAACCATGTGGACGCGAGTAAAAACTTTTGCAAAAAACAACAAGGTAAAAGTGGCGACTGTTTTTTTTTTTTCCACGCGCATTGCTATGGCTAACCGTCAGCGAGAGTTAGCCGAGTATGGAGACGGAAGAAGCGGCCGTGGGGAAAGTTGAGACCGTACCACACTCGTGAAGAGGTCGTCTCCGTCGTCTTCATCGCTGCCTCGGCCTACGGCGTCTCCGGCGTCGGGGAACGGAGGAGGACTGCGCTCCGAGCTGGACGCCATCTTCAATTCGCTAATTTACCAACTTAACGCACACGCGCGCGGCTAGACGAGACACGACAGTTGACGGCGATCTGTGTGCTTTTTCGGCGGATAATGTTGACTCCTCCGCTGCCCGTGCAAGCACACGCAACACGGCGGTGAAAAGTGACGCCTGGGGGACGGTGGAAGTGCTTCAAAGTGACAGGGAAGTCGGCAGTGGAGTGAGGGAGGAGGAGGAGGAGGAGGGGAGACGGGGGCGCGACGCCAATAACCGCCGCTGTCACTTTTCACTTCCTGGTTAGCTTAGCGAGCTAGCACGATGCCTCACTTCCTATTATGAATCCCTCCGAGTTCTAGGCAGAACACGCCCTTTTACAATATGATTGGCTATTGTACCTAGACAGGCGTGACCGGTTGCTTTAACTGGATGTAGCAGCTAATCAAGTTGCAGCGGCGCATGTCCTACCGCCAATCATATTAGCACCGGGGCGTGTCCTGCCTTCAACTGCAGTGGGATACCTCACTAGCCCGCTAGCCTCGCCAACTCACCAGCAAGCTAATACCTGAGCTAAACAGTCACGGGACCGAACAAGCGCCGCGGCGGGTTGGTTGGACGGAAATAAAATGAGATGATGAGTTGGGTCAAGTGAAGCGGTGTGGAGCATCTCGTCTCACCGCGAATGTCTACCGATTTTGGGGATGTCTGCTGTCAGTTCGACCGGAGATCAAGAGCCACTTCTCACGGGAAAACGTCGGTCGCACGACGAGTCGGATTCAGATGAAGGTAAAAAGAAGAAAGTGGAGCCTCTTCTTTTTGAGACGTTTGTAGTTTTTCTACCATTTAAATGTCCCCTTTCGATTCAGGGATGTTTAAGATATTAGACACGAAACAAATTAAAAGTTTGACACTTTTGGGAGTCTAAAGAAATAGATTAATTGCGATTTTATCGGTAAGGACTCGGAGTGACTATTTAAATACGCGTTACATTACATTTTATTGGATATACATTAGCAATGCTCAGTGTTCATGTTGTGTCGTAATATGTATATGTTTATTATTGCGTAAATACTTTGCATTGGTGGTGAAATCAACAGTCATCTAACAAAGTACTGTACAGAACACCCGACCACCACCACCATTAACAATTAAAAGGTTTATTTTTACACGTTGGAAAAATGAGTGTAATCATTACTGTATATTTTTTGCTTACAAGGTCATTTCATTTAAAATGCTTTGAGTAAAAATAATAATAATAAAAAAGTGTAACAATCACATTATATTGTATTATATAAGTGTAAGTATGGGGTCAACGACACTTAAAAGAAATAGTGATGACACAATACACATCTTTAATAAATTGTCTTGTATTTTTGAGAAAAATGTAGTATATTTTTAATATAAAACTACATATTTTGGCTCATCAACATCAGGTTAATATCAGTAATCAGTATCAGGAATTTTAAGTGAGTGAATACATATTTGTGTCTGATTTTGTGACCGCAGGGATTTGGCCGTCCAACATGAGACAATGAACGAACGCCAACGGCCATTTGGTTCTGCTTTTTACCTTTTATTGTCCTTCTCAACTCAATTGCTCTTTTAAAAAAAAAACCCACAGCTAAAACAAAAGTGCAGTACAGAAATCAAAATTAAACATAGAAGACTATTTAAACTAAAAAAGTGAGGATAAGCAGTTCGCAAAATCGATGGATGAACGTATGAATAAAATCCTCCTTAAAAAAAAAAGTGTGTGTCTGTGTTGATGGCTTCAAAGTGTCTCAATTTGTGTTCGGATTCCTCAGAGGAGCGAGAGAAGGCCACCTCCTCACCAACTCATGCCATTTTATTTGTATTTCTTTATTTTTTAGGTGAAATCTTATTTGAGAGGAGAACGTCAATGGTCCCGCACGATGCCGACGAGGACGCGTGCACCAGATTGACGTACGAGGAAGCAGTCGAGGCAGCAGGTAATTAAAAACGGGGACCGCATCTTGGAACGACAAGATTGAGTTGGTCTCATATCAACGATGTCACGACTGTTTTATGTGAAGAGACTGGCCACCTAAGTACATGTATCGAAGGTTAATAGAATTTTCACTCAAGGAGGCAGTACTTCATGCACTCTTCTGCCTTAATGCGGTGGTGTGGACAATTTAGACATTTCAGCAAACACACAAATCTCCCGTCAGAACTTTCACCGAACAATCACGTGCCGGTTATGAAACACGAAAGCCGTTAGTTTGTGTATGATAGTGCCTCCGTCAGCATGAAAGCTTCAGACTTAACGCTTCTGTTAGGTTGGTTACTCAGGAACAGTAATAATGTTACCGGGTCAATTTGACCCATGGGGTTTAATGAAAAGAAAGCATCCCAGTAAACATTATTAGCAGTTTTTATTGTAAATATTTGAAATGACCCTTTTTAAAGAAATGTCATCATCAAAGGCTACTTACTATTTGTAGTCCTCTTTAAAATGGGTCAATTTGACCCGGGCTATGTTTAATATTCCAGAAGCAATTTAATAAACATTAGTAACAGTTTAAATTGAAAATAATGTCAAAGTGAACCATTTTAATTGATGAGAATTTTCATAGCAAAAAACAACAACAACTACTCATTTGTATCTTCAACTTTTAAAATGGGTCAATTTGACCCGGGCTATGTTTTATGTTCCAAAAGCAAAACATTAACATTTAACATTAAATTGAAAATATGTCAACGGGAATCATTGTAATTATCTGTTGATGATGTTTCTTACTAATATTTATACGTTTTCACTCTTAAAATTGATTCATTTGACCCGGAATGTTTAATATTCCAAAACCAACCCAATAGATAGATTTTTAAATATTTTAAAAATAAATTTGTAGATATTTTTCAGATAGATGTTTTATAGCTCATTATTAACCAGTTTGATTGCACATACATCAAACAATTTCTTAGTCTGTTGATGTGAAGTTTCACACCCCAAAAACTTTGTTGGGTCATTTTGACCCGGTGTATACCAGTACCTAATGTTTCAAAAGTATTTGAACTGTTTTCATTGCAAATACAGATATGTCGAAAATAACCGTTTTTATTCATTGTCTGTTGGTTGAACTTGAAAAACTTGAACTTGAAAAACTTAATTATGCTGTGGGTCAAAATGACCCATTTTCAAGTAAAGTAAAAATGTTCCCTTCATTTTATCAAGATAATCTTTTCACGCTTTGCATGTTGCGCTTCCTGTTTTCAGGCTTTGGCCTGTTCCACTGGCTGCTGCTGCTGGTTTGCGGTTGGGCCAACGCCAGCGACGCCGTGGAGATCGTCTGCGTGTCCTTCTTGCTGCCCACCGCCCGCTGCGACCTCCAGCTCAGCTCCTCCGACATGGGCCTTCTCACCGCCTCCATTTTCCTCGGTCGGTCTCGCACTTTTCCCAAGTTTTGAAATTTAGAATTGACTCGAGCTGATTCGTGGCGCACTTGCGTCGTCGCCGCCGCCAGGCATGATGGCGGGCGGCTACGTGTGGGGTTTTCTGGCCGACCAGAGGGGGCGCTGCAGCATCTTGGTGGTCTCCCTGTCTGTCAACGGCCTGTTTGGAGGTCTGGCCGGTGCGGCGCCGTGGTTCTGGCTTTTCCTGCTGCTGAGGTTCATCAGTGGCATCGGGTGAGGACACGGCAGGATGGACTTTTTTTTCCCCATCCATCCATTTTCAGAGGTGGCAAATCCAGGTCCAGAAAGTAAAAACCCTGCCACAGTTTGGCTTTAGCCGTTGATGCTAGCTAGCTAGCTCTCTTGCAGGTAAACGAGCACCATGGGAGCTAGCAAGGGAGCTAGCTAGCTAGCATCTTGGGCTAAAGCCAAACTGTGGCAGGGTTTTTACTTTCTGGACCTGGATTTGCCACCTCTGTCCATTTCCTATAGCGCTCGTCGTCGCCTTCAATGCACTCAGAAAAAGAAAAAAATCTCTCCAGGGTCGGCGGCTCCGTTCCCGTCATCTTCTCCTACTTCTCGGAGTTTATGCCCCGCCTGAGACGAGGCACGATGATCAGCGCTCTGGCCACCTTCTGGATGGCGGGGAACATTCTTGCTGCAGGTACAAGACACCTAGGGATGGACCGATTATCGGCCGCGCCAATTATCGTGACAGAATATCGAATGCTTGCGAACGTAGCCAAATTTAGGGTTTTCATCAGGATTTGTAAGATTTTCACAGACAATTTTTACTTTTCACAAAACCATTTCAAACATATTCAGACTATATTTACTGTCTGCGAAGAGCTTTTGAAACCTTTTATGAACCCGGACGAAAGCCCCAAATAAAGTGCATTTGCATGCATTTGTCACTCAATGAGATACAGGGAACTTTTTATTTATGGATTTATTTAAATTTCCACTTTATACAAAAAAAAATGATGCTGACACTGGGAATTCCCTACAATAAAAAAATTAAATACAATTAAGAAATATTGTTGAAAATTTGGAAAACTTTATCTCAAGTAGAAATGTACTTGCTTTTTTAAATTTAGCTGAACACATGCTGATAACTCTGGAAGCTCCCTGCAATGTTTGTTAGAATTTTTTTTAACAAAGCTGTCTTTGTATGTTTAAGATTAACTAATTTGCTCCCAAAACTTATAATAATGTTCTATTTTAAATGTTAAGTTTTTTAATGTTTTTTTTTTCTAGAACATACAGAAGGCTTTGATGCAGCCTCTCAACTGCAAAGAACGGTTGAAGAAATGGTAGTTATTACACAAACGGCCAACAGGTGGCAGCAGAGTATAAGAGATCAACCAGGACCATGTTGCAAGCAAGCTGATTTATTCACAGTTCTAAACAAATTTGTAAATAATGATGAAACTTAGCTATATTCTAATGCTAATTGCTGCAAAACCGAAACCGATAGAAATTTACTTTTTTTTCGATGAAAGAAGAGACTCTAATCTTTTTTTTGGTAGGTTGCATGTTTTATAGCAATAGAATACAATATTCTGTGGGCCTTGCAAAATCAGTCAAAATCCAGTAAAACAACCGTGAGTGAAGGGTGTTGCTTCAGTGAAAATAGCTGGGAGTGAATGAGTTAAAAGAAAAAGTACATAAAAAAAAAACGATAAACAACGATAATATTTTCCCTTGTACTGAAAAATCCATATCGGTCTATCACTTAAGACACCCCACAACTACGGCAAAAAAAAATTGCCGACTAACCATGAAAAGTTGAGGACTGTTATTTTGTGTGTGCAAAGGCCTGGCTTGGCTGGTGATCCCCAGAACCTGGATCCATTTTTCTATTGGCCGACTGGACTTCCAGAGCTGGCGAGTGTTCGTGGTGCTCTGCTCCATCCCGAGCGTCACATCAGCCGTCATCTTCAGGCTGCTCATGCCCGAGAGCCCCAAGTTCCTCATGGAGGTATCTTATCAACTTTTGTAACTTTTTAATATTCAGAGAAAAAAACTCCCAAATTTGCCCCCACCCCAAACCGGAAAAAATATATATACATACGTGGCCCTATTACACCGTCATACAAAACTAAAATCACATAAAAAAAAATAATTAAAAACACAAACATTAACATTCCAATTAGCTTGGTGATGTATTTAAAAAAAAATATAAAAAAAATAAAAAATTCTACATGCAATGTGATTGGTCGTTGTGTTTCCTTAGCACGCATGATGTCATCTTCAGTCCACAGCAAGTGGCAAAATGTGTTTTTAAAGATATTAATTGTACATGAAAAAGTCATCAAGTTAGTTCTAAACAAAATATAAACGTTTTACTGCTGGAAATGGCTCAATGAGTCAAGTTTATTTATATTAACTCATTCACTGCCATTGACGGCTATTGACGTCCAAAAATAATCTGAACTATTTCTGTTAGTTTAAATTTTTTTCCACTTTTGTTAACAAGAGTACGAAAACCTAGGATTACAGATATAAAATGTATGATTATTCGTGAGTTAACAATTGAAGTTATGCGATTAATTATAATAAAAAAATTTAATCACCTGACGCGATAAAAAAAGAAAAGAAAAGATTATTTAAAAAAATTAGCAACGTAGGGCGATTACGTTTTTAAATTGTAATTAATTGTATGACTCACGAGTTAACTCACGATTAATCACAAATTTTATATCTGTTCTAAATGTACAATTAAAAAAATCTAGGTTTTCATACTCTTGTTAACAAAAAATTTAAAACAATGTAAAACTAATAGAAATAGTCTATAACCATCAATGGCAGTGAATGAGTTAAAGAGAAGTTTTATTTGTATACCTGTAAAATTTTCTCGTGTTGATGAAAGAAAGAATACTGAAAGTATATATTTTTTAATTTTGTTCTCTAATAGGAAAAAAATACAAAAAATAAATGAAATATTACTTGAGTGATGCACCAACGTCAGTACGTAGATCATAAAAATGACTTGCAAGTTGAAAAATGTTTTGTTTTGTGTCATGGCAGGCTGGCCGGGAGCGAGAGGCCGCCCACGTCTTCCGCCAGATGTTCCGACTGAACATGCGTGGGAAAGTCGTCACGTTCCCCGTAAGTCGAGGCAAGAGGTTCTGCGCAAAAATGACAAAAAGTCGCAATCTGCGTTTATTGTGTAACCACGTCAACAAGCAACACGCTGGCGTTTGCTTCTCAAGGAGTTTTCGTTGCGCGTCAACGTCAAGCAAAGGACGACGCACGGGACCGAGACTCGGCAGCCGTGCGGACGACTTGCCGCTCTTCTGATGCCGGTCCGGCAGATGTTTGGCGCCAGCCTGAAATCCAGAAGTGTGGTGCTGCTCATCATTTTCTACTGCATTTCCTTTGGGTGAGACGTCGTCCATCTGCTCGCTCGCCATTCCGCTCGTCCTGCACGTGTTGCGTAGCGGCAACTTTGCGAACTGATATTCAGTACCCAAAATGATGATGTCCAAAAGATGACTTTCGTTGTTGTGCGTAGCTACTACGGTCTCTGGATGTGGTTCCCCGAGCTGTTTGCCCGAGTGGAGGCCGGCAGCTCCCCGTGTGCCAACATGTCCGCCCCGGCACAACAGCACGACCGCGACTGCTACCCTGTCAACACCGTCGGTGCGTCATTCATTTGTGCACGCTCGGCGTTTCCGTAGTGCTTCCCAAACTTGTTTCGCAAGTCACAGTCAAGGTTGTTGTTATTATTATTAATATTATTATTATTACCATATTATTATTATCCACGAAAAAAGTTGCTTAATCATGAAAATAAAAATAAAAAACATTTTCATGACAAAATAAAAATGAAAGTAAAAAAAAAAACTGCATTGTGTGTTTACAATATAATTCTAGCAAATTATTATTATTAATTTGTTT
Organism: Leptonotus elevatus; assembly: GCF_054856555.1. NCBI lineage: Eukaryota > Metazoa > Chordata > Actinopteri > Syngnathiformes > Syngnathidae > Leptonotus > Leptonotus elevatus. The sequence continues at coordinate 3,186,545 of NC_141242.1, read as the reverse complement.
TCACGAAAAATGGCTAAATTATGAAAATGAAAATTGAAAAAAAAATCATTATTGACAAAATAAAAATTTGCTTTTTTAATTTTTTTAACTAGAACTGCATTGTATGTTTATAATGTAAAGCTAAGTATAATTCTATCAAAATTATTTATTATTATTATTATTTCCACGAAAAATAGCTAAATTATGAAAACGAAAAATGAATTTTTTTTTTTTATGACAAAATAAAAATGAAAGCGCTTTAAAAAAAAATGCAACTAAAACTACATTGTATGTTTATAATCTAAAGCTAACTATAATTCTAGCAAAAAGTTGCTTCTTTTTCCATCTTTGTAATTTCATACATAATAATATATTATTATATATTTACAGGGCAAAGAAAATTGGGACGGTTAAAAACAAACCCCAAAAAAATTTGGACAGAAAAATAAATAAACTAAAACCAATTAAGAAAATAAAAAAGAAACTAAAGCAATTCCCAAAAATATATAAACAAATACAAATGAACAAATCCACTCTAAAAGCTTTTAAAAAGTCATGTAAAATGGTCCTTCGAAAAACACCTCTTCTGTAAGGCGTACCGAAAAATGTAAGAAGCCCTGCGGTACACCAACATTGATTCAAATGAATCATGCTTCATTTCTAAATGAGAGGTTTTCACTTGTTTTCATGGTCAGTGTACGAGGAGGGCTTCTTCATCGCCGCCGCCAACCTTCCCGGCAACATCTTCACCATCCTGGTGATGGACAACATTGGAGGGAAGCTGCTTCTCTGTAAGCTCGGCTCCACATTTGTTGGTCACTTTGTCTCGATTTGGTTTGACGTTGCCCTCCCGCGCGCGTTTGTGTGTGTGTGCGTGTGTGTGTGTGTGTGTGTGTCGTTAGCGGTCAGCCTGCTGTTGTCCAGCCTGAGCGTCTTCCTCATCTACATGGTGAAGACCAAAAGCCAGAGTCTACTCTTGTCCTGCTTGTTCAGCGGCGTGTCCGTCATGGCCTGGAACGCTCTGGACGTGGTGGCCACGGAGCTCTACCCCACGCAGCTACGGTACTTGGGAAGTTGTTTGAGGGAGGCTTTTATTTCACTTTTTTTTCTTTATTTTTATTATTTTTATTTTTTTGTATTTTTTTTAATTTATTTATTATTATTATTATTTTTTTTATTTTATTTTTTTTATTTCACTTGAGCAGACGACTTAATGGGGCGCTGCGTTTATTTGAAGGTTTGTTGTCAAAAGTAAATGAGGCACCCGGCGTTATTATTGGGACTATTGCGTGTATTTGAAGGAGGTGTTCAGTTGCCTTTAGTAGAGGCTGCGCTGAAAGGTTCATTGGGGCGTGGCATTTGTTACAGGGAGGTGTTTAATTCTCTTAAGTAGATGATACCTCTGTTGACAAACTGAAGTGAGGCATCTTTTTGAGAGGCGTTTTTTTGCCTTGAGTGGATGGCACAGCCTGCAATTAAAAGTTGGCACTTGGCAACTAATTGGGGCATAATTATGGAGGACCAAAACTGCCAAAATTAAAAATGTATAAATTAATGAATAAAATAAATAATTAAAAAAATAATAAATAATAAAAACGGATATAAAAAAATAAAATTAAAAAATTAAATAAATAAAAATGGAAATACAAATAACAATATATATCCATGAATGAATAAATTAAAAAATAAAATAAAAACGGATATAAAAACATAATTCAAAAATGAAATACAAAAATATTAATATAATTTAAAATAAGAACAACAATATATATATCCATAAATAAATAAATAAATAAAAGTACAATAAATACAAAAATAAAAGATTACTTAAACAAAAAAAAAAGGACCAAAACTGCCAGAATAAAAAATAAATGAATAAATAAATAATTACAAGTGAAAATGAAAACCGATATAAAAATATAATTCAGAAATTAAATACAAAAAATAAATATAAATGGAAACAAACACAACAATATATATCCATAAATGAATCAATTAAATAAATAAAAGTGAAAATAAAAAACGTATATAAAAATATAATTCAAAAATTAAATACAAAAAATAAATATGAATGGAAATAAAAACAACAATATACATGCATAAATAAAAGTGAAAATAAAAAACTTATATAAAAATATAATAAAAAAATTACATATAAAACATTAAATACAAACGCTCTTCTCTCATATTTATTTATTTCATGCTGCAGACGCTCTGTCAGGACGAAATGTTATTCAAATGAGGGGGCGGTCCTAAGCGTGTCTTGGGTTGGGCTCCGCTGTTGCAAACTGCCTTTCAATGGTCGAGTGAAAAGCGGCTCAGCGAACAAAGAAGTCTCGCCGGCTTGCATGGAGAACTCCAGCAACGGACGACCATCTTGTCCGCTGTCACCTCGACTTGCGACTTGAGTTGCTCGACAACAAGTCGCGGTGACAGTTTTTTGAGGGAGGTGTTCAGATTCTCATGTGGATGTCGCTGCGTAATTGGGGTGTGGCATCTACTGTATGATAGAAAAGCAGCCTTAAGTATCCAAAGCGCATTATTTTCATTTAAAAAGTAAACTGAGACGAAGTCTTAGAACGTTAAAAGCAAGCTTTTTTGCTTGGACTCCGCTGATGACGTTTCTCCTGCGCGCAGCTCGTCGGCGCTAGGCTTCTTCACGGGCGCGGGCCGGGTGGCGGCCATCATGGGGAACGTGATCTTTGGCAACATGGTGGACTCGGACTGCGCCGTGCCCATCCTGCTGGTGTCGGCCATGCTGCTGACCGGCGGCGTCTCGGCGCTCTTCCTTCCACGTACCAAACAGATGGAGCTTACCTGAGCTATACCTAATACCTGCTATGCGTATCTCTTTGTATATATTTGATTACAGTAAATATAAAAAGTCTACACACCCCTGTTCAAATGCCAGGTTTTTGGGATACAAAAAAATTGAGATCTTGATAAATTATTTTAAAATTGTCATCATTAACGTGACCAATAAGCTGTACAAATTTAGCGGAAATTTTCCACCCCTTGGTAGCCTTAACAACAGCTGGCAACAAAAGTGTGTACACCTATAAGTGAAAATTTCCAAATTGAAAATTTCCATGGACAAAAAGTGCTGGAAAATAACAATGGCCACACAAAATATTGACAGCTTGTCGCACGACAGTTTCACTTAAGAGGTGTACTCACTTTTTGGAAAATTTGGAAATTTATGGCTGTGAGTTAAACTGTTATGGTGTAGCAAAGTGGCATTTTTTTCAATGTTGAACAATATAATCAAATAATTACAAAAATGTGAAGGATGAACAGTACTCGAATTTTGTGAGATACTGTACGTACTGTATATATTTTTACATTGCTCAATAATGTCCATACAATGCAAGCACCAAACCACAACACAAAACCAAAGAAAACCTTGAAAAAAAATTACTTTTTTAAAATTATTTTTTAAAGAAATAATTATTTATATTTTAATATGTGCTTTGTGTATATTTTTTTCAATACACGTTGGTAAATACTTTTTTCCCCTGCATTGTTTTGTAATATTTGTCTGATAAATAAACTTTAAATAGTCAAGCAGCACTCAGCAGTTCTGACTGAAAGTAATACTTTCTCATGTCCTTTCATTTGAAAACAAACATTGGGAGAAGATTCAAATATTTAGGGCATTTTCACTCATCTATTAATATTGTGCTCTCCTATTTTGTGTTATGGTGAAATTTAAAGATTGTTATGTGAGTAAGTCAACAAATTGAATGAATGTAATGCATTTATTATTATTTCTTTAAAAAAAAAAACGGACATGAACTTAAGCCTTTTAAGGGAAATTTTACAGTACATAATACTTTACTTTATTTGGATGTTTTTAAATAACTTTCACTTAGTTTCATAATGAACTCAATAACTACTGGAGAAATAATTTAAAAACAGAACTGTGGGGAAAAGTGACATGTTTACAGCTTTATTACACGTTAAGGCCCAAAGGGAGAACAACAAATATACTGTAAAATGTTTCAGTGCTGAAAGGGGAAAAAAAGTCAAAATTACAAGATGCGCTGCTTGTATTCTACATAAATAACATACACACACACACACATACTGTACATACAGTAGCAGTGTAGCATACACAGCAACATTTCAAATGTTTATTCCCAGTATTGTCGTGCTTCCACTGCAACAGAAGGATTGAAACGGTCATGCCACATTCAAACGAAAAAAATAAATACATTCTATGAGCGAGCTTATTATTTCATCATAAATAACATTTGTGACTTTAAAAAAACGTAGACATGGAATTTGGTAGAAATCGTTAACAACAAAAGTACAATGACTTATTTAAATAAAATCAACAAAAATCAAGTCATATTTAACTTTTTTTTTTTATGAAAAAAAGGTCACAAATGTTTTATAAAGTGGAAGATTCACTCATTTATTATACTCAATTATTTGGAATTACGAGGGACTTTTGTAGAGATTTATACTATTACTTTTTTTTAACAACCAAATATTAATTGAAGTTGTTTTTTCTAAAAAGCCAAGAATTTGGAATTGACCTGTGACCCTTGTGAGGATAAGCGGTTCGGGAAATAGATTTTTGGTATTGATGTGGAATTTGGTAGAAATGGCTTTTAAATTGTATATAGATTAATTATTAGCTTAAATAAAAACTATTCTACTAACATGATAAGCAAATCTTCCCAAGTGTAAAAATAACTATTTGGAATTTATATGGAATTTGGTGAAAATTGTAAAAAAAAAAAAAAAAAGACAAACAATTTATTAAAATTATGTTAGATCAAAAATAAATTTCATATGGAATTTAGTTGAAATCATTAAAAAAACGACTAAAATACTACATGACTTTAACTCAAAATTTTCAAATGTTCTTTAATTTGGTATAAATCATTTTAAATTTCAATTTGGTAAAAATAGTTTAAAAAGAATAATATGACAAAGGCATGAAAAAAAATAATTGTGGAGGCATTGGTGCAAAAAAAATGTAGATGTGAGTTTCTGTCCTTTTGTTCCCATAAGCAGATGCGGCGTCGGGTCATTCCTTTTGCGATTGTCACAAAAACGAGACGTTGCCAAGGAAACATTCGGGGGAGAAGGCGGGAGTGCGCAGCGGGCAGGTAGGCGGGACGCGCGTCACTGCGTGAGCGCCAGCAGGACGTCCTTGACCAGCATGGTGCCGATCACCATCTTGTCGCAGTTGAGCGTCAGTCGGGCGGCGCCGTCCTCCGCGCTGGCCACGGTGACCAGCATCAGGCTGCCGCCGCTCACCGTCCTGCCGGCAAACCTGTGCGCGGGAAGCGGAAGAGCGGCAAGACCGAGTGCAGGACTGAAGTCAAAGCGGAACAGAAGTGAACGCCAAAGGCGGCAGAGTGAAGGAAATGTGCGCCGTTACTCATCGAGCGCTCACAAATATAGACATCACTTCAAGAGTGATGATTAATCATTCATATCTACTTCTCTTCAAACGTTTTGACAGGTGTGACATATTTTCCTGATTTATACTATTACCTTTTTTTAACAACCAAATATTAATTGAAGTTGTTTTTTTAAAAAGCCAAGAATTTGGAATTGACCTGCGACCCTTGTGAGGATAAGCGGTTCGGGAAATAGATTTAGATATATTGATGTGGAATTTGGTAGAAATGGCTTTTAAATTGTATATAGATTAATTATTAGCTTAAATAAAAACTATTCTACTAACATGATAAGCAAATCTTCTCAAGTGTAAAAATAACTATTTGGAATTGATATGGAATTTGGTGAAAATTGTAAAAAAAAAAGAAAAAAAAAGACAAATTTATTAAAATAATGTTAGATCAAAAATACATTTCATATGGAATTTAGTAGAAATCATAAAAAAAAAAGAGACTAAAATACTACATAACATAATTCACTTCCGGCCCAAGCCCCGCCCCATTCACTTCCAGTCTTGCCCCTATGCCTGAATATGGACTTCCTATGATGTCATATTTCCGGTCCCGCCTCCTATGCCCAAACAGTATGACGTCATAGGAAGTCCATATCTGGGCATAGGGGGCGGGGTCTAAACAGGACACGTTGGGACATGTTCTCAACCACTGGAAGTGTGACGTCATAGGAAGACCATATTTGGGCATAGGGGACGGGGACCAGAAATGAAGGGGCATGCCTTAGATCGGAAGTGAAGGGGCGGGACAGGAAGTGATGTCACACACTGTCGATATTATAACTCTCTAATAAGAACGTCATAAAAATAAACCAAACGACTGATTATTAATCGTAAAGGCGGCCGATAATTGAAGTTAACAAACAGCCATATGTAATTGACATTACGTTAAACGTCAGTGATTGCTGTCTTACAATTTCAAATGGTGAATATTGTTTGATTTATTTATTTCTATTTGTCTTCTTCCTTACCTGCACTCCTTGTCGGATCCGCAGGGCACTCGGCTGAGGTTGGCGGCGGCCGTCACCCTCTGCACGATGGCGTGCTCGTTCCGGCAGTTTGCGTCCAGCGTCAGCTTCTCCGTGATCTCGTTCATGCCCATCAGCTGACCTGTTTGAGCACAACGACAGCTTCATCGTTTGGGGTATTTGTGGTGGCAAACGTGCAAAGTGTTTTGTTTTTTCCAGTTTTCAGTTCAAATCAGTAGTCAAGATTCCGTCCAAATGTTTTGAAATTTGTAAGCACATTTTGTGAAAATGCGCAAAACGGACATGCAACTTATGCCCGTTTCCATTTGTTCTTCTTTTGCGAATATTGAGAGGGGACTCCGTTGCTGTAGGTGGCGCTATACACCATAGAGATGTCATCCACCAGTAATTTGAAAGAAGAAGAAGAACAGGAAGCGACTGCGCTTAGCGATGACGTTGTATGAGTTTGCTTTTGTAATTCTTGATCAACCGTAGCGTTCCTTTGCTGTTTTCCATCTAAAATAGCATGAATATTCACTTCTTTGATTAATTCCAAAAATATTTCTGTTTCATCGTCCCTTCCAAACATACCTTACTTTATCGTCCGCCATTGTTTTGTGACCACAAACGTACGTGTGACGTAATATTCGGTCAAAACGTGCGACGTGTGACGTGTATCCGAATTTAGTCAGCGTTTATTCGCAAAACCTTGTTTGCATAGCCAAAATTATATATATAAAAAATTAGGAGCGTCAGGCGATTACATTTTTTTAATCGTAATTAATCGCATGACTTCACTAGTTAACTCACGATTAATCGCAAATTTTATATCTGTTTGAATACAATTTAAAAAATCTAGGTTTTCATACTCTTGTTAACAAAAGTGGGGTAAAAAATAATATTAATAGAAATACTGTAGTTAAAATATTTTTTTTTACGTCAATAGCCGTCAATGGCAGTGAATGAGTTAATTAATGTGTTCCATACTTACACTTGCTCACAACCTTTGATAATGTCTTTCAAGATTGGTTGTAGTCCAAATTGCGCCACTTTAGGGACATTCAACTTTAGAGGGTCTACTGCATATTGAATGAAGCCTTCTTAAAATAATCGCCTATGTCATTTTTTCAGATTTTTCAGGAAACACGAAAAAATTTAACCATTTGCATCATGACGAGATAATTTAGGCAAAAAATTTTTTTTTGCAAAAATTGACAGGCAATTATTTTAAGAGGGTGACGATATCTTTTCTTGGTGATTTTATGCCAACAACAACGATGTCATTCTTATCGTCGCTCACCTTGCTCCTTTTTAAACTCGTTCTCGGTCATGAAAACGGGCTTCATCAGCTCTCCGACCGGCGGCTGGATGGACACGAAGAACTTCCTGCTGTGAGTGCTGGAAAAGAAAACAGCAGACGGAGTTTTTGTTACCTAATCTAATCTAAATTAATTAATCCGTTCCAGCCTCAGTGAAACACCAACATTTTTTGTAACATTTTTTAATAAGAAAAATAGCGCTGTACAGAATTGTACTATATACAAACATACAGTGATATATATAATATAAAGTCACAATAATCAAAAATATATATATAATAAAAAAGTGCTTACTATAAAATATGTGGGGTTTTTATTATTTATGTTTGTGAATTTGAATGTCTTTTTTTTCTTATTTGCAGAAAATGTTCAAAAGTGACTTGGGCTACACTGCAAAAACTGAAATCTTAAGTAAGATATAATTTCTTAAATATAACATAAATTTGCTTAATTTGCTTTGACATGTTATTTTTACTTAAAATGAAATTGTCAGACAAGATCATTGTGCTTATTTTAAGATACTTATTACTTAATTATCTTATTTGATCAAGCAGTCCAGGCGAGAGGTTAGAGGCAATAAAAATGGGACCCGTTACCGCCCTGCTTGACACTCAACGACAAGTGTAAAAAAAAAGTTATATTAATAACAGTTAGAAAAAAACTCAATATTGCTTTTTTATTTTTTTATTTTAATTCATGTGTTTATTTCAAGACTGCTGTGGTTGAGATGGGCCTCGTATTATTTTCTTATTTTTCAAAATCTGGCAGGTAAATTTAAGTAACATTTTCTGGTTCTGTTGGCAGATCATTTTGCGTATTTGAAGTATTAATTTTCTTCTTTTCTACTGTCTTTGTTGCAGGGCTAACAATGGGCTGAATTGATTTTCACTTTCTTTCTTTTTTTCTTTTTTTTCTTACATCACACTTTCTCACTTTCAGCAGCTTCTCCATATTTTCACAATTACTTTTCTGCCCTTGGTTTGGTCGACTCCCTCTGCTTCTGTGTATTTCATATTGCACAAGTGCTAAGCTCGTACTGCTTCACTAAGTCAACTGCACACAGACATTGCTCAGGATTTTCTTGGAAGATTTAATTCAAGTTGAAAAGAGTTTTGTCACTGGCGATTTGGCATGACTCCTTCTTGTGACTGTCTCCGAGTCAGTTCTTACGCCCTTCCGAAGTTCCAAAATTGCATTGCTGAACACTTTTTGTTTCTGGCATTTGAAAAACACAATTGCCAATTTACATCTCAGGTTTGATCAATCAACCTTTCAAGTAAATCAGGCCCAATTCGTCTTACCACAACTGGAAGTTTGCCGCTTGTGTGGAGTCGCAGAAGTCGATGCCCATCACGGCGGCGGCCGTCTCACCCGCGGGCAGCAGCTCTGCGGACAGGAAGCGGGAAAACCAGAAGTCAGACCGCAACGTTGGGAAGTAACGCGCTGCATTTACGTCGCGCGTCTTCGCTCACCGATCTCCGGGAACTCTTTGACCCTCATGCCCGACTGCAGCTTGACGTCCTCCATGTGCAGGTTCTTGGCGTCTGCGGCGGCGCTGTTGGCGAAGTGCATCTGCACCGCCACCATGTTGCCGTCGGGGCCGAACGGCTGGCGGCTGAAGCAGTACTCTACCGACAGGCCCTCGCCGGTGATGCGGTGCAGCAGCTCGTAGCTCTTCTGCGCGCCCGACGGCGAGATGGCCTGTCGGGGACAAGACGCGTCAACCGAACGGTGACATCAACAAAGAACTCGTATTAACACGGCCGCGACAATTTCCCCACTCTCCAAGGATGAAAGTGTACGCTACCGTGGGCGAGAGAACCGAGTCCGACAACGACAAGCCCTCCAGGTCGGTCGCGAGACTGCTGGACAGGAAGGAGTTGACGGGCGTGACTTGAGGCGAAGGGGCCGGTTCGACTGAAGAGTGAGAAACATACAGCTGAGGAATGTTGTACATGTGATGTAAGCGTGATTGACGGGACAGAGATGTAAAAAAAAAAAAAAAAAACTCACAGTCATCAAGGTCCAGCAGTGACATTTCTTTCTTTTCTTTCTTGCTGTCTTTTGTGACGAGCTTGGAGGGAGCTTTTGATTGCACTGCCTGCCAGAAAGACAAAAGATTTTGGTACTCGAAAGAATCACTGCTTCAGTACAGTTGACTCGGGTTTAACTTGGAAAGGCGTATTCAAGGATCTTCTCAAAAAGTGGAAGCCAAACGTCCATTTTTTTTTTTAATGCGCATGCGGAAGACCATCATCCTACCAGCTCTCCTGCTTCCCGGGGGAAACGCCTATCAAATGAACGTGCGAGCTCATCTTCATCATCATCTTCTTCAGTCTCCTCTTGCGCCTCTCAGCCATTTTCAAAGTATGGCTGAGTCCGAGGCTCACCGGCTTCATGCTACAAACACTCGGAAGTGCGCATGCGCAGCTCGGCACGAGCACGCGCGACGACGTTGTGTTGGATCGATTGACGGGATCGAGAACCAATCGTTAAGATGAGCCACCCGGAAGACGCAGCGACAAAAGATTCTTGAATACACCTTTCTTTAAGTTAGTATTTAATCATTAAGAACATTTTTATTTAGATACATTTGATTTGCATCAATATTTTTAGTAGCCCCCCCCCCCCACCCCGTACATTTAAGTGCAGTGTTAATGTTGCAAATGTGCATCATGTTACAGTGGCTTACAATAACATCCAAATATAACTTCAGACTTTGGCTTGCAATTTGAAGCCCAAAAAATTGACCACGCGATGACTTGGAAAAACTTGAAAGAGTTTTCAAGACATCTGTTAATGCGGTTTTTGCTCACTTTAATCAAAATGGGTCTGATTATAACTCGTTTACCGCCAAAAGCGTCAATTGACGTTAAGGACACGCCCGCTGTATACTGCCAATAACGTCACTTGACGTCAACTACGTTTTTTTTCTCTCAATGGGCAGTGCAATGTCTTGTGCAGCTCTGGTTTGTGCATGGGGGGTTGGAAAATCCAAAAAACAGCCACTAACTATGGCCAGCAGATGGCAGCATTGTATCTCTTTTCAATGGACTCCCGGGTATCAAGTTACACGAGAACACGGCGGATCTTTGGAAATAGAACGTTTTCAAGGATGTTGTAAATGATCAAAAAATATTAGTGTCAAAGGCGCTGTTGTGCAGAAGATGTATCTTTTCACAAAAAGCTTATTTTCTCCTTATTTTTTTAATTTTTGCTTGATGTCACCCAAATTACCTATTTTCAAATGGTGATTACTAAAGAACGGAATAAGGTAGAAACATACTTTTTTTAATTATGAAAGAATGGAATCAAACCTTTCATATGGTATCCACCATGTTTATGTAGTCATAGCACACAATATTCTGTTTGCCTTAAAAGAGGAGTGAAAATGCTCGAAATCGGCTGGCTCGGTCGGGGTTGTGTTTTTTGGATTAACGTTTGGCAGTAAAATAAATAATTACGAAATTTCAAGAGGGCCATCGCAATGCATGCTAGGCTCCTAATATTGATAAGACATAAAGCAATTTCAATTCAAATTCGACTTGACAACCTTTGGTAATCTTCAAACATCCGGCGTGTGTCAGTACCTTCTTCTTGCTTTTGACATCCGCCTCTGACTCAGAGTCTTCCGATTCGGATTGGCTGCTTTCGGAATCACTTTCCTCATCTTCGCTCGACTCCGACTCTGAGCCACTCTTCTGTTGTTTGCTTTTACTTGCGCGCTTCCTCTCTTCCTCCTCGCTGCTTTGCTCACTGGTACAAATCAATTCCAAGTTATAGTATGTAAATATGATTTATGAAATGATTAAAAGATTCCACCCCAAAAAAACGCAATCCCACCTTTCACTTCCTTGCACCGGCTTCTTGAATTCTTTCTTTTTCTTTTTCTTCTTCTTCTTCTTGTCCTCCTCCTCTTCATCCGAGTCCGAAGCCCCTTCGCTTTCTTCACTCCCGGATCCGGAGCCGCTTCCGCCGCTTCTGCCGCTTCCGCCGTCAGAGCCACTGGAGGAGTACGTCTCTATGCAGGAAGGTCATCAAGGTCAGTCAAATGCAGCAGTTCACATATACATCAAGCAAATGAAACAATCTGTGCCGATTGAGACCGTACAGGTGACATCTGGGGGCCATTGATTTGATCGTAAATTTACAGAGCAGGACATTTGTTTGGTACAGTTCAGTTGTATTTAACTTCCATCGGGCCATCAAATAGAAGAAGGTTAAAATCATCATGCAAGCCATTGAAATGCCAAATGACATCTAATGTTTAAGCTTTTGTCACCAGGAAGTAGTCAGAATTAAAGAGGTCAATGTGAATTTATGATTATGATTATTTTTTAATATTACAATCAGACTGAACTTACCGCTGTCAGCAGACTCGGTCGGCCCGGACTCGCCCTCGGAATCGGAGTAGAAGGGCTTCTCGACTTTTTTCTCCTTCCTCTTCTCTCGGCTGCTGCACTTGGTCCACTCGGGCACCTGCGGGGCCCAAAAGCGGGGAAAAAGCGTCAGGCTGGCGCCACAAAAGTTCCCCCCGAGACGGAAGCAGCGAGCCGAGCGACGCGGGCTGACAGCGGCAACAGCGGCACGGCCATGGAAGCCTCGGCCCGGGGGGCGCGATGCAGACGGATGAAGCCAGCCTGCCCCGCCTGTCGAGTCGAGCGACAAAAGTCAACCCTGAGTGTTTGCCAAGATGGATGCAAGCACCAGGTGATGGCTTCATGGCGTTTTTTTTTCTTCGTTTTTTTGTTTTCAACCCAAGTAGCAATTCCATTAAGAGAAGTGATGTCTTTGGTGAGTGACTCACGTTGGATGTGAAAATAAGCATCAGTGTGTGATACAGCAACATAGCGCTTGTCATCCACGTTAGGGTCGCAGAAGAGCTAGCAGAATTTGGTCCAAAGACCATCATATGCATCTGATATCAAGGAAATACAGGACCGCTATCATCAATACTAATGTGGATACTTTTCATTAGATACATCAAACTGTAAATGTATCACTGCACAATCTGAATGAACTCATTCACTGCCAATGACGGCCATAGACGTCAAAGATCGATTTGAACTGGGCTGGCAGTGAATGAGTTCATCTGTGGATTTTTTGTGTGTGTTTTTGTGATTTTTTTGTGTGAAGTAATGATACAATAGAAACATGTAATCATATTCTACCTTATAGAAGAATGTGTGTTCAGAAAATACAAAAAAAAACATATAAAATATCTCCCCCTTCAGTATATTTTGACTTGCTCACTTTGCACAAAAAAATTTAACAAATAGTGACAAACAAAGTTGAACTCACGAAAATTGAAATACTTAGGACTAGAGTGGGCTAACTTCATTTTTGCCATTTTTAAGTTAAGCAAGGAAATAAATGGTGAAGAGGCGTAACAGTCAGATAAAAACTGGTGTAAATAAAGGTTTTTGACATAACCTTTATTGCACTCTTCCTCTTTTCCTGATTTATTAGCACAACACGGGGCCTACTCCCACCTCCTGCAAAAACACCCTAAAAAGAAAAGTTCAGAGATTGATAGAAGACTTAAAAGTAAGTCATGAAATATTGATATATTTGGAAATGGAATTAAACTTGTTTATTTTTTCCCTCACTCCAGTTCATTTCTTTTCTTTCAGGCAACCTATATGATAGGGATAGACCGATAATCGGCAAGCCGCCGATATTGGGCATTTTGATGAGATCGGTATCAGAGCTTCTTTTTTTTTTTTTATCTGACGACCAATATGAGATCAATCTAAAGCCATTTTAATCTCAGGGAACTATTTATTAAAAATTTCAGTTAACTTTATAAGAGATGTTGCTGACCCTGGGAACGTTCTGAACGTTTTGTTTTTGTTACCCATTAAAACAAGGAAGAGTGAACGTTTAAGCTTTCAGGTATTTTTAGGTTTTGGAAAAATAAATATTTACTGTAGAAAACAAGAGAGAGCTATGGTATTTACTTGTTTATGTTGCCATTTAACTTTTTAAGACGTACTGATAACCTTGGGAGCTCCCTGAACGTTTTGTTAGAAATTTAAAAGGATGTCTATTGTCTAAGATAAAAATAAAAAAAAATCAATTAACATGCTTTTTAAGATATTTCAACAAAGAATAGAAAAAATTAATATGGGTTCCAAATATCGGTTATCGGCCTCCTTGACTACTAATAATCGGCATCGGCCCTGAAATAAAACGGTCTATCTCTAATACTGCAATATGATCCAAATACAAAATCATCATCATCAAAATCTGAGGAAAACCCCAATTTCTGTAAAAGTATGAAAAAGTGACAACAGATATCAAAATGTTACCCCACTCTAATTCTCAGTGGCTCAATTATCCATCTCATGACACTCATATCAATCAATATAACCAACGCAGGTAAGGTCATTATTCATATTTGGATCAATCTGCCCACGAACAATCAGCTAAACACACACCGAAGCTTCTCCCGAAGAGAGCCTCTCTAAAAGAATCACTTCTCTAATGGCAGACATTGAGGAAAGAGGGGATGGAAGAAGAGGGGCGAAGGTGGGCTGTGTTGTGTTTTAAAGGACTGAGAGCTAAAAGCACAGAACAGCGACCACATCAGGCGAAGGCGCGGGGTGAAGCGGGGGGGGGGGGGGGGTTGTTCACCAGGGAGCGGGGGGAGGAGGACGCTGGAAGGGGATCGAGAAGCCGCTACAATGCTTGGAGAGGGCGCGAACTGACTCACGCTGGTCAACGTTGTGACTCGCTCAAGCAGCGAAAATACCTGGCAAGACTGATGGGGGCAAGGGAGGGGGGGGGGGAGAAAAAAAAAGATGGGGGATGGAGGTGAGATGGGGGGGCAGGGGGGGATTCAAGAGAACAAAATTCAAATTCAAATAAATAAATAAAAACATCAGAAGGCAAAGCACAGGAAGGTTTCTGGATCTAGAAAGGCAGAACTTTGACAACAGTTAAAAACAGAGACTGAAATGAAGTGCAAATGACCTCTGATGGCTGCACTTTAAAATAAAAAAGCACAGTGAAAGTACAGTGGAACCTCTTAAGTAGGAAAAAATATACCTGAAAAAGACGCAATATCAGCTCAGTGATGCAAAGGTTCTTTCGTTCTTTTTTTAGGCATTTAGATAATACTAATAATATATATATATTAATAATTCTATGAATTTGTCAAAAAGTTACAAGGAAAACTTAAAATGTTGAAAAATACCAAAATTGTTGTCAAAGATAAAAATGTAACTGAATTTTTTTTTAATGAAATTATTTTTATTTAATATATCCTTAATGTAAAAAAAATAAAAAACAAATTAAATGAAAACGTCTTTTTTTGTTAATCTAAAAAAAAATGTTTTTAACTAACGAAGGATTACTCCAATAGTTACTTTTGATGGCACTGATCATCAAAAAATGAAGATTTAAAATGTTGAAAATTACCATACTTTTTGTCAAAGGTAAAAATGTAACAGAAATTTATTTGTACGAAATTATTTTTATTTATCATCTCTTTAATGTAAAAACAATAATTATATGAAAAGCATGATTTAAAAAAAAATATCTAAATTTGTAAAAGAAAACAAAAAAACAACTAATTACGGATTACAATAGTTACTTTTGATGGCACTGATAATCATAAAAGTCAAAAAGTTACAAGGAAAACTTAAAATGTTGAAAAATACCACACTTTTTGTGAAAGATAAAAATGTAACTGAAATATTTATTTCCAAAATATTTTTTATGAAACATCTTTAATGAAAAAATAAAAATAATGAAAATTTGTCGCATTTTTAAAAAAAAATCTAAATTTGTAAAAAAAACAAACTAATTATGGATTACTCCAATAGTTACTTTTGATGGCACTGATGATCTTTTTCTATGCGGGGCTGGAGGATTAAACAACCAAGGATTTTAGAGGTTTCATTGTAGCAATAAACACACGTACACACCAACAAAATGGAAATTAAATTGAACAGTTGCGAAATTAGGTTGAGGAACGAGCCACAAAGGACCTCGGACCAAATTGTTTGATTTAAAAAATGGCGACCCGCAGAGCGCTGACTCAGCCGCATGAATGTGTCTAACGTGACAATACACAACAAGAGTGTTTGGAAAGGAGACAAAGGGGAAAGTCGTCACAAGATGACGGCGCAAAATCACATCACTCCACTCTGACAAATTTCAAAAGTCACATCAAGACTTTCATGCAAAACAAATAAGATGCAGAGGAGGAAATAGTGGAGGTGGTTTGTCAATTTTTTGTGCCTTGGTAGTATTCCGTTAGCAGAATAACTATCAAGGAATTCCTTAAAGCCCGAATTGTTCTTATGGCGTACTACTGTTGTTTCACGATATTCTTTTTTATCGACTGTTTGCAATTGCGCAATTTAAAGTCTGTCCTCAGAGAAAAGAGAGTAAAAAAAAACCAGAGCTGTCAAACAAAAAATGGCAAACAATCAACGCACTCCCAAACCCGACCTCTCGCCAGTCTCCCAGCAGGCCGATTCTCCCCTCGCCGGTGGTTATGACTTCCTCTGTCTGCGGGTGAGGTGAGAGAACCTTTCAGAACGGTTCCTCGCTTTTGGATCACGAATTTAGAGAAGAGCAGACAAATGCTGTTTCGAGAAAATCTTGGGTTTAAGAGCGGGAAATGCTTTTTAAACGGATTCCCAACAACTATGCATGACAAACCGAACCGAAACCCTCCCTCATCTTGAGATCGGCATCGCAAGTAGACGGCAGGTTCACAAGCGGGTCATGGGAGTAAAAAATCTGGGGGGGAAATGGTTAGTAAAAAAAAAAAAAAAAAAAAAGCAAGACCAAATGAATCAAAACTTGATCACGCTGCTTCAAATCAGAATCAAGAGAGGGTGGCTTTCTTGATTTTGACCAAAAAGGAAGAGGTGCTCAAGTTTTCATTTGCAGACACATTGTTCATGAGGAGCCAATGGCACATGGACAGATTGGGATGGTCAAATTTGGAATTTGAAAAACCTTACATATTGTAAAGTAGAATGTTGTAGAAAAGTCATTTTAGTAGTTGAATCCAAAAAGTGAAACTCTAGCTTTATTTATAACATAAAATGTTTTCCAGGAGTTCAAATATTACCAAATTTTTCATCTGTATTATTATTATTTATTTATTTATTGTTATAGCGCATGTCCTCATTATTGCCGAGGGTGAGCTGGGGCCTAACCCAGCTAGGGTATACCCTAACATGTATTGCCATAACACTAAACACCCAAAACAAGTTAGAATTTTTCTTTTGTAGTATATATATATATATATATATATATTTTTTTTCGATTTATTACATTTTGAAATTTAAAATCATGAAATATTTCTCTCTATATAAGAGTTTTTTTATTTGATTAATTTAACTACAAAATAGATTAAGTTTTCAACAATATCATACTACAAAAAAAACGAATATACAAATAAAAAGAGTGTGCTGTGGAACCTCCAAAGTCAGACAACCCAAAAGTGGTACAAATTAACCCATTTTCTTGAAAAATAGGACTCAAAAGTCAAACTTCAAACCATCGTAATGCACGACATGATTAATTCCATGAATGTTTGGTCATCACAGGAGGGTACGAGTTATGATAAACGAAGAACCAGAAATAGAAAAGTTATAGCTAAATAGGAAAGGATCTGGTACATTATTGAAGGTTTAGAATTACCGTATCATCAGAATTTTTATGAGGCAGTCTTTGGTGTTTTTTTATTATTATGAATGGACTATACTGCCCTCTAGTGGCTGGCGCACACACTAAAAGGAGCAGCACAATGCCGTTGAAGCAGGAAATCAAATCATGATGCACAAAATGTTTAATTCCTTATACTTCATTTAACGTTCACGTTATTACTGCATGTTTTTAGTGTAATACTGTAAAGTACTATTTTTGTTATGAAAAATCTTGATGTTTTTTGGGGTTTGAACAATATGTCGAACTTAGGAGGTTTCACTATACTGCACATAAAACATCTCTAATAAAAAAAATCACTTGAAAGATGAAGTAGGTCACGTGCTATTGGCTCGAGCATGGGTGACACGACAGCAGGCGGGGGAGCGAGTGAGCTGCTCCAGAGAGGGAATCAATTCCATATTTGGCGCCGTAAGAGATAAGGAGTGAGTGAATTGATGACCATCGCTATCAATATTATTTCGCCAAAGCCACACTCGCTCCCCTCCTGACTCTTTGTGACTCTGTATGTTACGGAATGCCACTCCACGCACAGACTCCTTCACCTCCACGTTGCGCACGGAGGGATCTGGGGCGGCTTCCGGCCAGTCGGGCAACTCCTGGTAGCCGCCGGCTTTGGCGTTCAGCAGGTGGGACAGCGAGCCCAACTGGAAGTGGTCTCGATCTTCCAGAAGGGAGAAAAGCGGATGAGGTAGAAAGTAGAAAGAGTCTTCATTCAACACCCGTAGTGTTCTTGAGCTGCCACTGTACCTTTAAACGGAGATTCCAGGACGGGCGCAGGTTTGAGGGCCAGGAAGAGTTTCTTGGCGTACTTGCTGAGCGCTCCGCTCTTCTCGGTGGGGACGATGAGCTGGCGGATGAAGCGCGCCCGATCGCGGATGTCGTAGTTCTGGTCGTATTTGGCCAGATTGAGGACGTACTGCGTCAACAGTTTGGTCTGTGGACGGGCAAGCACGATGTGAGTAGTGCTAAATGTTTGTTGCTTATTTCAGTAACTTCCTGTGTATGTCCTTCTTATTTAAAGGGATGGTCCAAAGTTTTTCCCTTTTCTGTTTGTAAACAAACCATTCAAAATTGACTCCTCCCATGACCCCCCCCCCGCCCCTCCAAACAAAAAAAGAAAACAGCATTCGCCGATTGGGTGTAAATATAAGTTTGACCCTCGTTCTATATTGTCGCGTTACCCTTGTCCGTGTGACTCACTGATCTGAATATATGACTGGAAGACTTATGAAGCCGCGAGGCCGCCATATTGCTCCCCACTACACATTAACCCTCAAAATAGGAACCCAAATATGCATGTTTTTTAAATCACCGTAACTCCTGAACCGTTTTGTGCTAGCAACGTAATTCCAACGGATTCTCAAAGCGGAGGAGCGGAGCTTTATGTCAAGAGAAAACAAACAAAACAAAACAAAACAAAACCGGAATGCTATAATAGTAGTATCTAAAGGGTTAATTAACAGAAGCCCAACGGAGAGGATCGAGGCGGATTTCATGTGTATACATCCAGTCTTTATCTTGAGTTTATTTCTGAAAGAAAAACTTTGGACTATTCCTTTAAGCATAGCAAAAAGGCACAAAAGGTAAAAAAAAATATTGCAATGTATTACCCTTTCATTACCTGCAGTCGCAGTTGTACCTGTTTGGAGTTGGTGAGGTAGAGCTTGGCAGCCAGGTTGAGTATCTGCAACTTGACAATGTCTTCCTCGTTGGTGAAGGATTTGGCCATCTTCCTCAAGACGTCCGGGGCGATCTTCGGCACGTGCTCGCAGTATTCGCCGATCAGCCACAGAATGCTGGCCCGCGCCATCGGCACTTGGATGTTGTCCGTCAGTTTGGCCATGTGTTTGATGATGTCGCTGTGCTTCTCGGGCTGCATCTGCAGCAGCTTCTTGATCACCACCACCGACTCAGCCACGACCAACTCTGCGAGCGGCAGGCACGCGTTGGGAAGGCTGTTTCCGTGGCAACTTGGGGAGGAGGAGGGATGTCGGATGTCAAAATGTACTCACCGTCCCTGTTGGACAGAAGCTGCACCAGGCCATTCAGACACGTGTCCCGCACTTCTGCGATGTTGGTGGCACAGCGGCCGATGGCTTGGATGGTGGCGGCCACAAAGTCCTTGTCCATGCTTTTAATGTATGTCTGTCAGGGGCAAAATAACCAAAATGGCCACCCCGCGCAGTACAATTTTAGTTGTTGGTGTTGAACTTTTCAAATGGGTTAAAACGTTTGTACCTGAAACTCTCTGAGAATAGTGGAGATGTTGGTCTCATTGGCAAGATTGGTAAGAACCTCCAGCTGCAAAATAAATCACAGTTTACTGCAAACAATATAGCAGTTATGCGGAAAATGATAGCATACGTTAGCACTTTTTTTGCATTGGTTGTAAAAACGATGCATCTCACATAACATTTGAAGGTTAAAATAATATGAATGAAAAAATAACCTTGAGGATTTTTATCTGTGTCGGGTCTGTGGAGCGGATATAGAAACTCTTCAGGTAAGGTTCAAACATCCCCTGCGAGAAACAGCAAAGGGGAAGCCATTCAATTTGCACACTCATTCATAAACAGTAGTGGTGCAACGGATCATCATTGATCCGTGGTCGGTTCGGATCAGGCCCCACTGTTGGATTGCCCACTATCCGCGGATTGGTTGGTGGGGGTAAAAAAAACGAAAAAACACGAGTGCGCATTCACAGTCAATACTATATCAAGGAAGCTGAAACATACTCAACGTAATGCGCTAAGCCTAACTTCAAAATAAAGTTGACCAAATACAGTATCACATTGACGGCAATGCTAATAGCCTTAGTAAACTTTTACTTTGAAGTTGGCCCGCGTCGTGGCGTGATGGCTAGCTTGACTTCCCTTTTAGACCTTTAGGCTTTGTTTATCGTAGTTTTGATCGACAATGTAATTGCGACCGACATCAATCAATACAACGTTATCCCAAACTCATGTTCAACCGCTATTTTAGGACGCTAAGAAACCGCTAATTAATTACGCCGCCATTGTATGATACGGCAGAAGTCTGCAAGGTAAGTGGCTAGCAGCTAACTGTTAGCATTCTGGCTGATAGCTGTAAGTGAGTTTGACGGCTGGTACCTGGTTGAATTCTTTGTCAATGTTATGGACCAATGCTATTTTTTAATTTCACTCTCCATGTTTAAAGGAAGGGGATGTGCCGTAAATTTGAGGTATTTTCATAATTAGTAAATAAAAAAATAAAAATAACTTCCTTGTTTATTTTATAAAACACTTTTGCCCATTAAAAAAACAACAAGCCATTAATACTTTATTTTACACATGGACCATGTATAAAATAAGAATGTTTCTGCCTCATGTTGCACTTAAAGTTGTGTTCCTAAAGGGCTATATTAGAAATTTTTATCTTTTTTTAATGGGAAAAAAAGAAGACAGAATTATTTATCTTTTTTTTTCTTTTCTTTTTTGCTGATCCGAAAAACGATCCGTGTTGTGACTCAAATCCGTGATCCGATCCGAACCGTGACTTTTGCAATCCGTTGCATCACTAATAGACAGACATATAAAGTATCTGGGAATGACTCACCCTTCTTTTAATGGTCATAGTGGCCACATTTTGAAGAACAACATACTGGACTTCGCTGGAAATAAGACCAACGCAGGTTAAAGGTGGAGAAAATGAGAAATCTTACAACTGTCGAACATGTCGAAGCTCACCTGTGACTCCGCAAAAGACGCACCAGAGCCTTGGCGATCACCCCGACCTCTACTTTGGGGGCCAGATGGAAGTAGAGCTGAGCCACGGCCATCACAACCTGTAGCATAAAGGAGGGAAATGTATCAAGTGTCCACCAACGTTAGCCTCATTTCCGTTGAGAACGCATTCTCAACTGAGAGTGATCATTCTGGAGGGCTCTCCAATAGCTTGTTAGCATGAAAGCCATGCAGAGGTCAAAGCTGCGGATTCACGGTGAATGATGCGTGCTAATGACGTCGGCCGCTAATGCTCGCGTGATGATGCAGGCGGGTGCGGGGGGGGGGGGTTTACTAACAGCGGCGTTGCGGCTCTGCAGGAGTGGCTTAGTGTTCCTCAGCAGCAGCCGGTGGTCGGGATCCATCACGTAAGGCTTCCTTTTGGCCAGGGCGGCGACCTCGGCCTTCTTCTCCTTGTCCTCCTCCTCATCGTCGTCGTCGTCATTACCGTCGGAGCCGTAGAAGGCCTTGTCGCCGCTTCCACCCTCCACCAGCAGGGACTCCTATGTTAAAACAAGAAAATTAAAAAAAAAAAGAATTAAGGTTGATCTGATCTAGGGGCAATTCAGATTAATCATTTAATTAATGGTACAAATTTGATGAGAATGAATGTGGACTAATCAATTCTAGAATGTGAACTTGATGGGGTAACCGCAAACAGAACCAAAACAATGTCAAATCAAAAGTGTCTTGCAATGGATATAATCGGAAATGAAATACTTTTCATGAGAAATTACGCAATTACAGTATGAAAGGGACTACACCAGTTAACTATAGGCATATAATAATGAAATCTTACCTTTGACACAATCGCGATGTAATTTCTTATGAAATATGAGTTCTTTCGGTGGCTATTTTCTTTAGCCGGAAGTCAAAAGCTGGGTTCAGTAAAACCCCGCCTCTCCCCCTGTGGCTGCCGCGTCCCTCCCATGACGTCGTCCGAGCCGGCTGCTTCGCGCAACGCCCACGAAACATACAGATAGGTTTTAAGCCGATTTCTAAAATGGACTCTAAATTTCACGGGCTGCCAGATCTCTGCGTTTGGTCACGCGAGCCATCAATTCTTGAATAAACATTTGAAACAAAACGTGTCCTTTCCGCAAGAAATCGTGGAAGAGGAGGGGAGCAGGGGGATTAGAGGAAAGAAAGAGGAGGGGAAAAAAAGGACCAGAGTGGGTCGCGAACCCGTGCCCTCTTGCTTACTATCCACTACACCATCCATTCATTTAAAGCCCATCAGCGCAAATGTTTTACTAAGACAGCCAATTGTCATTTCATTGCACTTTGGCATTGCAAATGTGAAGAATAATTGATTGCTTTGAATTCATTTGGACAGAATGTTTATTGATAAAGGCCACTTTTGTCATTATCCCATGGAGGGAGGTCTCAGAGAAAGTGGACGTGCGTTTAGTCCGCAGAGGCGGTGCGGGGGCGGGGCCGCACGCAATGATGTCAAAACCGTGCCAACAGCTCGTTTTCTCAGGTTGGGAGGGGCTGGTGCTTGGAGAGCAGAATAACCTAGAATTTTTCATACGGGGCGAATGGAGGAAAACGCAACTTTGGTGATGTTTTTGGGGAGGAATTAGCATTTTAACATGGCTAAATGCTCCCAAAAATTGATTTTTTCATGTTGCAGTCCCTTTAAATATTCATCATCAGCAGAGGTGGCAAATCCAGGTCCAGAAAGTAAAAACCCTGCCACAGTTTGGTTTTAGCCCCTGGTGCTAGCTAGCTACCTACCAGCTTAGCCTCAGGTGCTAGTTATCTAGCTAGGGAGCTAGCTAACTAGCACCTGAGGCTAAAGCCAAACTGTGGCAGGGTTTTTACTTTCTGGACCTGGATTTGCTACTGATCATCAGACAATATTACACATTGTTATTGTCTCTGCTGACCATCTTAGCATGACAGGTGATTCAAGTTTACCTTAAGAATGGAGTATTTTATTTACCAAACAATTGTTTTTCTTTTTTTTAAATCATTAGAGCACTGGTGTCCAAACTACGAACTGGGGCCATTCTGTATTTTGTTGCCTCTAAAATTAACACTTGATGCCACCTGTGTCTACTTCTATTAATACTACTACTACTACTACACTGGTCTTATATAGCTTTCAAGATTTGCAAAAATGCTAACTATCTAGAAGTAAAACTGTAAGTACACTTCTATTCATAATGCCCCAATAAAAAGAAATAATTCAGTTACAGTAGCGGCGTGAAATATAATTGTTTGTGCCGTGTAAAGGTCATCTTAAAATCTTGTTCTGGTTCTCAATGTGGAGATTCTATTACTGATCAGACTAGTACAAGGGCAGACCTAATCTAGTGGCCTACCTTGAAAATTCCTTGACGTTTTGCTGGATCATCTAGCTGTTTTTAAAAAAAGCATACACATAAAATCAATACAACTTTTTATCGTGAAGCAGCCTCGATTCCCTGTGGCAAGTCTTGGTACTACACTATACAAAGAGCAGTAAGTGCACACGTGACTTCACTGAAATGCGCTAACAAGTGACCGTTTTGGAAAAAAGCTAAGTGACGACGTAGCCGCTATAGTTTTTTTTAAACTCTGTACTTATGCAGGCTAAAACTCAAAACTGCCAGATAATGGGACGATGTGGAACTCACGTTGATGTTGGGGTTGAGGAACTGCGTCCTGGCGTAGCGCGTCAGCATGTTGATGATGACCACTTGGCCCCACTCCTCCACGTCAATCAGAAGGTTGCACAGCTTCCTGTAGTTCTTGTGGATCAAGTCGATCCGCTCGGGGCACACCTCCTCAAAGGCCATGACCACACTGCCTGCCACCAGCTGTGGTGCCGCCACACATTGTTCATGTCACAAAGGTGGGATTTCAAGCCGCTTTCGCAGATGTTTACCGCTTTTTACACAGTAGGCAACAAACAATTAGCATGATCTCCATGTGTGTTTCTGAATCCATTCGGGATGAGAACATTTAAAAAAGAAAAGAAAGAAAAACAGAACACTTGCCGTGGTTTTGTCAGCGAGGAGTTTCTCGATGACTTCGATCAGCTGGTCCTTCTGTTCTGGATCCAGACTGAGGACATGCAAGGATCAGTAGCAGACACAATTTGGACTCAAGAGTATGGATTTTCCTGCCAAGGCAGTAACCAAAATTAGGGCCAGGACTAGGAAGTGTGCACACCTGTAGAGCTTTGGGATGGCGTGGGCAGCAGTCTTCCGGACATATGGAGACATGTCGGAAGCGGCCTCTTTAATGGCCAGCATCATTATGGGAACGATGATGGTGACTCGAATGCTGGAAAGAACTCGCAGTGCGCTGGCTCTGATTAGCTGGTTGGGATCCTGAAGCAGTACAGCGTGTACAGAGTTGGATAATCGTTGGACATATAATACTGGACAAAGATTTTTTTATTTTTTAAATCTCAATTTACCCATAAACTATGACCACATTTCAGATTGATAACACTGTATTACTGGTAACAGTGCTGATTATTGTGACTACTGTACTTAGTGTCTCTGAAAGTCATACAGTCATTGTCTAGCAGCTTCTACCATCCCGTGCGCAACGCAACACAAACAAGTTAACCCGTAGAAGACAAAGAGGAAGATAAAATATGGCGGTGAAAGCAGTATTAGTTGATTGCATCTTCGGCTATTTTTTTGTGTGCATTTTTCCCCACTTATTTTAGTTTTGTTTTTTTATCTAACTTTTTTTATTATAAAAATTTGGGGGATTTTTATTATTATTATTATTGAATTTGTTGACATTTTTTTATCTATATACTGTATAGTCATCTAATACTTGTATATAGATATTTTGTTTTTCTATAATAACTTATTGTAATGTAAGATTTTTTAAACATATTTTTCATAAAAAAAGTAGCAATTTTTGAAAAATATTTGTATATTTTTCAATGAAGATTTTGTTTTTTTAAGCACTTTCATATTTTCCTCATTTTTTCTAATATATTTTGTGCATTTTGTGTCTACTATTTTCTCATCTGCTATTTATTTTCTCATAATATATATTATAAGGAGCGGACAAATTTTCTTTCTTGAAAAAAAATATTATTAGCCCAGAACAACTTTGAAGTCAACAAGCATCATTTTTTTCATTACATTTTTTACTTTTTTTTTAGACTTAAAAAAAAAAAATTTCATCTAATATATACTGTAATACTTGTATATAGATAATATTTAGTTTTTCTATAATAACTTATTGTAATGTATGATTTTTTTAAACAGTTTGTGTCTACTATTTTTTCATCTGCTATTTATTTTCTCAGGAGTGGTCACATTTTCTTTTCTTGTTTTTAATGATTATGATTAGCTCAGAACAACTTTGAAGTCAACAGAAACAATCCACCCCTTACAACACAAAAATAAATAAATAAATCATATGATGCTACCTGCCAGCAGGAGGCAATCTACAAACCAACAAACCAATAAATGGACAAACAACAGCACCACCTCGTGTTGTGTACCTTCAAGCCTCGCTGGAAGGTGGAGATGGAGAGCAGCGCGAGGTCTTGCTGCTCCTCAGCGTAGCGCACAAGGTAAACGTAGACCAGCTTCTTCACCTGCGAGCAGAGAGGGAGACAAAAGGGAACAAAATGATTTCCACTGCCAAGCGAGGCGAAAAGCAACGACGGAGAGAAGAAAATTGCTATTTCCTTCAGGTGAGATCAACTCAAACCGCAAGAGGCTGTGCAAATATGATAAGCGCTAAGCTAGTGCATAAATTACACAAAGGAGGTGGAAGGAGTGGATGGTGCATACCTCAATATTTTTACAAGCCACATTTTTCACCACCGCAGGGAAGAGGTCTGACGCATTTTTGCCTCGAGCGATCATCTGTGAGCAAAAAAAACACAAAAGTACAACCTCAGGATTTCACACGCAGGGAATTTGGACTTTTACAGTATAACGTTTCACTCTCACGCTTTGCAAAGTCGCTCCTGCGGGGATACAGAGCTAGCAGATAGTGGCGGCATTATGAATATTTATCAGCTGACTGTATCTTTGCCGCCGCGGTTCATGCTTCAAAACACTTTTAGCGACTCTCTTAAAAGTTTCAGGACATTAACTTGCACTAAAGCAAAGGAGCGAGTCCTCCGCGCCGGTGTCCAATTAAAAACCAAGCTGTGTTTAAGCAAAATCCCACAGAGGAAATGATTACTCACTGCCACAATGCGTTTCATGGCCTCCAGCTTCAGCGAGTCTTTGTTGCTGTCCAGCATCTCCTTCAGGTCGTCGTGTCTGAGAGTGAAGAAAACACGGTAGTTCAGATGGAAGACCCGATGCGAGTGCGCGGCGTCATTGCGGCTATACGTTCTGCCGCTCGGCTATGAATCTCTTGAGCGCTGCACACAAGACGCTGACCTTGTGGAGCTGACTTATGAGCGTTTCAAACGTCTTTTATGGCGAGCCATCAAACTTGTCGGCTTGTAAATGGGAAAACTGGCGGGTTGGGTTTCTCGTATCTCAAGGCACCACTCGAGTTGATTCCACATCGGTTGCAGTTAGTGTTAATTTTCGTCAACGAAAACTAAACAAAAACAATGTCGTCAGCACACATTTTTCGCCGGACTAAAACCCTCATTAATAAACAATAACTGGGACTAAATCAGTATGCAATTTTGTCGACTAATGAAGACGAGACGAAAATGTACTTCACTTAATAAAAACCAGACTAAAATCTATGGATATTTTAGTTCATAAACAAAAACGAGACGCAATTTATATGATTTTGTAAAATATTGTCCCTGCAAATCTGTCATGTGACACACACAGTGACACACCTACTTTCAAATCTGCAGCTAGCGAGCGCAACATGCAAAAACACATAGGACAGACAGGAGGTGGATTCATGGTGAAAGGTATAAAAATATATATATAGGAAATTATAGTTGTAACATTAAATTAAAGGCTATATATATATATATATATATATATATATAGACACACACAGTCAGGGGTAAAATGATTGTCCTGACTACAACTAGACTAAAATGTTGACAGTTTTTGTTGACTAAAACTACACGACTTGGACTTAAATAGACACAAAAATGCTTGACTTATAGTCGACTAAAAGTAGACTAAATAAAAACGGGATGAGGTTGACTGACTATGATAAAAACTAACAAGAGTGATTGAAACGGGACTACAACTGAGAGTACATTTTAAAATGGCTGATAAAATTAACACTCGTTGCAACTAGACAAAATCTGTAGCATTAGTCAGTATCTGAAGGACCGTTGGAAATCGGTTTAGGTGAACGGTATGGGATTTTTAATAGGTTTTAGGTGAACTAATGAATACACGTACACACACACACACACATACAAAATAAAAATTAATTTAAAAAAAAAGTAAAAAAGAGAGCAATGTTGATGACATGTCAAATCGGTAAAATTACCGAATGCACAATACTGAGCTCTCCAGAAAAAAAAAAAAAAGGAAACGTGACCCTAAAATGGCCACTTCAAACCAAAATGGCAGACTTCATGAGTCTTTTTGAGGACAGGTTCTTTTCAGTGACTTTCCCTGATCCTCAGTCATCTCATGATAGACATGCCAACTAAAAGTCATGCTATTTCCTGAAACCGACCTTGAAGGCTGAATTTCCCCACGAGTCCAATACAGTCCGATATAGGGATACAATATAAGCTATCCACAACTTGTAAAAGGAACACGGTACGACATTCAGGCGTGAATTACGATGTTAAGGTGCAAAAAGCTGCACAGGGCTCACTCGATAGCTTTCCACAAAGCAGTTTCCACGGCAACCAGATGTGCAGCAAAACCATTTTCAAATACCAGGCATCCACGGATGGAAAACAGGACCATCATAACCACCCAGACAACTAAAGCTCATTTGTATAATGTCTCCTACTAATTAACTTACACCTCTTGGGCTTCCTTGTAGTCGTTGACTCGCGCGGATAAACAGGTTCTAATTCAAACACGGATCTCTGCAGCGTCACGTCACGCACGAATTGTGTTTTCTATGGTGGTTGCACACACACACAAAGGCCAGATGGAGAAGACGGGGAGAATGTATTGCTGATTATTGCACTGATAGAGTAACACATTGCAGTAGGAGGCGGGGTTTTCATCGCTGGGAAAACGAGGCTTGTCATCATTGGAGGGGATCTTAATGCAGAGACAAATGGACATGAGATTGTGTAACCCGTGGTAATCCCGAAGACCCTCAGTCTGGGACCAAAATCCACTTTAGGAAAGAAAATGACACTCCGATTGGGTTTCTGCTTCCCAAAGCGCTGGCAATAACTCGACACCAACTCTTGCTTCTTAAAATTCTGGATCTACAAACAGCTCTGAATTATTTAACCACGGCAGCAACCTGGCTCTCTGGTTACCTGAAAACGGCACCCTCCACCTGGAACGTCCGCACGACAGTAGGACGACGCCGTAACTTTTTCTTCTTCTTTTTTTTTTTGCACAGAAAATCTCATGTATTTGCGTGCCTCAGATGAAACATTAGAAGTTTTCTGAATTTAAAACATGTTCAATTTAGGCTAGACAATTTGCATTGTCTTGCTTATTGTGTTGTGGATATTACAAAGGACATCCAAGCCAACATTTGCATGCATTATTAATAAACCCAGAGGCTCTTAACTGCCCAAATCTAAAAGAATAACTTGTGAGCAGCACCATATTAAAAAGAATGAACACTATTTATAGCTTTTGCAGAATTTCAGTGTGATCCCTGATATCATTTGCATATGCAGGTTTGCATTTGATTCCAATATAGGGCACTGAAATACAGTGCGGTTGAACCTACTAACCAGGGCTGGACTGGCAATCCGGCATAGAGGGCAAATGCCCGGAATCTCTGGGGCCAATCCAAATGATTATTTTCCTCCATTTTCCCCCAAGAGACCGGCCCAAAATTTAGAAATGCAGTCCATTAACCCAATAACAACAGGCCTGTAGACAGTAAACTGAACCAATCAACATCAGTGGCAGAGCTGGTAGCCATGGGTAGTCCGGAATCATGCATGAATACGAATTTTGAAAGAATTTGTCTTAAAAAAAAAAAAAAAAAAAAAGAACGGTTGATTCTCACAGTCAATGTCATATGCATGCGTGTGTTCGGGCCGGTCCGTCAAAATGCCATGGCCGATTTTGTTGCGCCAGTTCAGCTCTGCTACTAACCCTAATTTGGATAACATACTCCCTGCTAACACAGCCATGTGGGTTGGATATGGACTGGTGAATGGGTCCCACCTGGGCTGCCCAGCTGGGTCCCAGTTAATTTTGGCCAGGGATTTCATGGTGGCCCCATGTGGGCAAGCACAGATGGGCTCAAGGTGGGTCTCATATGGGCCCTAGCTAAAACCCACATAGGCAAGGAATGGGCTAGTAAAATGGGCCCCTTTCTGGGCTGCCCAACTGTGTCTACATTCGGGATTAAGCTCCATCGCCCATGATGTTATTGTGCAAAATTTGAATATTTTGGAATGAAACCCAGCCAGGGCCCATTGATTGCCCATTCTTAGTTGCGCCCATCTACTGCCCACCTACTGCCCAAGTGGGGCCCAACAACGAAGCCCACTCTAAGCCCATGCCCAGCCAAAGCCCAACTAGGACCAAGTGGTGCCCATATGGGCCCCAACTGTTGGTTGCCAGGGCACATAATCAGCCTTTTAGTCCTAACATAAAGACATTTACCTCCCGAAAAGTTTTATCATTGAGTCATTCACTTATTTTTAAATAGTGAATTACTGTACAGGTGCAACAATCGATTAATCGCCAACTCACGGATTGCCAAATGACAAATCGACAACTCTTTCCTCTGATTGACAGTCCGGCACATTCAGGATTCCGGTGACCATCCTACCGCAAAGGTTGACTTTGGGAACTCCCGTTACCGCCGCCGCCTTCCTCCAGTGGCGCTCGCTCCTCCTGATCTCTTCCTCCGTCACCACCGCCGCTTCCTCCTCCTCCTCCTCCGCTGCTCCCCGAGCGGAGGTGGCGCAGCTCATCAGGCCTCAGGGCGCTGTACCAGGTCTGCTGGATGCCGTCGGGGGTCAGCACCGGGCTCTTGTCCTCCTCGTGGCCCTGCACCTGACTCTGCACCGTCTTCACCATGTTTACAGCGTTCACCGGCAGCTGCAGCAGCTTCTGCATGGTGGTCATCTTCTATTTATTTTTTTTTTCCACGAAAACTTTGCGGGATCCCCGTTGAAGCGGTGAAGGGAAAGGCCGGCAGCTCCTCTTATTTTGTTACAACGTTAACAAGTACAATTTTCAGGTCCGGTGTGGACATCGCACGCAGGAATGATGCAACAAGCCTCTCTGTAAAAGTGCTCCACTTCCTGCGAAGAACGACGTCTCCGTGGCGACGGGGACACGGTAATCCGAATCTGATTGCTGGGGGGGGGATCCTCTCCGTTCCGGTTCCTGCCGCTGTTGCCGCTGCGTCTGGCTGAGCTGCCATCAGCCGCTCTGAAAAAAGGATGCTCGTCACAGAGGGGCGTGGAGTCCGTGGCGACCCCTCCCCGCTGTTCACGTGCTCGCTGTTGCAGAGCCGGCCTCTCCCTGTCGCTCAAGTCACACACACACGTAGGGAAGCGCGCTCATGACGACACGTCGCCACATTCGCACTCCTTCACCCCCACCCAACCATCAGCAGCCTCTACAGCTTTTTTTTTTTAAATCCTGAATCCCCTCCCTCATTATAACCATCGCAGCTTTTTTTTTTTTTAAACATGCTGTTTTCTTCATCGAACATGACTCAGCAGCATTCTTGGCAGTCTCTCTCTCTCCCCACCCCAAACAGGATGAAAATGAGTCCTCCTGTGATGATGTGCCAAAGCTCAGCTTTTGCTGCAAGCAGAATTTTCAAAGGAGACAGAATTCATTTTGCTTAATTGGCGCTACTCCTATTGAATATATTTACGCCAATTAGGGTTGTTTTGCATTTTTGATGTTGCATTATCAAACAACAAAAAGTGACAGTGGTTGTCCACTAGGGAGTCGCCAGCCTTACGTAACACACTATCAAATATTTGACTTTGAGTGTGTGTGGCTTCAAAAGGTGGAGACCTGGCCTGGTGAGTGCCGTGGGAGTCAGCGCGTGGCAAATATCAATCGATTCCTATGACAACAAAGTATCAGCCGAAGCTGCGCTAACACTCCACTCTGCTCATCGTTTGGCTTTGGCATGATCGTGCTTCCATGTAGTCGCCATCACTTAAAAGTGACCTTTGCCCAGCCGAGCTGCCAAGTCCTGCCAAATGTCACAATTCACCCAAACTCACAACAGCTCACTCACACTAGCACGTTTTCAAAAAATAAGGCTGATAACCTTAATGCTTGCTGTTGTATAGAACTCGTAGCAACATCTTTACGTGAGTCATCTTTGGAATACAAATGGGACGGACGAGCTCAAACCCAAAATATACAATACCAACGTATAGCTCACACAATGCAGTAGACCAGTGAATGCCGGACAAATTGTGTACAACTCTACTGGAAAACACTCCCAAAGACTCGAAACGAAAGCTTGGTCAACTCGTACATTGCTTTCTAATAAAATGTGGATGTGCATAGAAAGCCAGTACAAAAAAAAATGGAGAATCAAAAGTGGTTCGTCTGTAGGGACTCCACAGCAAAATATACAAACCTCAATTCCAAAGAAGTTGGGACGTTGTGTAAAATGTCAATAACATTTTTTATTTGCTAATCCTTTTCAACCCATATTCAATTGAATGCAGTACAATGAGGAGAGATATTTAATGTTCAAACTTCAAACCCATAAAAAAAAATTATTGCAAATATTCTTTCATTTTGAATTTGATGCTTGCAACACATTCCAAAAAATCTGGAACAGGAACAACACAAGGCTGGGAAAGTTGAGGAACGCTCAAAAAACACATGCCACACGTAAACGGGTTAATTGGAAACAGGTGAGTGTCATGATTGAGCATCAAAAGAAACATCCCCAAAAGGCTCAGTTATAAAAAAAAGCAAGTATGGGGCGAGGTTTGCAACTTTATGAACAACTGAGTGGGCAAATAGTCCAACAGTTCAAGAGCAACGTTTCTCGATGTACATTAGCAAAGAATTCAGAGAATCTGGGGAAATCTTAGCATGTAAACACATCACCGTTGTCAGTTAACACAAGTTGTCACTGCAACGCTAAAGCCAAATATCAACAATGCTCAGAAACAGCGCTGGCTTTTCTGAGCCAAGTTCTTCTAAAATGGACTGACGCAAAGTGATGAAGTGTTCTGTGGTCTGATGAGTCCACTTTTCAGATTGTTTTTGGAAATGTTTAAAACCCATCACCTGGGATGATGTGGGTGTGTGTTGTGTGCCCATAGCATGAGTATTATGCACAACTGTATATGCTATTAATGCTGCAAGGTACATGATACAAGTTTTGGAGCACACATACAATTTGTTACCAATAACATAATTTTCTGGGACATTCCTGCTTATTTCAGAAATGTGTCCTCAGTTCGGTTCTCAAACGCTAAAGTGATGTAACACAGTGGTAAACATGACCCTCTCCCATCTTGTGTCATGTGTTGCGGGCATCAAATTAAAAATGAGCGAAGAGTTGATAAACAAAACACAAACAATTAAGTTCATCGGTGTAAGCATTAAATATTTTGTCTTTGTATTCAACTGAGTATAAGTTGAGGAGGATTTGCAAATCATTGTATTCTGTTTTAGTTATAATTTACACATCCCAAATTCATTAGAATTGGGGATCGTAGGACAAATATAGGACAACAGCAAGGTCAGAGTTCATAGCCACAAGTTCTGACCTCAACAAGGAATGAGCTCCCTCTGTTGGTAGAAAAAAAGTGGCACAGCTTACCCATCCATCCATTTTCTATACCGCATGTCTTCACTACTAGTATCACAGGTGAGCCGGAGCCTACCCCAGCTGACTTTGGAATGTGGTGGGGAACACCCTGGCAGCATAAATACAAACAACCATTTGCACTCACACTCCCACCTATAGCAAATTTAGAACCTTGAATGCACGTAACATGCATGTTTTTTTTTTTTTATTGGGAGGAAGGTAAAGAAAAACTCACGCAAGCATAGGAAACACATGCGAACTCTACACAAGACGGCCATCTGATGATTTGTGAAAGCCATAATCACCATCTTTTCCTTGACAAATGTTCTGTTTTCGTGCCCTGATCCTAAATGTGTCCTGGTAAACAACAAAATAAGACTTTTGTCCTCCCCAGATGTATTGTTGCAGTCAAACGTCGTAAAGTAATTCACTATTTTTGCTATCAAATGTATCTATAAGGCTCATTGGAACAAAACAACGCGTCGCCCTGAGCCCTGAAGTGTGTGGCATCACTGTTAACCTGGAGGATAGACCTAAAAACAAAACAAAACAAAGATCGCGAATGCCAAAGCGCGAAGACGCGGGGGTTTACTATGACTGTTAGGAAAAAGGGGGCGCTGTCCAGTAGGGATGGTGCTGAATAAAATGGATTCGCGGCCTGCTGGTGATATCTTATAAACGAACTTTTATTACGTCCCATATAACAACTTAACACGTACACTTAGTACTACACTAATTTAAGCTATTGTCGTCTTCTTCATTTGTATTTATTTATTTATTTTATAGCTTGAATCATCCATAAAGTCACATTACCTCAGGAATAACATTCAAGCGAAACAAATCACGCCAATCCGGAGGTGGTTGGAGGGCATTCAATTGAAGCTAGCTCGATTCGGGACAAATGTCGACGTTGAAATAACACTAAAATGTACGTCAGCAGTGCATACAAAAATAAAAATAAAACATTTGGCTCCGAAGCGAGCACAGGTGTACCTTTTATAGTCGGAGGAGAAAATCCCGCCACTCGCCGGGTCGTGGCCATATTCCGGCTCCCCGACGCTGGAGGAGCCCCCTTTCTCGTCGTTGAAGGCCGTGCTGGCGGACATGGTGATGGCGTTTCCAGTGTCTTCGACCTTCCCGCCGATGCGACCGAGATTTTTGGTGCGGGTATAGCGGCTGTTCCGCGGCCCTTGAAGGCGTACAGGCACCGAGTAATCCCTGGGAGGAGGGGGATAATTGTTAGAAGAGGGGGTGGGGGGGTTGTGATGTGATGCGCAGATCACGTGGCAGCAGATGGTACTGAACCCGGAAGTGCTTGTCACAGATTGCTCGGAAATTTTAAAATAAACCATTTGTGACTTTTATCGTTAAGGTGATTTTGTAAATGTCTCAGTTGTGCGTGTTGCCGTTTATCTCATTACAAACAAAAGTACAATGATAATATAACCGTCTGTGATTTTTAAATATCACACATCAAATAAAAGGATAGTGTTGGACATATGGAGGTTAATTACACGGACTTATATAGACCATTTTATATATTAACTAGACTCCAGGCAGTATTTAAAATAAATGTTCAATTAAAAATAAACTTTATTTTTCTTTCTTTTCTTTTTTTACACTTTTGGTCTGTCATAGTCTTCCATTATTCCTGATGTAAAAAGAAGAAGAAGAAAATAATTATATTAATATGAATTATTTATTTATTTTCAATTATCATTATCGTACAATTAGTATACAATCATCGTAGATTCAAATAAAGAAGAAAAAAAACAACCGTGGCGTATTTAACTGCACATAGTACGCATGCGCATTAATGCTCGTGTCGTCCTGACAACAAGGGTAACAGGCGTTTTAAAATCGCGGAAGGAAAAAAACGCTCAGCGTCAATTTACGAGACATTTCAAATCCAGGTTGAATGTCAATGTTGTAAAACCTAAATCGAAAGATGAAGCGAAATAGTTCAACACTAACCGCGTATGTACTTAAATACTCTTGACTGGCAACCATCTGTTGAGCTATGAAACAAACTTGCGGCTAATGCTAACGCTGACATGACCGTTTCTATTTATTTTTTCTTTATTTTTGTCTTCTTCTAGCTCCTCTCGGGCGATGAAGAGATCCACTTCGGGGATGCAGCGAGCCCTCCACAGTTCGAGATACACAGGGAGCTGCATGGGTTTCCACAGCCGTAGGGGCTCTCGAATGCTTTCGGAAAGCAAAATGGGGAGAAACTTCACTCATCGAAAAGCCATCCGGGTAATTTCATTATAGTTACACGGTACACCTTCGCCATCGAGATCCTCCTATACGTTTAAAAAATATTTTAAAAAATCTAAATTTTACCTAAGTTATTAATGTAAATGTAACAATTTGTGTTTCTTAATGTGGTTGGTGTGCAACTTTTTTTTAGCACAATATTATGTAAGTAGGTAAGTATATTTGAGCAATTTTTTTTTATTTTTTTTTTATTTTTTTAAGGAAATAAAACTACAATCAAAAAGAAGTTGAGAATTGTAGTAAGCAAAATGAGAGTCAGGCATAACATTGCTAGTCACAATGCATATGAGACCCACACGGCAGCACATTTCTCCTCAGCTTGCGACTCATTTTGTGCCTTGCGTCTTTTTCTCTTCTTTTACAGGTGCTGGATGACGATGGCAATGATGTCACACCTCGGCCACTGTACGAGCCCGAACCCAAGGACCCGCACGCCAGACCACAGAGAAACTTTTTTGAGGATTACTACTCCAGATGGGACACTTCCAAATCATCTTCTTTCTCCATGGTGCCCTCTTCCGGGTAACAAGTGGCCACACTTGCCTGCTAATTTCAGTATTAAAATTGCAAGTCATATAGAAAATAATGCAATGCATAAACTGCAAATAAAATATACAAAAATCTAAATCTAAAATCTAAAAAAAAATCTCCCAAATTAGTATTGGAGGAGAAAAAATATTATCATATTTATAATTTGAGAGGAAAATACACCCCCACTTAAAAATTACTATCTCATTATTATTGAAGGAAATAAAAATCTGCTATATTATGTGATGAAATGAAACGTATCTCTTTATTATTTGAACAAATCAAAAGTAGAATAACATTTTTATTTAAAGATATGAGATATATAACATATTTAAGGGAAACATTATTTGATTAAATAAAAATCTATGTTATTTGATTAAATGAAAACTACAGCAACTTTTTAAGGAAATAAAATGTACTATCACATTATAATTTGAGGAAATAAAAAATTACTATGGCACAATTTCAGAAAATTTTAAAAGTACTGTTATGTTACATAATTACGTGAGGAAATAAAACCAATAATATCACATTATTATTTGAGGAAATATAAATGTATTGCATATTTATTTGAGAAATAAATAAATACAACTAACCATCACATTATTTGAGGGGGGAATCTACCATTAATATTTATATTATTGGAGGAAATTAAAAAAATCACAATTTCACAAAACAGTAAAAAAAATAAAAAAATAAACATGGTATGAGGAAATACGAATCTACTCCCACTTTATTATTTGATTTAACTATAATATGACTAATAAAAGCTATCATATTTTATTAAATAAAAACATCGATTATGTCAGTATTTGAGGAAATAAAAACTCTTGCGACATTTTAATTGAGGAAATAAAAATCTATCCCCCGGGCACATTGATTAAAGATGTGCAACATTTTTTCTTACTTTCCAGGTCATGTAGATGGAGCAGCAGTCTGCCCAGCACATCAAATAGAGTCTTAATGGCCTCTCAAAGTGGACACCACTTAATCAAGTTGGACACCAGCCCGCCACTCGGTTGCTATTTCCTCACAATTTGACGCCAACCTGTCATGGCTCTTACGTTCTTTGCTCCCTTTCCAGATTCAGCGAGACAAGCCGGAAGTCACCAGACACCGGACGAGATTCCTTTGGACGACGTGTTGAACATCTACTTGACTGAGACCGACACCATCATTCTTCTGGATCTGCCCAGCACTTGTATGACTGAGGAGGCTGAAAACGCTCAGGCCGTCAAGTCAGTAAAAAACGTTCTATTTTATTTTTATTTTTTATTTTTATTACATGAAGATAACTTGCAGTCCAAGTCCTGTGTTGTTGTTGAAGGAGTATCATGAATATGGACGGGGGGCGTATTTACGAGGTGGCCAGGGGTGGCAATGACCACCCTTTTTTAATAGATTTTGAGATTTTCATGACCCCCGTTGATACTCTGCCACTCATCGTTTATAGTTAAGTAAAAAATCACAGCTTGTTTTGTCATGTGTGTGTGTCTTTAGGGAGAATAACATCCTCTATATTGAGCTGTGCAACAACAGATTGGGCAACGACAAGTACGTGGAGCGAGCCATGCAGACATTCGTCGGCGCGGCTAAACACAAAAAAGTCCAGAGTGAAAAGATTGTTATGCACGATCAAGGTAAGATGGACACGAGATCTTGTCTGGCCAGTTTAATCAAGTTGGAATTCTTTGGCAGCCAACATGGCCACAATCTGGGACATTTTTGACTCGTTCCAAAACGAAGCCCCGAAAGCGGAGAGGGCTAGCGCTGCGGAACGCACCCTGAACCTGAGCGAAGGTCCAAAGCGGACGGGAAGCTTCAGCAGTATCAGCACAGTTGGCACCGGTAAAAATAATAATAATCACCACTGTTTGTGCATGTTTTTGCACGAGCCATGTCTCTTGAGTCATGTTTCTATTTGAGTTCTATTTTTAGTTATATTTGTACTTGAGTAATGTTTTGTGTTTTTTTTTAGAGAGTGATATTTCTACTTGAGCCTTGTGTCTTGAATCATGCTTCGACTTGAGTCATGTTTGTTCATGAATCATGTTGGATGTTTCGACTTTGGTCATATTTGTAGACATATTTCTGTTTGAGTCATGCTCCATTTTTCTACTTGAGCCATATTACTGTTTCTAGTTCCTATGCGTCATGTTTTTTTTTTTTAAATCATGTTTTATGTTTCTACTTCAGTAATGTTTCTACTTGAGTTTCATGTTTCCGCTAGTCATAATTTATGTCTGTACTTTTTTCATGTTTCTTCTTGAATCGTGTCTACTTGAGTCATATTTCTTGAGTCATGTTTCATGTTTTTACTCGACTCATGTTTCTACTTGAGTCATGTTTCTTCTTGAAGCATGTCTCTACTTGAGTCATGTTTCATGTTTCTTTTTTTTTTCTTTTCTTTTTTTTTTTCTGGAGAGCTCAGTTTATTCGGTAATTTTACCGATTTGACATGTCATCATCATTGCTCTGCTCTCTTATTATTATTATTATTATTATTATTTTAAATTATTATTATTAATTAATTTTTTTAATATATTTTTTTTACATTTTTATTTTGTATGTGCATGTGCGTGTGAGTGTGTATGCATTAGTTCACCTAAAACCTATTTTAAAAAATCCCATACCGTTCACCTAAACCGAACACTTCAGAATCCAGCCAGAGTCGTGAGGCCGTTAGGAGACCCGAGGAAGGACCAAAGGAAAGAAAGGAAAGTGAAATCCAGCACCGACCAGACACCACCCACCTCCCACCGGGCCACCAACCAGAGTCCTTCACCAACCCCAGAAACATCTAAATTCCAACAAATCCAAAAAATCAGGGAGACCTCAAGAGACCAAAGGAGAGACTGAGGAAAGGAAGGAAGGACAGACGAAGCAGAGTGAGATCCACAGACACCAGCCAGTTTCGATAGATGCTGGTGTGGTGGATCTGGCATGCATGAAAATCTCCACCAAAGAGGGGAGCCGTTGACCCCCGCCAGGACAGAGCAAGTTTAACACCTCAGGGCCCCCCCAGGGCCACCGGCCGGAGAGCAAACCCAGGAGCAAGAGCGCCCCCCACCCCTACACGGCCCGCGCCCCCAACCCAACGCAGCAGGACGGGGCACTGCAGGCCCGCCAGGCACCCCACCGGCCCACAGCCCCAGCCGCCCCCAAACCCCCAGACACCCCCCCCAACCAATTGTTCGTGAACTTGAGTCATGTTTCAACTTGAATCATGTCTCGACTTGAGTCATATTTCTTGAGTCATGTTTTATGTTTCAACTTGTGTCCTTTGTTTGTGTTTCTACTTGAGTCCTCATGTTTCTTCTTGAAGCATGTCTCTCTCTACTTGAGTCATGTTTGATGTTTCTGCTTGAGTTCTGTTTCAACTTGAATCA
Organism: Leptonotus elevatus; assembly: GCF_054856555.1. Taxonomy (NCBI): domain Eukaryota; kingdom Metazoa; phylum Chordata; class Actinopteri; order Syngnathiformes; family Syngnathidae; genus Leptonotus; species Leptonotus elevatus. The sequence goes on along the minus strand of NC_141242.1, from coordinate 3,147,392 downwards.
TATTTCTCCTTTAGCCGTGTTTCTACCCGATGTCAGTGCTGTCGTTCGGCAGACACCCGAGAGTGCACACAAAGTGATGACAATATCACACTGCTGATAGGAACGGGGTTTTTTTATAAATGTACACCAAGCGAAAGAGGCTTCTTGTTGACTTTGTCTCGTGTGTGCCCAGCCAGTACCGGGAGCTCCCTGTTTGCTTTCAAGATGCAAGGGGGCAATATGAGCGACAAGCCGGAGCTTCAGACGATCTTCGAGTCTGAGTCGTTCCAACGCAACTTGCTCATCATGGAACGCTGCCTCGTCGCCAACATCTGCCAACCCAATCTGGCCGCTTACAGGAGCCTCCCCGAGATAAAAGGTAGCGCACGGAAATTTGAGCCGTCTCGTTTTAGCGCAATGACGAGCATTGATGCGTTTTTAAGAACCCGTCTACGTCATGGAGCCTGACCCTGAGACGCTCGCCAAGGATGAGGAGGAGAAGGAGGGGGAAGTGAGTGAGGAGGAGGAGGAGGAGGAGGAGGGAGTGGGTGCGATGGCGCAGAAGGTACCAGAAGTAAAGGAGGTTGAGCAGCCAAAAGAGGAGGAGAAGGAAGAGGAGGAAAAGGAGGAGGAAGAGGAGAAGGAAGAGGATGCGGTAAAGCCATCTCTCGAACTTCTCTGGATCTTCAGCTGCGAACTCACCAAAGGATGGAACATCACCTGCATGGCTTGGAACAAGAAGAACCCGGTAGGAAAGACATCTGGAACGGAATGAAATTGACATTGAATGAATATTTACACCCTAAAAACGATGAAAGTTTATTAGTTTGAGCAATTCAATATTTTTTTTTTGTAGTGTCTTGAATTGACCGTCGCTGTTCTCTCACCGTCAGGATCTGCTGGCAGTGGGCTACGGCGACTACAGACCTGGGAAAAAAGGCCTGATCTGCTGCTGGTCCATAAAGAACTTGAACGTATGTGATTTGTATTACGTAGATATGCCGTGCCGAGTCATGTTTCTTCCTCAAATATGTTTCGACATCAATTATGCGCCGACATGAGGCTTGTTTGTTGTATATTTTAATTGAGTCGCATTTCTACCTACGTCGTATTTTATGTTTCTGTTTACCGTACGTTTCTTGTGCCATGTTTATACTTTTTCTACTTGAGTCAAGTTTCGTTATGAATAATGTTTCATGTTTCTGGAGTCGTGTTTGTACTTGATTTGTGTTTCTAGATTAGAGAAGTTTCTACTTTTTCACACTTTTACTTCAGTCATCTTTCCCGTTTCTAGTCATTCATCTTTTTCTAGAGTTGGTTCTACTTGAGTTAGGTTTCATGTTTTTAAAGATTTGTTTCCTTTTTGAGTCACATTTCTACAATCATTTTTCTACTCAATTTGTGTTTCATGATTGTAGTCATGTTTTGACCAGAGTCATTTCTCGTGTCACGTTTCCACTTGAATCATGTTACTTCTACATGTGTCTTGTATTACTCGAGTCAAGTTTTTACTTAAGTTATGTTTTTAGAGTCTAGTTTCTTCTCGAGTCATGTTTGTACTTGAATCATGTTTCTACATGAATCTTGTTTCTACAGGTTTGAGCCTTTTTTTCTACTTGCGTCATGTTTCTACACTATTGATTCTATTTGAATAATTCTTCTACTTAAGTCATGTTTCAACTTGAGTCATGTTTCTACATGAGTCTTTTTTCCCGATTTGATTAATGTTTCTACCTGAGTCTTGTTTTTGTTTTTTTGTGTCCAAGTCTTGTTTTTTTTTTGTCACATTTCTAGTCTACACTCTAAAAACAGTTACCCCAAATCGGGTCAAAAGAGGACCAACTCAACTTTTTGGGTTATTCAATTAACCCCAAAAAATGGGTCAAATTAATGAGCCACAAAAAAATGGGTTGCTTTGTGGGTTATAAATTTAATTTTACCTAACATTTTGGGTTAAAGTTGGATAAATTCATTTTTACCTAATTCAATTGAGTTATTCAATTGACCAAAAATCCTACAAAACAACCCAACAAAGTGGGTTGCTTGGTGGGTTATTATTTAATTTGACCCAATGTTTTGGATGAAATAACTCATTAATTCAATTCATTTTTGACCAAATTCAATTGGGTTATTCAATTTACCCAAAAGGTTGGGTCAAACGAATAACCCATAAAACAGCTCAAAAATTAAAAAAAAAAAAAGTTGCTTTGTGGATTATTAATCTGATAACTCAAAAAATTGGGTTGGTCTTTTTTTAATTTATTTTTTTACTTATTTAGGTTATTTTTGAACCCACTGTTTTTAAAGTGTAGTCTTGACATAAATAGACATTTAACCAGATTGCACCCAACACGGGTTCACTGATGCAAATGCCTTGTGCCATGTGCAGTGGCCGGAGCGTCTCTACCACTGTCACAGCGGCATCACGGCGGTGGACTTCTCTGCCAACAACCCTGACAAAATGGCGGTGGGGATGCACGACGGCACGGTCGCCATTTTCAGCGTGCGCAATCGAGACAGCCGCACGTTCCTCACCAGCAGCATGTGAGGCTGTGAGCACTTGTCCCGCAGTTCACCAACGTCACTTTTTACTAGCTACATATAATAAAATGGGAGGATTTCACACACACCTGAAAATCTTTTAACTTCCTTTACTCTTGTGAAGAGACTGCAAAAAGAGGCACGTTCATCCCGTGTGGCACATCACCTGGGTGAAGCAGGAGATGACCCTTTCTGAGGAGGACGTGGTTGAATCCGTCGTGTCCGTGTCGGAGGACGGACGTGTCCTCAAGTGGCTCTTGTGCAGTCACGGCCTCGATGGCGTAGGTAGGAGACAATACTGAATTCCCCCAAATGGTGAAAAGATGTAACGTAAGGTGACAAAGTAAATTTTTTAACAATACTTTCAACCCTTCAACATTTTAAACGGATTAAAACACACTTTCTAAACACAGTTATTGTTATTAACTCATTTAATCCCAAAAACGTGTAAATACGTTTTTAATATTTTGTCCTTTACTCCCCAAAACGTATTTATACGTTTTTTTAATGCAAGAGCATACAGCAGGCTTTGATGCAGGTTCAGACATGAAGGGGTGGCTTCAAGCAATGGTAGTTATTAAAAAAAAAAAAAAAACGGCCAGCAAGTGTCAGCTGAGTATAAGAGATCAACCAGGGCCATGTTGCAACAAGCTCTTTTTGCCAGTGTTTTCAACAGGTTTGTGAATAATGATGGAACTTGGCTATATTCTAATGTTAATTGCTGCAAAACGGTAACAGATACAAATGAAAGACGAGACTCCAATCTTTCTTTTGGTAGGTTCCATGCTTTTTTAGCAATCGAACACAATATTCTGTGGGCATTGCAAAATCAGTCAAAATCCAGTAAAACAGCCGGGAGCGAAGGGGGTTGCTTCAGTGAAAATGGCTGAGAGTGAATGAGTTAATCGGGGGGAAATGCAAGCATAAAATCTATAGAAAATACTTTATGTATTGAGAAGAACACGGCATTGCTCACTGTGAACAGGGCCACGTACGAGTGTAAATCGTGACTTGCGCTCAAAACACTCATATATCAAGTCATCTTTTCCCACTGAAATGAATGGAAACGCCATTAAATGGCTCCAGTGGGGACACTTTGTGCCATAAAGGGACAGTATGATAAAGACCTCTTTACAGAGGATAAAAAATATGTCTGTGACTAATGTCATTTTGTCTATCTATAATATCTGTAAATCAAGGTACCACGCACAGATTGGCAGACAGACCTTCACACACATTTTCTTCTTCTTCGGTCATCAGGCATGCTGGAGCTGAGGAGAATCCAAGACGGCATCAAGAAGGCTGAAGGCAACAAAACCAAAAGAGAGGGCATTCTGGTTTCCACGGCAACGCCTGGGCTTTGCTTGGATTTTCAGCCCACGGTACGTTGAGCTTTTATCCAGTTTTATGATGCCATGACAAGATTTGGATTAGATTAGTCCTGCCTTTTAGGATCACAGCATCTACTTGGCTGGCACTTCAGAGGGCGTTATCCACAAGTGCTCCGTGTCCAACAATCATCATTACCTGGCCCTTTATCAGAAACACCTTGTAAGTCAGGCTAACGCATCGCGACGTTGCAACAAATGGTTCGGTGACGTCTCGCATCCTCCTCCCTGCCTGTGCAGTGCCCCGTCAACCATGTGCAATGGTCTCCGTTCAGCCCCGACGTGTTCCTGAGTGGCTCCGCCGACTGGACCATCCAGCTGTGGAAGGAGGACTGCCTGACGCCGGCCATGGGCTTCACCTCCATCCAGAGCCCCGTGCTGTCCATCAGGTGGTCCCCGCTCTGGCCCTCGGTGTTTGCCGCCATCAAAAGTGAACAGCTGGAGATATGGGACCTGAACGCATCCATGTGAGTCTCGATTAGGTCGTTTGAGGTCTACTTGAGTCAAGTTTCTACTTCTGTATATTTCATGTTTCTGGTTGAGTCACGTTTTATGTATTTTTAAAAAATCATGGAAGAAAACATTAAAAAAATATATTTATATATTTTAAAAATACTGAAAATATTTTTTTGTATCCACTATGCTAACATTAATGAACTTCTTATTTGCAACATAACTTATTATTGAAGCAATACCTATGAAGCACCACTAGGTGATAGTATCGCTCCGCAAACACCTTACTATTACCTATCCTTTAAGTGAGTGAGTAATTTGACTTTATTTTCATTTTATTTTACAACTCCTCTTTACACTTGTGCTAGCTAGCTAGCTCCCTAGCAGGTAACCGAGCACCCAGGGAGCTAACTAGGGAGCTTGCTAGCTAGCACCTGGGGCTAAAGCCAAACTGTGGCAGGGTTTTTACTTTCTGGACCTGGATTTGACTTTATTTTAGTTTTATTTCGTTTTATTTTACAACCCCTCTTTACACGTGTATTAAAATTCAGAATCAGAGGTAGCAAATCCAGGTCCAGAAAGTAAATAGTCTGCCACAATTTGGCTTTAGCACCCTTCTGCTAGCTAGCTAGCTCCCTAGCAGGTATCCGAACACCCGGGTAGCTAGCTAGGGAGCTCGCAAGCTAGCACCTGGGGCTAAAGTTTTTACTTTGTGGACCTGGATTTGCCACCTCTGTTCAGAATGTTACAACTGTTACTGTTGACATCTCTCTCAGGCTTGACCCGGTCATCGTGGAGCCGGCCCCACGGGGCATCAACTTGACGTCCATGCTGTTTGCCAGGGGCTCCGACTGCATCCTGGTCGGGGACTCGAGTGGACAAGTGAAGTTCTACAAGATCAACGACCTCAGCGTCGGGCCGGGCAAGCCGGTAACGCCGACGTCTCTTTCACTGTATCGTGTTTCCAGCTATATCACACGTTTTCGTGGATTGGATTTTTAGCTATATTTTCTTTTTTTCTGCTTCCAGGTGCCAAGTTTGGAGGAACTCGTTCACTTTCCTTCTAGTAGTTCATAGTTATCACAAACAAAATGAAACTTTAATGTTCATTGAATAACATGCTTGTTATTACTGCCATTTTTTAACCTTTTGTCAGCTGTTAAAGACAATAAATAAGAGGGGGAAAGTGTGCACATTCCAGGAATGTGTTGGCTAACGTGTTTACTCATGGATGACAGCGCTCTCTTTCAATCTGAACCGAGCGGCCACGCAGCTGCTATGTGCTCTCATCGCAAAGTGGCAGCATGTGAATCTGTGCCTTCGCATTCCTCCAATTCACAACCAGACACATGTCAAAAACCAAAATAGACACACCTGCTCATGCTGGCTGGTTAGGTTACTTTTACTCGTCCTTCTGGACCGCCAAAGTCACACAACGAGACATCTCAAAAGCTCAGCACATTTTGACGAGACCTCATTTCATTTGACATAGTGTGTGAACATTTTTGAAGTGTTTCTGGCTTTACATCCCATTTCAGAACCAAACGTGGTTGTGTTTTGCTGGGAAGTGAAACCCTCCACCTTGGACCAGGACTACCTACATCGCTTTTACATAGTCGCACACTTCACTACATTAGTTATACCAGGTTGACCTGCCTATATGTTCCTTTGTGACTGATTCATGCATTTTTAGTAAGGTATCAATCAAATCCAAATAAATGAATAAATAAATAATGGAATAAAACAAAAAAAAATCATTTTATTCAAAAATAAATTATTATTGGACTTCAGTTCCAAATGAATACATTCAATTTTAAATTGTACAACTCAGTATTCGTTTTCAATGTAATGATTCAAATTAAACAATACATATTCAATTTATGTAATTCCAAACATTTTTAAGTTGATGTAGACAATATAAAAATCTGCACATATTTCATCCCCAGAACTGATTATTTTTCCTTTTTTTTTTAAATTGTTATTAGTTTTTTAGAGAGCTGTATAACTTATTGTGTACATGACTCTGACTTTGTTTTTTTCTATACCATTTCTATATAAATAATAATTATTATTATCCTTTTAATTCTAAATGAAGCATCATGTTGGATGGACGGTTCTGAGGTTGTGGGTTCAAATCTGGGTAGCTGTGGAGTGGATTTTGCACGTTGTCTCTAAGCCTCTATGTATTTTCATGATTGGTCAATTGAAGACACTAAATTGTCTGTATTGTACAATTTCACATTTCAAACGATTTATTTCTCTTGCTACCTACATTTAATACCGAAGGAAACAACAGATTAACCCTGATTAAATACCTTTAAAAATGCAGTTAGTTAGTTTGTTAGTTTAGTTTCCTGTATGGTGGACTGCATCTTTATGTCCCGGATGTGGATGTGCCACACTGTCCAATTAGCGTGGAGGTGGAGCTGAGGGAACACCAAGCAGCCAGACGACTACTGTTCACGCCCGAGTTGAGCGCTCACAAACCGGACCTATCCACAGAAGACTCGTCGGAACACTTTGGACCGGAATAAAAAGTTAAGTTAAAAATAATAATAATCCATAGTCGCTCCAAATGTTCGTGGTGGGACAACGGGAATGACAATGATACACGTGACCATTCCATCCACGGAGAGGGAGGTGGACGAGGTGGGGAAGTCCAAAAAGGTGAGTACTTTCATCCCCTTGTGTCCTTTTTTTTGCATTTATTGGCTATCTTTTGTTCCTTTTGGTGTAGTTTGTCCGCCATTTCGGTTGTGTTTGTGTACTGGAATAAAGACGGAAACGAGTGAGCACCTGGTGGGCTGGGCGAACAGGTTGTCTCATGTTGTGATGCGTTCACAGAACATCAGGAAAAACAAATGTCTTACAGCGAACTGAACGAAGAGTTAAAATTCACTATTTTTAATTTAAAGAAAAAGAAAAAAATATTATGGATTTTTGTGACGTTTTATTAATAAAGAAAAATAGCACTGTGTTCTATAAAAGCATAATAAAACAATGCGAAAAAAGACTTGTTTTATGAAAATTCATTTTATTGTTAATTTACAGGTTTTCCTAATTTCTTTACTTTCAGTTTTAGCATGTATGTTTTTATACTGTACAATAATGTAGTGTTTTTTTGCCTATTGAAAACGTCACAAATTTTGGGCGTGTTTTTTTTAATTTATAATAGATTAATGTCGTTTTCTTTCATTTGAATTGAAAAGGTTGATTTGAGTTTCAGTGGACCACCACATTCACAAATTTGGCACCCGCAGAATTGCATATTTGTGCAATTGTTATCTCATCTCTTTTGACTAGAGTTGCTTGATATTTATTCCCCCCCCCCCTCCCTTTTAAAATAAATGTTCATGATTATTGTAAGAAATCATTTGCTTGATATGTGTGAATATCAATTGTTCAGTTTAACAAATTATTAAAGGTCTTTCCATGTGAACAACTTTGTTACTTGAAGCAGCTAAATCATGCAGTGGTCTTTGTTACTCTACTCACAGGAAAATTTTTATTGCAAATAATTTAAACGCTTTGTGTTTCTTTTCGTGCAGCTCTTTCGAGTTGAAGTGCTGTTCAACGAGAGGAAACATTTTGTGCTAAGGACGAGCAGCGAATTCTACACTCTGCACAGAAAAGTAAGTTCATGTGACCGTTCCTGCTCCGTCACACTCTCTTCGTTAGGCCTTTGGCATGTTGTTATCCAACAAGTTCGGCCGCATCTGTAATTGCAGCTCAGGAAGATCATTCAGACTCCTGATTTCCCCAGTAAAAGGAATCCTCATCTGAGGACCAAACCTCTGGAGCAGAGGAGGCAGGAGCTGGAGGATTACATCCAGGTAACGCAGAAAAATATTACACGCATTATACAGATCCCGATTGATTGTTGCCATTCGTTTGTTTTGTTTGTTAAAATGATTGTATGGAAATTGCCTGTGTTGTGTCTTTGACCAGGAGATCATCTATCAATATGAGGATGTGCCACAGGAGCTGCTGGACTTCCTCCATGTCAAACATTACCATACAGGCAACAAGATCAGCAGCATGGAGTGAGAACAATTACTACACTATAATAGGCTACTTGCTTTTAGCGGAAACGTCCGGCCCGCTAGCAGCTAATCATCGTTCACCGTTTGTCACCAGCCCTTTTTCACAGTCGTAAAATAAAGGTAGTTTGATCAATACAAATGTCGTTCACTATAAATCATGAAAAATTCAATTGAATCAATACAACTGTTGTGAAATAGTATTGGTGATAAAATAAATAACTAATAAACTTTTGATACAGATATTTTGGGTTAAATCACAATTTAACTAATAAATGGACTATGTCATCAATTGTTTTATTATACAGTGGATATAAAAAGTGACACAAAACGTGGAATTTTGAAAAGGGGTGTGTAGACTTTTTACATCCACTGTCAAAGTACAGATATGAAATAATTAAGGTCATGAAATAAATGTATATAAGTAACAGTGCCATATAAATACATTATTTTACGATAGATGACTAGCGATACCATGAAATTCTTTAAAATCTCAGGAAATGATTAGAAATGTCATTAAATAAATAATGCATACTTTTGATTATAGTGCTTTAAGGTTATAAAAGAAAGAAATGCAGGTAAATAGAACTGTCCTAAAATGTAATCAAAATTAAAAAATAAATAAAAATAATGATAAAATGACGGTAGTTAAAAAGGTCAAAGTATTAATACTTAAAAGTATAGTCATTTAAAGTTATATTTAACCATGTAAAATATAAACTTAAATGCAACTTCCATTCAAATTAATTAAATGGTATATCTGTGATGAAATAATTAAATACATTTACTGTAGTTATATGTCAAATAATAGACAATACATAGTTTTTTTTTTCTTTAATAAATTACACAGTAATTGGCTTCGTGTAATAAAATCATAGCAGCAATCCCATTGAGTTTGACTGATGCTTGACGCTACTTGACTGCAGTATCTTGAGTGATCATTTTTGTTATTGATGATAAATGAATCCCTTTGATTTCAGATCACTTGATGACCTGGACAATCAGGATTACAAGTAAATATGATCGAAACGAAATGACATGTTCACAACATGAAGATATAGAATATAGAATGTCTGTGTTTTGCCTCTCTTCATCTTGCATTTCAGATCATAGATGTATAAATACGGTAAATGATGTTAAGAAAAAATGTCAGCAAGTGGTTCAAACCATCATGCTGACCGATGAAGCTCGCAGTTAGCGTAGTTATCATAGAACACACAAGAAGTATGCTAAGCTATTTTCTTTTGTAAAGAGCTTTATTTAAATACAAGTCATCACTATAAACAAAGTACAAGGATACCTAACCTGTTTTGGTCGCGTGATGTTCTGCATTTACCGGATTGAAAAAAATATATATTTCGAGGAGAGGGGAAGTAAAAATAAACAACTGAAACAATATGGTTGCACGAGTATGCACACCCGCTTCTAACTGGGGGATGAGGCTTCTTTTAGAATACATTTGTGTCTTTCAAATTCCTGCCAAATAAAATGCCTCTGATTAACCCCAATAAAGTTCTGATGTTCTTGTAGGCAGGTTGTAGGTCACATTAATGGCAGAAAAATGTTTTAAGTGATTTATTTATGTTTGTCTCTTTTTGGTGGGGATTTAATCGGGGAGGGGGGCGGGGGGGGGTGTAGACTTCTTATACCCACTGCATTGATTGAAAAAGCTTGTAAAAGTTAATCAACTCAATAATATACATGTTTCTTTTAGTTTTCAGTTCCCGCATCAGCGCGTGATGGGATTCTTCCGGGATCCGTATGTGTCCGAATGCACATCAGGTAGACTTTCTTTCATCGTGTTTGTAAACAAATAGGTTGTAGGATACAGTACTTCAAGTGGCAGAAAGTGTGTGACGACCACGTCATGTGTCCTCTAGCGCCATCTCTCGCTCTCGCTTTGTATTGCAGGTCTACCTGATGTTGTCCTTGCGGGAGTCCTTCAGGGCTTCTACCGACGGGACGTCCGCGTCAGCTTCACAGCTCCCAGCAAGTCTGACACCAAAGTTCTCAAATGAGTGCAATGAAACAAGAAGCCATCAGAATGCATTGAAATGAGAGTTCAGTGGTTTTACCTCACAAGTGAGCTTTTTAGAGTGCCCTTTTTGAAAATTTCTTAAAACACTCTGACAGGGGCCAAACACATCCTATATTGGGTAGCATCACACCCAATTTGTGCCTTGTTCAGTATGGCTACTTGTTTGCTTTAGTGTGTCGTAATTGTGTAAATATAACACAAAGAATGTTTGTAGTTTTTTTGTTTGTTTTTTGCATTCACAAAGGCTGCTTTCTGTTTTTATGCGTGCGTGGTAACTTTTTCTCATCTCTTGTCAAATAATTGTGGTAATAAAGAAATAGATTGTGTTTTGACCTTTCAAAGTCTTGAATTTATAATTGTGCCAATGTTTAAGATAAGTTAAGATAGATTAAAGTCCTAGCATACAAGCAAGTACTAATATTAACCCGGATAGATACCTACGAGTGTCTTCCAAGAGACACATGGATGCATATAGGTACAATGCATTTATTTTTATACATAATAAAGGATGAAACTCCATCTACTGAATTTATCCTGCTCATCTAATAATAGACTGTACATCTATTTCAACATATATTTGTATTTGTTTTGTGCTAAGTGTAGCAGCACAATAGTGCCCTCTACGGGCCAGCTGCCACTGAACACCAATAGAATTTGTGCAACTCCATTCTTTCAATGTTTGTTTGTTTTAAACTCTGCCTCTTTATAAGTATTTGTTCTCTCAGAGTTATAGTACTTATAGGTCACCTTGATGGTGGGAAAACATTTAGTGAGGGTGTGACTGGTCAGAGTTCATCACAATTAAATTCCTGTTAAATGGCAGTCGTCACACACCTCCCACCATTTAAATGATCTGAGTCGCAGCACTCCCCAGCAAAGAAAAAAAAAAGTTCAGATGTTTCATTTTTGATAAACTAGGCTTTTGAACAGGGGTGCGTAGACTTTTTTTTTTTTAAATCCACTATACTCATCCAAATAATTTAGCATTCATAATATTTCTTTAACGCACTGAAAATACAAACATCGAATAAAAAACAAGCCAAATTAATTGTATTTCACATTTATCTGTTTTATACTGGTTAACGCTAACAAACTAGTGGTTTTTTTTTTTCAATAATGTTTTTTCTCTGACATGGTCGTAAGATCAGGAAAAGCGAATATGGAGTCTACAGTATTTGATGACTTATGTTTTGAGGCAGTACACAGGTGTGGTCATTCCTTCGCAGATGCTCTCAACCGTAGAAGTCCACTTCTCAACCGGCAGCGTGTGCGCATGCGTTAATCGGGAAGGCGGAAGTGTGTCTTGCTTGCTTGCTTGCTGCTGCTGCTGCTGGCTGCGTGCTGACGGTGGCGGTCGGTATCCTGTTTCTGCTCCTGCTGTTTATCTTCCTCGCCGCCTCTCGCGGGTTCAATGACGCCGACCTTCACCTTCGCCACCACGGGCAGCATCGAGCGATCTGAGCGCCCTTGATGCGGTTTTCCGGGAAACGACAACACGTTCCTCGGCGACACGTTTGAAGGCTGCAAATCGGACTATTGGTATGTTCTACCGCTTCTCTCGTCAGCCATTAAACGTTTTTTTGCTCCCGCGGTTTGAGTGATTAAAACTTGTGGTGGAGGAATTTAAATGGCAAGTCTGTATCTTAATGAGATTACGCGCTCCTCTGAGCGGCCTAGAGCTACTTACTTTTCTCACGTTAGTTGCGGCGAACTTCACTCAAAAAGACAACGATGTATGCTATAGCTAGCATTAGCAGAAACATAACACTATAATGCCACAATTCCTCGGTTCAAGTTGCAAAGTATGTTTAGTCGAACGCCGTAAAAGTTCGCGAAATGTGTAATTCAACCAGTAAAATGCAAAACTGGGGAGATCAAATCATCTTCGTCATGGGTGACGTCATTGGTTCCCTGACTTGAGTTTTTCGAAATACGCGCTTCTTATGTTTCTGCTTTGACTTGCGAGCATTCGTTTCAGATGCAAGGACTGGATTTTAAATCGCAACAAGTAAGAATTGAGCAGATCGTGAACAGTACTTCAAAAAAGAGGCTTCAAGAAGCTTTATGCCGCTCACAGTTAACATTTGCTGTCAAACTGAACATAAAGCAAATACAGTTGCTTGTTATGTACTTAAAACCATCACTTGACTTTGCTCTAGGAACATTTTCTTAGCTTAATGTAAGCGAACAACGCTTAAGGCCATAACAAATAGAATGTGTACAGCTGTAAAGTGCATATTTGAATATAAACGACACCTATTTGAACACATTGACAGACAATGTAAGCTATAATTAGACACCATTTCCTTTATCTTTCATGTACTATATCAATCAGTCAAATTCACAATAAATCATGATCCAACAACCGGTTAATTAATTTATTTTATTGCTATATGCTCCTCCTGTAAACTACAAATAATGTTCCATTTTAAAGTTTGAATGGTTGTTTCATTCAAGAAAATGGATTGAATGGATTATTTCTCCAAGGGAAGAGAATTGACTTGATTTTCATTCACTCTCTTTACATTGGCAGTGCATCATGTGGAGGAAGGCATCGGTGGCGGCCCTGCTGGCCCTGGCGGTCGGCTACCTCTACCACGGTTGCCCCGAGCTGCCCGAGCAGCTCCTTCAGTACATCGACCCGGACGGCCTCCGGTCGTCCCCGCAGAGCCAGCACCGTTTGGAGCAGGTCATTTCAGACGCATGGGACTCACTGATCACGTTGCCTACACGGCAGTGGAGCAGAGTGGCCGTCGGGTAGGTTTGACCTCTGCTCGCTGGATGTCTCGTGCCACGTTAGTGACTTGGAGGCGTGTCTGTCCTCTCAGGCATGTCGGGGCTTGACATACGCTCTTCTTAAAACAAGGAATGTGTCCTGAGCACCACAAGATCTTGTTGCACGGTACTTAGTTTTTCCCAAAGTGTCCTATGTGGGGCTGAAATTTAGGTGACAACACAATCTTTTGCTGGATGGGGTTCTCCTCGCCAGTATTTGGCGCTATACTGCGGCGGTTTGACACGCTGGTGACTCGTCATCTGCATCAGAAAGAGTCGTCGTCGTCGGTCACAATGATTTATCAACGTGCTAAATGAAATTCAGTGATCTAATGTTTCCTGTCCGCGGTTCAGGGTGAACGCCTGCGTAGATGTGGTGGTGTCGGGGGTGGGTCTGCTGCAGGCACTGGCCCTCGACCCCGGCAGCGGCCTGGATCACGAGGTGCTGCACTCCAAAGAGGACCTGAGGGAGGCCTTCGTCCATTACATGGAGCGCGGGGCGGCCGCCGAGCGCTTCTTCAGTGACAAGGAGGTCTTCCGGAGGATCGCTCGGGCGGCTGCCGAGTATCCCGGGGCCAAGGTGACGCCCGCCCATCCAGCCGCCTGTCAGCTTTCTACTACTTGGACCGTAACTCACACCTGAAACTTGAACTCTTTCTGCTCTGCAGTTGTATGTCGGAGGGAATGCAGCCCTTATCGGGCAGAAGCTGGCCACATATCCTGAGCTCATGGTAAATAAATACAAGTATGAAGGGACAATTTAGCGGGCTCCCCCTTTAGGATTTTTTGATGTAAAATACTTTTTGTATTGCATTCATCAATGTCGTTAAAGTTGCAATATAATATGGAACTTTTTTCCCCCCAAAATAACTTTACAATAAGCTTTTCATTTGACCATTTATGACTGAAATGCCTTCTAATTAGTAGATTAACACCTTAGCTGTTCACAATGGGTACTCCTGCAAGCCTCTGGCCAATAGTTTTCAGACTGGATTCGGGTTAGAATTTCCCACGCCCTGTCTGCGGATGTGACGTCATGTGCGTGGTGTGTATGTGAAGAACAGAATGTGCAGTTTCATTTTTCCTCAGCAGGTGGCAGTAGCGATTTCGAAATGGAATATTCTACGTTTAGTAGCTTTAAGTCACGGACCAGCAGATTCACATATTTAAAAATAAATAAATAAATAAATTGGGGGGGGGGGGTATGGGGATCCGCATTTTTTTCTTTTTTTTTAATAGCCCCTCCCAGTGCATTTCATTGGCCGTCACTTGTATGCAGATTGCTAATCACGGGACAGACCGGCCTCCATCCCATCCCTCCACTGTAAACCCTTCATATTTGTGGGGTTTGCCTGCACTGCAAGACCTGCAATAAATAGCAGAAATATGCAAATGATAGAATGAAAATTGTCAATCTTCAGGTTTTGTTATGTGGGCCAGTGGGACCTAAACTTCATGAGATGCTGGATGAGCAAATCGTTGTTCCGCCTGACTCCCTGCAGGAGACGGACGAATACCACCTCATCCTGGAGTACAAAGCAGGTACAGTAAAATACACTCATTTTTGTCTTTATTTCTCTTTTATACATGTGCAGTGGATATAAAATGTATATACATTAACACTTGTGTATTTATGTGATTTTTTTTTCCCCCCAGCTCTACACAATTTCTCTCACAGGTTTAACAAAAGTAAACTGTTCTTGAAATATTGCACTTTTGTTCTTGTAAATGTGCAATTCCAGTCAAAAATTTGAGTTTCTATTTTTGTAATATTGCATACTTATTTCACCTTCAAAAGATTCAAAGATGTTTTGCAGACTTGATACTGGACAAACACACACAAAAAACATGTAGTCACCAGAATAGATAAAATAATTTTAGCAGGTGACGAGTGAGCTAAAGCTTATCCCTGCTGACTTTGGGCGAGAGGCGGGATAACCCTGGACTGTTTGCGAGGGCTTTTTTCTTTTCTTTTTTTTAACGGTATGACGTAATTTTTGTTGCCAGGCGAGCAGTGGGGTTCAACGCGGGCGCCTCAAGCCAACCGCTTCATCTTCTCGCACGACGTGTCCAACGGGGAGATGAGTTCGCTGGAGACGTTCGTGGCCAGCCTGGAGGAGTTCCAACCCGACTTGGTGGTCCTGTCTGGGCTGCACATGATGGAGGGACAGGGCCGGCAGCTGTGGGAGGAGCGCCTCAAAGAGGTCCGTGAACATGTTTATTTTAACACCATGGCTGACCAATTACAGTGGTGAGAACAGTAACAAAGTAGAAATGTCTCTTCTTTACTGTACTTTGTACTTTGTGTTAAAAAGCACCAGGTCCTGGCATTCAAAATTCTCTTCTTTTTTTTCCTGAAAAAAAGCATAAACGTTAGCTTTATTTTTTTCCTGAAAAAAAGCATAAACGTTAGCTTTATTTTTTTCCTGAAAAAAAGCATAAACGTTAGCTTTATTTTTTTCCTGAAAAAAAGCATAAACGTTAGCTTTATTTTTTTCCTGAAAAAAAGCATAAACGTTAGCTTTATTTTTTTCCTGAAAAAAAAGCATAAACGTTAGCTTTATTTTTTTCCTGAAAAAAAAGCATAAACGTTAGCTTTATTTTTTTCCTGAAAAAAAAGCATAAACGTTAGCTTTATTTTTTTCCTGAAAAAAAGCATAAACGTTAGCTTTATTTTTTTCCTGAAAAAAAGCATAAACGTTAGCTTTATTTTTTTCCTGAAAAAAAGCATAAACGTTAGCTTTATTTTTTTCCTGAAAAAAAGCATAAACGTTAGCTTTATTTTTTTCAGCTGTTATTCATTAGCTCAATCTCCTTTTTTTTCTTGCTTAGTCAGTTTGTAATGTTAGGAAAGCTTTGGGAACACTTTTTGATTAGCATAAATGTTTTCGTTGCGCCAAGCTAAATGGCTATTGTTTATCATTTATAGTCAAAATAAATGTTTACTTTTGTACTTAAGTACATTTCAGAGTCTGCACTTTTACTCATGAGTCAATTCACTACCTCTTTTTTTTCCACTGTAGATATGCTTAGTACTATAACATTAGATACACCTACGCATTATGAGATCCAACAAGAGCGGATTCAAAATGTCTGCCTTTGCAAAAATTATTAATTTTATAATATTGTAGCTAATGAATAATTGTTTGATACAGCTCAGTGTTTCCCACACCATGTTAATACTTGGGCGGGCCACCCAAGAAGTTTTCAAGACAATTTATTAAAAACGTATGTAAAAAAATAAAATTAAAAACGTGTCGCGACAGGATATACCGCATGTAACGTTAGTTCGCCGTCACTCACTTATGGATCGTGAGGCTAGAGGAGATGTAGTAACAGGACTGAGACCCACCTGCCTCCCATCCCAAGTAGATTTCAAATCTGTGGGAAATGCTGCCTGAACTTGTTATGTATTGGGAGTGGCATGGCTCAGTGGTAGAGTGGTCGTCTCCCAACCCAGAGGTTGTGGGTTTGATCCCATGCCATTGTGACCACGTCAAAGTACCCTTGAGCAAGGTACTGAACCCCCAGTTGCTCCTGAGGCTGCCATCAGTAGGTGAACGAGTAGTTGAATGTAAAGCGCTTTCAGGGCCTTCTAAGGTGGAAAAGCGCTATATAAATGAAGTACCATTTAGCATTTATGAATTTCTTCTCACAAATTTGCCACTTTATAAATTCGCACGTTTTTTTTCGAAATATTGCCCCCGCCATCTATCTCTTTTTTTTTTTTTTTTTTTTTTTTACCCATTCATTGGGGGCTTATTAAATTGTCCAGGTGCAACTAATGTTGTACCCATTTTGTGTACATTGACCCGATATTTTTTGACACACTTTCAGTGTCAACATTTAAAATCTAACAAAGAAAAACGATTGACTTGGTCCCGTCTTGGCAGGCGGTGTCAGCCATATCGGACATTCGTAAGGACATCCCCATCCACTTGGAGCTGGCCAGCATGACGGACAGAGACTACATGAACAGCATCATGCAGGAGGTACGGCGTAGAAAGTCATGGAACTGATCTATTGCGTGTACCGGCAATCACAGACGCGCCATTTTTAAAGTATTAAAAGGGAGCTAATTTGAATGTTAGCACGCGTTGCGTTTCAGAAAGGTCAAACTACCACTGTACAATTAAAAAGTAAGTTTCCTATAATGTGTTCTAGGGGTGGGAATCTTTGACTGTCTCACGATTAGATTCCGATTTTTGGATCTGCGATTCGATTCAGAACGATTTTTGATTCAAAATGATTTGATTGACAAAGATTTCTGCTTCAATTTATAGCTGTGCAAAGAATCTTCATGAACTACTCCAGTCTGGTTTGCGAGACAGAATGACAAACGGAGACAGTAAAATGTATTATTTTTTTCTTTTCATTTTTTAATTTACATTTATTAAGTTTTGAATTGTAAGGAAAGTGCCTTTTTCCACAAAAACTTTGTGTGGACCGCAACTGCTACTCTATGTAGCTAGCTAATCAGTCACCCAAGTAACAAGTAACATGAACTACTACAGTATTGTTACAGTTAATATCAAGCCGTTTATTACACTCCAGTTGAGGTTAACTGTAAATCTAACCACACCACAAAACAAAAAAAATTATGCACAGTGCACACTTAAATGTAAACACACTTTGTTTCTCGAACGTAGCTAGCTCAA
The DNA here is from genome assembly GCF_054856555.1 of Leptonotus elevatus. NCBI lineage: Eukaryota > Metazoa > Chordata > Actinopteri > Syngnathiformes > Syngnathidae > Leptonotus > Leptonotus elevatus. The sequence continues at coordinate 3,129,520 of NC_141242.1, read as the reverse complement.
GGCTAACACACAATGGAAAGTGCCATTGACTCACTAACGCTAATTAGCGCGCTACTCGTGGCACTTTAGTCATTCAAAACGGCTATTTATACAAAACGCTTCAGGAATGTAAACAGAGAAACATGTTAACATTAATCACCGGCATATGCTCTTCCTACGCTGCAAAAAAAACCAACTTTTATTGGCATAACTTGATCGTGGCTTTTTCCTTCTACTCTCTTAATGTGGCTACAACTTAACAGTGTATCAGAACGCGCTGAGCCTCACTGCCCCTAAGTGGCCAAATCGTGTACAACATGAACAGCGCTCCCAGTAAAGGCACACACAAACAAGGGCAAGACGGTGTTCAATTATTTAGATAAAATTGGTTTTGGGACATTTTAAATCGATTCTGAAGCACACTAAATGAGAATCGATTTTTTTTTTCTCCCCCTTTTTAAGTCTATGTCGACTGACTGTATTCCATGCCGTCTTTGTGTCTTCCTGTTAGCAGTTCATGCCCATTGTCAGCTCTATCGGGCTGAACGAGCAGGAGCTTCTGTTCCTCTCACAGGCCGGCGGCGGACCCCACGGCCACCTCGCCGCCTGGAAGGGCGTCCCCGACGTGGGCCAGGTCAGCGACATCCTCCTGTGGATCCTGGAGCGCCACGGCCGCACCGACCCCTCGTCGGAGGCCGACCTGACCCGTGTCCACTTCCACACGCTGGCCTACCACGTGCTGGCCACGGTGGACGGTTACTGGGCCAACCAGGCGGCGGCGGTGACGGCGGGGGCGCGCGTGGCCAGCAGCCAGGCGTGCGGCACCCGCACCGTCGACGCCGCCAAGGTGGAGCTGAAGGCGCCGCTCCGCTTTCACAGTTCGGACTCGGAGCCGCGGGTGGCGCTCACTCTGGACCCGGCGGCCCCGGTGACGGCGTGGCGCCGGGGGAACGTCACTTTCCACATGACGCCGGTGTTGGTGTGCAAGCAGCCGCTTCGGACGGTCGGGCTGGGCGACGCCATCTCGGCAGAGGGACTCGTTTACTCGGAGTTAAAGAGCCGGCAGACCTTGTGAGCTGCGTCTTCCTCTGGACACTTTGAAAATCCTGCCTGTGGACACGTCACCTGCCTCCGCCGTCGGCCGTGGTGGGATTCTATGCACGAGGAAGGGGGCGGCACCCTCGTCATCTTTAAGTTGAAGGGGCTCGCAGAATTTAGTTGAAGTATGGTGTGCCTGGGGTTGCAAAAAGGTGGAAAACTTCCGGTAAGTTCCCGTAGGAAGGTAAGCTGGTGAATTTTGGAAATACAGTGAACCCTTTGTGAATTTGTTGCGTTTTTGGTACCAGATGTCATTCCTACGACGGTGTATTAGGGTCACGTATACATTTTTATTTTTTTGAGGGTGGGTGCAATATTCCAAGAAAAAAAAAAAACTCGCAAATTTGCCAGAAAAAAAACTTACAACAAATACACGTAGCGTAGCAATAGTCTAATGTGAGGATTCGTTGGTGGTGAATGGGACACTGTTTATAAAATGAAAAGGCAGGATGGACACAGATTCATTCTTGAATTTAAACTTTACTCGTCATACACGGCAGCTAGAGCGACAACACTTCCTGATCAGCTGACTAAACACTAACCAATCAGAAGCTAGCATACTTTAGGTAAATGCAAGTGAATGACAGAGAGCAGCAGATTCCACACATCAACTTAGCTACTTGTACAAAAAAAAATACCAAAATGTATGAATGTGTAAATAATAATTCTGGAAACATAAATGTACTAGTAAATATACATTTTAACAAATTAACTTAAATGCTTGATCCTCAGGATGTGGATCTTCGCAAAGCAAGTCGTCTTTGTCGCTGGCCGTATCCAACGCTTCAAAGTGCGAATGCTTAACATAATATGTTTAATCTCTGCTGAAGCAATTACTATCTCCTTATTTGAAAACCCAATCGAAAAGCATTGGCACACAATCATTCGAGTAGTACGCTATGTGTATTTCTCGTAAGTTCCTGAGTTTTTTTTTCTCAGAATATTGCCCCAGCCCTCTAAAAAAAAATGTTTTATTATATGTGGCCCTGATACAACGTCATACCTTCCTGATGCAACCCAACCTTCTTTTTTTCTTTCTTTCTTTTTTTCTATTTTATAACACTTACTCAGTAGCCAGGAATCGAACCCACACCGTCAGCGAGAAAGGCAGCATCAGCAGTAACATTACTTTTGTCTTCAAGTGGCATCGTGATGTCAAGGAAGAATGTTGAAGTGAGTTGACGGGCACATAACTGTAGGGATGTTCGATACCACTCTTTTTTTTTTCTTTTTTTTTTTCAAACTCGTATCAGTACAAGTATTCCTCTAATTTCATTTAACACAATGACCAGATGGTAATGATTCGCTTATGTGTAAAGCGGTGCGACAATTGCTCGTGAATATCAGGGGGTTCATTGTATTTCAAATTGGAAACTTTCAAGACGGAATGAATGGAAATTAACTGAGAATTGAGGGTAACATATTGGATCGTATTCAAGCATGATTTATAAACATTTTTAGCCATAAGCAGAAATCTATAGTAAAATAGATGGCTGTACAGTATGTTAATTGTTCAATTAGAAGGGGGAAAAAAAAAGTACTTTACTTGAGTGGAAGCATATTTGCATAATGTTTGTAACTCAAATTTTGGCAAGTGATGGCTCGTAACTTGACAACTTGTAAGGTAGTTGCATGTTTTTTGATCAAGAATATGCTCAAATGCTTTCCTTCAAATTTGTCTAAGGTATATAAAGAGTAAACCTTCAATGTTGTAAATTTCTGGTTGCTTTTAATTCCCTTGGAAAGTTTCCAACTTTGAAAATTCCCAAACATTTTGCAACCATGGGTGTGTCTTGAATAAGTCACGTATTCACATTTCAGGTCCACACACACACTTTTGTTTTGTTTTTTAATTATAAAAAAAAAAAAAAAGTAAAGTGTGTCCTGGCCCAAAATGACAGGAAAAGGGTAACAACCATAACAGGAAGTACATAAACCAGATGCAAATGTAAACATCACCCTCTGCAGGCTATAAACTCAGCTTGGACGAGAATAGTTGGAAACCACCAGATTTGTTCTGCTTGAAATGAGTCTGAAAACTTCTGGCGGACGTTCACCTTCTCGTCGCACCTTCTTCTTCTTCTTCTCTACTGCATAGTTAATCCTCTGACAGTGTCTGAAATGACGTCACATATTTTGACCTTCCGTGCTTAAAGACAAAGGAGTTAAAAAGGGAAATCCCAACACTCCCTTATCAGTCCACATGTCATTCCCATTTTTCCTCTCACATAACCATAAGTTGTGATTTCTGTTTCATGCAAATGTCTCTGACCGAACAGTTGGAGGCTATAGCGCCACCTGTTGCTTTGTCATGCACATGGCGACCTGCAAGTGTGTTTACATGTGAATGTACATATTTGGAAACATGTACAGTCTTCTGAGGAAAACTTCACATTTCTTCTTCTTCTTTTTTTTCTTTTCTTTTTTTTCATTTGTTGCATTTGTGGACTAAACAGGACTTATAATTCCTTTTTAGAGAGGATACAAGACACTAAAGAGTCCCGCCGCCTCTTCCCCAGGCAATTGCTTCTACTCTTTTGATGCAAAGCACAAAAATATTGCTGTGACCGTCCGAAGTGGAACATAAATCTGTACCTGGTTGACTTCCAGGTTGTTCTTATTTTTAAATCCTTTTTTGTCATGTAGTCGGCATAGAATATTTGACTGTTTGAAGGAACATGCAAACATACTGAAGATAACTGTAATTAAACTAAAAGTAAAACTACTCACCTGCAGTACTGTACTGTCACCTAGTGTTTTTTTAAAGACCGACTATCATGTGAAGCTGTGAGGTTCGTTTGTGGTTCTGGTGGTCATCACACTTTTCATCTTAAGTTTCATCGTTAAAACACAAAAAAAAGCCAAAGAAAAATCTAAATGAGTTCATCTTGCTTTTTGCAGACACGATGTTTTTAGTTTTGACGTTTGAGGCATATTTGGACAAACATTTGGTTGAAGTATGAACTGTTTGACTGTATTTTTGGTTGACTTAAAAAAAAGAAAGACAAATGTTTGATTTCATTTTTGTGCTCCAATTACCTCAGCTGGCCAGTGAAGGCACTGAATTTATGACGTCTTAATCCAAAGCCGACGTGGCGGTTTTAGTTGATCACATGTGATTCTTTGCACTAGTAGAATGGCAGGCAAAGGTGAATGTAACTACACACTAGCAAGTACAATCTAGTCAAGTCAGTTATTTGTTTCCCGTGTTCTTAACATGTCAGTAAACCCACCGCGTATGTAATGTTTTTTTTTCTTTTTCTAACCTAACTGTGATGGAAAGAAATGAGACGACTTCATAAGGATATGAAGAAACAATATTCCTATGTACAAGTTTTTTTTTCCCCCCATAAATCGAGGTGGGAAACCTTTTGTCCTATCAGCGGCCATTTTAGTTTTCTGAGGGCCATACTAAACAAAAATATATTATGCAAACATCAAATAAATGGTTATTGTTGTATACAAACATTTGTCGTTTGAATGTTTTCAGCACGGTGAGCAAGTGGAACGTTAAATTTTCAATCAAGCAATCAATCACTTTCTCAAAACTACTAAAGAATTTTTTTTTAGGATTTGTACCCTTTAAATGCTAATTTTGTTTTTTTAAATAGATAAATGTTTTTTTGGGTTTTTTTTGTTCCATGCAATAAACAGTAGGGTGTTTTGGAGTTTATTTCAAAGATGAGCACCAAACATTTGAACATTTCCATTCATTCTAAGCTGCTTTGTTTTTATATGATCAAAAGTAACCTGGCATTTAAAGGGTTTTAAATTCCTGAAAACCGTTTCAATTTGCTAAGTGTTCAAGTAATTTGATTCAAGATTTTTTTTATGTGTATTATTTTATAGCAGTTTTCGAAGAAAAAAAATGACCAATGTACTGTATTCAAATACTGTACCCTTTTTTCTGTAATTCATACGGACGTGTCCACTCCAACCGCTAAATGGCGCTCCAGACTTGAGATGGCGAGCACTTCCTGTTTAACAACAACGAGGAAGACAACTAACCAATCAGGTTCAACCTTGCTCAAACTTGTCCAGGCTGCACCTCTTGTGTCCACGTGCAACGACAGAAGGTACGTTTCAGCTTCTTTTTCATCATTATTGTTAACATGCGTTGTTTTTGTCGTCCTCCAACCACAAGTAACGAGTTGGCTACGGTGTTCCACTCGTCTGTTTACGGGAAAGTGCGTATTATTATTATTATTAGTGGCTCGTGTTCTCGGGTTAGCTTGAAAGCCGGTAGCCGGACATCTACATTACAGTCACGTTATTTTCACTCGTTAACTGAGAATGTACGACAAAAAAAAATCGCAATTATGTTGACATATTTTGATTATAAGTCTATGTATGTCATTATGTAAGAAGAATGAACGACAGCTGAAAATGACGCACTTAAATCAAGCAGGACTCTTGGGCATATTGAGTGACGTGACGTATTTGATGCAACAGAACAGATGGCAAAGACTTAATTAAGGTTCGATACTGGAGCTGTTGTTTTGTTGCACACTGCGATGCTATTAAAGTATACCCCACTTGTTTGTGTGTAACTTTTACAAGTCATAAGCAGTATTTTTTTATGCATGAAATAACTTTTTTTAAATGTGTTATTTCTCATCGGATAGCAATGACCGTGATGACACTTTGGTCAGTGGATGATGGCGAGGAAGCGTCAAAAAAATGAGGCCTCGTCACGTGGGCTTCTGAGCAATTACCGATTGTTGTGCAAAAAGGCCACGATGTTTAATGCCATGGAATGTGCAAGAAAGAAACGCAGGCGGAAGACGAAGAGGAAAAGGACTGAGAGCCACAGTGGGGAACTGGTCAAAAAGTCCAAAAGCAGTAACGACGTTCAAAACAAAGATTCAGCCCAGAGGGACACCTGGGAGGTGGACAGCGGCTTCTCAGAGGGCAGCCCCCCGACGAGCGGCAGGAGCTCGCCGTGCCCGATTTCGCTCACCGCTGCCGCCACATTCGTGGTGTCGCTGGACTGCGAAATGGTGGGCACGGGCCCGGGCGGGAGCTGCAGCGAGCTGGCGCGCTGCAGCATCCTGGATTACCACGGCAACATCCTCTACGACAAGTACATCCAGCCGTGTCATCCTGTCACCGACTACAGGACTCCATGGAGCGGCATCCGGCCGCACCACTTGCAAGACGCCACGCCATACGCCCAGGCCAGAATTGAGGTGAAGCCGACGTACATCTTGTCAATTTTCACTCACAAAAACTTGTTTGGCACCAAGGGAGTATGTTGAGCTATGTTTTCTCTTAACGGGTGTACTCACTTTTGTTTCCCTTTATTCATACATTGATAATAGTGTTGCTCTACATTTGCGCTGTTATACTAGCTGTTCGCTACTTTACCTAGTAGCAAGCCGTAATTTCATTTATGCGGATTACCAAAATGGAAAAGGAGAAAAGTTCCCAGTTGTAGCGGGCGGTGTGAAAAGGGCGAACTTTTCTGATTAAGCGAAACAACCGCTAATGCTAACTCTGTTCTTCCCTCCTTCCCCGTATAGATCGTTGATATTCTTGAGGGCAAGGTGGTGGTGGGACATTCGGTGTACAACGACTTTCGTGTTCTGAGCATGCAATACCCGCGTCACTTGGTCCGTGATACGGGGGCGACGCCCCTCCTCAGGCGCTTGGCCGGCTTTCCCCGCCAGCGCGTCTCCCTGAAGATCCTGGCCGGCGAGCTCCTCAACAGACGCATCCAGGTGAGTTTAGTGCTTGTGCTTTTGAATTAATCAGCTGGGCCGATATGAGGCCTTTTCAAAATAATTCATGTTGTTTTTCTGATTAACTGCCAATATGACATTTTTCATGTAACTGTCATTACTGTTTAGTAGTTATGGGCAGGATGTCAATTGCATGAATGGAACTTGGTTATGATGTGTGAAATACACCCTTCATTATCTCGTATCCCCATTAAGACCGATTGTCTTTAAGTATATATATATATATATATATATATATATATATATATATATATATATATATATATATATATATATATACATTGATAAGGTTTTTTATTTCAAATCTGCTTCTCAGTCCTGTTACTTGAGTCTCCTCTAACCTCATGATCCACATGTGAGTGACGGCGAACTAATGTTACATGTGGTATATCTGGTCGGGACACAGTTTTTATATATATATATATATATATAATTACATTACAATTTCTTGAAAACTTCTTGGGTGGTGGCCAGTTTACTTGGATGGCCCGCCCAAGTATTAACATGGTTTGGGGAAACAACTGTATAAAAAATAATAATTAAATGATTAATTAATTAAGCTCTTTTTCCCCCCTATTGTTTTCACCAGGTTTGTGAATAATGATGAAACGTAGCTATATTCTAATGCTAATGGCATATTCGGTGGGTCTCGCAAAATCAGTCAAAATCTAGTAAAACAGCCCCGGAGCAAAGGGGGTTGCTTCAGTGAAAAGGGACAGAGTAATGTAAAATAGTCAAATGTTCTGCTTGTAATTCATGTTTCTACTGGTGTAAGTGTGAAGGAGCCATAACGGAGCTACTTCATTTAATATTTGGTCAATAAATTGGCCAATTCATCAGTTAACGAATTTTATTCGGCCAAATATAGAATCAGCCTTTAAAAAAAAAAAAGTCCACAGTGGTCGGACCTTAATTGACATGGAGGGAGCTTCTCCTTGAGTAATTTTTCCAACCCGCCAGGTGGGGAGGAATGGCCACTGCTCGGTGGAGGACGCCCTGGCAGCGCTGGACCTCTACAAGCTGGTGGAGCGCGAGTGGGAGTGGGAGCTGCAGAGCCCGCTGATGGGCAACCGATCGGCAGCGCAATACATGCAGGACGAGTACTGGCCAGTCGGAGACGACGATGACGACAATTCCGAGGCAAACACTTCCTAATTTATTCGCGGCAGTTCCTTTCACCTCGGGGTCACGCGTGTTGTACTTCCGGATGGCAAAAAAAAAAACGCTGTTTGCACACTATTAACAAAGACTGCGAAAACGGGGTGAAAATGGCTCGAATGGTGATTTTGACCTCTTTCTGACACCCGGAAGTACCCCGGTGAACATTACAATGATTAAGAAAAGCTCTATGGAGTGTTACTGTCATCACAAACAGGAAGTTGACATTATCTTCCTGTTTGTGTTTGACTTCCTGTTCTGCTGCTCTTTGACGTTTCAATTAAAAAGTTGCACGTAATATTTTAAAAAGTTGTCTGTTCGACTAATTGTTTTTGTGAATTTGCACTGGATTGTAAAGTGGGTGTGTAGACTTTTTTTTCTTTTAATCCCCTGTAGCTTCATGAGAATGCAGCTGTACCTAATGTTGTGGCCACTTAAATGAGGCCCCGTTGTAGGACGATTGAGCCAACGCACAAAGGCCGCATTGTTGGGCCAATCCGCATAACTCTGCTCCTCAAAATGGCTTTCTTTCTTGAGCAGATTTAGCAGATTACTGCTCACCATCCGTCGGGGAAAACGTGTGCGGTACCGTGGTGGGGGGGGTTGGGGTGGGGGTGGGGGTGCTTCCAACTTCCAAAGCAACAATAACTGCTAGACTGCTTGGGCTTGTTGAATGTATTTGTTTGAGATTAATTGTCTTTTTTTTTTTTTTTTTTGTTATCTGCATTGAAATTTTATGTCAAATCACAAGGGTTAATTAAAACACAATTATTAGAGATTACAAATATGAAACGCAAGGTATTAAGAGCATACACCGATGACTTTATTCATGAAATGGAATCATTTAAAAATATATTTATATATATTTAGTTTGAACACCTGAGAGACACTAACCCAACTGTGAAATGTAGACCAAAACTGCCAACATTAAAACTAAATAAATGAATAAAAGTGAAACTAAAAACAGATATAAAAATATAATACAAAAAATAAATATAAATGGAAATAAAAAAAGCACAAATCCCGGATTTCAATCCTGTTGAAAATGTGTGTGCAAATTTGTATGAGCGAGTAAAGCGGCAAACAGATTGCATTTTGGTGTGGATGTGGAAATAGATTTTTTTGGGGGGGGGAACCCCAAACTGATTTATTTATCATTTTACATTTCAGGTTATTTGATTCACTTTCCGCCCCCCAAAAGTACCCTGGTGCCTCCAAACATTACCGAACGGCCTATTAGGTGGGTGGGGACATTTTAAAGCCACTTTTGAGTTCAACTTCGTCTTGCCTTATGAAACGTTCACGACACGTTCGCCAGCCCACAACACGTTGCAGAAGATCACAGTCACAATGGTCACTTTTCACAAGTCTTGAAGGAACGCAGTCAAATCCCTCAACCCCTCCAAGACCGTATCCCCAGCATTACATCATACACTACTCGAGCACAATGTGCCTTGAATGGGGAGAGAGGAGGAAAAAAAAACCGTGTCGTGCTGTAATCTGCGATGACGTCACTAATCCCCTCGCTACAAAAGTCCCAGCTCGCCGCCCCCGTCCTGCACACGGACTTCTGACGCTTCCCGTTCGCCTCAAACAGGTAAGGCCTCCTCCCACTGCGCACTCCTCGTGCATTCTTGTCGTTAGGATTGAGATTTTTTGCTCGCTTTGCTTTATTAATTTTTTATTAATTTTTCCATTAATGTACTTCTGATTTCAGTCCTTTGCACCAAGTAGTAGATACGCTTAGGTTTAGTTCAGTATGGCATATTTTTGTATTTTTTTTGACACAGGAAATTGTTAAATTTTACTTAATTGGTCAAAAGAATGAATTGGTGCAAATAATGTATTTCATCTATGCCAGTGACGTATAGTGACACGCAAAACAAATGAATGCTCTTCCACTAGATGGCAGAAGGGCACCAGTTTGTTGTATGCATTGGTTTTTTTTTATGTTGAGGTAATTCACTGTAAGACAAAAAATAATAAACTCAAATAAAATTTAACCGAAGCAGAAAGAATGAAGTGGGGGGGAAAGTTAATTTCACAAAAAGGTCTTAATTGGCATAAAAAAATAAAAATAAACAAAAGCCACATTGTAATTTTTCAAATACTGTATATTATTGAATTTTATATTGTGTCTACACTGTCCCGAGACCTGATTCCAATAACTGTAACACAGCAATCCGTTAAATAAATGAAAGCTAGATGTTATTATATTCAACTAATTGCTTTTATTTCTGGAATCGTTCCATGAACTGATGACATCATTTTAATCGATGTGGTTAATTTTCTTCTTTAAAATATTATTACTATTATAATTTTACAGTTTATTCTTGCACTTGTTGTGTGATACGTAGTTCTCCATCCTGATTGTGCACAGTCCAAATCATGCTGCTTATGTAAGATTTGACCTTTTAAATCTGCTCGATAAATAATGCGAGAGCTAAATTTAGCATCCATCAAAATCATCATTAGGGCAGCAGTTGGGATGAAGCGCGAGTCATTCCATTCAAATTGTTTATCTTCAACTCAACCTCTACAGTGCAAAGTGCATCTTCAATAACTTAATAGCAAATGTATTCATACCATGAGGAAAATAAAACTAAAGCAAGTTGTGAATGTTTTGGATAATTTCGTTTATAAAAAATTAACCAATGTACTGCATAAAAGGAAAAAATAAATACTCAAGCAAACGTGGCAAATTACTCGCATTGCTACTTTTATTCAAGTAAAAGTAAAAAGTACATACTCTAAAATGTACTTTAGTACAAAAGCAAACATGACATACATTTATTGCTTGATTTTGTTCTTTTTGTCTTTCAGACTACCGATCCAAGTGTGACGACGATAATCGGACATGGCTGTTGTTGTAAGTATGGACGTGCACTACTAACAAAATGGCGTCTGGGGGGGAAAAAAAATCAACTAAACTCATTGGTTGGATGCAGCCATTAATCGGCATCACGCAGCTTTTGTGGGTTTTACGGCCCTCGTGAGGCAGATTACAGCAACACTGAGGCCAGATTGATTAACGCTTGCTCTCATGTGGATTAGGTTTCTTGAGAAGAAGAAGGAAAAAAACACAAAATCACCTTAAGCGTGTTTTTGTGAGGCAGGAAGAACATGCATGGAGGCACATAAAGCCTACAAATTACTGTCATTCCTACATTTAGAGCCAAAAAGATGAGAAATGTGTCCATGGCGCTGACTCAACATGTTTTTGCAAATAATCCAACTTTGTCCTCATTGAACGTAACATTTTGCAAACCTCAAGGGCAATTTAGATTCTCTTATAATTCTAAAAACATTTTCAGAAACATCCAAGAAAATGTTACGCGTTTTTGTATTTTCAAGGGTCATTTATACGAATAGGGCCACATTATTCTACGTATTAGGGCCACAATACGTATCTATATATTTTTTCCCACAGTTGGGCTAATATTCAGAGAAAAATATGGCACTTTATAAACTCGCAAATTTGTGATTTTTTTTTTCTCGCAAAATTGCCAATTTATAAATTCGCACATTTTTTTTGTTTTTTGTTGCAAATTTGCCACTTTATAAACTTGCAAATTAGTGAGTTTTTTTCTCGCAAATTTGCCAATTTATAAACTCTGGAATTTGCAAGTTTTTTTTCTCTCTCTCGCAAATTTGCCACTTAATAAACTCGCAAATTTGCCATTTTATAAACTTGTTTATATTGTTGTTTTTAAACTGGCAAATTTGCGAGTTATTTTCCGGTAAATTTGCCACTTTATAAACGTGCAAATTTGTGAGGTTTTTTTTCTCGCAAATTTGCCAATTTATAAACTCGCAAACCTGCGAGTTCAGAAACTCACGGTTCGCGATTTTTTTCTCCCTCACAAATTTGCCACTTTATAAACTCAAATTTCTTGGAATATATACCCCCCCCCCCCTCTGAAAAAAATATATACATAGCCCTAATATGCCGTCGTGCATTTAGTCTTCCCCAAACTTATACTATAATATCATATGAACCTTATCGTCCTCAGAGTGGAACGTACCGGATGGTGTCCGAGGAGGAGCAGGCTCTCCGGGCCAAGCTGGAACGCCTCACCGTCAAGGACCACGGGCCGGTGTTCGGACCCAGCCCCAGCCTGCCGGACCACACCCGGCAGAAGGTAACCATCTCTGTGGCGTGCTGTCATTGCGACACCCCCCCCCCCCCCCCAACTCCAAATTATAACACCATAACATCACGCAGGCCAAAGACGAGCTGAACGAGACGGACGAGAAGCGCGTGTCTGCGGTCAAAGAGCTGCGGGGGATGATCAAGGAGAAGGCGGAGGCGGGAGACGAGCTGGCCAAGGGGGTGCAGGACACTTTTGGGGAGAAGCCCGACAGCCTGCTGGTGCGCTTCATCCGGGCCAGGAAGTACGACGTTCCCAGATCCTTTGAGCTCATGAAGGGTACGTCTGCATCCGTTTGCACCCTGGATGAACAATCTCAAGAGTCCTTCTGAAACTTTGTGCGTGCCTTATAAAGAGGAATCGAGATTGATTTAACTTCTTTAACGAACCGAAAGTTCATTTTCATAAACATCAAAGATAATTAAGTTTAAATGATGTCTTCAATCAACTTAAGATGAAGATTTATTGTAAATAGACAATTTCGAGTCTTGAATTAACCAATTTTTTTTTTTTTTTTTTTACAATTTAAAGTGTTCAGTAAACCTTATGTATAGATGTGTTTTTGTAAACCTAATGTACGTGTTTTCGTAAACAATTTTGAGTCTTCAAGTAAACCTGAAATACACATTTTTGTGAACGATTTTGAGTCTTCGTCTTCAGTGCACCTAAAGTATGAGTTTACTTAACGACATTTGAGTCTTCAATGAACCTAAACTCCCGAGTTTTTGTAAACAATTTTGTTTTCAGTGAACCTAATGCATGAGTTTTTGTAAATCATTTTGAATTTCCCGCAAACTGAGCGTACACAAGTATTTTCTAACCACAAAAGCCCCCTTACCAGTAGCCCCAGAACTTTTAGCACCAATTCTCACTTAACCGCCTTTTGAGGATACGTTAAGGTCCTCACAAAGACTTCCTTTGCAAGGTTACGTGCGCTTCAGGAAGGACTACCCTGAGCTGTTCGAGAACCTCACGCCCGAGGCGGTGCGCAGCACCATCGAGGCGGGCTACCCGGGCATCCTCCAGAGCCGGGACAAGTACGGCCGCGTGGTCCTGCTCTTCAACATCGAGAACTGGGACTACGAAGAGATCACCTTCGACGAGGTGGCTGACGCGCATACCTTCTATGTTCGTGCCGAGCCTTCCTCTGACCAGGTGGGACTCTTTTTTTCTTTCTTTTGTTGTTGTTGCAGATCCTGCGGGCCTACTGCGTGATCCTGGAGAAGCTTCTGGAGAACGAGGAGACTCAGATCAACGGCTTCTGCATCATCGAGAACTTTAAGGGCTTCACCATGCAGCAGGCTTCGGGCATCAAACCCACCGAACTCAAAAAGATGGTGGACATGTTGCAGGTGGAATACTGTTGTTTTTTGTTTTTGTTTTTTAGCATACAAATCATTATGAATTAAGGCCCGACGATTTTTGGCTTTCAAACATCCTCAAAAACAATCGGCCAATGGTTGATTATTTCCCCCTTAAAGCGTTATCGAAGAAAAGCGAAGTTTCCGACACTGTGAAAGTACCGTGAATGCACCATTTTGCTTGTGTAGCATTAGCAACTAGCAAGTGTGTAGCGTACGTTATTCTGTTGTCCCTAAGCGTCCTTTAAGCTGTTTAATGACACCTCAGTAGGCGCAAAACTGTAAAACTAAACACACGACAATAAGAATTGCATCCTCTGTATATTTAAATACAAAACATGCTTCGTTTTTAAAACATCGCTAGCCTAGCGCTAATGCTAAAAGCGTACGGAGGATACCATTCAAATGCTAACAAAAAGTTAGCATGGACTTTGGGAGTATTTCTCCTTCAAATAACGAAAATTCACACACAAATGCTGTGGGAACACATACGCACAGGTGACATAACACTACGCAAAGGTACAAATTCTTCCCAATGTGTGAAAAACATTTTATTTTAATAGAATTCAATCACAACTTTCTTCTGTACTCACTTTAAGTGTGTACATCATGGCTGCATGGCACCACACTGCCCCCATGAGGCCAAAAGGCAAAAGAACAGTCAGTATTTGTTCTTACAGTTTTTTCAGTTGCTATTCTTTTAGTTTATTCTATTCTTATTTCACTATTTCACTTTGTTATTGTTTTATTTTGTCATTGTCCTTTCGGGATATATTTAAAGTTGATATTTCAAGGATTCAAAGACTTTCTTTTCTCAAAATTCAAGTTTTGACACATAAATCTGTACTTTATAAAATGTTGTTGATAAGGTCATATTATGGACTTGTCATTCAAAGCAGAGTAAATCTTAATAGCAAAAGTTTGTGCGTGACACCCATTGAAAAATAATTGGGTAGGGGGGTAATTTTATGCATTATATATATTTTTAAATAATTGGCAGATTCATTGGTAATCTGTATTTTTTTTTATGCCAAAAATCGTTATCGGCATCGGCCTCAAAAAATGAATATCGGTCGGGCCCTTTTTGTATGTTTTAAAACGTAAAGAAACGTTGACAGTATGTGGTCCGCATGGATGATGACGTTCCCTTGTCCGCCTTTCTCATGTCCGTCCAGGACTCGTTCCCAGCTCGTTTCAAAGCCGTGCACTTCATCCACCAGCCGTGGTACTTCACCACCACCTACAACGTGGTCAAGCCTCTCATGAAGAGCAAACTTCTGGAGAGGGTAACGTTCCAAATGCCCCCCACTCTTTCCCAGCCCCCAGTGCCGACCGTCAACTCGTCTTCTCCTCTGTCAGGTGTTTGTGCACGGAGACGAGCTGGAAAACTACTACAAGGAGTTTGACGCCGACATCCTCCCCGCCGAGTTTGACGGGAAAGCGGCCAAATACAACGGCAAAGCCACGGCAGCCAAGTTGTTCGATTAAAAAGTCCGAGTCGCGTTTTACGCTCCATAGACTGCTGAGAGGATGGCGCCTTGTTGTTGTTTTTGGGGGGGGGGCGGGGGTCCAGACAAAGCCCACAAATCACCCACAAGATGGTTGCTTCAAACCAAAATGGCCGACTTTCTGTTCAATTTTGGGTGTAGTCTGAGAAACTATTGTGTCCTGTCCTGATTGACCTTGCCGCAAATTTTATGTCAATGATGAAGCTCTATTTTTCTAACTTTCTAGGACTCTTTTTCATTGAATTTGCCCCCAAAATGGCTGCTTCTAACCAAAATGTGACTTACTGTTCAGTTTCGGGCACAAGTCCTTGAGACTTTGTTGGCGCATCCAGCCCTGATAGACATTTCTACTCAATTGTATGTTGTCAGAAGCTGTATTTATTTTTTCTTTCTAATATCCCAAGCCTCTTTTTCATGGAACTGGGCGCTTCAAACCAAATTCCTGTTCCATTTTGGGTATGGGTCCTTTAGGCCCTGTCATGATAGACATGTCCATCCAATGTTTTTATTTTTATTTTTTTAAATTAAACAAACAATAATATAAAACAGTATAACAGCCAGGGGGAGACAAATACAGAGTAAAATAAACGTCTACAAAAATATATAGTAAAGCTCACATAAATATAAGTTTTACTTGCTTTCTTGTTTGTGGAATGTCCAATAGACTTAGCAAATTGTTTGACTTCATTTTCAAACATGAAAAAATTAGGTCTCTGGTTAATGTATGGACATTTGGTTAAATGCCATTTAGCCAATATTAGAACAAGATTGATGATATAAAATGCCTTTTTACTGACAGATGGATAATTATTGAAGCCAAAAAAGCTGCGGTTCTATAATAATAAAAACAGAATTATAAATATCTTTCCAAAACTTTGTTGATTGAGCAGAATGGTGTCGGTTCTGTTTTTTCTTTTTTTCAAATGTTACAGAGGGCGCCATTGAGTCAGTTCAAGTTGCTGGCCCCTCCAACAACAAAAAAAGTCATTCATTTGTTGGACCTCAGATGGGGAAGGCGTCTGTGTTGTCATATCTCCTTCAAACTTGTTCTTGGGCTTTGTTGGGACCCCCGGTGAGCCTCCAAGCAGTTAATTTTAAAGCAGCAAGCCCGTCTCCCGTCCATCTTTGTTCCTTTTAGTGCCTGCTGCTCTCCACTGTTTACGGCTATGAAATGCTACTCATTGTGCTACCTGTTGTACCAACACTGTCAATTGACTGTACAGTAAAGTGTATATAAACGTGAGCTTGTAGTCTACTTTTTTTTTTCCTTTTCGGGGCACACAGGAACAAATAATCAACTGTCACCAGCCAATAGCAGAGGCACACATTGACAAACAATGGACAGGTTGCCTGCTAATCGCAAGGACACGCTGACGAACAGACATGGTCGCTGGTGAATATTAGGACACAGTAATAATGTCACCCAGTCAAAGGGAAGACAGTCATACTGCCTATAACTACAGTATTCAAAACCCTGAAAATGATGGTGACATTTTTATAGCCACTTATAAAAGACAAAAGTGGTGACCGGTATCGTCACAGGGGAAGTCTAAAATGCTTAATGCAATTTTTTTTTTTAACGGCATTTAATGTCCGTAAAATGTGATTAATTCACTCATTCCGACGTCGGAAAATATTACATGGATCATGTGTATGACCATTAAGCCTCTTACTCTCCACATAAAAAGAAATTTTACTAGATGTCACAAATCTACATCAATTCATGTGTTTATGCATTTGTTTGAAGCGCGTGTTTTCTTCGGATTTTTTATTTTTTTGCCATGTCGAACTTCCGGTTTGCGTCTTCTCTTCGTGACGTGTGCTACTGTGCTAATGTTTAGCCGAAAGAATGGTAAACCGTTGTCTAATATGTATATAAGCACAATAAGTATTACAGTATTCATTTGTTTGATTTTTGTTAGGAAAGATGAAACAATTGTTGTTCACTCCGTTATTTTGTATTGTACCTAGGTCAGACTCCGAATTATGATGGTACCATCCTAGGCATGCTAGCTGATGGTTGGAACTCTTTATCAAGCGCCGCTGGAGTGAAATAAGGTACGGACATATAAAGTAAGTTATTATCAGATGAGTGGTAATTAAGGTAAGAGAATGACATTATGTATTGAAAACAATCTTCTGTTTCAATTGAATTATAACTGTTTAGATTTAGTCGGAACGGTGTAAACTCAGTAGAGATTGACGAGTGAGGATTCGTCCTTCGACTTATCTGGGAAAAAGGAATGTGTCGGGAGTTTTCCTGTGTATATCTGAGAATGTTTATGATTAAGTGCTGTTTGCTTTTTCTGTCTTCCTTCTCGGGTTGAACTAAAATATGGTGCTGTCTTATCTGCTTTCTCCGTCTTCCGTCCATGATTCACACGCTGAGGGGGGGGGGGGGGGGGCTGCATCCTGTGGGAGGTTGGTACTACTTTCTCATTATTGCATAAGAATACTGTGAGTTTGCTGTGAAGACAGACACTGAGAGAAATCTCTGACTGAGTGAGCTCGGCTGTGTCTCAGAAATTTCTGATAATAAAACCTTCGAAGGAAAAAAAACTGTTCACATGATCTGAACTCTGATTGTTAAAACAATTTTAAGAACACGCAGAAAACATGATCGTTTTCTAACAGCATATACATAAAGGCAGTGTTTCATTTGAAGTAAGCATGTGATACACTTGACAGAATATTGTCAAGTCGGAAACATTTCATTCTTATTTGTATTTGGGTAAACATGATTAATATGTAAACATGCATAATATGTGAGCTATTTGTAAAACTACAATGGCTTTTTAATTTTAATTCAGTAATCATCATTCTGAAAAGGAGCAAAAAAAAGGGAACTCCCTTTAGATCAAGTAATTTCTTTATTAAGATCGTTAACAGTTGAAAAAGCCCAAAACGTCGTGCCAAGAGTCTAAAGTGCATAGTCAAAATGTTGTCCTGCTATAATTATAGTACTGCCACCCCCAATCCAGTTTGTGAAGTATTCATAAACAGTGCAAGGCCACGTAATAAGATTCATTGACATCATTTTGCGAAAACGCAGTAAATCTCCTCTGTAAACTTTGTCATATTCACACACTTCAACATGAGGAAATTGCAGCAATAGTAAAAATACTCGCGCCCTCCAGTAGATGTTGCAACAGTACAATCCGGAAAAAGATTAACAAAACTTTCAGACCTCAGTCTGATTATAACCATTAGCAATGAAATAACGCTGAAACCGACGGCCAGGCGAAGGCCGGTGCGCCCGTTTTCTCCGCGTGACCCTGGCTCAATTTTGCCGGGCTTTCGGTGCAGCGGGGCGGACGGCCGCTTGCCCAGTGGCAAACGGCATCGGCGAATTCCACGATGACCTTGTCCATCCACGTCAGGGGCTGAGGGAACAGCACGGCGCCCTCGAAGAAGCCCAGGTGGCCTCCGTGTTGCGTGAGTGCGAAGATCACGTTGGGCATCTTCTCTGTCCGTACCAAAAAATAAAATAAAATAAAGGAAATCATCTTTATTGCTCAATAATCATTACAACAAAAGGGACAAATTCGGATTCCCTAACATAAGCTTATACTGTGTAACCTCTAAATTTCAATCCAAGAACAGATGCCCCAAAATTAGGATTCATTCAAACTATGTTCTGCAAAATCACTTTTAAAGTAAATATTTATATCTCATGCAGCAGGTTCCTCCTTTTCTGTTTCAAAATCAAACAAAGTAAAAATTAGGATAAATTAACAGAAGATCAACACACACCAAAAAAAATTGTAGGTGTTTTTTTTTTACACTTATTTTGACATATTCTCCCTTCTTTTATTGAAGGTCAAACTGACCAATTAAAAAAGTGAATATATTGAGGATATTTTATTTTTTAGCTGAACTTTTCTTTTAATTATATTAGAACAAAATTGCTTTGAATGAATATTTATTTTTATTTAATAGCATGTTCATCCTGTTATAGTGTGGGTCAAATTAACCCATTTTAAAGTAAAAATAATAATAATTATATATATAAATCAAAAATTAGGACACACATTTTTGGGTTATTCTTTTTAGTTTTTCAAAATAAAAAGAAAAAAATTAAATGAGGATACACATTTTTAAGTTATTGTGGGTCAAATTGACCCATTTTGAAGAAAAAAAAAACACAAAGTAAAAATTATGATACACATTTTAAATACTAATGTCTAAACATCCTGTCATTTTGCGGTCACCTGTTAAAAAAAAAATATATATATATTTTTTTAAATAAGATAACGTGTTGATGTATTTTTTTTCTTTCTATCTATAGCTATCTGTCAATCTCTAGATTAGGAAAACAACATTTTTCTTTGATTTATACTTAAATATCATTTTAATTAAGATTATATACAACAGGCCACACTTGTGGCCACCCACATTAAGTCGGTTTAGTTAAGCGTAAAAGTTCAAAAACAAGAGTCAACTGTTTATGTAAGTGGGTCAGTTGCATGTGAGCAGACTGATGTCACGTCTGTACATGTACAGCAAGCGCAGACCAGCACACGCTTGGTTTTAGGTTTCATGACACACGAGAAGACAAAATACTGACTCTTCCAAATGACAAAACCACATGAAGCCAGTTTGCAAAGGAACAATTAACACGCATGATTATCCCAAAGCGAACCGATCCCAATTGCAAGGCCCCGTATCCACATGAAGTGGTGCTGTGCGGAAACCAAAGGGCGGAGACGCGGTTTTGTTTTGGAAAGTGATCTTCAAGCTTCATCTTTAATGCAAACAAACGTCTCATGCTTCCGCGTGAGGCCGACTGCGGAGCAATGTTGCATCTTGCAGAAGCTGTCCATTCAGGCTTTCAAATACTTTGTTGCGTCAAACTGACACAGGGCTCCCTAATGCATTCGAATAATAAGCAATGACAACAATCAGGGCACCTTTCCATATCTAACTTTGTGTTCTTGTCATTTTTTTTTTTTTTTAAAGATGATACATTGAACCCCAACATATTTGCAGTTCAGTATTTTCAAATTTGAATTTTCACATTTTTTTTCTTTAGGGGTGTTAAAATAATTGCATTCATTTTGAGTTAATTTAAAGTTCCTTTAACGCCACAAATTTTTTTAACGTGCGATTAACAACAAAAACGTTGATTTTTTTATTGTACATTTAGAACATATATAAAATTTGCGATTAATCATGAGTTAATAACTATTGAAGTCATGAGAAACCTGACCTTTGTGTTTTTTGTTTTTAAA
Source organism: Leptonotus elevatus (assembly GCF_054856555.1). Lineage (NCBI taxonomy): Eukaryota > Metazoa > Chordata > Actinopteri > Syngnathiformes > Syngnathidae > Leptonotus > Leptonotus elevatus. The sequence continues at coordinate 3,109,293 of NC_141242.1, read as the reverse complement.
CCTATTCTGCGTTATTTTCAGGAAATGTGGTCTATATCCTGTTTTTGGGCTCTGTGCGATCTGGTGGAATCTTGCTGCTGTTACGCCGAGTGCATATTTGTTAGCGCATGTGTGATGTCACATCAGTTTTTGCTAGCATTTTAGCTAGGCTAAAATAGTAGCTCATACTATTTGTAGTAGGGGTGTTAGAAAAAAATCGATTCGGCAATATATCGCGATATTACAGCGCACAATTCTCGAATTGATACGATATGAGAACTAATCGATTTTTTATGGGAATATTCAACAAAACGTCTTACTTAGGGTTAGGATTCACATTAAGCATGGAAGAATGTTATATTAATGGAACATTAAGCCTTAATATTTGATTTCAGTGCTGTTCAAACATGAAACAGACTGCAACCTGTTTGTTAAACGCAGTGGCTCTGTTATAAGTCAGAATTTTCAGATACATAAATACATTTTCATACAAATCTTACAGTGTACATGTACAAGTTTACAGATTAGTATTTTCAAAATTTTTTGTTAAAAAAATAAAAATAAAAAAATCGCAATAATCAATTTATAGATTCACATCGAGATTAATCGGTATCGAATCGAATCGTGACCTATGATCGTGATACGAATCCAATCGTCAATTGAAGGTGGCTTGAACTACTGAATTGTCCTTTATATAACACAGGTTTATGATGATATACAAGCTATATGCTAATATGTGTTGATACTTTATGATCCTCTCTGCTTTTTAAGTGCTTTGCCACCATCCTGTGGCCTCGATATAAAATTACAAACCAATATACTTCGTTTTGATCACATGACTCAAATCAACATGACAGTGTGACAGAAACAAGCTGCTCCGCTTGTGTTGCGTTGTTCTTGTACTCCAAATTCAACACGAACCTGAGAGTGTGCGCGGGATGGCGAGCAAGGAGCGATGTACGAGCGGGTCGTCAAACGAGTTCATCAGGAGGAGCGGCACGGTGACCTGGATGAGGTTTCGCTGACGTGAGCGAATGTTTTCAGTTGTTTAAAAAAAACACGACTACGACGGCGCCGCTGCTCACCTTGTGAATGTAGCGCACGCAGCTCTCCTGCTTGTAGTATTCGTCCAGGGAGCTGTACCCGTGGAACTTTCTAAACGGAAGGAAATATGATAAATAGCAACATGTCAGAAATGGGAGCAAATCATTGTGAACACACTCGAGCATATACAGGCAGCAAAAATCAATTGAAGAGCTTCGCTTGAACACATGCGGCCAGCCCACAGAGCATTTTTAGTGCAGGGAGATTTGTTGCATTCAATTAACTTAAACCTAAATTTGTTTAATTAAAATGAATTGAATCATTTAGAATGTTTAAATTTATTTAGCTTTATTTTTTTTTCATTTATTTTGAACAATTGTTCACATGTATTTGACCTTTTTTATTTATTTATTATAATTTCATTAAAAACTTATTTTAAAAAATGTGATTTATTTTTCCCTACAATTTTAATTAAAATCTTTTCTTTTGCACGAATTACTCTCATTTAATCATTTATTTTGAGCAAATTTAAACATGCATTTAGCATTTTCATATTGTATTAAAAGTTAAATTGTGCAGGTATGATTTTATTATTCACAAAGACAATTTTACATATGCATTTAACATTTATTTGTATTAAATAATTGGAATTATAATTACATTAAGTAAAACTAAATAATTGGTTCATTAAAATTAAAAAAATTATTAATTTAGAATGTTTACATTTATTTATCTTTTAATAATTTCTTCATTTATTTTGAACAATTGTACACATGTATTTGACATTTTATAAATTCAAATTTCATTAAAAACATTTAAAAATGGGATTTATTTTTCCCTATGTTAATTAATAATTTTTTTTATAATTTGCAGTAATTTCTTTCATTTAATAATTTATTTTGTGTGTATATGTATTTGGCAATTTCATATTGTATTAAAGCGGATAATTATTTATAAATACATTAAGTAAAAATTGTATAGATAAATTGTGCAGGTATGATTTTATTACTCACAAAGACATTAACATGATGTTATATTAAAATAATTGGAATTATAATTACATTAAGTAAAACCAATTAAAAATTAGCACAAACTATTTTATTAATAGTATATTAATTTTGAATTTCTTTTTTAATTTGATTAAATAATTGTATAATAAATTAATTAACAATTAAAAATGATTTGATCAATTGATTATTTTGCTACATCTTTAAAATGAGTTCAAATATTTATTCATTTAAAACACAGTTCGAGACCATAACAACTCTCCGTTTTTTTGCATTTTGTGGAAGCGTGGGCGTCACCTCATGATGCTGTCGTCGATCTGCATGAGGGACGTGGCGGCGCACAGTTGGCTCAGGTCGGCGTCGCTGATGTTGCTGGAGGTCACGCCCAGCAAGCTGTCCCTGCGCGACACCGTCATACCAGAAAGAAGCTAACGAAAACCTAACAGCGCATGACCACAAAATGGAGGGCGGGCTAGATAATCCATCCCACCTGTGCGACAAGATGAGCTTCTTCAGGTTTTCAGCCAGGACGAAGTTGTACAGTCGTCGGCATTGGTCCCATTGAAGGAGCGTTTCTTGTGCTCTAAAAACACACAGACAACATAAAGAGCCTCAAAATTTGATCGTTTTTATGTACCGGTAATTATCATTTTCATGCATAAAAAAAAAAAAATCCTTCTTTGGCGCTTGAAAGCCCCTCACATGAAAATGTTCATCCAGTCAGTCATGCGTGTTGTACTTTCCACCAACCTGAGGGCGCTGTAACCCTGACAGACGCTGACGCAGCACAAAACCCGCTCCTGATTGGCTGGGTTCTCGCCCAGGAATTTGCACACGATGTTGCCCCCCAGACTGAAGCCCACCACCACCATCAGCGTGCGGGGGAGCGCTTGCTTCACGTAGTTCACCATGGCCGCAAACTCCCACGTGCAACCTGTGCGTGCAAATCACACGCGGATAAAGTACAAGTACTGACATTTGTGTACAGTGTTTGTACTTTGCAACTTGCAAACCACAAGTGGAAATGCATCATCCTCCTGGCCACCAGGGGGCAGTACAACATATACATACTTCATGAAGACGGTTACAACTGCTCAATAAAATTCGATTTTTGCAGAGAATAAAGAATATATACATTTAAGTATTGTCATATTGTCTTTCTACATTTGCGATGCTAACCGTTTGGGTTTAAATCTTGTACGAGTGACGTTAATGCTTGTTTTGTTAGCCTGTCTATGCAGTTTTTGCACTTCGTGTTAGCATTAACTCATTCACTGCCATTGACGTCAAAAATTAATTTGAACTATTTTTATTAAATTAAAAAAATGTTCCACTTTAGTTTACAAGAGTATGAAAACCTAGAATATTTTTATTATACTGTACATTTAGAACAGATATAAAAATGTATGATTAATCGTGAGTTAACTATTGAAGTCATGCGATTAATTACAATTTAAAAAAAAAAATTGCGATTTAAAAAAAAATAAAAGATTATTAAAAATTAGGAGCATCAGGCGATTCATTTTTTTTAATCGCAATTAATTGCATGACTTCATGAGGTAACTCACAATTAATCACACATTTTACATCTGTTCTAAATGTACAATAAAAAATTCTAGGTTTTCATACTCTTGTTAACAAATGTGGAAAAAAATGTTGAAGTAATAAAAATAGTTCAAAATAATTTTTGACGTCTACAACCGTCAATGGCATTGAATGAGTTAAGCAAGAAGACTTTCATAAGGCAAGGTTATGTGGCCATCATCTAGCGCTCGTGACGAAAAAAAAAAAAAAGTATAACTGGCTCGTATCCTTCTTTCTATTGGAAGCCTCCCCTATCTGCAGTCGTCAATTTTGGTTTTCTTTACCGTAGGTGAACATGCGCGGTGACGTCAGCTCCATGTCGGGTAGCGCCCCCAAGTGGTTGAGGACGGCGCAGCGGTAGCCCTGCCGCTGAGAGTAATCCACAAAGGTACGAATGTAGTTCTTCTCGCTATGGTTAGCGATGCCAGGGCAGATGACCATGGTGATGTCATCTGAGGAGCACGCAACAGAAGTAAGCTACATAATGATTACAAGACTGTGTTGACACACTAAACAAGATCACGTTTTACTTTAAAAAAAAAAAGTTTTTCATTGTTAAATATTTCATAAGCTGTAAATATATATATATTTTATTATTGATCATTTATTTAGCACAGTTACATTCACAAGTATTATTACCTTAAAAATAAAATATCCATACTTGACTTTTAATGTTTTATTATTGTGCCCATTATTCATGCTATTTGTCAATTATGAAAAAAGAAGGTTTTAAAAATAATAATAAGCAACTTAAAATTGTTACATAATTTTTTTACATACACTAACAATTTACAGTATTTGGCCATTTAAAAAGACAATCAACCAATGATGTCCCAAAGATTAAAAAAAATAATAATAAATAAAAAGAGTGTTTATTTGTTTATTTATTTTAAAAATACAATTGCAAATGTTAAAAAACAAAAAGTTTTCTCGTTATTTTTTTTAAACAAATGATAATAAAGTTTAAAAATGAGAATAATTACTGTTTACTATTAAAAGTATAATTTCGTAAAGATAAAGCTTTTTGTAATTATTTGTATAGTTAATTTTTTTTACCAGAAATACCAATTTAAAAAAATTATTCGTATGTTTTTTAATAAAAAAATATTTTTAAAATATTTTATCAGCCATAAATTGAAGTTTAACACAAATACTTCCTAAAAATATAAAAATATACAATGGAATGTTTTACAACCAAAATGTATTCAAATGTATTTCTCCAGATTTGTGAACATTTTATTATTTTTTGCTTATTGTGAACACATTAACTTTAGGTCATAATTTGTCCTTTTTTATACTGTAATTTTTTTTTTTTTTTATAAATAATCGATCCATCCATTTTCCATAACACTTAGCCTGTTCAAGGTCACAGGGTCTTTACAAATATTTAAAAAAGTTAAGTATTTTTTATAACATTGTCATTAAAACACGATTCCAATCTGACCTCCTGTGCAGTGGTCAACCAGCGGCTCAAAAAGGTCAAAGCTGGCCGTGGCCCCGTCGTGGATGGGGAGGAGCTTGCGGTCACCGCGGGGCGTCGGGGTGCCCACTCGGCCCACCTTGCCGTAGAGTGCCGTCTGTATGTGGCCGCTCTTCCCCCACAGCAGGGGTGGAATGTATCTGCGGGGAGTGGTACCGGCGTCGGATTACATAACACTTCTGAAAGGTCTGACGTGATGCTGACTCAGCACTTTTGGACCCTCAGATTCAAGGAAGTAGCCCACAAATAGAAAGACCCAAGAACACAAGCTGTTACTTTATAGTGCCGACGCGGGACTGTTGTTTGAACTTTGCAGTTGGATTTCTTTTAGTGGGATGACGTAATACTAACATAACAAATCTCCGCTAAAACTTAGTGGCATGGACGGGGGAATTTTTGGTGTGGATGCAAAGAATGGTGCGGATCCAGTTTAGCAGCGTTTGTTTACTGGGCTGAATTACGCAAAAACAATTCAACATTATTGAAGGGCTGTGGGAGAAATTAAATCTTGCATGAATATTTGTTGATGGGGAGGCGCTAAGGAATTTTGGTGGAGTTCGAGATTGAAGTACAGATCTAAAATGTTGCCTTCATTATAGCAATATTAAGCATTTTCTGTTTGTTTATTAACTGGATGATGCAAAAACTACTTTTTTTTGTAATTGCTGACATTAACTCATTGACTCGCAGCCATTTTCACTGAAGCAACCAACTTCACTCCCGGCTGTTTTACTCGATTTTGACAGATTTTGCAAGGCCCACAGAAATAGTGTGTTCTATTGCTATCAAAACATGGATCCTACCAAAAGAAAGATTAGAGTCTCTTCTTTCATCACGAAAAAAGTAAATTTCTATCTGTTTCCGTTTTGCAGCAATTGGCATTAAAATATAGCTACCTTTTTACATTATTCACAAATCTGTTTAAAATAGTGGGGGAATGAGCTTTTTGCAACATGGCCCTGGCTGATCTCTAATGCTATGCTGTCACCTGCTGGCCGTTTTTGTAATAACTACCATTGCTTCAAGCGTTCAGTTCGGAGGCTGCATCAAAGCCTTCTGTATGCGCTAGCATAATAAACATAAAAACGTAAACATATGTTTTTGGGACCATGTTAATATTTAAAATAGAACATATTTTTGGGAGCAAATGAGTTAACTGGATGATGCAAAAACTACTTTGTTTGTCTGTTTTACTTGTTGACATTAAGATGCATTGGCTGCAAATTTATATTTTGGCGCAGATTTGGATGATGCAGAATTTTCACACCAAAAAAATAGAAAAACTAAATTCCCACAAAATTTTGTTGAGGATCAGACAAAGGAAGGATAAAAGTGCGGCCCGAAAAATTTTGACTTTATTTTAGCACCGTTCCTGCGGATCCAATATTTTTCAAGTGTGATGACGGACAAGCGGCTGTTTTGCGTGATGACGCAAAATCTACTTTGTTGATATCCACCACTTTTGTTGATTGCATATTGGCTAAGGATTTTCATTTTGGAACACATATGGACAAAGGGTACGCATTCATGATTTTCAATTTGTTTCTTAGCCACCATTTTGCTTCATCAAACATACTGTAAAATAAAATTTTATATGCCAATATGATGAATCTGTGCTAATCCAAATTGTTTGGCCTTGGTGGAGGTCTGCGTCGTAGTGAAGGCCATGCTACTTTACTTTTTACAAAAAGTCCTAAAGCGCTATTGGGTCTTCTTGTTTTGTGTTTAGATATAAATATTCCTCTCACGCACCAGTGTGTATGATGGGTCAATAGACCTTTTCACCATGACGTCAAACGTATTTCAGAGTCGACGAGAGCTAAAGCATTCTCACAAGAAATTGTCGTCATTTGACCGACATACGACACCATCGGAAAAAGGTTTTCCACTCACTCTTTGGTCAACAGAGGGCAGCATTTGAGCAGGTAGCGGGTAAGCGGCGTGTCCTGGTGGCTGACCTCGGGTGGCGACGGTGGACTCTTGAGGTTGAGACAGCGCACGATGACGTAGAGGACGGTGGCCACCGCCGCCATCTTCACGCCGTCAAACATGGCCGGCAGCTCCGAGCTAAGGGTGGGGATGCCTCCGCTGCCGCCGCCATCCGCCAGCGAGGCCATCGTAGACGCTGGGGACAAACGATGTGAAAACGTAGGGGTCGATTTCATTTCTCCCATTTCGTGTACACATTTCATTTATTTATTTTTAGGGTGGGGGGCAATATTCCAAGAAAAAAAAAACTCACAAATTTGCCACTTCATAAAGTGGTGAATTTGCGAGAGAAAAAAATCGTAAATTTGCCACTTTATAAAGTGGCAAATTTGTGACAAAAAAAATTCTGAAACTTACAAGAAATACACGTAGCGTACTACTCGGATTTTTGTGCCAATACTTTTCGGTCGTGTTTTCAAATAAGGAGATAGTAATTGCTTTAGCAGAGATTAACCATATCATGTTAGCATTTGCTATTTGAAGTGTTGGGTACGGCAAAGGTCCACGCACTGAGGATCAAGCATTTAAGTTAATTTGTTAAAATGTATACAGTATTTACTTCTACATTTATATTTCCAGAATGACTATTTAAACATTCATACATTTTGGTATTTTTTTTGTACAAGTAGCTAAATTGATGTGTGGAATCTGCTGCCTTGTCATTCACTTGCATTTACCTAAAGTATGCTAGCTTCTGATTGGTTAGGGTTTAGTCAGCTGATAGAGGATCAGGAAGTGTTGTCGCTCTCGCTGCCGCCGTCGTGTATGATGAGTGAAGTCTCCATCCTGCCTTTTCATTTTATAAACAGTGTCCCATTAACCACCAACGAATCCTCACATTAGACTATAGGTACGCTACATGTATTTCTCGTAAGTTTCTGAGTTTTTTCTCGCAAATTTGTCACTTTATAGAGTCGCAAATTTGCGAGTTTTTCTCTCTGAATATTACCCCCACCCCCGGAAAAAAAAAGAATTTATATGTGGCCCTAATACGCCGTCGTAAGTTGAGGAGTGTATCTTTTATCTAAATTTGAGCATTAAAAAGGATTACAATTTGAGAGAAATATAAATACTAATGTCTGTGAGCATGCCATGTGGCTGTTTCAGTAGGATAAGAAAATGAGGTAACCTGGAATAGGCCAATCCAATTTTTGAGTAATTCAGTATGTGTGTTATCAGATTTAGAAATGGCCCGTAAACAAAACAATGTGTTGTCCATACAAGAACATCCTCTTGTCCAGCACTACAGCCGATGGGATTTTTCTCTCTATTAAATCAGCCGCCCGCCCACATGACTTTTGAGTTGATCCTGTTAAAGCCTCCAGACTGTGCACAACGAGAACCTCGTGCAACCCGTGGCCAAAATGTCATAAATTCAGTAGCAGTTAAGAATATCTAAATGTGACTTCAAAGTTTTGGTAATGTGACAGACATGGATTGTTGCTTAATTGACTTTAATTACTATAGGAAGGAAATCAACTTGGAAGCAAACTTTGTGGTTTTCATCGCTTTGTATTTGATTGACAGTTGAGCAGAGCGTGGTTTCAGTCTATTCAGTGGACACGCCCACAGTGTGAAATTAAGAGAAAAGAGCTTGGTAATTTAATTTGATATACATATCGATTTTTTTCCCCCATAGTTCGAATTAGTGATCACTTGTTAACACTCATTACATTCAATAAACATTTATTTTCACTTTACAATAACTTTTAAGGATTTGGAAAGTTGACAGTTTGACCCACGCATGGATTATATCTAATTGCCGTTATTTTCTTTACGGAGAAAACAAACTGAAAGTCAACGAAAATGACGTTGGAGCCCTCACATTAGTGATTCAATGTTGTTGTGAATAGATTGCTGCGATCTATTGAGCAACTCACGATCACCGACATCATGGAGACAAGCATAACTAAGCATGAGGCAATGAATCCAGAAATGACGAGTTTTGTGGTTTCCGTTGACGTCCACTCAATTTGGGTGAGTTGAATACTTGATGACACTGTGTAAAGTAATAATTATAGTACACCGCAAGTGCAGGTCCTACATTGTCGTAAAATGTGGCAAAATACCTGTTGCTGGTGACCCAGCTGGCTTCTGGTCGTTCAGCGAGCAGTTGAATTGCTTTGAGAAGTGCTCCGGTCTCGGCTTCTTCTTCGTCCGCTTTATCCCGTCACTCGGATCAACGTCACTGGGTTTCAACACTTGACTTTAGCGAAGAAGGCGCATTTTAAAGGACCTTTCGAAGCCCCAGGGGTGGGTTTCGTAACCGCGTGTTTCGATTCAGCTCGGTTCCACCCTCAACTCTTTTGGTTGTGTTTACAGCCCAGGTTTGTACCAGCTCCGGATGCGTTCAAAAAAAAAAAAAAAGAAGAAGAAGGAAAAAAAAAAAAGCTCCCAACTCGAGGGTTACCCCGCCCACGCTCCGAGCTAAACGCCAAACGATGACACTTCTTCGCCACCACACCCCACTCACGCAGTATGAATCATGGCGACTTTCTTTTCGTTCGTATAAATATTCTAAGCTACAGTTATACACAAACTTGCACTCGCTTTCACCACTTTAACAGAATATCTTACCGCGCTTGAACGCAACACAAATAGTTTACTGTGCTTTCAACTTCAACGAATGCTATTATTCATGGTTTAATTAATTCATTATTTTATAAAAAAAAAAAAAAAAAAAGTCTGGTTTATGAGCACGTACGCTATTTTCCATATGTGACGTCACAAACACAAAATAATTATTCCGGACGCACATTTAGCATGTATGGGAAAAGTACGTGTCATGGTCATTAAAAAAGAAGAAGTCAAACAGTAGTTTTGTATTGCACGATGACAGTACATTGTGACATTTTCTTTTGTCGTTTTAATTAAATCGTGTAATTCTTGTAAGACCTGTAACCACATGGGGGAGCCAGCCTCTAGATCTATAGCTGTACTACTGTACTGTCTGTAACGGCATAATCAATATATATATGATCCATCCTTTCATTACCTGGTACAGTATATTTGCATTAAAATAGTTTATTGCTATTATTGCCACCTGCGCCATCTAATTTGCTCCAAAATAATTAATGCTAATTCTAATGTTTCTTCCGCCAATCGCCATTTTTAATTGTACAATATAAAATAAAATACCAATGTGACTGCTATTTTTTATTTATTTTTCTTGATGTTTGTGTAGATTCTTCATCATCCAGGTTAATGGTACTGTATCTCCAAAGGTTGAATTGAGGCAACTGGATTCTTCTTTGATGTTCTTGTTATTTTTCCCCTTGCGTTCTGGAAACATTCTGAAATAAACAATATGCAAATATTCTATTAGGCTAATGATAATTTTTTTCTCGAATTGGTCACTATTTTTTAACATGTTCAAAAAAAATTAACAAGACCGCTCAGTTCCTTGGACCCCAATATTAGATTTGGCAGAGGCATCTTTTGTTGAAGTACAGTTCAGTAAACTGTACACGGTTCCTCCTGTAAACATCATTAAAGCATAAAATGTATACATGTATTTAAGGCAAGTTGTAAAATGCCTGAAGTCCTCTTGTTTATGTTTAACAAATTTTAAATATTAGAAATCATGCTGTTTCTACTAAGTACTGTCTCAAATGTTCTCCAATTTCGATACTGTAAATGAATAGGATCGTATGCCAAGAAACGTTTCTTAGGAGGAGTAATATGGCGGCCTCACGGCTTCAAAAGTCTATCCAGTAATATATTCAAATTAGTGAATAAAATGCAGTGGTGTTAGTCGTGTTGCTTAACTAAACATAATAAATGCATTCAGAATGTCAGTTGCGACATGTCTTCCAGTCCCAGATGTATATTTTAAAAAGACTAAATATGATAAGCCTGTACTGCTTCAAAGTGCAATATGACAAAGTTGTGGGTTGATAGGATTATGTTTTCCATTAGGGATTAGGATCAAAAAGGGGTTCTGTCTCCTTGAATTTTTTTCCCATAATAATGCAGCTCTTATACTGGCTGTCAAATGTAGCCATGAGAAAAAAATTATTGTACATCGTGTCTGTAACGCTAACATGAGGAGGTTACATGTTGACCTCACGCATTACATCAGATCAGTGAGCACCAAAGAGTTCATTCCACTAACGCAATTTTAACCACAATGCCATATTATTGATTTATTGTAATTAAATTGAAGGCTTTGGAAGGACATTGAGGAGGGTTAATACGAAGCAAACCTTGTCGGTTTTTAATAAGTTAAACATTTTACTGTCTGATTAGACCTTAAAAAAAAAAACAAGTTTACCTGCCAGGGAACTAGCTAGCTAGCTTCAGGGGCTAAAGCCAAACTGTGGCAGGGTGTTTACTTTCTGGACCTGGATTTGCCACCCCTAGTTACAGTATATTGCCTTTGTCATGTCACTGTCATGGGTTGTCTGTGGTTAACTTTTTTTTTTCCACTTGAAACGAGGCACGTGAAACACATTTTTTGTATATCCCAGTGTAAATTCCTCTTGTTGACTGCCAGGGTGTTCTAGTTCCGAACAACCAGTTTGGAAAAATGCAAGAAAGCAAAATGTTATTTTTTTTTATTTTTAAGAATCAAAGGGATGCTTAAAATTGCAGTCTTGGGCTTGTTACTAGGCTACAAAATCATGCGTGCAGATGACGTTCACACTACTGCTGGGGTTGTGAGACATACAGTATGTCCTTATGTGAAGCAAAGAAGAGGAGGTGCAAAACCACAAATAGTCCCAACAGAATCAAAATGTTGCGATGCCGATAGAAACATTTACTGCTGGAATTGTCTACGAGAAATGATTAAGTGGAACACAGTCAAGTATGTTTGTGGCCAAGTGGTAAGTAAAGGATGTCAAATGCAACAGTCACATTTTATTTACATGGCAAATAAAGATGATTATTCTTCTATATTAAAAAAGACAGCAACAATATTATGTGGGGGTGTACACACACAGTACAACACCAATAACCCTGGGTATTATTGTAATGTATTTGTGACCATATTGATGAATGCGCCAAGTAGAAACGACCTAGTTGCATGTAACTGTAAGCATATCAATCCACTCATCGATACTCTTTTAAACATTCACACGGACGCAGCGAAACCAATAAGATGTTGTGAGTCCTCAGCATATCCCATGGGAGAATGCATGTGTTTTGCTTTTTCTTTAGATTTGAGTAATTCTAATTTCTGGTTTAAGATAGCTCATTTTGATCCTGCAGTTCTTCAACACATGTACATTGACATTCCATATATTTCTGCACCAGCACCGACACGACACGTGATCCAACCATAAAGTATCCTGTACGTTGTGCATTTTTCCTCTCAACAGTGGAGACAAGGCACTTTTGGGGGTGTGGCTACCATGTAAAGCGTGGCTCGTGATTGGCTGACCGCGGATACGCACGTGCCCCACTCTATATAAGCCTGGCGCCTCTAAATTCATAGGCGCGAGCTTCATGTGGAGCAAGGACGACAAATACGAGCGGTCGACTGTCTTTTCCACCAGTGTTTTCAAGTAAACGTAGCACCACCACACGGTCTGATATCTTGGCAGAAATGAAACAGCAGGCGCTTTTTTTCGTCTTGCTGCAACTTTTCACAGCTCGACTCTTGCCCGGAGTGAACGGTAAGTAGTTCACTTCACCCCCTCTCCTTTTTTTTGTTTTTATTGCGGGTTGATGACAAGTTTAAACCGCCAACGACGGTCAATTGCTTGCTGACTCGCCAATATACTGTTTCGTGATCTCTTCTTTTGTCTTTCTTCAAGAATGTTGAGACTGAGGCTTGAGTGATGGTTTAATGCTACTTTTGGCTTAAATAACGTCTCTAATTCAACTCTTTGGTGCTGAAATCCAAGCTACGGTCGTGTGAGCGTCCAGTGGGAATGCGAGATTTACGTGACATTTTCCGGGCTCGGAAAAATCCGTTACCGACAAAATCAAAACAATAGTCAAGAGTTTCCTGCTCCCATTTCAGGGAATGGTATTAGAATGTCCACCCAGAGGCAGTGGTCGTGTATCGTGACCCCTTTCAAAATCACATGATGAGCCATTATGTTTGTCCAGCGTTAACGTCATGCCACTGGCGTCTGGCTTTGTTTGCCTTTGAATGCATCAAACACATTTAGACTGATGGAATAAAAAAAAATGGCCTGGTTCTTTTCCTCCTCACACATATTCTAAGCTCGTGTTGAATTCAACTTTTGGACTCATTGAAACTGCAATTGCCATTTCATGTCTGCTTAATAGTCAGCTAGGCTCGACTCCAGTTCACCTGCAACAGGATTGAGCACAAACACAATAGAAGATGGATTTAAAAACAAACAACTTATTATGGTAGTAAATAAATATTCCAATAAATGGAAAAAAAAAATCAGGGATGGGAAACGGAGAGGCTGCCAGTTACCCATCCCTGATTTGAATATTGTATGCAATCAAATACAAAAGAAACATTTCAATAATGAATGTCATCTTTCAGTGTGACATCAGTAGTTTATCTTCTTTTTAGGAAACACATGTTGACCAGTGTGATTGTTTAAATGGTGCAAATTATGCTATGAAAGAATACTGTTCTTGTTTCATCGCAAGTGCCCGAGAGGCTGTTGGTAAATGAAAGTTTTTTTTTTTTTCTTCTTCAGCTTTGAATGTTAAAATGTGTATTAAAACATTGCTTTAAGGTTTTAGAAGGTGAAACCTTGACCCTGGACCAAATTAATAGACTTAAAGCTATTTCCTGTGGGGAAATGGAGCACAGTGTATTGCGCCGGCTCTTGAGAATGCCAATCCAAACATCTGTGTCCCTCACAGCGCATTGAGAGACAACGCGTAGGTGCGGCCCCGCTGCCTGACCTCGGCATTGAGTCACTTTGCAGGCTCCAGCCAACACAGACATGTCAATGAACCTCCCACTCTTAACTAAACGTGCCCAACCGACTCCAGAGAACTTTGTTGTGGTCCCTCCCAGCTGCAAAATGTTTACAGTGCGTGCGTGCGTGAGTCATGAGCGACTGGGGCTGACCTAGCAGGTTATCTAACCGATGAAGTGAGCCAGGTGGAAGCTGGCCTTCTTGTTAGGTCGTCGTTTTCCCTCAGCAAGAAACTCATCAGGCAGTCGAGTGAACTGAGGCAAAATTTGGTCTCATGCCTGGCTCGTTCGTGGTGACCCTTCACTTCTTTTAATTTATGCGCACTAATGCAGATATTCAAAGATAGTTCACGATGGTATTGATACTTTGACTCATTATTGCTGCTTGGGAGTGAGATTACATATCATGAAAAGTTTTATTAAGGTCGTGTGATCCACAAATTAGAGGTTAAAAGGTCAAGTACCTAAAATATGCACCAATCTTATAATTGGTAACAAATTTGGAATCATTGAATTTCCAACAATACCTGTTTAGATTGACCCAGCAGTTCCTGGGAGGCGGCCACGCCCCTTTTTGAAAAAAAAAAAGAAGTCAAAATTCGTCCGCAGCTCAGATTGACCTAAAATTTGAGTTTTAGCGTTGTGCCATCACTGTCAACCAGTACACCAAGTTTCATTAAAATCAAAATCTGCTTGGTTAAAATTTGGCAGGGAATGACCTCTACTCTAAATTGTATGTCCGATTCACTGATTGTGTCTGAATTCACTGAATAAGAGATAATAGATTGAAAGGGGGGAAGATTAACCCCCCCCCCCCTCCAATGCAATCTCCACCAAGATGAGATAGATTGCCCCACCAGCACATTTAAATTTAAAATAGCTTCCTTAATCAATGTTTCATTGGAACATGGACTATCTTCTAATTTAAGCCTCTTGATATCTTCCAAACCCATTTTCCAATCTGCCATGTTGAATATTTTACACTTAATAGCAGAGCAAGAATGATCCTTACTAGGAAAAAAATAAAGTACATTTACAGGAGGGGAAATACTGTCAAAATGTGTCCGAATTGACACAATTGTTGACAGTTGTGGCTCAGTTACATTCAGTGAGTGAGCTTGTTTTGTTGACGATGTGTGACGCTCGCGTGTATTTTTAGCAGCTGGCTCTAATGTTTTTTTTTTTTTTTTTTTAAAGCAATGCAGCAGATGGCTGTGCAGCTCTGGAGCAGCACTTACAGATTACACAAAGCTCACCTGCAGCTGGAGCCCCGCTGAGCCTGCTAATAGACAGGCTGGGGTTACTTGAGGCTCTCTGCTGCTTCCTCACATACGTTGTTCGCTCCCGCTCCCGCCTCCTCAGAGGTGCGACTGCACCCGCCACCAGGACCGCTGGTGTGATCGCGCGGGCCGCGTTCCCACCTTTTTGTAGACGAGTAGCGTTCCCACACTCCCTGCCAGGCGCTTACGCACACATGCAAGTGTGTGCATGACGGAGCAATCTGGGCAAAACATCTACTGTGTGCAAAGTTCGTACCGTACCGGTACTTACTGTCAGCAGAAAATCCAAAGTAAAAGGCCCCCCCCAGTCTTAGAGTTCAAATCGCAAATGTCGGCAACTCCTGTCTGACCTCAGGTGTCCGATTCAAGATCGAGCTTGCTGCATCACTTCTTGGTTCTTTTCAGTCTGGAAGGAAAATTTGGACAAAAATGGCTAATTTTCTATTTTTCTCACCAAATCCTTTAACAAAAAATGAATAATAGTTGTACAATGGTACCTCTGAGTTTGAACATAATTAGTTCCTGCCAAGTGTTCAAAGTCGGAATTGTTCAACCTCCAAAACATTTCCCCCCCATATGAAATAACGTAAATGCAATTAATCAGTTCCCAAGCTCCAAAAACAGAAAATTCCTATTTTAATTTCTATTTGTTTTTTACATTCACACCCTGTACCTTTTTTGTTGTGGTGTGATGGCATCAGTGGAAGATAAATGCAAATGCTAATGCTAATGCTAATGCTAGCTTTAGTTCAGTTTCTTTGGGCCCAAGGCGAAGAAAATTGTTGTGGAAAAATCAAAATGCACTCGCGAGTATGGAGCACGTCTGGGCGGGGCATTCACGATCTAACTGGACTTGAGCAGTGCACATCGTCTCAACTACCGCAACGTGCTTCACTCGGCTACCCGTTTTCAAGGTACGTTCGGCTTAGCTTGCTTTGCTTGGGTGTTCGAACTCCGAAAAAGAGTTTAAACTTCGAGGCATTTTTTACTCCGATTTTTGGGTCGAAGTCCGATTAGTACGAGTTCCGAGACATTCAAACTTCGAGGTTCCACTGTATAAGTAAGTAAATATCAGCATGCTAACCCGGAGTTAGTCTGTATGTAAATTTCTTTATTAATTTGAGTAATTACTCACCGTTTCCTTGTTGAGTTTGAACAGCGAGAGGTGCTTCGTTCATTTTTTTACCTGGTAAAGATGTTCGTGCACCCCCCTCCCCCACCCACAACCCTCCCTAAGATGAGACGGAAGATGCGATTTTCATTCATTGCCTTGATCGGTCAAAGCAAATGTGCAAAGATGTTGCATCGTCCAATCAGCTGGGAGTATTGTACAGCAAGCCCCTCCTTTCCCCGAACGGATCTGCTGAGTGAAGTCCCAAATTGATAATGTGAAGAAAACTCCCTCGATTGAATCACAATTATCAATCTGGCTTGCGAGGTTAATCAAAAACCGTCTTTAAATCTTCAGAGTTCATTCAAATGAAATGCAAATGTAGTCTACTGTATTATAAAATTACTTTTGTACAGATTGTGACATTTCCCTCCAAATCACGTCCCTTTACACGAGCAATCAATCACTTCAAAGAGTTTGGCGTTTTAGTGGAAGATGCTCGGCTCCAAACATGGTTACGGTTAGCTACGGTTTTAAAATGATTAATTATAGTTTTGGGGCAGAAACTTATGTTGACTCATTTTAGTGGTCAGCAAAACAGAGTTGGCCAAATCACCTCCCCCAGCCATAGTCCTTTACTGCTTATCTTCCCTCGCGCAGTCATTGTTTTATGGTGGTGGCAGTTTGAACGTTTCACTTTCACTCCCTGAAGAGTGAACACGGTGACGACATAAGACCAACTCTGGATAATCATTCCATTTTCACTCCCTTTAGTCTCGACGTCCCTGTCCTTGTGGTCTTCTTCCTCGGCATCACATGACTGCCCATTTCGGTCCTCATTCCTTCAGGATTAAGTTTTGCGAAATCACGTCAGACCCGCTGTGTCGGGCCGAGGCGTAGACCATGACTCACTGTGAGCGAGGACGGCACATTGCCCTGTGGGAAAGAATTGTTCTGCCAAGCACAGCCTCTCATGGCTTCGAATCAACCCGGGAACTTGGTGAGGTTGTTCCAACCACAATATGTAATGCTCCAGGCCTAGCTGATTACATTTCTATATATATATATATATATATATATATATATTTTTTTAATTTTATACTTTTTTTTGGAGTCTTATTCGAAACTCAATAGCACTTGAAATTATTTTATTTCTAAGTGAAAATCTAAACATGTCTACAAAACAAGCTTGCTGTGCTAAAGTCCACCGGAAACCCAAAGAGAATGACACAATGTTTGCAAAGCAGATCAAACGGTTGAAAACAGGAAGTCATTACAGTCGATGATGTGTTCTTGTAGATACTGAAGCCGCGGGAGCAGATTTATTTAAAAAGGATTATCTTAATAGCATTTTTTGCTCGAGTCATTTTAACGTTTTGGAAAACGTGACATTTAACAAAAACGTAGAGCCCACTTGCCGATTCAACATTTGTGGATGATTATTATGAACTGGTTGACTGAGAATCTACACGGATGTCAGGTGGGGGAGATTTTTAGCAAGCATATTGGTAGTTTTTATTGAAATTGTGACAGTTTAAAATTATTAAAATTAGGCTAATGGAATGAAAAGCTTTACTTGGGGTTTGTTTTAGGGATGGCAATTTAACTGCATTTCATTGATTAACTATGCGGAAAATTCTCAATTGTTTTTTAAATCATTTTTTATATATTACTCTTAAAGACTCATTCAAACCCAAAAATGTGTAAATATGTTTAATACTTTGTACTTTACTCTCAAAAACGTATTAATACATTTTTGTTTTTATGCAACAGCATACAGAAAGCTTTGATGCAGCTTCTAACATGAAGAGGTGGCTTAAAGCAATGGTAGTTATTACAAAAACGGCCAGCAGGTGGCAGCAGAGTATAAGAGATCAGCCAAGGGTCATGTTGCAACAAGCTTTTTTTGCCAGTGTTTTCAACAGGAATATGAATAATGATAAAACCTGGCTATATTCTAATGCTAATTGCTGCAAAATGGAAAGGGGATACAAATATACTTCTTTTTTTGTTTTCCCCTGATGAAAGAAGGGACTCTAATCTTTCTTTTGGTTGGTTCTTTTTATAGCAATAGAACACAACATTCTGTGGGAAAACAGCCGGGAGCGAAAGGGGTTTGCTTCAGTGAAGATGTCTGGGAGTGAATTGAGTTAATGGCATGTTCTGAACTTGTTTTTTGAAGCCAGAGTTCATATTGAGCTGAGTAATTGCGTTTCCAAAAGTGCCTTCCTTCCTGCTCGTTTTCAGTTAAAATGTCCGTCAGAGCAGTTCGAAGCAATAATGTTGGGAGAAGTCCTCAAAGAGGAGGCAAACCACAACAGCACTTTAGCTTTGTCTTCCGCCTCATGAACACGGCACCGAAACCTTTGTGCTCAAGGCCAAGATTAGGAAAAGTATTTCTCCTCCTATCTGCTCCATTTTGTTTACTTTGACACGCTTATCACAGCGCCGCTGGCACCATAACTGGGATTTTCCGGGAGGCTTCGGCGGTTTGACCGCCGTCTCATGGCCGACCGCCTTGACTGATGCGTCACAAATCTCCATACCGCCCTTATTACTTATTTGCAGTCGGATTTCAGTCTGCCCAAGTCTCCTCGCAGATATCAAAACGGCTTTAAGGTTACGGCTCCAATAAACACCAAATCCCAAATTGAAATCACAGTTCATTCCCTTAAGTGGCCTCGTCTGGCTCTCATGTGCCTAAATGGATTACAATTAAATCTACCCATGTTGTTGGCTGCGCCTTATTTTACGCGCGTAGATTAAAATAGTGGGCCGCACTTAGCTCTTCTAATTACAGCCTATGTAATTAGATTATTTCACGATGCAGTTTGGAAAGGAGTATACGACTCAGACAAAGTGACAACGTTTCCAAAATTGGCCTGAGAAATGACATGTCTATGAAACTTTATTTTGGGTTTCTAAAAAATAAACGTGTACTCCTTTCAAGTCTGTTTTCATGGAGGTGAGGCGGCGAGAAAGCACATTTTTAGCATGTTTCGGTGGCACGGAAGCGCAAAACCATCAATTTTACACTTGCGGTCCAACCTCATTTACAATTATGTGAATTGTAATTGTTAACTTGGTCTTTCCTGCCTTCGTGTTTGCATATTTCTCTCATACTCTATATATAGACTGGAACCAACTAAATTGGAATGCTGTGTATAATAATTTGGAGTTCAACTAAAAGTTGTCTGGAAAGAAATTAAATGAACGCGAAATATATATATTTTTTTCAATGCCAAAAGTAATAGTAAAGTTAACAAAACTGGAAATAGTTGCAGCATATCTGGCCGCATATATATTTGTAATATTCATTTTGCACACACATTTAAGCAGATGTTAATGTAAATAATAATAATGTATATTTATACTTCTTGTGTCTGTCAGACACACTTTTATTTTAGCGTCATTTAATTATTCATTCATTGTCCATTTGCTCTTGAACAAGTTGCCATATTCAGTTGTTTTATTCATTTGTTTTTGGGATTGTTGATCTGTTTTTATTTATTTTTATTAATTAATTTAATTTAAAAATACTGACAGTTTACAGTCTACTTAACATTACCTGTACATTTTTATGATTCTGACCCTGGAGCAAATTTTATTAAAGTTTGCTCACTGGGGAAAAACGTTTTTTTTTCTTCTCCCCCCAAAACTCTGACAACCTTTCAGATTGGATTATGTTCACAAATTGGTTGGTCCCTCAGTACACAACTTCCACCTCTGTCTCCAGCTTTTAAACTCATTTTGAAAGCTGCTAGATTCCCCATCACTGCCAAGTTTCCATTACTCGCATGCTGCCTGTTTGACTACCAGAGTGGAGAGCTGCCCGATTGTCACGTTCGTGCGGCATGGACGCTTCCAGTCTTTGTATTCTGTTTACACTGTGGTTGACTCAGCTGTTCAGGCCATCGCGTTCAAATTGCAGCACTTTACTTTCTCTGCTCTGTAGCACATGTATCAAAGAATAAAGGGGAAATGTAAGTTAACTAAGAACTTAACACTAAGTTAAAAAAAAAAAAAGGTGTGAAAGCCAACATCAATCCTGTGGAAATGCTAACTTAACCTCCTTGTGAACCATTGACTTCTTCCTCTCTTGAGTCAGTCAGTAAAATAAACAAGGCCGTAACTAATTGCGCCATCTGCTGGTTGGTGCTATTTAGTAGTTATCTACACTTTTGTTTTTGCTTCCATTTTCTCATGATTACTACAAAAAGCGTTTTCCTCTTAAAATTGTTCACAAATCTGTTAAAATCTCTGTGTGAGCGTATCATCTTTGCCAAAACGATCCATCTAATTTACAGGTGCGGCATATGAAAGTGCTGGTTGAAAAGCATGATTATTGCACAGGTGTGCCTGAGCGGAACAGCGACCTGTGGAGAAAAACTGAACGGATTTTGATCTGCTTCTCTTTCTATGCAGGTGATCTGTGTAAGGTGAATGTTTGCTCTAATGGAGGAACATGCGTGACAAGACAAGGAGCTCCGTTCATTTGCATCTGCCCTGACGGCTTCACTGGAGAAACATGCATCGAGACTGAGAAAGGTGAAATTTATTCATATAAAATGTTCCTAATATTTTGATTCCCTCGTTTTTTGCTACATGTTCATTATTTGTAGTCTTTATCGAGAGAATTTTTGATACAGCCTCTTGTCTTATGAATGAGTTACAAAATTCTGTGAAACATGCCATGGTAAGTAATTTTGGGAATTAATTTGTGTAAATCCATGAATTTACCAAACTGAAGGTTGGCTCAAAATAGAGCCTTAATTAAAATTGGGATTTTTGTTTTTTTAAATGAAAGAATAGATTGCTCAATTAAAAATTAATTTAATTTTAAATTTATTTAAAAGTCATGCTCTTTAATTGTTGTTGAACTCGCCTCATCTTCTCTTTTACAAGGTCCTTGTAAGCCCAACCCGTGCAAGAACGACGGCATATGCGCAGCGACGGGCCACTCGCGCCGCGGCGACGTCTTCAGCGAGTACGTCTGCAAGTGTCAGCCAGGATTTGAGGGTGTCCACTGTCAAAACAGTGAGTGCGCATGCCACGCTAATTTATTTATTTATTTATTTATTTAACCTCGTAACAGTTGTAAATCCCGCTGCGGAGGCGCCAAATGGATGAAATGTGACATCGGCTGTCATTACCGAATCGGATGCAAATCATTTGAAAACAGGCCCACCTGTTAAGTGACAAGCTGACATGAGCGTCGGCGCCAGCCTTATGTGAGCTTCACTCGGGGACGACATGGTGCTAGGCTTTTCGGAATGTCTCGTGGACACACGCACAGCCAGATGGCCGCTGTTTGCTTGCTTGACTCTCTGCAAAATGACAATGAAGGAACACGTGGGGCCAAATGGGACTTGTTACGTTTGATCATGTTTTGCCTTTTTATCCTTTTAGGTGTCTATGGGGCGGATTTAAGCTCAAGAACAGGTAACCGTAGTAGGGAAATTCGTAAAGTGCGTGTGTGTGTGTGTTGCTTTACCTCACCAAGTCTTCAGTATCTAGATCAATGATCTGCTTGCACACACGGGCATGCTGCATCTCTCCTTGTTTCCAGTAGAGGAGAAGCCTCCTTAACACTGAAACGCCACAAAATCTCCACTTCAGAAGTTTTTGCCTTTTTTAGGCAGCCAATTTATATTTTTTAAATTGTACTACGGCAATGAAAGGGCTACCGCGGCGGCGGTAGTAACTCCCAACACCACAGGGGCTGTTGTATGGTATGGAGGACCAAAACTGCCAAAATTCAAAATAAATAAATGACTAAAAGTAAAAACAAAAACAGATGTTAAAAAATATAACTTAAAAATGTAATCCCAAAAATTTAATATAAATAAAAATAGCAATATACAATAAAAGTGAAAAAAATAACGAGATTAAAAAAATAATAATAAACATAAAAATGTAATTTTTATGTATTGATTGATATTTTATTTATTTTTGTATTTACTTTGTCATTTATTTATTTTTTTCAATCTCTGTTTTTATTTTTGTATTTATTATTACTTTTATTTATTTATGGATATATCTATTTTATTTTAACTTTTAGTAATTTATTTATTTAGTCATTTATTTATTTTTAATTTTGGCAGTTTTGCTTCTCCATAGTATGGTACCTTGTTAAGGTCAGTTGATACCAGGGGGGTGGGGGGGCAGTAACAGCTCCACATTGTGTTGTGACTGTTTAAGTGCCATCTAATTTGTTGGTGTGTGGGCTGATGGCCGCCACCTCCTGCGTTGTGTTTTTACACGTTGATAACTCGCAGCATCTTGTTTGATTAACACAAACGCAACCATAGAAACAATCCTGATTAGATGTGATTAAGGTCATTTCATTATATTGCTAAATTGGGGGCATCAGAAATGGCAAGAAAAGAAGGAAAAACAGACATATCTTTTAATATAACTAATAGAAGAAGAAAAAAATCCAAGAAGAAGAAAAAAATCCAAAGAGTGCTATAAATATCTGGATGACTTGGATTCCTAGCCAACAGGAAGTAGCGCTGGATGCTTAGCGCTTAGCGCGTCAGCGGCTCTTCTGTTGCCGGGCGGAAGAAATTGAATGTGGAGGCGGAACGGCAAATTAAGTCTGCCCTCTCGACAATGTCAGACTCGCGTTCATGGCAGCATGTCTGTTGTCGCTGGCAAATGTGAAAAGCCTTTATGGCAATCACCACTAATGCGTGTTTGGGGTGTGTGTGTGGGGGGGGGGGGGGGGGTTGCTGCACAAGTATGGAGGTTCAAAAGCGTTTTGTTTTTTTTGTAAAGGAAAGACACAATTGTGCGTCTCAGTACAACATGTCATACTGGGCATTTGAAGTTCGAGTATGTCTTGACAGTTCATCCATCCATCCATCTTATTTGCATGTCTCCATTTTGTCTCCCAAGTGGTTGTTAAACTATTTTTGAAGGCACAACTGTATGGACTTGACGAACGGTCCAAACACTTCACATCTGGAAGCCTTTAAGATTTAATTCAATAACCGTGGTTTGGTTTGATCTTTTCCCCATATATTGCCTCGAGCCCCCCCCCCCCCCCCCCCCCCCCCCCCCCGGTTGCTTTACCATAGCAACAGTGGGCATTTTGATTGGAGCCGTATAATTTTTTTCTATTCTCTTGTTAGTGGGAGGAAGAAGCGGGGCAGTGGGTGCTTCTATATGGTTGTTAGAGCTGCAACTGTGCAGTATGGAAAAGCAGAACGTTCTCATTAAATGGGGGCACAGTGGGCAGGTTAAAATCCCACATTTGTTTCATGAATGCTGATGATGTTACTGTTTTTATAGTGCATCGCAAGTGACCAAACGCAGAAAAAAAAGTGAGCCATGACTTCTGTGGGCTTGAGACTAGTGAGGAACATAAAATGTACTATTGCAAATAAATGTTTTGACTTTATGCCCGCTTTAAAAATACGGAGTCTGTATGTCCCTCTTAAATTCAATTGACATGGCTTAAAAAATAAAAATAAAAAGAGGACTGCATCTGATTTGTAATCAGTCCAATGTGGACCAATAGAAAGTAGCTTAGCATATATTTTTCTTTTTTTGGGGGATGATGCCACCACAGTTGTTTGTGTGGGCCAAATGCAACGTTATGCATGGAAAAAAGTGTGGTCATCTCAAGTTTGAGGTTGTTGACATGCATGTTTTCAAGCCCCCTCAGCCACACTGGAGCCTGAGAAATGTGACATTCTGATGAATGCACGCGAGTTTTTCCTGCATTGGCGCCATCCAGTGGTGTAAATAGGAGGTGCAGACATGCGTTCATCTGGCATGATTACCCTGTTTGACTCATCCTCAATGAAAATACAATACAGTGCAGTGTCTGCAGGTTTGTTTTCTCCACAGGGCGTGTGCTGGATATGAATCACAAAACCACACAAGAGTGCATTGACACATTTCCCCCCCCACTTAGAATCTGCATACAGTCGTGTTTTTGCATCCTCTCTCTCATATTATTAATATAAAAGGCACCCCTGCTTATTCCTTTCTACTACAGTTGCAGTATAATCAGCATGGCATCTACTAACCTCTCATCTGACAACAGCGTGAAATGGTGTATGTCCTGATGCCGATGTGATACGTCTTCCTCCCGCAGACGTGAACGACTGCGCCGGACAGCCGTGCCAGAACGGAGGCAGCTGCAGGGACCTGGAAGGGGATTTCAAATGCCACTGCCCGTCACCCTACGTGGGCAAACACTGTCAGCTGCGTAAGTGTGCGCGGTTCCGAGGGGATGCGACAACCCACTTCCTGGGATTTGTAGATAAAAGCGCTGTGCAAGTGCACGCTATTTAAGAAGAAACGCAAACTTGGCTTTCCATGTAGGCTGCTTGGGAATAGTCAAAAGACACTTTTTTTTTTCCAGCAATGCCATGTAGAGTAGTAGACAAATGCATGTTAGACTAGAATAATATAAAATATGATATATTAATATAGTAATACTTTTATTTATTATATATACAATATATTAATGTAATATAAATGAATACAATGTGAAAATAGACAAATGCTCGGTGGTTTGTCATATTTATTTTAAACTTCAATTTTCGTATTTTCTTGTATTTTAATATATGTTTTTAAAAAAAATTAAATATGTTTTTAATTTTTTTAAATATTTTTTTAATTTTAAACTTTTTTTTAGTTTGCCTTTAACGCCTCTTTACACTTGCATGACAGTCAAGAGTGTTAAACATTTTAAGATGGTGATAGTTTGAGGCTGCAACAGATTAATTCACATTACGTTACTTCCTATGCGTAAAATGAAATTTACGCCTTGGATAGAGTAATCCACAATATATTTTATAATAATAAAAAAATTATACCACAGCTGTTGAGCTTTTCACCAAAAATCTCATCTACTGCCTGTAATGACAAGTGACGGGGCTTTTCTCATCCTGCACCACAGGCTGCATCTCTCTGCTCGGCATGGAGGGCGGAGGCGTGGCCGAGTCCCAGATCTCCGCCTCGTCCGTCCGCTACACTTTCCTGGGCTTGCAGCGCTGGGGCCCCGAGCTGGCGCGCCTCAATATGAAAGGCCTAGTGAACGCCTGGAGCCCCGCCCCCCACGACAGGAACCCGTGGCTGGAGGTCAGACTGAGATAAAATACTCATTTTGCTGGCGGTTTATCTCCTGAGAATACATTAAAAAAATAAATATTGGTGCATCAACATTTTTTGGGAATATAATGGCGAACTTTTAAGTGTAACCCATATTTACCACGCAGTAAAAATATTTATTGATTTTATTTGGTATAATTTTAAAAATTTATATCTTACAGCTAAGTAAACATTTCTCCTCAACAGTCTTCTAAACCATAAGATCCAAATCTCAAAGATAAAACTACGCTTTTTCAGGTGAATTTTCAGAGCAAGATGCGCCTCACCGGCATCGTGACGCAGGGCGCCAGTCGCGTTGGAAGCGCAGAATACGTCAAGGCCTTTAAAGTGGCCTCCAGCCTGGACGGCAAGACGTACACCGTGTACAGGACTGAGGACCAGAGGAAGGACCAAGTAAGCGAACGCAACACATCGCTAGAGCCACGTGGCGCTTTGCTTAGCATTGTGATTATTAGGGATGGGCGAGTACGGATGCCAGGTATCCCTCTTGTGGCCATAATTTGGTCAGGGACTAGGGGGGAACGAAAATTTTGTTTCCTTAAAAGGTAACACTTGTTCATTACTTGGGCAGTGCCATTTCGGCGTGCGTTACTGAGAATAAATAAGTACTCCTGTTGTGAGTAATATCGCCTATATTTGTGGTTCAATGTGTGTTTATATATGTTTATAGCTCACGTAACTTTGCCGTGTTTAATTGCCACATTTACGTTTGCCGTGCACTTAATTGCCTCGTTCGTTCATCGAGCTGCGGTGCTAAAAATAGAACGGTGCCATGCTAATTATATCTCTTGTACATACTACATTATATTCGTTTTTTTTGTTTTGTTTGTTTTTTTCCTTTTCTAAGACTAAGACTACATTATATTCGTAATGAACGGGGGAATACAGGAAGCGGAAATACAGAGCAGCCTTCCAAATTAAAAGCATGGATATCAAAACGAGATATAATTAAACATCACACACTAAACGGCTTGAGGAATTCTTAACATGGAATATATGACTAAATTACTTACTGGGTTATTGTTGTTTCATCTTATTTGATTTTGGAAAATTCATTTTATTGTGTACTCTATGTAAAATGACTCTTATGAGTAAATTGAAACGATATAATTGCCATTAATTTCATTCAATTTTAAGGAAATTTGCTGTAGTTGGGATATACATGTCATTATTATTTTTTTTTTAAATCTGTTATTGTTTTTGGGGAAATTTTATGTATCGAACATCCCTAGTGATTAAATTTGGAATTGTATTTATAATTACAATTTCCATAATAGGTCTCCTTTTTAACATAAGCACCAGTGGGCACATTTGTACAATTGTTTCTTTTCGCAGATATTCCCTGCAAACGTCGACAATGACGGCACAAAAACCAACGTGTTTGACCCGCCAATCATTGCTCAGTACATTCGCATCATCCCGGCGGTTTGTCGTAAGGCCTGCACACTGCGCATGGAGCTGGTGGGCTGTGAGCTTAACGGTAAACACGCACACGCACATGCACACACACACACACACACACAGTCAGCTGATGTATGCGAGCTTTCCAACCTCCTCGTGGGATCTTTATTTTCCTTCATTCAACTGATAACTGAGTAGGCCAAAAGGTGACCTCACTTTGCAATCAGGAGTTCCATGACTGCCTTTACAGCATGAATCAAAACCTCATGATCATAACTTGCAACATAAATAATGCAAGTGATGATGGTTTACAGATTTCTATCTGAATATGCCGCATCCTGCATTCTTCAAGTGTTTTTTTTTTTATTTTATTTTTTTCCCATCTATCCACTGTATGCGTGGATCTCATCATGTCCCAGCTGGACAGTTTCAAGTTCAACTTGCACGCCTGTGCCTGTTCTATACTTCCGACGCTCGCTGTATGACTTGTGCATGGCAGCTTAATTTTTGCTGGTGGAAAAAGGGAAAGCATCATTCCAGTTGGGCAACTAAACCTTTTATGGTGTTAATACAAAAAAATCAGGTGTTCTCACAAAAACAAGTGCATACCAACAACACTAAGGCTATTCAAATATTATTATTTTTTTACTTTAAAATCAACACAGAATGAATGCAATGCATTTAACATCTTACCTACCACTAGAGGGAGCCGCCCTACTACACTTTCACACTTGTTCTCATTAGTGTCGGATAGATTGCAGCTGACCTCCATCCTCGACTGGTCGCCACCCAATTGTAGAACTCATAATAAACAAACAGCCATTCGTATATCAGCCCAGTCACATATACTGTAGTTGTGAAAGCACTGATGCAGCAGGAAAGCGTAACACTAAGCGTCCAGTCGGTTTTAAGTGATCCTACTTGCCTTATTGGCATTGTATTTGGCTGTTATCAATCACTAAATTACTGTTTTTCTACATCAATCATTCCCAACCACTATGTCATTTCTGCAAATTAAGTGCGAGAAACATTATTTACTCCAAATAATGTCTTTGTCTGTCTATGCCAGTGGTTCTCAACCTTTTTTCAGTGACGTAACCCCCCCCCCCTGTTTTTTTCTTCTTCCCCCAAGTACCCCCTAACCAGCGCAAACTATTTCTGATTGGAAAAACAAAACAAAAAGACTTAAAACTGAGTACTTGTGCCATCATTGTCTGAAAATTATTATTATTATTATTATTTTTACTTTGGAACGCTTTGTATTTATGTGATCTCTTGAACTATTTAGAAATAAATTTATATAACGAAAAAAGAACTAATTTAATTTTGTGCACATAAAAATGATCAACATTGAGTGTCTTCCTTTGGACTAATAGTAAAGCTCTCCAAAAGAAATAGTGTTAACTGAATTTTAAATAAAGTTTTCAAGTAACTGACAGGTGATTCTAGGTGGCATATGACAAGTTGGATTGAACCATTCTGGTATGGGGGAGATACTGGGTTTTTGCGACACTGAGATTGAATATAAAATTAATGATATGAAATGTGATTTTTTTCTGAAATTTTTACATATACTTTTGAAATCTCTTTTAATATCTCCCGTAGGGGTACACGTATTTTGGGAACCACTGATCTATGCCATGAAGTGTAACTCATTACACTTCCAGTGGATGGCAGAAGGTGCTTAATTTACTTGCGTATGTAGTATTTGTTAAACTGTCTATATGTCAAGTAAAAAATATTGTCTGTAAAGGTTGGGATAAATTGTACTAGATGAGAACGAGGCCTTCTCCAAGCTTGCTCGTAGCGACTTGATGACCCAAAAGTGTACATCCGTGACCTGATTGCACGCTGCAGGCTTCACATCTGCTCTTCTCATTCTCTGCATCGTCATGTTTGCTGCTGCTTGACATCACCCGCTGGCCTGCGCCGCTTCCCCCGTCTATTATCCTGTTTTGTTTTGCCTCCCTCTCCTCTCCTCTCCTCTCTTTCTGTCATTCCACTCTCCATCTGGGCCTCAATTTCAGTGTACTCAAACACTTCAGGTTGCTCAGAGCCCATGGGCATGAAGTCCCGGCTGGTGTCGGACCAGCAGATCACGGCTTCCAGCTCTTTCCGCACGTGGGGCATCGAGGCCTTCACCTGGTATCCGCACTACGCCCGGCTGGACAAACAGGGCAAGACCAACGCCTGGACCGCCGCCACCAACAACAAATCGGAGTGGCTGCAGGTAGGAGGAGCGGCTTCATACTGAAAATTGCTCTTTTCAGTGGTGGGAAGAAAAATAAGTACAAAATATATTTTTTAAAGGGGAAGTCATTGTTAAACATCATGATGGATTAAAAACAACTGGATTTTGCTGCTCAACTCACATTCCACTTGCGCTATATTAACCATAATACCGTATTTAGGCTAGTGGGGCTGCATATAGAACCTATTATTGTCAAAAAATAAATTACAAAAATTGGGGTCGACTTCCCCTTTAAGCCTACTTAAAGTTAAGAAGAGCTTGTAAGTACTTTTGCCACCGCTTTTTAAAGGGAAATCTTGTGTATGCTCAGGTGGATCTACAATCACCCAAAAAGCTCACCGGCATCATCACGCAGGGAGCCAAAGACTTCGGCAGCATCCAGTTTGTCTCCGCCTTCAAAGTGGCTCACAGTGATGACGGACAGTTCTGGAGAATCGTGAAGGACGAGACCGCAAATAATGACAAGGTTAGTCCAAAGTCACCAAGTAATCGAACTCATTCACTCTATTAACTCATTCACTCCCAGCTATTTTCACTGACGTAACCCCCTTCACTCCCGGCTGTTTTACTGGATTTTGACAAATTTTGCAAGGCCTACAGAATATTGTGCTCTATTGCTATAAAAAACAGGAAACCTACCAAAAGAAAGATTAAAGTCTCTTCTTTCATTAGGAAAAAAAGTATATTTCTATCTGTTTTCTAGAATATAGCTATTCACAAATCTATTTAAAATTGTGAGTAATTGAGGGGTTTTTTCAACATGGTCCTGGTTCATTTCTATGCTCTGCTAACTACCATTTCTTCAACGTTCTTTGCAGTTGAGAGGCTGCATCAAAGCCTTCTGTATGCTTTTATATAAATATGTTTTGGGGACACGTAAAACATATGAAATAGAACATATTTATACTTTTTTGTGAGCAAATTAGTTAATTGCATCAACACAAAGTTGACAAATTACATCTTTGGAGGCAGAACAATTAAATGATCTTCCACTAGATGGCAGTGCACAATTGACCTGTGTAACCACATTGCCAAGCTTTTTTGAGTACATTTGTGAATATCAAGTGTCTAAGCATTAGAAAAAGTACCATACAAATTGTAACCAGATTTTTTTTTTTAACCCTATAAAGCCAAAGTGTCATATTAATATCGCCGCTTACCCCGGCGCCATGGGACGTACTCGCTGCGCCTTCCGGCGCGTGTCGCAGGCGGCGTAAGGCGTGGGTTGGGGTCGCGCGGGGGGCGCCTGGCGTAAATACAATGCATTTTGAGCCCTCTATTTCATGAGCATCATATATATATATTTTTTACCTTTTTAAAACTCTGACCGCATTGCACAGGTAATCCATTAGAGGGCAGTAATCACCCAGCTAATGGCTTTTCCAGCGACCTTGCAAGATCGCCCCAATTGAGAAAGGAGAAATACTTAATAATGGTGTGAAATTTCTTTCAGATTTTTGGAAATGCTAATGTTTGTTTATTATCATATTTTGACAGTTATAAATGTACGCATTTAAAGCATTGTGACTGGATGTATCAAATATGACACAAATCAAAAGTAATATATGGAAGTTGATTCTCCCCCCCCCCCCCCAATTTTTTTTATTTGTTTGTTCAAAAGGAATAATAAATACTCTGTTTACAAAGAATCACAATATTCTCTCATATATTTCATGGTTCAAGCTTTTTATGTGCCTTTTCCCATTATGGACACTTGGCTTGCGCATTTTTCAAATTTTTGTTTTATCTCTCAACTCTTTCAGATCTTCCCCGGCAACAGCGACAACAACGTCCACAAAAAGAACCTGTTTGAGCCGCCATTTTTCGCTCGCTTCGTGCGCATCTTGCCGTGGGAGTGGCACGAGAGCATCACCCTGCGTATGGAGCTCCTGGGCTGCGACGAGTAGCGACGATCCGGAACCCACTGACCCTTCCTCCTTTTCTCTACCTCCACTAACAATCTTGATGTCGTCCCCCACCTTCCTCCCCCCTCCCCTCACCCCCCCCCCCCCCCCCCCCCCCCATGCTGTGCCTGCACTGCCTTGTTCTTTGCTCTAGAGGGCAGCAAACACCGCCATTGGTTAGAGTGAGTGAAAGACTGGAGGGTCCTCATGGCTGGTGTCCGCTCGCTCTGATGTTTAACCACTTCAGCCTCCGTCGAGGGTCCCACTGCATAGTTGGTGCTGCATGCAGAACCCCCCCCCAAGACCCTTGCAAGCCGGTGATGTATATAAACTCTCCACTCGTCGTCCTAACTGGCTTCCTTCGCAACCGTCTCGTTTTTGAGTTTGCAGATTATTGCTGCGGTTTATCAAGCTGCAGACGCACTGAATCACAAAAGCACCCAAGTCGGTGGCCAAACCGAGCAGAACAAAACAAAATAATTGCTTTGTAGTCACATGTTTAAAAGCAAAATGCTTAGTTTGGTGGCGCTGCTACATTATCGCCACATACAATCATTGAATTTGGCCAGGTTGCTGTTCTCCTTTCGTGTTATTTAATTTAATTTTTTTTTTTTACTATCCCACGTTGACGGAAGATCAGAACGTCGTATGCTAGCAAACCTGCATCACTTGCTACTGAAACATTTCATTGTTGTGGTCACCACATTCACTTTAATGGCACTTTTGATATTTGTGTTTGCATATATGGGAAAACTTAAAAAGGAATACTTAAAAAAAAAAAAAAATAATAAAAAATTTAAAAAAATGTTTGTGGATAAGAACAATGCGGAGGTAAACAAAGAAATCAATAGACTCAAATCAACACCCCCCCCCCCCCCCCCATCTCCGCTATACATGTGAAACATCTTCTCCGCCCCCATAAATTATGAATTATGGGCTCGTGCAATATTATGCTATTGTGCCGCACTGGTTTCGATAACGATGCGTATATTAATGCGATGGCGTGAAAAATGCATGAGGGGGAAGGTCGCCAAACACTGAACAACGTGGCAGACTAATGATGCTTCCATTTGACACTTTCATGTAAATATCGTGTTTCCCTTCTTCTGGTTTTCTATTGATTTGAAATATGATGTCGATGTCTTTTTATGGTGTTTGGTGTGCTTTCCTGCTATACTGGACTGGATCCATTGGATGCCAGTAAAGTGTTTCTGAGACGCATCCCATGTTTGGCCTTTGTATCGTTATAACAAACAACAATAAATGTTGAAATGTACTCCATCCACTTGTTTTCCAAAAGCACTTTTTATTCAAACGCTCAACTGATTGCAGCTGTTTTCCATTTAAAAAGGTACGAGATCAAAAGGCAGAAAGCACCGAGGGCCGTTTCGGCTGTTTAGCATTTAACCCCCCACGAGCCCCAGGGAGCGCCGCGCACGCCTAATCTGTCTTCCCACCATCCTGCTGAAGGTATCTTCGCAGCCTCATTAGCCTGTTCTGAAGGTCATTCAAGTAAGTGTTGAAAGCTCACATATGTAAATACACGGCAGATCCTTTTTATGAATATAATGAGCTCATCGTTGTCAAGTGGAATGAAGAAATTAAAAAAACAAAACACCATCTTGCTTGAGTTGCCAAAGTCTGCACTGTTCAAGTTGTTGTTATACCTTTTTATAGTTAACATAAACCGTTGCACACCACCTCAAAAATTAAGTTTATTGCTTTAATACATAAAAAAACGTTTGGTAAGACCAGCCGTCACCCCCTGACCAATGCTTTTAATCCTTTTTTTTTTCTTCTTCTTTTTTTTTTAAAGAGCTCAGTATTGTTCATTCGGAAATGTCATCATCATTGCTCTTTTATTTATTTATTTATTTATTTTTATTATTATTTTTATTTATTTTTTGTGTGGGTGCGTGCGTGCGTATATTTGTTAGCTCACCAGAAAACCTTTTAGAAAAAATCTCATACCGTTCACCTAAACCGAACACCAGGAGACCCGAGGGGACCAAAGAAAACCAAGGAAGGTGAAATCCAGCACCGACCAGACACCCCCCACCAGAACTCCAATGCTTTTAATCCTTAAAGGGGAAGTCAACCCAAATGATTTGTTTTGAAAATAATGTTTTATGCAGCCCCACTCGTCTAAATACGGCATTGTGGTTAATATTGCCGTTTTTAATCCATCACGGGTGGCGGCCGTTCTGCTGACCAATCACGGCGCACCTGTTCACCGAAGCGGTGATTGGTTGTTACCTGAGCAACATCGACGTCATCTTCAGTCGACAGCAAGTGGCAAAATGGCCGCCCCCCTGAGATGAATTAAAAACGGCTGGCTTTTGCTTCATAACTCGTGTTCATCAGAATATCATGTTGAGACTCGCGAGGTCACATATAACATATTATTGCCAAGAAATGTTTAAGGTTGACTTCCACTTTTAACATATTTTTCAAAGGTCTTGGAGCCACGCGTGCTACACAATGATTTGAATAACCAGTTTTTAAAGGGAATTAAACCTGCAATTACCTTTTTTTTGTGGTTGCATTGAATCATTACAGTAAATTTGTAACAAAACAGACTTATTCAAATGTATCTCGGGTAACTATTTACCCTTGTTACTGTCAAAAAAAAAAAAAAAAAAAAAAAGCTGACAATACCGCAAAACGTGCAGCGTGAGTGTTACAGCACTTCTACGGCAGTTTGATCATTCAAGATATTTAACCGATTTGTTTTTGGTAAATGGACTACACGTGAAGCTATGGGCAACACTCCATTTGTTGACGTGACATTTGTTGTTTCCGCCAAGCACGTTAGCAGACAACTTCCAGGCTGATGAGCAAGGCAGGCAGGCAGGCAAACCGTACCATTCTGTTTCTTAGGGTGTGCACGCTTCCATCCAGGCCAAACTGTGAAACTCGATAGCAACGTAGGGAGGAGGGTGACTGTGGAGGACTCCTTTTTTTGATCAGCCTTTCAACCTCTGGACAACCTTTTTTAATTGACTCCACAGTGGCCCTGAGGGCAGATTCACTGTTGAGGACCCTTGGGAGTAAAACTCAATCCTGCCCTGTCCACCATTGATAGCAAAACAGTTATGAATACCCCCAAATCCGTCCATTTTATCCTCACCAGGGGGTGAGCTGGCTGGAGCCTATTCCAAAGCTTGAGATGCGATTCCAATCCAGGACATCTTGAAATGCAAACCACTATATTCAGCATGCTCCCGCTATTGTTTCATATTATTCCGAATGTGTCATTTCACGACTCGTTTGAATAAATTAGATATGTAGAGGAGGAGTGTGTCTTTTGTCTGCCTCCTCTCTAAATAGCTCTTACTTCAAAGGAATCAACGGGAGCCAACATTCAAATTAGAGTTGACAACGTGTGAAGCGTGTTTGTCTCTGTGTGCCGTTTTTCACCCAGAAAACGATTCCCGCACGAGATCATTAACTCGATCACTGCCAGCCGTTTTCGGAGTTCACCATTTTGCAACCCCTTTTAGGTCATTTTGACTGATCTTTGGAAGACCCACGGGGTATTGTGTTCTGGGACAATGTGAACCGCGAGAGCCTGAAAGAAACGTCTGTTGCCAGGACAATTTTTTTATTTATTTTTTTATATCTTTTTATTTCTTGAGTAAACAGCAGTAGAGCATAGTTTCGTTTCTGACCCAAAAGCTGACAAAATGCCATTTTTGTGTGTGTGACATGAAACGTCAAGCAGAAGAGTGACTTTGTTGCTCATATTTTTGCTTTTTGCAAGGCCCACAGAATATTGTGTTGTATTACTATAAAAGCGTGGAACCTACCAAAATAAAGATTAGAGTGTCTTGTTTCATCAGGAAAAAAAAAGAAGTATATTTGTATCCGTTTCCGTTTTGCAGCAATTATAGCAATAGAATATAGATAAGTTTCATCGATATTCACATTCCTGGTGAAGACGCTGTCGAAAAGAGCTTGTTGCAACATGGCCCTCCCTGGCTGATCTCTTATACTCTGCTGCCACCTGCTGGCCGTTTTTGTAATAACTACCACTACTTTAAGCCAGCTTTTTATGTCAGAAGCTGCATCAAAGCCTTCTGTATGCTCTTGTATTTAAAACAAAAATGTGGAAGCACGTTTTTGGGGGATTGAAGGACAAAGTATTAAAAAACATTTCCACGTTTTTGGCTTTGCACGAGTTAAACTATAAAACAAAAGTCTGTGGTTGTTATGATTGGCTTGGCACTCTTTAAAGGGATACTTGACTCATCGAGCCATTTTCAGCAGCAAAAAGTTAATATTTTGTCCAGAGTGAATTTGGTAACTTCATTATTTTTCATGTACAATTAATGCCTTTAAATACAAATTTTTCCACTTGCTATTGACTGAAGATGACATCACCTGTGCTGAGGAAGAAGCTAACAACCAATCATGGGTCCATTTGCTGACCAAACCCAGAAAACAGGTGAGCCATGATTGGTCGTTACCTACTTCCTCAGCACAGGTGACGTCATCTTCAGTCGACAGCAAGTGGAAAAATTTGTTTTTAAAGTTATTAGTTGTACAAGAAAAATAATGAAGTTATCACATTCATTCATTCTGGACACAATATGAAATGTTTGCTGCTGAAAATGGCTCAATGAATCAAGTCTCCCTTTAAGCACCGCCTCTTGCGGTCGGAGAAAGACGAAATAAAGCACCAAAAACAAGACACGGTTATTTTGATGGCAAAATCCCTTTTTTCTCATAACTCACCTCATTGCACGAGTTGAAACGGCTGGCTTATTTTTATTTATTTATTATTTTTTTTAAACGTGCCATCACTCATTCACTTCACAAACTGTCATCCTCTCATGAATGCGAGGTGCCAAAATGATGTGTTGACATTTCTCTCCCTTCTAATCCAATGTGACAAGCCGAGAGCCTCTTCCAAGTGTAATCACGCAAAAAACGTACTTGACGATTTTATGTCGGTGGTTGGATTCCAGTTGACGAATAAAATGTCCACGGCGGTGAATGAGTTAATCAGGTGACGGCAACATCCACCTCTGCTCTCTCCGCCTTCCTGCTGCAGGAAGTTTTTTTTGGGATAGGGAAACGATCGTGGAAAGTCGTCTGCTGTTTTACACGGCGGCATTCCCGAGAGAAATGCGACTTATTTTTTTGCTCATGTGATGAAGAGAATTTCACATCCTCTCTCCCGCCAATGTTTCTTTTTTTTTTTTTTCTTCTAAGAGCTCAGTATTGTTCATTCGGAAATGTCATCGTTGCTCTTTTTTTTTTTATTATTATTATTTTTTTTGTGTGGGTGAGTATGTGTATGTGCGTGCGTGCGCGCGTGTATTTGTTAGCTCAATGTTTGTCTTTCTATATTTGGCTCCTCTTCAAGTGGATGCGTTTGCCAACTAACAAAAGCACTAGAAGATCGTAGTAATGAGTCGTTATAACGGCTCGTCTTAATGTGAAGCCAAGTTGACAGTCGACTTCCTCTCTAAATCTGCACATGCACGTCTACCTTCAGAGCTTGCGTAATGACAGCGTGTCCGCCCCGAGGAACACAAAAGACGTCTGGGCTCCACACAAACAAACATGCAGCGGCTGGCTTGATTGCTGCAGGCCCGCACCCAAATTATAGCCCTCCGCTCTCTATGACAATGGGGGGTGGGTTTGGGAGGGGGTGCCGGTATTTGTGGCCCCGGGCGGGAAGCTTTCATGTGCGGCCCTGGGAAGACTGCGTGAGATAACGGCTTAGCGACGCAACACTGGCTTCAGCGAGGCACGCTTTAAATGCTCGCTCGGTCGCTCGATGGCTGAGGAAATGATAACAAACGGGCTTTTGGTTGAACCTGGCGAGACTCGATCCGTCGTCTTATCCGTATTTTCACGAAGGGTGTCAGGCGATTAATTTTAAACGTAATTAATCACATGACTTCAATAGTTGACTCGCGATTCATCTCAAATCATATCTGTTTTAAATGTAAAGTTTTCATACTCTTGTTAACATAAAATTGGGGGGGAAAAGTTAAACTTATAGAAACGTGGCAGCATCTTTTAGTCATTGCTACATTAATTTCATAAAATTGAATTAAAATTGAAAAGATGTACTGTAAAAAAACGAGTGTATTGATTTGTTGAGGTCATTTTTCTGCCACTAGATGGCATAATTGCATTTGTAAGACTGACAGCTAAGTGCATTTTTCTTTTCATATTGAGAGCTATCTAATCTTTAACATGAAGTAACCTGTGAAATTCTGCACATTTTTAAAATTGTCAAATACAACTTGACCCCAGTTTCCACAAATATATGCATTATTATTACATTTATTACTGCTAAACTTTGACATGGACGTGTCTGCTGTGTTGCGACTGGAATTCCCCCAGTACAGGCTTTGCCAGTAAGGGGCGGTCATTAATCGCGCATTTAAAAAAATAATGGTGTTAAAGAAACTTTAAATGAACGCAATAATTTTGACACCCCTAAGTGGAATGTCACCCCGTGTTCATATATGTGTATTGGTAGAGTATTGTGTGGATTTTGCACAGCAACGTGCCAACTTTCATTGACCACTATTTTAAGCGGAGTTCCTCAGGGAAGTGTATGAGGTCCATTATCTTTTGTCTATTTGTGATGTCACATTTGTTACAAAGACAAGTGTGGTTTAAGCTTCTTACTGAAAAGGATTGGACCTAAAACAATTCCCTGAGGAACTACATTTGAAATGGTGATTGGATGACGCTTATGTCGACTGGATGTTTTAATGTTACAATCCTATGTATGATAAAGATAACTGTATAATATACTATACTTTAAACTGGACAACAGTATTGATTACAGTAAACTCCGCCCACAGGAAGAGAAACAAAGTGCAGTGATTCCACCCCTTTGCATCTATAACCACTTTCAATCTTATGGGAAGAGGTTTTTTTTTTTTTATGTTTTTTGTTGTTGTCCATTTTAGACATCACTGAAAAGGCTTGTGAATGTTTACTTTGTCTTGCTACAAAGTCTATTTCAGTCTTTATAGAAAATTAATGGACCAAAATAAATTCTCTGAACTATAAGCAAAATTGTAACTGATTTTTTTTTACTTCGGATGGATGTTAGTGTGCAAAAATCCCGTACACAATATTGATGTACTGTACTGCATTATAAACTGTATGGAGCAAAAATATTAGAACCTACAGGAAATAAAATGAGGGAAATGGGGTGTTGTTCCTACCTTTTGTAGCTTCCACTCTTCTGGGAAGACTTAATGAAATAAAGAGAATCTAAATGGACTTAAAACGTTTCCCTGAGGAACTCCATTCAAAATTGCATTACTGTTATTTTGGATGGATGCTAGGATGTCGTGAAGAATAATGATATATATATTATACTGAACCATATTTAGTAGACGCAGGTGAAATTGACTCATGAAGATCCTTAGTTGCACCTGTGCAGGAAAATGACTCAGCTTTTACCTGAACATTTGAAAAATAAAAATGCCCGCCGGTAGTCTAAATACTTCTCTCCATATAGCGTATCATGTTGACAGTATTGTAAAAAGTTGAACGTCTGTCAGCATGCGAGTGAAGAATGTGCAAGGGAAGCGCAACGCTGAAGGATTTTGAGGCGCTGGCGCTGGCGAGGGCTGGCTTGAGGCCGGCGCTTGGTGTCAGGAGGGCGGCCAACATCTGCGCTTCACTCATCTGTGACGGTGTTTGCTCAGCAGCACATTGTCCGCCCAAGCCTCCCCCCCCGGGCCGACCCTCGCCGCATGCGCTCTTGTTTTCCACCACCGTAACGCGACTTGACGGCGGCCGCGCACGCTCGAGTCGAGACCTTGGCAAAATACAGCTGACCTTTGCCCAACATGGACGCCGTCCCGCTGAACAAATTGTGTATTCTTTGTATTTGACCTTCATTCAAGGGGATGCAAACGGAAAATTGACTTTTAACTCTGTGTAAAGTGAGCCCCGCTACTTGATGCCTCGCAAAACTGTTTGCAATTGCCAATAGATGCCACAAGATGGCGGCAAAGCACTTCTATTAGATATAGCTATGGCCTAACTAGATAGAGCTCCGCCTCCCTTGGCACCAAAGCAAACCTGCGGCATCTCAACTTGCAAGTGACCTGACTTATGAGTTTGTTTGTTTTTAGGGTACGAGCCCAGGTATTTATGTGCTTTGATTAGCGAGCAACAATTTGAGATATGAGCGCTCTGCTAGCTTAATTCTAACAAATAGTGGGAATTATCATCCTTTTTCAGGGGTGTCAATTACTACTAATATGAAATCATTAAATTACAGTAGATGCAAATTACTTTTTAAAACAAAAAATACAGCAAAGTTAATAAAAGGTTTGTTAATAATCATTGTTACACAATGTTTAGGTGTTAAATTCATTTAATTTGTGAGACTATAAGTACACCTATTGATGAATAAAAAACAATTCCAAAAATGTAATTGGAAATTTATAAATCGTTTGCCTCTGAAAATTCCTATTTCTAAAACTTTTGCGACGTGATAATCATTAATAAATAGCCAACAACATTTTGATGAAAGGCATGTATGGTTACAACAATTTAAATAGAAAATAAATAGTGCATCCTAAACTTGCAATTATAATAAAAACTGTGAAATGTGTGACAATGAGTACATTAAAAAACAAACAAAAAAAAGCAGTAAATTTCAACAATTAAAACAGACAAAAACCTTATTTGGACTTGTGATAAATAATAATAGATAAAGCATTTGATACAAAAATCTAAAATGACAACAATCCAAATAGAACAATAATGAACTAAATTTACTCCTATGGTATAAAACTGCTTGTCTTTTAATAAAGAATACAAACGGGGAAAAAATATTCACCTCAAATTTCCATCTATACCTAATTGTTTGTGACTATCAACGTTAAAGCGTTAACTAATTAATCACAAAAAATGATCGCATTAATCATGTATTAACGCAGATTAATCACACTATTCATTTTGACCGCAGATTATCCTTTGGGAGCACAGGTTGTGTTTGAGCAATAAACATAACTACATTTAATAAATGTTCGCGTATGACATTCA
This sequence comes from Leptonotus elevatus, assembly GCF_054856555.1. Classification (NCBI taxonomy): domain Eukaryota; kingdom Metazoa; phylum Chordata; class Actinopteri; order Syngnathiformes; family Syngnathidae; genus Leptonotus; species Leptonotus elevatus. The sequence goes on along the minus strand of NC_141242.1, from coordinate 3,069,236 downwards.
GAATATTTGTTCATGTCAAACTATTGGGAGTCATTTTTTTCCCCATTTTAAATTATGCAAATAATTAATTTATTATAAAAAGAAGAGAATGAGCGTGCGCAGTGGATAAAATGTTTTGAAGACGTCCTCATAACATTAAATGTCGAAAAAAAATTAATAGTACATAGCAGGTGCTCTTCAAATTTGGCAGGCAAAAAATATTGATTAAAAGGCCTTTTCAATTAAGCGATGAATCGTGATGAATCCAAATTCTAAAATGTGATTAATCTGATTAAAATTGTAATGGTTTGACAGCTCTAGACGTATGGTAATGACTGTTTTTCTAATTGCCATCTCCGACCGTGTCACTTGAGGTCACAGTGTGGAGCCCATTGTGGTGACGTCACCCCACGACGAGTAGGAGGAGACGATGAAGTCAACACACACACACAGTAGTAGTTCTTCCACATTGACGCGCGCGCGCGCACGCAGTGAGTGAGTGGCTGTCGGCGAGTCTTTGCACTCTTCACTTCTCTCAGGTGAGTTTGATCTATTGTATGTTGTCATTTATATTTGGTTTTGTGCTTAAAGTAAAAAGGGTAATTAGCAATTTGACGAGGTGGAAGAAATCCATTGTTAGAAACTTTTGATGAGGAGCAGAAGGATACATTAAACGACAATTTACTGTATCACAATTTAATGTTTTGACATTTTGAGGGTGGTTTATGCTTGGATGTGGTAAAACACTATTGGTATTTAGGGGACTTTTTTCTTCTTTTTTTTTTAACCTGTCTCTCAGCGTAATGCTCGGTGGTCTCTTGCGCCCTCTGTTGGCCGCTTGCGGGCTCGTGCTACTGCCCGTCACCGCCGCCACGGTCCACTTCAACTACAACAACGGCTTCTACTATCATGACGTCAGCAACGGCAATGGCAATGGAGAGAGTAGGCACTCACTCACTCACTCACTCACTCACTCACTCACTCACTCACTCACTGCGTGTGCGTGCGAAGAAATAGATTTAAAGTTGCGATTTTTTTTTCCACATTAGATTATACAATGATTTTTTTTTTTTAGTATACATTTTTTTCCCGTTCTAATTCCTTACCATTGGTTAAGAAAATAAATCAAATAAAGATTATAAACTCAAGTCATATTATTGTATTGTATTTTAATTTCCATGAATGTTTCCCAAATTTAATATTTTGTAATTATTTATTTTTGCGATTACGTTAATGACAACTATCTTAAATATATTTGTATTTTTTAATCAAATGTATTGATTAAAAAACAACGTATTTCTGACCCATTTTAATTCCATGTATTTTTTATTATTATTCCCTAAATATTGTCACTATAAGCTATTATAAATATGTTCTTATTTTGATACAAGTTTATTGAGTTGAAGTAAAATAAAATATCATTCATTCATTTGTATATATATTTTAAAACATATTGTGTGGTTTTAAATGTATAATGAAAAATACTTTACTACATTAATTTATTGCGTATTTATATTTACAATACTTTTTTAAAGCCTTTTACACTAGTGCAAAAAGTGTCATATTTAGCTTTCAAAATTGATGTCTTATGTCTTCATGATTATATATTTTTTTTAATTGGCATTTTTGCATGTTTGTCATGTTTGCATTTATTTATTTTCAGAACAGTGTTTATGTCGGTAAAATTGGTAACTTTTGGAAAATACATTTGAATTGACTCATTATCTAGTAGAGTACAGTCAATGTTTTCTTATATTTTATATGCAAAGTGTCAAACTGTGCAGAATGTTACAGCGGCTTAAAATAATTTTGGATTTAATTAGCCCAATTTATTTTTCAGTTTATTTTTCGATGTAAAATGAACCCTTCAAGTTACCTTGTTATGTCGTCCTGCAGTCTATTTCAACGGCGTCCGTCTGTACGTGGAGTCCCCGCAGCCGTCCGTGTCAGCCACCAGGGGCAGCAGCGTTACCCTTCCCTGCCACTTCCACTACGAACCCGAGCTAAGCGCGCCGCGCCGGACACGGGTCAAATGGTCGTGGTTGCCCGCCGTCGGCGAACCCGCTGACCCCGCGGCGGCGGCGGCGGCGGCCTTCGCCATGGAGACGCAGGTGATGGTTGCCATGGGCAACCGCCACCGTAGCTACGGCGGGTTCCGGGGTCGGGTCCGCCTGAGACGCTCGGCCCCGGGCGACATGTCGCTGGTCATCAATGAGCTGCGTCTCAACGACACGGGGCGGTATCGGTGCGAGGTGATTGACGGCTTGGAAGACGAGAGCGTCACCGTGGAACTGGAGCTGCGAGGTGAGTGGACGACATCATTTTTCATGAAGCAGGAAGTAGCGTATGACGTATTTCTCTTCCTGGCGACAGGTGTGGTCTTTCCGTACTACTCGGACAAAGGACGCTACCACTTCAACTTCCTGGGGGCCCAGCAGGCGTGCCAGGATCAGGACGCCACCCTGGCCACGTTCGAGCAGCTCTTCACGGCGTGGGACGAGGGCCTGGACTGGTGCAACGCCGGCTGGTTGGCCGACGGCACCGTGCAGTACCCCATCACCGCGCCCCGCGACGGATGCGGGGGGTCGGACTTGGCGTCGGGTCTGCGCACCTACGGTCAACGCCATCGCCTCCTCCACCGCTTTGACGCCTTCTGCTTCTCCGCTTCCGTCAAAGGTCTGGATCACTAAACGTAGAAGAAGTAGAAGATATTTGTGTAAAAAATATATTTTTTTATTAAGTATTGATTACCTCTGTTCTTTTTACGCCTTAAAAATCCTAAATTTGCAATATATCAGTCACCGGGCGCTGCCAAAAGGTTGAAAAAGTATTGTAGTTACTTTACAATCAGAGGTAGTAAATCCAGTTCCAGAAAGTAAAAACTCTGCCACAGTTTTGCTTTAGCCCCTGAAGCTAGCTAGCTAGCTAGCTCCCTAGCAGGTAAACTGGCACCATGTGAGCTAGCTAGGGAGCTAGCTAGCCCCTAGGACGAAAGCCAAACTGTGGCAGAGTTTTTACTTTCTGGGCTTGGATTTACCATCTCTGTTTACAGTTTACTTGACTTTAAAAGTAACTAAGTTAGATTAGAAGATAATTTTTTTGTTAAATTCTTAATATGAAATTGGAAACTTACTGGTTTTGACACTAATAATGCAATATTAATTGGAAGTACTTTTTTAACAGTGAAGTTTAAGAATAAAGGTTGTTTTTTATTAAAAATAAAATAACTTTTTTTTTAACGTGGGGGATTATTTTAATTTTAAATTAATTAAAAAATACTAATTTTTGCCATACTTTTTTTGTGTGTAGGTGTTTTTCAAATATATATTTTTAAGCTAGACAACACTTTGTCAACAGCACATACTGTGCCACATACATTAATATTTAGTTTAGCTGACACCCTCAAAACCGTGACTTGCTGATTGTGAAATCCTAGAATGCTTGACTTCAAGCTGTAAACTCTTTGGTTCCTCTTTATTTTGTATTCTATAGTGTCGTTTTTGTTGTTGTTGCTATGTGTCTATCTAGGAATGGGTCTCCTCCTGTATTTTATTATTTTTTAATTACTCGTCTTGTTCCACATTGGCGTGTGAGGCAAGTGTTTACAAATGTTACTCACTGATGCCCTCAAGAGGCAGCTAATGGCACTACCACTTGATTGTGAATAGTGTCAGAGACGTTGCCAAAATTAATAATATATATTCAACAGCAAATTGTGACTTGGCAAAGTAACTGTAATCAGATTACTTCACTAAGAGAAGTAACGTTACTGTAAAAGATGGATATTTACAACCTGTGATGTCATTTTTAGTCGATAGCAAGTGACAAAATGGCCGCCCCCTGAGATGGATGCAACCTTTGTGACGTTGTGTGTTCTCCTTCCCGCAGGAGCCGTCTACTTCCTCGCGACCTCAACCAAGCTCAACTTCACCGAAGCGCTGCAGGCGTGCGTGGCTAACTCCAGTCACATCGCCAAAGTGGGCCAGCTGTACGCCGCGTGGCGACTCACGGGATTGGACCGCTGCGACGCCGGCTGGCTGGCGGACGGTAGCGTCCGCTATCCCATCGCCAGGGCCCGCGCTAACTGCGGGCCGCCGGAACCGGGGGTGCGCAGCTTCGGCTTCCCGCCGCGCCGCCACAAGTTTGGCGTCTACTGTTATCGCTAACCAATCTGAGAGGTTAGCTTTAGCCGTAGCCTGCAAGAACATGGCCATTATTGAGGCCACTCGAGTGGATTGCTCTCCTCTTCCTCCGTAAGACCGCGCGTGACTGCGATGACAAACTTCTTCATGCCTCTTTCCCACTGAACAGTACTCGCTTGGCTCGACTCGCCTCGGTTCGTGCCGGTCCGGTCGGTTTTCCACCTCATTTTAAAAGTTCTTCAGTGGTTGGCAGCAAGCAGACTGCGGAGCATCCAGAGCTAGGAAGTCACGTCGGGGTAAGCTAACGTTAGCTTGTGTGTTTGTTTTTGTAGCCAACGTTTCCTCCAAAAAGTTTTTGCTAACGACAACCTGCCAATAAACATCACGTAAATCTTTTTGTAAACAACAAAGACAGTTTAGAGTCTTTGTTTTTGTAAACGATAATAATTTAGAGTCGTCAATAAACGGCGGACATTTTGTAAACATCAGAGACCGCTTTGAGTCTTTATTAATGAACCTAATATCCATTTTTATAAACATTAAAGAAAATTCGGAGTCTAACCTAGCATATGTTATCAAAGAGTAACAGAACATGTTATGTTGAATGCCATTTAGGGTCTCTAACTCTCACTCGCAGCCATTCGCACTGAAGCAACCCCCTTCGCTCCCGGCAGTTTTACTGGATTTTGACAGATTTTGCAAGGCCCACAGAATATTGTGTTCCATTGCTATCAAAACACGGAACCTACCAAAAGAAAGAATAAAGTCTCTTCTTTCATCAGGGAAAAAAAAGTATGTATCTGTTTCCGTTTTGTAGCAATTAGCATTAGAATATAGCTGAGTTTCGTCATTCTTCACATTCTTGTTGAAAACACTTTAAAAAAAAGAACTTGTTGCAACATGGCCCTGGCTGATCTCTTATACTCTTCTGCCACCTGCTGTCCGTTTTTGTAATAACTACCATTCTGACCTCTTAATGTCATCAAAGCCTTACGTATGCTCTTGCTGCATAAAAACTGTATAAATATGTTTTGGGGAGTGAAAGTATTAAGAAACATATTTACACGTTTTGGGGTTTGAATGAGTTTGAACCGAAATGTTTTTGTAAATATAGAAGACAATTTAGAGTCTAGATTCGGACGTGCACGTTTTGTAAGCCAGCCAAAACAATTTTGAGTCTCCATAAACATCAAAGTCAATCTAGTCTTTTTCACACGTGGACGCATGATCGGAGGTGGAAGGCGATCTTCAAGTGCAAATTACTATTTTTTTGTCACACAGCGTACATTTAGCTAAAGGGCTCCTCCCACTTGTTTACTGAAGTCTTTTAAGCATCTGTGACTCAAACCTAATCATTAAGTGTTGCCTTTTCATTAAAAAGGTGACTCGGCGTATTTGCTTGATGTACACCCGTTTAGGCGTGCAATGGGAGATCACATCACCTCTTCTTTTTAAAACACAATTAATTTTGTATAATTTGATATGAACCAATAAATCACCAAAGGTCACATTTTTGTTTGATTGTTGCACCCATCGCACTCACGATGATGATGTCATAGTAGAGGGAGCACATGGGAAGAGAAACTGCAAGCTGTTGAGTCGCTTTTATTTTTTTGAACATGAGGCTTACAGCACGATGGAAACGAACCAAATATACGAAATGTACTTAGAATCTTTGGACTTACCTTCCAGCAAATGGAAAAATAAATGGAGAGTTGATAGATCGGGCCGGCCCACAAATCCCAAAAATAATTGACGGCCATTGAAATGCATTAAAAATAATAATAATTTTTTTACATTAAACACCAAAAAATATTCACAAAATGCTGATTAACATACATTTTCCAACAAATAATGGAGGGAAAAAACATGAACAAAAAATTTGTAAAAATAATTATTAATAATAATAATTAAAAATAATTAATGGTGAAAAAATCTACAGACACATGCACAAAAAATATAAATAAATATTAGTAAATAATAATAATAAATAAATAAAAATAATCTACAAATATGCTAATGTTAAAGGGCCTAACTTACAAGTATTCTTTGATCAACTGCTTTCTCACACACCTGTGTATTAAAAGTCTACACACCCCTGTTGAAAATTTTAACGTAAATCGCTAATAAAACTTTCCACCATTAACGCGACCGATACCATTTAAAATAAAAATACAAACAAATCTGTTTTGTGCGGTGAATATACAACAGATACTGTAGTTGCATAAGTGCACACACCCTTATATCACCTTTAAAACTGGCCGTGTTCAGAATTAAAATTGAAATGTTCACATCAGCACACGCCTGTCACAATTTCAAGCGCCGCTGATCAACCCCAAGTCAAGTTCAAGTCGAGAATCATTTCACGCACACACACGCATAGGCTGTATTCCATCTTTTTATTTGGCACAGCACACTACAGCAGACTGTATGCTCACGTCAGGGATGGCCACAACGACACAGTGATTGCAGTGGAACACTTGGACTGAGATGGAGGCTCGTTTTTTTTATCACTTATTTCAACATTTGTTTTTATTATCGTGCCTGCGTTTAAAAAAAAGAAAAAAAGTGAAATGTCTGATTTGACTGTCCGCTTGATGTATTTGCTGTCACTTAAATCTGACCCAACTTCCCAGTGCGTATCTGCCCTCTAAAACACTTTTTTTCCCCAGAAAAGTGCGATAAAAGTACATTTGATGTGTTACCTCATACTGTGAGAACTTTAACCAAGCAAAAAGAAACAATAACCAATGTAATAATGTGTTATGCAAATGTTTTTTTTCCCGCCCCCCACAGCATTCACCAATCAAATTCTTGCGGTTCCACAGACAGCTCGACTAAAAGTAACTGTTGACTAATGACATCATTCTAGCGCGTGATTAAACCAAACTTATCTATACAGGATGAATCATGACAAAGAAAATGTTATTGACAGATCCTGCTGTTCACACAGTTGCAGTGTCGAATATTTACAGTGAGTCCCATGCGTTACGCCAGCGATGGGCCTCCGCCAACAGTCACCATTCAAACGTCAGCTTTTATCCACAGACGAGGACGTGTTGAAATCTGATTTGTGCTTGCAAATGGAACGTTTCAAAAAAAGTGACTTTGTCATAATAACTCAAAGTGATCCTTGTTGTCCTACATCAACGTATGCGTGTTGACAAATTTGTTTGCGTTTTCACAAAGAGGGCAGTTTGAGTCGCCGCATTTTCGTAAACAAAACAATTTCACGTGTTTTCGTGTGCATGTTTTTTTTGTAAACATCAAAATGCGAGTTGTCATTATTTCGTAATAAAAATGCCTTGCACCTACGGAAGAGTCAGTAAAGTAAGTGGAACAATTGTTTTGTTTTTGTAAACAAAGACAATGAGGCAGAGGTGGCAAATCCAGATCCAGAAAGTAAAAACCCTGCCACAGTTTGGCTTTAGCAATCAAGAGTCAGCTAATGTGCGCGTTTTTGTAAACTATTTAGCGATTTTTGTAAGCAATAAAACAAATGAATCTTGAAATGTCTTCAAATGACCTTACTTGTAAGCAGACTGTTTTGAAAAGCATTTGATGTGTTTTTGATATGTTCAAATTATCGTCTTCGGCGAACTTGACGTACATTTGACGCAGGTTTTTTGTGAGTTTTGAATGAACGTCAAAACCAATTGAATCTACAATAAGTACGTAGTACACAATCCAGAGGTTTCAATGAACTTAATGTATGTGTTTTCCCCAAAAAATAAAAATGATGACATCTTCAGTTAATTTGTTTATGAACTGTTTCGTACTGACAAATGGAATGTTGTGGAAAGCATTGTATGACTTAATAAAAAAAATTTTTTTTTTTTTTAAACATACTCCTGTACTACACAAGAGTGTAATCATTGTTGATCGAGAATCACAGTCTTGGAATAAAATCTTGAAAAAAGTAGTCACCAGGGACCAAATACAAACGCAGACCCAGAAATAAAATGGGCTAAAATATAGCAACACGCTATCATTTGCAATCAATAACATTTTCATATAGACTTCTGTTGATTCCTCCAGTAGTACTTGTGCATGGAGTTACAGCTATAAATTAGACTCTATAAATAACATGATGCAAGCACCTTCACTAAAAAAGACTGGTGAAAAAAATGTGAGCCAGTTACATTGTCACTGTCTAAATGTGTTTTAGTGCTTGTATTTACATTGGAGGCCGAGCGAAACGCTTTTGTTTTTAGTCGGGCATTAACATTGGTGTCCTTGGGAGGGGGGTCCTTTTTGTGAATCTCACTTGTGCTTCATTCAGTCCTGCTCAGAGCGTCTTCCTGTGCTCCCGTCGGCTGCTCACTCCTCGACTTCTGCTCGTCGCCGACCTTTTGTGTAGCCTGTTGCCGCCAGATGCTGGAGGGCCAAGGGAAAGATTTAGAATCATGCACGTCGTACGGCAAACGACACCAATTTCAGCATTGGGCTGTAAAGTTTATAACCTCCAGCCCATTTCGACATGTGCCTGTTTGCTGAGGTTTTTTTTCTCCCCCAGAATCCATGCTGGGATCCTCTTGCAGCAGCTTAGCCTTGGGCTGTTTTTTCCCCCCTCATGTTTTTGAACGTGACGTGCTTTAAAAGGCGACCCAGTGTGTTCCTGTTCTGTATTCCCCTGTTGGTCATTGTCTTTTGGTTCAACTACAATAAGGCTGTTCTGATTCTTCTGATTCTAAAATGTTGAACGATAGCATTTTTTTTTTTTTAATAATCCAAATAATATGCATGTTTTAACAAATATTTTTCCCTAGTATCGATTTTTTAAATAAGAGAAACTCACTTTCTATACATTCCACTTGTGGCCTCTCCCACTGTCCATTCTCCATGCAACGTATGACTGGTAGGTGGCGCTGCGTGTAGCCAGCTTGACACTGGTAGCGCACTTTGGCGTTAACGGCGTAGTGATCTCCGGTGACGCCCATCAATGAGCCGTGATCCACCTCTGGGGGCGCTCCGCACCCCGCTGATAGAGAGGACAATGATTAAAAACTAGTAGGAACCGGCAGATGTTTTCATTTGGATCAGCACTCATTTGGACGTTTATACGTACGCTACTCACAAAACGTTAGGACAGTTACAGTCGAAAATCGTTTAGTATGATCCTGCCAAGGATCCAACAAACAAGTACCAAGGAAGTCAATCGGCTTTAGTTCCTACCGGGTCGAGTCTTGCATGAGAAGGGAAGGTAGTAGTTGCAAGGAACGTCGTTCCACTGGCCTCCCTCGTGCCCGATCATGACCACGCAGTCTTCTCCGGAGTTGAAGTAGTTGTCGGGTTGGTTAGGTCTCCAGTTCTCGTACGTCTGGGACAGAAAAGATGACAGCGCTTATCTGTGAACTCTCGTTCTGAGATACGTCAAAAACCACTAAATCAACTTTTAGTTTGTCTCACCAGAGAGCTGCCGTCCGTCCAGCGGAATTCATTCTGGACTTCTTTGTCGTTGAGACCAATCCACTCGTAGTCTTGACCTTTGGCTGTAAAGTAGAGACGTAGCTATTTTTAGACGCTGAGCCAATTTGAGGCCAATTACAAATTGAGTATCACTTGCAGTTGAGAAAGTGCTGCTCCTCCTCGGATGTGACGCTGACCAGGTGGGCATTGAGCTCCTGGCAACGCTGCTCAGCATCTGACCAGGTGTGTCGGTCGGCAAAGTGGAGGTAACAGCTTCCCATGAACTCCAACCAGCCCTCGGGACAACCATGCACAGCTGCGCGCAATATAAAAAAAAAAAAAGTATGACTTCCAAGATACATGATCTGTTTTTTTGCATGTGCGTTACCACAAACAACAGAACCGTACCCTCTTCTACTTCTGGTTGCGCCACTATGGGAGGGGTTGCCAGTGAAATTGACGGTGCAGTGGTTGGGCTGACGTAGACAGGGTCCGGAGTCAGAACGACGACTGTAGCCTCCTCCTCCTTGTGTCCGGATGGTCCGTTGTAGTCAGTATAGGTCATTGTAGATCCTGGAGGAAAATCGATCGAAAGGCCAGCAGTTGATGGCTTGTCACTGCCTGAGATTTGAAGATGGGTTCCAGAACCACTTTCCTGGCCGCTTATTTCTACAACCCCACGGCCCTCTTCTGGACGATGCTCCGTGGGAGAAATGTTAACTTCCTTGGCCCCATCATCTGTTAGAAAGATGACGTCACCGTCTATCTGTGAAGGTTGGCCGGAGGCAGAACCGCTGCCTGATACACCAGATGGAAAACCACTTGGAGAGCCACTGGGGTAGCCCGATGCATAGGGATGATGTCCAGACAACTCCTGATCTCCTGATGGCTGGATTGTTAAATCAATGAAATTGTTGTCTGTAAAGGAGATGCCCGAAAATCCACTGCCTGACCCTGACAAAGAGCCGGATCCAGACAGAGATCCCGATCCAGACAGTTCAGCAGATCCGTACAACTCCTGCTCCCCTGATTGATGAACTGTCAGATCAATGGCACCATCGTCTGTAAATGCGATGCCAGAAAATCCACTGATGCCCGAGCCAGACAAAGAGCCTGATCCAGAAATAGATCCTGATCCGGACATTTCAGCGGATCCGTACAACTCCTGCTCTCCTGATTGCTGAACTGTCAGGTCAATGGCACTATTGTCCGTAAAGGTGATACCAGAAAATCCACTGCCTGACCCGGACATCACTCCTGATCCAGACATGCTTCCTGATCCGGACATACCTGAAGTCCACAAGACCCCGCTACCTAACTCCTGCTCAGTGAGGGTTGGGATCAACAGTTCTTTCTCTTTTCCATCCAGTATATTGATCAGAATGTCACCACTGCTGCCACTAATGTCTCCACTGCCACTGGCAGAACCTGATCCTGACATAACAAAACCAGACCCAGATCCCGATGCGCTATAGGAGTCTCCCGAGGTGAAGATTGCGCTGCCACCCTCTGCCCCTTGTGGATCACCAGAGGCAGAATGATCCCCTGACAGGATGCCTGTGTGTCCACTGAAGGTGACATCCAGCCCTGAACCGGAAGCTCCGCTCCCGCTCCCGCTGATGGTGCTGGACTCCCCTGAGATATCCCCACTGGCTGAAAGATCGCCTGATCCAGACGCAGAACCATCAACTGGAACTAGAGGTTAAAATGGAGACAAAAACGAATTAGCGCCTGAAATGTGTTCATTTTCGAATGTGCAGGTACTGTGCGATTCTTTCACAAAGAATGCACGTTCAAGAACCATTTCTATGTGCATGCAGTCGATTACAGCTGTCTTACCAGTTGGAGCAGTTAGCTGGGTTGTGATGTTTGTCTTTTGGATAACCTCTTCAATTTCTGTGATGTTTAGACTTGTTTCGGTGTCATTGTAAGCCAAAGTAGGTTCAACTAAAAACAAACAACAAAATTCCACATAAGAGTAGGACAGTGGAGTGGACAAAATTGAAAGTCCCTTCAAGTGTGTGGACCACAGTAACAAAAGTCCAGACATCTGATTTTCCAGAAATAGTCTTACTTGAAGGAGTGGCATAATCAACTGCAACCGTTGTCTTGCTGACAACATCCACTGTCAGTAACTTGTCAAAAATGGTTTCGCTGATGGTGTCAATGGTGGTTTTGGTGTCAGTATCAATGGCAACTGTTTCAGCTGCAAAACACAGAATACAGAATGGAATTGTGAGTTGACATTCGCAGTGAAAGTTTGAAACCAAAATGTTGAATCCAGTGACGCAGTTTTCCACCTTTGAAACAATATGCGTCGTAGCGCGAGTGCTCATCCGGAAATCCCGTCTGGTTGGGGAACGCATAGATGATGTGCACGCCCGCCTGGCCGCCCCCGCATTGGGATCTGGAGCTTGTGATGGGATATCGGACACTGCGGTCCATCAGCCAACCTGGCCGGCACTTGTCAAGGCCTCGGCCCCACGCGGCGTACATCTGCCCAGTAGTGGCCAGTGTGGTGTTGAGTTTCTCACAGTGCTGCACGGCCTCCTCGAAGGAGAAGCTGTCATAGTCGCTGGTAAAGAAGACCTCGCCTTGGAGACGAATGGAAGCATTGAAGAGTTGAAATGCAAAAAAATGCTAAGACCTAAGCTTGGTGTTGACGACAATTCAGTGATTGGGTGCTGACCTTGCAGACGTTCGACGTAACAAAATACATCATAACGCTCAAAGTCTGGCCTCAGGCCGTAGGACCGAACTCCTGGAAGGCGCAGCAGATTGCCGGCACAATTATCCCGGGGTGACACGATGGGATACCTGAGCATGAGAGAGATTCCTTTTTAGCTGTTTTATTAACTCGGCTTCCACAAACGTGTGCAATAATCCGGCCACTAACACACCTCACAGTCTGGTCGCCGAGCCATCCGGCGTCGCATTGGTGCAGGCCTTTTTCAAAGGCTGCCTGCAGTTGCAGGGGGCTGGCGATGACTGCTCCAATACTCTTACAGGCCCGCTGGGCCTCCAGAAAGGTCAGCATGTACCGACCGGTTATAGGTCGGTAGTGGAACACTACACCTACAGGTGATTGGGGGAAGAAAACCGGACAATTTATAAAGAGGACATTCCGTCTTCATTGTTATGGTCATCTTTTATGTCGAGCATTTGCTGGAGAAGAACAGCAAAAGTTTACCGGTGGGCGCCATTGCGGCATCTGTAAAAGGAGGTGAGATAGGCTTGGTGAGAATGTCCACACCTCCGTGCTTGATCTCTTGTCCTCCAGGGGTGGTTGTGAGTCCTGGATAAACTCCAGGGGCTGGGGTTATGCTCATGATGTCTGGGAAAGGAGTGATCCTCCCGGGAACTGCGCCTTCGTCATCGCGACCTGTTAATGCGGCAATAGTTTCAGAACTACTTTCGAGTAATGTGGCATTGTTGCCCTTGTTGAGGTTGAGCGAGCACCTTGGAAGCAGATGGCATCGTAACGAGAGCTCGTGACGGGGTACCCCGTCTGGTTGGGGAACAGGTAGACCGTTCGGACTCCCAGGAGCCCGCCTCCACACTGAGGCCTGGCAATGTTGATGGGGTAACGCACACTCCTGTCGCGCAACCAGCCAGCGTTACACACGTCCATGCCGCCCTTCCAGGCCAGGTGAAGCTCGCCGGCGGTGGCGAGTCTGGCACCCAGTTTAGTGCACTGATCTTCAGCTTCGTGTAAGGTGAACTTCTCCACTGACATGGAGTAGAAGACTCTGCCTGAGAGGAGAAACACACGCAGTGAAATTTCACATGATGTATTAGCATTTCGGTACGGTATTGTTTAGGTTTGCGTAGTTTGTATCCTGTCATACAACGTACCTGCCATCTTCTCCGCAAAACAGTACACGTCGTAAGTCTCGTTGACGTCTCTCACTCCATAAGTTCTCACGCCAGGAAAGTTTTCCTTGTCGCCGTAGCATTCCTTCCTTGGCTCATGGATGGGGTACCTGGAAAAAGGACAGGATTCAGTACGTGGACTGAGTTTGGAAGAGGCAAGTACTTGGTGGACCAGAAAGCACAAGTCCATTCTCCATTGACGGACGACATATGGGTGAAAACTACCTGACAGTTTGATCAGACAGCCATCCGGCATCACACTGGTGGTATCCATCATCGTAGGCGGCCTGCAGTTGGGCAGGGGTTGCAATGGTGGCGCTGTTTTGGATGCAAGCGGCCTTGGCCTTCTCGAAGGTGAGGGTGTAGCGGGTGGTGATGGCTCGGTAGTGGAACACGATACCTGGGAGGCGTATGGAGAGTACGTTTACCTAAACGCATCTTACATGCATTGTTTAATGGCATTTGACAAGTCTGGTTTCCACTATGCAAAACGGTTTAGGACCCTGATCCTGAATTTGTCTAAGTAATGTCTGTTTCCGCCTACTCCAGGTCCACCAAGTGTATGCCAAGGCTTTCCCAGACCAGCCAAGTCTTGTCCTGGCTGCCTTTATCTTTTACTACTCTTGACAACTCATTGACATTTGTACTGAACTGAGCCAAAGTTGTTCTTCTCGATCAGGGGCGGCAAACTGCGTTCCTTAAGGGCCGGAGTCCTGCAGGTTCTAGAGGTTTCCCTACTCGAACTGCAGCTGATTCCAATTAACAGGATCGTTATCAGGCTTATGCAGAGCTTGCTAAAGAACTGATCATGAATCAGCTGTGTTTGAAGAAGGGAAATATCCAAAACCTGCAGAACTCCGGCCCTAGAGGACCGGATCTCGCCATCCCTGTCCTAGATAGAAACAGGTCAACCCCAAATTCAATTGAAAAGAGAGATCGGATTGTGTATGCATGTCATACCCTGAACCTGGATGTCCACGGTGTCATAGTTGTCCTCGATGCCGTGCATGACCTCACAGCGGTAGGTGCCCGAGTCTTTGGACCTGAGCTCCGTTATCTCCAAGCTGGCGTCTGTGGACACCGTCGGGTAGTTGACCATTGTTACTCTGTCCAGGTAGTCCCTCTCAACATGGACTTTGCCCTCCGATGCCACCAGGATGGTTGAAACGTTCTTCTTGGTGACGAAGGTCCATTTGATGCGGTGGGAGAGCGGGGCGGTGGTCGGGGCGCCCGGGTCGCTGGCGGTGTTGTCCTGGAAGTAGCAGGGCACCATAACCTTGCCACCCAGCAGGGGGCGGAGAGGCACCGCCGATGGGATGCTGACTCGGAGCGTGCCGTCCAAGCCTGCGTAGAAAGACGGGTCCAATGTCATATTTCCTTCAGCCATAAAAAGTGGATGTGCATGACGAGCTAATGAATGAAATCAACTGGTCAGCAATGAAGTCTATCTCGGCTGTGTATCAAATCTCTGTCTTTAGCGCCTCGCACGCTGTTTGCACCTAGCGATAACATCTCCTTAGCTCGCTAGCTAGCTAGCTTAGCTGCTGATCCCAACGGCAACGAGGGTTTATTTTTGTACAACACCAATCGGCGCGATAACTGACATGGACTCTACCTTTGGCCATTTTAAACTAAAAAGTTTAAGATTCCGTTTGTAAATAAGTGAACGTGCGGCTTGATATCTGAAAAATGCCAAATCGAGCGAATCGATGGGAACGTCAATCACTGACGTTAACACGAATGGTGAGTAGAGATATTGTGAGTGAGCCCGAGCTCACTAATTGCAGGACCAGATATTGACACAATTGAATCTCTGCAGTATCGATACAATCATTGTAAAAGTCACTAAGCATGTACTTCACTCGCGTTGCATTTTGAGTCAAGGAAGGTTGAGCGTGCACTAAACGTACCGTCGTGGTGTTGAAATGATGTCGTGGCCCAGATGAAGGGCAACGACGCACACAGCAGAAGCAGGGAAGTCATCCTCACCTAAAGAAAACAGACAAAACATTTAGCTCCAAAGACTAACCCCCCCCCCCCCCCAAAAAAAATATTTATTACTTTCTGGATTGTACTTTTGCATTTTCTGGCTGGTTAAACCTTAATATTACTATTGGTTTATAATTATTTCCCCAATATTTTGGTACTTTTGGGAATAGGAAAACAATTTAAAAGATACTTCTGCACTGTGTGTCATATTCATTTTTTTGTCTAATATTTCTGCACTTGTTGGTCTGTGTCTTTCTTTCTAATAAGTTGCTACTTTCTGGAATATATTGAGGAAATGCTCCAATAGTCTACTCCTGTTATTTAAAAAAAAAAGAAGAAGAAAAAAAAAACTTTTGCCCTGTTATTTATGTACTTTGTGTATATTATTATTATTATTATTATTATCATCATCATTAGCCTTTTTCTGTACTTTCTGGTATAATTTTTTTAAACTGTAGGCTACTTAAAAATTTCTGTTCATCCTACAACTACTACTACTACTACTACTAATAATAATAATAAACTTTCTGGATTTTTGCAATACCCTATAACTACCATCCCCCCTAAAAAAAAAAACTTTAAAAAATGCTCTTGCTTTATTTTCTTTTAATTTTTTTAAAAATCTTTCTTAAAAAATATTAGTCCCGTCTTGAGTGCATAGCTTTAGAAAGAAAATGTATTATGTATGCTTTTTTCAGATTTTTTTCTTGGTAGTTTCTGAGGGAAAATCATTATTTTTTGTACTTTTTGGACCAAATAAAACAAAACCTGACTTCCCGATTACGATTCAGTTGTAATCAACTTTTTAGTCCTGTACATTTAATCATTAACAACTCTTTATTTTTTAAACATATGTACAATTTATGTCCAATAAAACTTAATTGAACCAATATTGAAGTTCAGTTTTTTTACATTTCCTTAAGTGCAGTGTTAACATTCAAACTGCGCTTAATGACACAGTAGCTTAGAATAATGTGACAACTTTTAGAATCACTGCTCTGTATGAACGTTTATTTATATGAGATGAAACTTTTAAAAGTCTCCAGTTTGTGTGCACAAAGCGCGATGTGTTCAAATGAAATGAAAGAGTGTCTTTGGACGTTCCCACTTGCGGTTATTGAGGATACGTGCGCGTTTGCTCAGCAACTCGGAATGGAAATATGACATCATTTGCAAGAAGGACCAAACACCGAGCGGCTGTGTGTCGCCGCCAGGACACAGGAAACGTCTTAAGTGCCCCAAAATAAGTTGAGCGCAAGTCTGGTTCCGTCCGCTTAAACGCATTTGCAGCGCGAGTCGTGCTGGATTGGGGACATTTCAGTCTCAGCTTTCAAGGGGGAAAAGAGGACCGTAACTCGACCGGACACCGTCTGGCATCCGCTTTAATAAACAATAATGCAGACATTCACCATTTGGAATGCCAGACAATTTAGGTATTTATTTTAGCCGCGTAGAAAAAAAATCTGTTAATTCTAAAAATAAAAATAAACTAATTGTTTTATCTCGTCTGAAAGGATGAATAGATTTATGTACTTCCAATACTTTTTTTATTATTATTCTTTTTTTTTTACGTGAAAAACCTATTTTTTTTTATCTCGTCTGAAAGGATGAATAGATTTATGTACTTCCAATACTTTTTTTTATTATTATTCTTTTTTTTTTACGTGAAAACCCTAATTTTTTTATCTCGTCTGAAAGGATGAATAGATTTATGTACTTCCAATACTTTTTTTTATTTTTTATTATTATTATTCTTTTTTTTTACGTTAAAAAACTATTTTTTTAACTCGTCTGAAAGGATGAATAGATGTATGTACTTCCAATACTTTTTTGAAATTATTATTATTTTCTTTTTCTTTTTTTACATTCTGGCTGGTTAAAACAATGAGTAATTTCGGCACTAATTATTTTCCCTCCCTCAAATATTATGCAGGCTACTTGTGGAGATCTTTAAAAAAAAATAGTTTCCTTTTTTTTTCTTTTACTTTCTTAACTGATTCTAAAATAGTTTTAATAATACATTATTGCAACTTTTTTCGGCATTATTAAATTTTCTGACCTGTAAATGTTTATTTTCCATTCCTATCAGTAATTATTATTTGGAGTAGTACTTTAGTACTTTTCCTTCAAGAAAACAGTTGTCATCTGATCTAATAATAATTTTATCGTAATTTAACACTAACATTTCTATACTTTATGGACAAAAACATTTGTGTATTTTTAATTTTTTTTTAATTTTGATGGTTGGAGTACAAAGTACATTTCTGTCCGTACTTTCTGCATTTCATTTTTCTATTTTCAGTTTTTCCTGTCATTTTTTTCTACTAATTAATTTTGCCCAAATGCACATAAACATAGCATACACAAATGATTACAACTTCAATTTAGCTGATTTTCTCAAGATTTTTATTTCCCCAAAAAGAACGCATGAAATCTCACGAGAATAAATTCATTGTAATTTAACATTTTTTTCCCCCCTGCTCGTAACATTCCAACTTTCAGAAAAAAGCGGAAGTGTGATTCTCACAGTTACAGAGTGTGGCCACAGGAGGGCGCTCTGCTCTCAAGACAGCTTTTTGGAGTGACGCTGCAAACTCAAAACTGGCAAAGGTGTGTGCGTGTGCGTGTGCGTGTGCGTGTGCGTGTGCGCGTGTAGGCCATTAACACTGCTATACTGTACACAAAAAGAGAAAGGCCCCAATGTTTGTGCTGCTGTCTCAGCAACAGCATGCAAAATATCCCACAGTGTGTTTTTGGAGCCAAGCGGACGGCCATGACGTAACCAACCTTCCTCTCTTTCTTTCTTTCTTTTGAGGCTTCACTATTTTTGCTTGCTCACGGTCTTTAAATATTGTTTGAGTGTTGTTGTTGTTTTTTTCTTGTATCCTTTACATGTTGTTCATTTTCCATGCAGACGTGTTCTGAACATCCTAATAATAATTGCTCTATAAGATTATAAACTACAGATCTTTTCAAACTGTTATTATCTTGTCTGACATTTATAAATTGGATGCTTACTTAATGTTTCAGACAACAGTGGAAGTATATTTTTAATGTTTTGTTTGAATAGTTATTTTTCCCATTTGAGTTCTTTTTTATTTATTTAGTTTTGGCTTCTTTTTTTTTTTATCAATTAGTTCTAATTAGTTTTTAGAGCAAGTTTGTTAGTTGTTTAAAATTTGTTTCAAAAATGCTTTGTTTTGGTTTAGTTTTAGCATTGTTTTATTTATTTATTTTTTAATATAGAAATATTGCCCCAAAACTTCATGTATGAAATTAATAGACAAAGATGGAAACAAAGGACATTTTTGCTGTTAATAGTTAATTTTAGTTAGTTTTATAAACAAAAAAAAAGTTAGTTTGTCAGTTACATGTCGTTTAATGCAAAGATGATACGTGTCAAGGTTATAATAGTTTTCTTCCCTATTATAGTTCATTTTTAATTTTGTTTTGGCTTTTTTTATTTTATCAATTAGTTCTAATTAGCTTTTAGAGCAGGTTTGTTAGTTTTTTAAAAATTTGTTTCAAAAATGTTTTGTTTTGTTTTGTATTAGTTTTATCATTGTTTTATTTATTTATTTATTTAATATATATATATTGCCCCAAAAGCTCATGTATGAAAGTAATTGACAAAGATGGAAACAAATGACATTTTTGCTGTTAATAGTTAATTTCAGTTAATTTTATAAACAAAAAAAAAGTTAGTTTGTCAGTTACATGTCGTTTAATGCAAAGATGATACAACGTGTCAAGGTTATAATAGTTTTCTTCCCTATTATAGTTCATTTTTTATTTTGTTTTGGCTTTTTTTATTTTATCAATTAGTTCTAATTAGCTTTTAGAGCAGGTTTGTTAGTTTTTTAAAAATTAGTTTCAAAAATGTTTTGTTTTGTTTTGTATTAGTTTTATCATTGTTTTATTTATTTATTTTTTTAATATATATATATTGCCCCAAAAGCTCATGTATGAAATTAATTGACAAAGATGGAAACAAATGACATTTTTGCCCTTAATAGTTAATTTTAGTTTTATTAACAAAATAAAAGTTTAGTTTGTCAGTTTCTGTTAACTATAATAACCTTGCCTTGTGCAACCTCACATATTAAACATTGCAAAAACGGCATTTTCCTCTCAAAGGCTTCAGTTATTATCAGGACCTTTTTAAGCTCCTTCTTCACCTCTGTTGCTAGCTGCTCTTCCATAAAACCCATTCGCACCTCTTACTAGCAAGCCTTGTACAAAATAATGACATATTAAAAGATTATCATTTTTGGGAGGGGGGGGGGGGGGTTGTAACTTTTAGAAAACTCTTCAAATCCCAGAGTGAAAGAATAACATTTAAGCTCTTTTCATTGCTGTCAAATGTCAGAAAAGGTCACAAAGCGTATGTCGGGTTCGAGCTTCCATGTCCAACAAGGACATTTTGAAGGTTCGCAACAAGGCGCAAGTGTGTGTTGACGTTCTGGCTGCAGAGCGAGAGAGTGCACAAGAGAAGTTAAGAGTTCTCTCCAATAACAAACACAAAGTCAACACCTCATGCCAGCGGCCTAAAAGGCTCATTAGGTGAGGGGGGGGGCGAGGGGGGGGGGCACAGCTTTCCCATTTTAGTCATTGAAATAACGTATTTCCTGCAAATAGTTGAGAGCGTATAGTCAGCTGCAGACGACTGGATTTGTACAAACATGGACTAAAATTTTACAGTGTTCAAAAGAAATTGAGAAATTGAATTGAATTGAACTCGACCAGTCCATGCTTTAATTGAGCACTTGTTAAGTGCTGCTGTTTTGGTTAGCATTTGAGTCCACTCTTTGATAATGTTTGTGTTCCGTGAATGAAGATAACTTAATTATGCTTCTTTTTTTTCTTTTTTTTTCCTGATTGAAAAATGGAGGTCTCTTTTGGGGCCGATGCAGTGCTTTTTAATTAGCCTGTTATTTTCTTCAATTTGAACCCAAAAGTTTGGCCCACAATTGATCCAATCCAATCCACCTTATTTCTATAGCACATTTTATATACAAGTGTTTCCAAAGTGCTGCACATTGACGTCCGCACACATCAAATCTAGTAAAAAAAAAAGAAGTAAAAAGTAAATAAAATACAATAAAAATAAATACATTAAAAATATATAAATTAATTAGTTAATTAAAATAAAATAAAAAAACGAAAAGACCCCAAGGACCACACCATTCACGCTGAATTAAAAGCCAAGGAATAAAAGTATATAATAATAATAATAAGACGAGACTTAAATTTAGAGGGACCAGTTCGTTAATCCATTTCGAATATAGACATTATAAACATTATCAATAAACATGAGTGGCAAGAGTTGGGCCGGGCCAGGCCAGCGGGCCTAAGTCAAAATGCCAGGGCCGATTTTTTGTGTGTGCCAGTCCAGCCCCGATGTCAGCTGTGGTTCAAGTCGGGTAAATAAAATAATTTATTCTTGACTTTAGAAATTAAGAAAACATTTCTTAAAAATGATTAAAAAAAAAAAATCTTTTTCAGCCAATACGATCAGCTAAAAATCACGTGATCGGTCCTGATTTCCCATCACATGATCAGATTGGGACTATCCTACTTGACAGCCAGCATGTGGGCGGGGCTTTGTGGTCGTCGCTTTAGAGTGCCTCGTCGTTGCGGTGAAGAAAATCTTTTAAATCATTTTCACGGCTCAAACATGCAGTAGGCATAAAAAAGACGCTCGACTTAGTAACAAACATGAAGTTGTGGCATTTGATTGACAGTTGACAGTCGAGGAGTGGACACGCCCACAGCGTGTGAAAAGCAGACACGATTCTCCTACAGAGTGTCAAATTACCCCACTGCAGTTCTCGGCGGCTCACTTAAAAACGACTTTCCTCAATTGAGGCTCATCGAGAATCGTTGCTGCTAAATGGAGCGACTCTCCACAGTGTGTTCATTCATTTGTTGGGTGGGTGGGGGGGGGGTTAGGAGGGGTGCGACCGCTCCCCTCTTGGGTCACTGTGGTATGTTCCGCTTGCAGCCGAGGTGACGGGCAATGAGGCCTTGGTTTGTTCCCGCTGTGGACAGGGGCAGAGCTTTTTGGGAGGGGTGCAACCCTGCCAAGGTAAACACAAGGGGCGGGGCCCCTCCCCACCTCCACCCCTCCCATCCCCCCAAAACCCACCAGAGTCCCTCATTGGCAGAACAGAGTGGACATTGATATGGACACACACAGTGCAACACACTCAGAGGGGACGTGTGGCAACGCGCGTCTGATTCTAGGAAATATAGCTGTGTGTGTGTGCGTGTGCGTGCGTGTGTGTGCGTGTGTGTGTGTATAACTGTAACGCTTGTTTGAGAACACACACACTCTTGTACAGTGAGAAAAAAACAAACATCACAGGCGGTTAAAGGTGTATTAGTAGCACATATTCCACATTCTCACGTCACCTACGCGGCTACTGTTGTGAACATATGTTGGATTTCGACAATTCGTGATATAATTATGATTATTAATATTATATATAATATAAATATTAAGCATCTGTCATTTGAATGATATGTGTTAAAAAAAACAAAAAACAAGTTTTTTTTCTTTCTCTCTCATTCAGCCAACATCTGCCAATTGGGATTCACAATGGGAGCCCAGGGAGCCCGACGTCGCCATAGCAACGGGACGTCGCCTCCAAGGAGAAAAGCGACGGAAAAGGCACTGCTGGACTGCTCAAGGTGCCTCTGATCCAGAAATAAAAACAAAAACAAATAAAAACCTTCAGATGCAGCGAGAGGCTCACAATTGGGGGGGAAATCATCTTTGTTGCTTTTTAACTTTGAAAACATTCAAAAAGGTTTTGGGCTCGGAAATAACAATGACTCAATAATTGCCAGGATGAAGCCAAACAGGAAAAAAAAGTCAAAAAGTCCCCGCAACCGCTACCCACTTGTAGCTGACCAGTAAAAGCAAGAATAAAAATGCATCATTTAATTAAAATTAATAATCATCTTTTCCCTTTGGAATGAATGGAAAAAAATAAAATGTATCGTGTGTTTGTTTTTCTAAATATACTTTCTAAAATCCTTATATAATCCCACTTTCTTTGTGCCCATTCTGGTATGTACGTCTCGGCCACTTGGGGGCAGTAGAAGACAGAATGCAGACTGGAGCGACAGCTCCTCTCTTAGTTTCCCAGTACAGCAGTAATATTAGTCGTTCGTGGCAGAAGATAAAGAATACATGCCTGTCTGCATGGGACCCGCTGTGTCGTTTGTGTTCAGATATCCATTTGCTCGCAGGGTTACAACATTGCCGCATAGATGCTAATTGTTAGCCGGGTGCCTTTGATGTTTTGTCATTATAGGCTAGCCGAGGCTATCTCGTTGCTTCAGATACACGATGTGTGATTTTCTATATTATGTTTAGTTAGTCAGTGACCAATAAACAGTTTGTATAGGTGGGTGGCACAATAAATTTCCATTAGAATCAAACTCCTGACCAAGAAAATCTGTGAATGCTCCCCGTAAGATGGGCAACACAGAAAGAAGCCTTTGATTGGCCCCGGGTCATTGCAAAAAGTAAAACGTCAGTCAAATTCTTATGAAAGACCCACAAATGCACATCAAATCGAAAAAATTATACAGCTGTTGCATCATCAAAGTGGTGTCGTGAAACGGGGCACCGGGTACGAAAAAAGGTTCATGTGATCGCTTTCAATCAATTCTCCTGAGCGCTTTCCCCAGTTCACTATTTTTAGCCTCACTTATAAAGCGCTGAGGAAATTCGAGCGCAAAAAGTTCTCGACTCAAGAACCAAACGTACTTCGATACTCAGTCCATCCAAGAACTTCCACTTGCACGACATGATCACCTCGTTTTCTATCAAATTCCGTTCAAGCTTTCGTCAATCAATACCGGATCTATACATGCCCCCTCTTTCCAGCATTCCCGGGTACGTACCGTTGATGCTCCGAAGCTGCCCGGTGGCCTGTGGCTCTCCTTGCCTGTGTAGGAGAGCAGAAAGAAGCTTTATTCAAACGCCAGTGCACATTTAGACGTTGGAAATGGGGGGAGGAGGGAAGGGGGGAGGAGGGTGGGGGGAGGGAGGGCAAGGAAAGGAGGAAGGAGGGTGAGGAGGAAGATGTGCTCCTTTACTGCTCAGGGGCTGAGGTCAAACCGGTGATGGATGGACGGATGGACGGACGGACGGACGGACGGATGGACGGATAGATAGACAGATAGATAGAAGCTAGCTAGTTAGCTACAATAGTTAGGCTAGATAGCTTTGATGGATGGATGGATGGATTGATGGATGGATAGATGGATAGATGGATAGATGGATAGATGGATAGATGGATAGATAGATAGATAGATAGAAGCTAGCTAGTTAGCTACAATAGTTAGGCTAGCTAGCATGGATGGATGGATGGATGGATGGATAGATGGATAGATGGATAGATAGATAGATAGATAGAAACTAGTTAGCTACAATAGCTAGGCTAGCTAGCTTCGATGGATAGATGGATAGATAGATAGATAGATAGAAGTTAGCTACAATAGCTATGCTAGCTAGCTTCAATGGATGGATAGATAGATAGATAGCTACAATAGCTAGGCTAGCTAGCTTCGATGGATGGATGGATAGATAGATAGATAGATAGCTACAATAGCTAGGCTAGCTAGCTTCGATGGATAGATGGATAGATAGATAGATAGATAGATAGATAGATATGAATTTGAGAATATAACATTACCATAGCAGCCAGTAAGTCCTCCTTGGCAGTAGTTGGCGCTATACTGCAGCAGTGTGACATATTGGTGAATCATCATTCTGCTTCAGAAAGAAAGGTCTTTGTTCACAATGTTTTGTAATTGTGTTAAATGAAATTTTGTATAAAGCACTAACTAGAGCTATTGGTACTCGGTATTTGTGTGCATTGGTATCAGTCTGAAAAAAAAACATTCAGTCAAAACATCCCTTCTATTGTATTTGTTCAACTTTACAACAGAATACTCAGCAAAATCGTCAGATTTTTTTATGGGGGGGAAGGGTTAGAATGTCATTATTTTTTTAATTATTTTTTTAATTATAAAAAAAAAGAATGTCATTATTTTTGTCTTATGTTGTCATTAGACAAAAATAAGTATATGTGTGTGTATTGTATTTATTTAATTTCATTCATTTATAAACAGTGTTGGGAACATTACTTTAAAAAAGTATTTAGTTATAGTTACTCATTACTTGCTTAAAAAGTAACTAAATTAATAATTTAATTACTTCAAAATAATCTCGTTACCAGGCACTACTTTAAAAAAAAAGTTTTATATCAAATAATTTGGATTATTATTATTAATTATTATTATTATTATTATTATTATTATACAATTAATTCAAATTATGTCTAGGCTTTATAAGGTGTTTTCATTTATTTTTGTAAATAATTATGTCACACAAATGCCTTGACATATAATAATAATAATAATTATTATTATTATTATTAAATTGTGATGGATTTTATTATTTGTATTATTATTTTTATCTTTTACATTTTAACACCACTCCAAATTGAATGAATAATAATAATAATAATAATAGTAATAATAATAATTATTATTATTATTACCACTCCAAATTGAATGAATAATAATAATAATAATTATTATTATTATTCATTAAATTTGGAGTGGTGTAAAAGTGTAAAAGATTTAAAAAAAAAACAATATTCTCCCATGTAGACAGAAAAGGAGCAGAAAGAAGACAAGTCCTATTTTCTCTGCCCCGTTTTCCCACCAGAATTCAGTTACAAAATAATGTAATGTAAACAACAACATAAGCAACAATAAAACTAAATTAATTAGAAAATAGATAACAGCTGGTCACACAGTCACGAGACTTTTAGTTCTCAATTTACAGTTGCAGACATTCGTAACAACAAAATGACCTTGGCATAATGATCAAACCTAATTCAAATATTTCATATTTCTTCAACAAGCTGGATTTAGTTATTCTTATAAATGTGATGTTTGACTTGGATTCTTTGTTTGCTTTCTTTATTCACATTGTTCCTTAAACTGAATCTTTTCTTTTTCTTTTTTTTAAAGATCTTTGTTCCTTTACTTTTTCAAACCTTTTCTGAATATTGATTGTCAAAGTTTTATTGTGAGCTTCCGGGCCTAATTTGCAGAATACTGTATAATTTACTGATTCCAACCATTTTAAGTGAATAAATAATGGATTGGTTGGATCTTAAAATGCCCGACACGAATGGAAAACAAAACAAAAAAACAGCTGATGGTGTTTGTCTGAGCATGTGCTCACCTCCTCCTGCACGTGTTCAGTGTACTCCTTTTTTTTTTTCTTCTTTTTTTCTTTTTTTAAAGGCGTGTCCCCCACCAAGCTCCATTCAAGAGCATCAATGCGGGCCACTGTGCGGGGCGCCCTCATGACGCGCACGCACGTAACCCGCAACGTTCAAAGTAAAACATGTCAACAGACGTTTTCAAACGCTCGCTTGCAGACGACACACTTGGCGTTTGTACACGGGGCGACGTTTGCAAAATGCAATTACGCCAGTTGGAACTTCTTGTTACGTCGAAAATAGTGATGGATTTTCCTGTCTTTAAGTACAAGTGACTTCATTTGTCAACACGTAATTAGTTTACCAGGGTGACAAACTCGTTTTCATCGCAGTGAAGGGTTCACTCAGACATATAAATGAAACCATCATAATCATAGCTTGTACTTGTCATTATCATAGTGGATATAAAAAGTCTACACACCCCTGTTTGCAACTCCTATTAGAACAGCTGAACTTTTGTTGCGGTTAAACACAGACACTTCTATGACGGCAAGTTGCAAAAGTAAATCAATTTGAATTGAGGTGAGAACTTTTGTTCTTTGAGTTAAACAGCTACAGGTCACTTTAATGGCGGCAAAAGTTTTGAAATAATTTATCTTGATCTCGTCTTTTTACATTACAAAAAACATTTGAACGCGGGTGTGTAGACTTTGTATAACCACTGTAAATGTATTTTGATTGTGAACAGGCTGTGTACTTTTTATAAACTGTTTTCGCGTACTCGCACCCGTGGGTTGATCTATTTGTAGATTTTGTTCACCGTTTAAAACGTAAAAAATTTACAATTATTTTTTGGGGGGGTATTTTGTGTGTGTGTGTGGGGGGGGGGGGGGTATTTATTTATTTATTTATTGGTGGGAGCCAACCTGTGTTTTTTTTTTCATAGAAAATGTTTATTCAGAATTTTGGGTGTTGAAAATGTTTCTTTATTTAATTTAATTTAATTTTATTTTATTTCTCAAAGCATTTATAATGACTGCCCGTTATGAACGGATTTTTGCTATTCGCAGGCCGGCCTGGTCCGTCTTACTTCCAGAATTACGAGGATCCACTGTACCATTGTTGCATTTAACTCAAGAAGGGCTTTGGCAAAAAAAAAAAATATATAATTCCTGCAGCTTTTCTACCAAAATGAAAAGAACAAATTCATTTAGCAAGAAACATGAAGTAAATACGCTTGATTTGCTTTTGTGAGCCACAAAAAATACGATGTGAGGACCTTATCTGCCCTTGCAGGCCTTGACTTTGAGACACGTACTTTGGACTTTGATTAGATTTTTAAAGATGCATAGATATAGTTTCTTTAACTAATTTGCTCCCAAAAACATATAAACACGTTCTATTTTAAATATTGCCACAATCCCAAAAGCATATTTATATGTGTGTTTAAAAAAAAAGAAGTTTTTTTATGCTAGAGCATACAGAAGGCTTTCATGCAGCCTCTGAACTGAAGAGAACGCTTGAAACAATGGTAGTTATTATAAAAACGGCCAGCAGGTGGCAGCACCAGGGCCATATTGCAACAAGCTCTTTTTGCCAGTGTTTTCAACGGTTTGGGAATAATGATGAAACTTAGCTATATTCTAATGCTAATTGCTGCAAAATGGAAACAAACAGAAACATACTTTTTTTTCCTGATGAAAGAAGAGACTCTAATCTTTTTTTTTTTTTGTGGTAGGTTCCATGTTTTTAAAGTAATAGAACACAATATTCTGTGGGCCTTGCAAAAGCAGTCAAAATCCAGTAAAGCAGCCGGGAGCGAAGGGGGACGCTTCAGTGAAAATGGCTGGGAGTGAATGAGTGAGTTAATTCATTCACTGCCAATGGCACCCAGTAAAAATGGATCTTTGACGTCGATGAGATGAGACATGAGATTAAATTAAATAAATAAATAAAAATACATACATTCATTGTATGTATTCATACGTTTGTGTATGTGTGTGCTTTTCTACTTATTGATGCCCACAGGAGGTTTTCTTGGAACGCAGTCTTAACCTGTGAAGTGACTCAATTTATTATTTGGTGATCTGACTCACAAAGTCAACATTAGCTTCCAAATAAGTCGTTTTATCCATGACAGACGTACGTACTGTATGACTCATGTTTCACGCTACTTTTACAATCTGCAAACATGACCAGCAACCGGCGCGGTGACTCGGAACAGAGTTCGTCTCACAGCGGACCTGGGCGGGCGCGCGCACGCACGCACGCACGCACACGCCCTAACGTGGCACGTGCTTCCACTTGATGACCTGTTTCAGATGACACACGTTATGTTTTCATGCTAGCTCGTAGCTACCTGTTTCAGCTGTTGGCTACCATCTGTAGCTTGCTGTTGAATTTCAACTTTTTCAATCAATTGATTCCACCTATTTTGGTTGATTCCCTCTGCCCAATTATTTTCACTTCAAGCTCTTTTGTTTCATTTGACGCCGTCCACCTGTCTTAATTGTCGGACTCGACGGTTTCAGTCGCGCAACTTTGAAATACGCACTTTTGTCCACTTCACTTTCCCTGCACGTGTCTATTTTCGATGCGCCTTTTAATAGTTGATGCGCTTTGGACTCAACAGCCACAGTCAAACATATAAAAATGTGTTTAGGTGACCTTGTAGGTTTTTACACACATGAAGCATCTTTTGTGGCTACAGCTCACTATTGTGACATATTCATTTATTCATCACCGATCTTGTCCAGGGTCACAGGGGCAACATATGCAATATTGATTTATTCAACAGGATTTCCCTCATACACTGTTTAAATAAGTGACACATCAGATATGACACATTCCTCGGTGCAGAAATAGAAAGACACACAACATTTATTTACACACACAGATATAGACTTGAATATACTACCTCGGCTGTATGGACCCCATGCTTAGAATATATAGCCCACCTAATGCAGTTTTGTACAACAAATATTCCGCTTTTAGGAAAAAACTGTTTGCTTTGTAAATACTCAACACCGTGCCAAATTATTAGGAAATTATGCATCCTGTTATTATAATGTTGCAAGCTGACATTTATTTAGAGTGCTCAATATTCTGAAAGTGTTAATGGTCTGACAAGGTCACAATCTGTGCTGAATGGAAACTTGAATTTGAGTTTTGAAATGGACAGATATGCCAGGTCAATCGTAGATGAGATACAATTTATCTCAATAAAAAAAAATATTAATTTGTGTTTTTTTAGATGTTTATAATTAATTGAACTATAATTAACTAACCATTTTTTTTATATAATTTTTTTTTCAAGTATGTAATTATTATTTACAATGAATCATTTAATACATTACGAGATACTGTGGTTATAAGTCTACACACTCCTTTTCAAAGACCCCAATTTTTTTTAACAATGTCTCCACCTTTATTGTGACCTACAACATGTACAACTCAATTGTTTAGAATATATATATATATATATATATATACATACATACATACTTTCGAGAGGCGAAGTAAAAAATCTAAACAAGTGAAATAATGAGGCTGCACAAGTGTCCCACTCTGCCCCACTGTCCTATGGTGTTCCACAGGGTTCGATTGTAGGGCCCCTGCAGTTTTTAATTTATTTGCTTCCCCTCGATTGCGTCTTAATGTGCTCATATAATATACTGAAATATGCATTTCATTAGCAGACTAGCAGTATGAGCGGTAATCCTGAATTATGTCCCTCACGGGCCCTCATAATCATAAGACCTTCTTTCACTCAGTGCTGGCTGTGCATCTACTTCTTGACGTACGTGTGTGTGTGTGTGTGTGTGCGCGTGTGTGTGCCAGTGTGTATTGACACAGTCTCTCGCAGTCCGTCCGTCAAGTGGGAGGGCCGCAGCCTTCTTTTCAGCGGATGTGAATGGCGGCTTTATGGCTGTGGGTTGATACTGCTCTGCTCCCTAAATTTAAATGTCCGTACATGTGGATGTATGAGACACGCTGACAGCTACGGTGACCATGTCTGCCAAGGAATTTAAATAAAGGAGGGCCTCGCCTTACCCCCAAAAATGTCTGGATCGACCAACCAAATATACTTCAGTGCCCTTAAAGGACTTTGGGTAGAAAAAAAAAAGGCCAATGGTTGCGCTGTCCATGCACGTGTTTGATAAGACTCTTTATTTTCCATTAAATAATTAATTTCGAGCAGCATGGTGCCCTCGTACATCTGCCTCGCAGTTCTGAGGTTCTGGGTTTGAATCTCAGCCTTGCAGTGTGTGACTTTACATGTTCTTCTCGTGCTTGTGGGAGTTTTGTTCAGGCTTTCTCCCACATTCCCAAAATATGTTTCATTGAAAACTGTAAATTGTTCATATTGCAGCTTGGAATGTGAGTGTGAATGGAACAAACAAACAAACAAACACAAATAAGACACTCATTTTTTAAATATTTTGGCCTTGGTGGAGGACTATTTTATTACTGAGACGTTGTACTGTTGCGTATGAATTTGACTCATTTGTTTCAAACAGACCTATCGATCTTTGGAAGACGACAAAAACTTGACTGTCTGAAGGTGCGATGACCCTCAAAGATTGCAAGTGGATTCCGCAAACACTACAGCCTTCATTCGGAATATTGCAGTTTTTTTATATGTTACATAATATTTAGTAATTTTTTTCATCCCACACACATTTGGATGCAGCATAGGCGGTGATAGAGTACGAAGAGGAAGGAGGGAGAATTTACGTTACCGGCTTGTTGAGAACACTCACTTCCTTATGTAGCGGCACAGACCGGCTTCTCATGCCCCATTGCATGATGGGATCGATGGCTGTTCCGCACTTTCTTGACGGCGTGCCAGGCTCGCGTCTGGCTAACCGGCTAGTCTGGCTGGCATGTGGCTATGTCACTCAAGAAGAAGCGAAAAAGTGAAATTATGGACATCAAATTTTGTAAGGCTTGTGATGGCCTTCTGAAAGGCTAAAAGCTAAGCTAAGAGAAATCTAATAATGTTGATACTAATCATAACAATTGTAATAGGTTACTGGCGACGTAGTAATACATCTGCAAGACTTTTTGGGATTACGTGTGTTCAGTTCCTACACAACAGAAGTGGCAAATCCATGTCCAGAAAGTAAAAACCCTGCCACTGTTTGACTTTAGCCCCTGAGGCTGGCTGGCTAGCTAGCTAACTAAACAAGCACCATTGGAGCGAGCTAGGGAGTTAGCTAGCTAGTCTAATCTAATTTAGTTATTTTTAAAATCAAGTAAATTGTAAACAGAGGTGGTAAATCCAGGTCCAGAAAGTAAAAACCCTGCCACAGTTTGGCTATAGCCCCAGGTGCTAGCAGGTAAAAAAAGCACCATGGGAGCTACCTAGCTAGCACCTGGGGCTAAAGCCAAACTGTGGTAGGGTTTTTACTTTCTGGACCTGGATTTGCCACCACAGTGATGGTGTAAATGTGATGGCGATGGTTAACTTTCGGTGAGTGCACAATGGAACGAAGCCTTGAAAAAACTGAAGCACGTTTATGTCTGTCGATCCCTTTTAGACGATCCCTTTTATTCGGTTTATTTTGTTGGGCATTGTCATTGATGGGAATTGATGATTAACGGAAGTGCCAAGCTCTGGCACAGAAAATAACGATGATGATGATAATAAACAAGGATAATAATGGTAAGTATAACATTAATAAAATGATAAGGTTAATAATAATTATAAAATGATAAATGAAAACCTCAAAATAAATATAATAAATGTTTTTTTTAAACATAATGTTAATGCATAAGATTAATAATAATAAATAATAATAATAATAATAATAATAATAATAAATAATAATAAATAATAATAATAATAATAATAATAATTAATAATACTGTATGGAATAAACTTAAAAATAAACTTTTTGAATATCATAAATCGTTAGAAAGTATGGGCCGTTTATTGCCCAAGTTAGGTATGTTGCGCACTCCGCTGATTGCTGCAGTGCACGGGCACGGGACGCTAGGTGGCAGCACCGTTGCGGGGACAGCCTAAGCTTTCTCCCCGTTAGCAGGGAGTGAGGACTGGGTATGAGTGGTTACGGAGCGGGAGGGGACTTGTGGAGGTCGGCGGAGGGGAAGGATGTCTCCGTCCCGTCAGTTTAGTGCAGTGGTGCTTTGACCGGACGTGAACTTCTCGCCAGCTTCCCCTCGGGTCCACTTGACTCGAGGAGGGGGCGGGGGGGAGAAACAAGGAAGTGGACGCGGCGGGGATTTTTTTTTTTTAAACATTTTTTTTTTTTACGACCTGTTCACGGGTAAGTGGCGTTCATTTGAACTAAAGTCCTGTCGGCCGACCAGTGGCAAAGCGTTGGAGTTTGATCTAATTGTGGTTTCATGGCCGCCGTGTGCCTGGGAAAGCTCCACAAAGAACACGATGCCCGCTGAAGAGACTCACGTACGTAAGTTGGAGTCAGGAAGTTGCGCCGTGAACGCTCTCAGTTCCCACGCTCATTCATTTGCAACACTACACAGCAACACAAGCTTCTACAATCGACTTTTTGACTCCGTTTAATGTAATTTGCCCAAAATGTTTGTCTTTACTAATGCTCACTTTAACCATAGCAATGTGCTTTACTACCACATTTATCCACGTAAGATTGTGAAATGTTTAGTCCTCACATTCGAGTACTCACAAGAACAGATAACACTTTCGCACAAATTTAAATTACAAAAAAGAAAAAGAAAAGAAAAAGCAAGCTTCGATGCCAACCTGCTCGAAAGGTACACAGTTTGTATGTGATGTTTGTATTGTGCACACCTTGGCCTCCAATTGGCAGCGTGTTGCACGGTTGCAGTTCTTAGATGTAAAGAAAAGACACAAAGAAGACTCATTGGTAGTAAACAAAAATAATAACACAAATACTAAATGTTACATTTCATTTAGTTGGCCCGGGCTGCTTACTAGTGGTTTGTGAAATTTTGATATGGATCCAATACCAAGTAAATACAGAACCAGTATCACAGATATTGATACATTTGGAAAGTTATGGTATATAATATATATTTTTTTAATTAAGGTAGCTGTATCATCGAATTGTTGCTCCCCAATCAATTTTCAACCTTTAAGTGTTTTTGTGTTGTTTCCTTTTTAAACAAAGGACAAAATTAGGACAAAGTTTATTGATATATACAAAATACTTCATCAATAACCCCCTCCCCCCCCCGAAACATTACAGCCATAACAATATATTTTATTACTTTCTTAAACAAAGTGATCATAGGAAAATAAATGTAAACAAATTATCATATACTGTTCAGAAACTACAAATGCAAAACAAAAAATTCTGCCGTCATCGCTTCTTTTTCAACCTAATAATAATAAGATGTGAAAGATGATCATGCAACCAAAAAAGAAAAAACTACTAGATCAATATTATAGTGTCAGGATCGATCCGATATCAATACTGACTTGATATCGATAATATTGATATTTGGATCGATCCGCCCACCAATACTGCTTACTTCAGTGGTTGTCATTGGCAAATTATTTTGTATAGTATATTTGGAAAATAATATTTTATTTTATTTTTTGTTTTTTACGATAAATGAAAATATTTTATCATGTGCAGCACTTTTTTTTCAAAGTGCCCTATAAATAAAGTCGATTTGTGACTAAATGTGCTTTTGTGCTTGTAAAATGTGTGAACGATTATTTGTATCCCTTTAATATATGGTTTGTGAACTTGCGCCTTCGAGTTTATGGTGAACAATGTTGTTAGTAAATCAACCAGCAAACATTTTAAAACTGATAACATATTTGCAGCATACTTAGCGTAGATAAGAAAATAGTTCCCCTTTGAGAACAAAAAGTGAGCTTGCGCGCTGTGCTCAGGATAAATGGCGTTGATAACGGGCGGCCAAATCGTCAGCATTCTTTGTATCTTTAGTTGATGTCGATTAGAAGTGAGCTGCGTTGACATCTTAACAGTCAGTGTCATGAGGCTTGTCGCTGTCATCTAATCAAGAGTCCCATAAATTCAACACGGCCTTCCTTCTGTCTCAAAGGTTAAAAAGACGCATACGGGTTTTTTATTGGTCCCTTTCACGCCGCTTGTAAAAAAGCTGGTATTATTCTGCCATTTTTCTGTGTCGCTGTCGTGTGAGGTTTGACACCCGACGCGCACTTGTCTCGCTCTGCGGTGTTGAAAGCAATTGTCGCTGGCCAACAAGGATTTCAGACTTCATGCCAGACTTCTGCGGCTGATGGCGTCTCATTATCTGATTGTGGGATGCAGCGTTGATGTGTGACAGCACTTTGCTGGATTCTCTCGATATGTCTTGAGCATTTCAATTCTCAGATGTGAGTTGTCTTTGTGAAGGGTGCGTTTGATCTTGTTTTATTGCATCTTTCTCACCTCTTTTTTTTTTTAATTGGCTTTTATTCGGAGAATTCTATAATGATACTAGTCCTTGTTTCTATGTGGTTTCAGGTCTCGTTCGGGCAGGCGTGAGGTCATCAGCATTTAGACGGCTTAGCTTTGCACTTTTGTAAGTACTGTATGTTGCTCCCTTGCCCATATTTTGCTAAGTGACTTTTTGAAGGCCGTTGTAAAATTGCCGCCAGGCAAAAAAAAAAGAAAATTCTGTCCCCGCCGGCACTTCAGCGGCAGTTTGAGAAGCTTTACGGCCGTCGCACTGCTCCAACGTGTTGTACAATTTACGCTGCCCAAGGCAAGATTCCCAAAACGGGATCTGTTCGACTTGAGGTTTTTCAAACGCTTCGAGCGGAAGATGATGAGGCAGCCTGAAGTCGGTATCGGTGAAGAATTATCGTTCTCCAAAGCATCACTGAATTGAGCGGTCGTTGATGCTGAGTTCAAGTGCAGTCCGCCGGCTAGACTTTACCTGGCCTGGTTTTGATCAGTGGTGTTGGAGCAGTGTGACGGCCATAAAACTTCTCCAACTGCAGTCGGGGACAGAAAAAAACGTCCTGCCAGGCGGCAATTTTTTAGCACTGCAAATCATACCACATAAAAAAAAAAAAAAACTATAGACAAAAGAAAGTGACTCAAAAACTTTTAGTACACTCAACCTGTATTTGAGCTTATATTTGTGTTTTGGTGATTAAGAAACGGCAGCATGGTGCCTTAGTGGTTCGCACGTCTGCCTTACAGTTCTGAGGTTCAGGAATTCGAACCTCAGCTCCAGTCTCCCAGTGTGGAGTTTGGATGTTGTTTACGTGGGTTTTGTGACTTTTGTCCAGAACTCGGGCTTCTGCCCACATTCCAAAAAGATGCCTTAGTTCAATTAAAGAAATTCTAATAGAAACAAGACTATGAGGTCTATAGACTTGAGTGAATTAGTCGAACCCAGAGTTCAAAGTGAACACGGCGAAGCAGCTTTTAGCTGTTATGCTGCACGCAAATAGAATAAGCTGCAAATAGAAGTCAAATTAGGCAGAAGTAAATGCTTTTAAATTCAGGTTAAAAATGATGCTCTTCAAATAAATAAATAAGTAAGATTGGATTTTTTTATTTTTTATGCCTTGCTAATGCAGACCCAAAAAGACAGCGACGGTGACGCCAGGGAACATTTGTGGTCATCCGGCTA
The DNA here is from genome assembly GCF_054856555.1 of Leptonotus elevatus. Taxonomy (NCBI): domain Eukaryota; kingdom Metazoa; phylum Chordata; class Actinopteri; order Syngnathiformes; family Syngnathidae; genus Leptonotus; species Leptonotus elevatus. The sequence goes on along the minus strand of NC_141242.1, from coordinate 3,034,000 downwards.
ATTTAGACGTTGATTTGCGGGGAAGCATGCCAGACAGGAAGTTCTCAAAGTAAACACGGTGAAGCAGCTTTCAGCGGTTACGCTGCACGCAAATAGAATAAGCTGCCAATTGAGGTGAAATTAGCCAGATGTAAATGCTTTTAAATTCAGGTTAAAAATGATGCTCATCAAATAAATAAATGAATAAATCAGATTGGATTTTATTTATTTTTTTCCTTGGCTAATGCAGACCCGAAAAGACAGCGACGGTGACGCCAGGGAACATTTGTGATCATCCAGCATGCCAGACAGGAAGTTGTAGTTGCTATTTGCGGCTCAGGACACAAGGAAAAGACAACAGCACTCAAAGTAATTTGTTAGAACTTGTGATGGTAAAATAGGTCCCGAAACACGGCATCGTTAAAGCGGCGCCTTCCTGCAGGTAGTCATGTGCACATTTATCTCTGCTCGGCCCAGCCACAAGGGTCTCTTAGTTTTAGTACCACTTGTCGTCACCTCAAAGCTAAGTCGGGATGACTTATCTTGTGGTATAAATTTCCCCACCAACCCTGCCCGGCCGGGGCCTTGGCTCTCGGCCCCCCCAGGTCCCGTCTCGCGGGTATTTATAGCGGCCAAGGTCAGCGGCAGATTATTTGAGATATGTCAGCGGAGAAATGGCGCAACACAGGCAGACCTCCGCCAAGGTTGAACTGTTAACAAGAGTGTTTGGAAGGGGGGGGGGGGGGGGTGATTTGGGTGATTGCACAATCAGCAAGTGCACTCGGACAGGAATGAATGTAATAATTGATGATTGTTAAGAATGTTCTCAATTGAGTGGAAATTATTGAAGAGGGCATTTTTTATTATCCAACATGCGTGAAATTAAACAACCAAATCCAGCAATTTCTTTTTTTGCCGGATTATGATGAAATCATTTGTCGAATTGAAATCATACCACCTTCACAAAGCGTTTCTCCGCCCATGACTTGGAAGCTAGGCTGGGTGAAGATCCACCATTTTCATGGCAAATTGTCACTGGAGTGCCACATGCACAATTAAAACTGTTAGTCACGCTACGTGGCTGATAGATGAGCTTGTGATTAATAAATAACAATTTCCTGCCATATCAAGTGAACTTGGATTATTCCATGTGGTGCTGTGACGGTTTCTTGTGGCGCTAGTTGGGAATCACTAGAAAATGAAAGCGGGGTGTCTCTTGAAGTTATTTTTTTGGGTTTAGTGTTTCAACCATGTGACTCCCATGCAGATCAAAGCCAGATTAAATTGTAATCGTCACATGCTGCAAAATCCGGTTTTAGGTATTTCTTCTTGTAAGGCTTGTCAAGTCCACTAATCCATTTGAGTGGCTCTCTAAAACCTGGACTTTTTTTTTTTTGCCGTTTGCATTTTTTTATTTTTTTTTGCAGTTTGCTTTTTTTTTTTTTGCAGAAGTTCACAAAGTTAAAGGGATTTGACAAAAAAAAAAAAGGCCACCCATGACCATCTATCCATTTGCTAGCTCTAAAAAACCCAACATTTTATTTAACAAAATAAAATAAAAATAAAGTCATACAGTCATTTGAGAACTCTAGTTTACTTTATTACACAACACTTAGTAAACTCTTTTTGATGTTGCGCTTGACAAATACACTGTATTAAAAAACTAAAACTAATAAAAACTAAACTAGAATGAAGCATTTTTGAAAAAAAAAACTAATGGACGGCTAAATAGATTTTTTAAAAACTATTTTCCAGTGACCCATAATCCGTTATCACTATTAATTTAATGTACAGTGTTCCCTCGCTATAACACAGTTTTCTCAGCCTTGCGCAGATTTTTGTGCGCAATTTTGCATGTTTTTTCTTGTTTGTTTATGTTTACAGTAGTTACCTAGTTTTTAAAATATTTGAAGGTTTGAATACTGAGAGTATTTAAACAAGAAAAAGAAACGTGAGAAAATGTTAATACGTGTCTGAGAAAAGTGTTCATAAGTGTGTTGTCAGGGGTTTTACAGCCTTAAAGTAGCACTAAGGAACTTTTCAACCTTAATAAAATATTTTCATAATTCTTCTGATGAAACATTGACTTAAAACTAGATGAATGGTACCTTTGCCATGGCTTGAGGGGGTCTGTGTCGTTTTTACTGGCACTAAACAACTTTGAGGAGGGTGGTAGGAACACTGCCACACAAAAAACTACAAATGTGCTGACTGCTTTATGGCATACGTCACTTCCGACTTTACCCATTCGTTACAAAGACGGAAGCCAATTTAAATGTCGTGAGCTTAAAAAACGACGCATTGCGCGTGTCCTCATGGGAAATGTGATCTTCCTTCAAGCATAACATTACCGCTTTTGTCCATATGGTGTGGCCATAATCAACATAAACTGAAAATTCCTTAGTGTTGTTTCAAAACATAATAAATGTAAAAAATTAAAATGACTACTTTGCGGATGTCACCAATTGCTGGAACAAAACAGTTGTAGGAGTTGTGTAGATACACTTTTTCAGCAAATATTTGTACGGAGAAATTCTTGTTGTCAGTGGTGCGTAACTTCTGCAAACTTGCTGCTTTTCTACTGTTGCATAACTGAGATTAATCACGCACAGTCGACTTGCTCAACTGTTTGCCATCGCACTTGCTCTTGTGTCACCAGAGGGAAATAAAACAGAACTGAACAATGGTGTGCAGCGGTGCAATGTGAAGTCGAGGAACTGCGACATGTCGTCCTTCAGGCTCGGATCTTTGCTGTCCTGACGCAGACAGAAATGTCTTTGTAGATCCCCAAGCCGGAGTTGCTACCTCTTCGCTCCTGCCGCTCCGTTGAGGCATAAGAACACCAAGTTCCTCGGAAAGCGCTACGGATATCTTCTGCAGTGCACCACCTTCAAACTGGAAATCACAATTTAGCCCCGACCTGGACATGTCACACACGTGATGTCGGAATCCTGTGACGGACGGCGGCTGGACGCCGGGGACGGTCCGAGGCGGGTCAGCGCTGACTTCGCCGCCGTCGACCCCGAAGATGAAGAGCCCGATATGCAGCCACTGGAGGCGGACGTAAAGATCGACATGTTCCGAGAAGAGGACATGGAGGACGAAGACGACGAGTCGGTAAGTCAAAATCGAAGGTCTGTTAGGTTACCCTAAGATAGTTTTCTTCTAATACAGAATATATTGATTAGGGCCCGACCGATTAATCGGCCGCCGATAATAATCAGCCGATTATTGCCCTTCAAGCTTCTGCCAGAACAATTGACCAATTGGGCCAAACGATTATTTTCCCCTTGAAACGTTATAATCGAAGAAAACCAAAGTTTCCGACGCTGTGGAAGTACCCTGGATGCAACATTTTGCTTGCGTAGCATTAGCAACTAGCAAGTGTATGTTATTCTGGTAAGCGTCATTTAAGCTGTTTAATGACACCCCAGTTGGAGTTAACTGGGAAACTAAACACACGGCAATAAGAATAACATCCACTGTATATTTAAATACAAAACATGCTTCGTTTTTAAAACATCGCTAGCCTAGCGCTAATGCTAAAAGCAAAGGGGAGGATCCCATTCAAATGCTAACAGGAAGTTAGCATCGACTTGGGGATTGTTTTTCCTTCAAATGACGAATATTCACACACATATCTTGTGGGAACACATACCCACAGATTAAATAACACTACGCAAAGGCACAAATTCTTCCCAATGTGTTGAAAAACGAGTTATTTTAATAGAATTCAATCGCAACTTTCTTCTGTACTCATTTTAAGTGTGTACGCACGGCACCACACTGCCCCCAAGAGACCAAAACGCACAGCAACAGTCAGTATTTGTTCTTACAGTTTTTTCAGTTGCTATTATTTTAGTATACTATATTCTTATTTCACTTTATTTTTATTTTGTCATTGTCCTTTGAAGTTATATTTAAAGTTGATATTTCAAGGATTCAAATAATTTATAATAATAATAATAATTTTTTTTGGCCGCACGGTGGCTGACTGGTTAGCACGTCCGCCTCCCAGTGCAAAGGTTGTGAGATCAAGTCCGGGCTTCGGCCTTCCTGGGTGGAGTTTGCATGTTCTCCCCGTGCTTTCGTGGGTTTTCTCCGGGTACTCCGGTTTCCTCCCACATTCCAAAAACATGCATGGCAGGTGAATTGGACACTCCAAATTGTCCATAGGTGTGATTGTGAGTATGGTTGTTTGTCTCTGTGTGCCCTGCGATTGGCTGGCAACCAGTACAGGGTGTACCCCGCCTACTGCCCGAAGCCAGCTGGGATAGGCTCCAGCAACCCCGCGACCCTTGTGAGGACAAGCGGTACAGAAAATGGATGGATGGATGGATGGATGGATGGATGGAAATAATTTATTTTCTCAAAAGTCAGGGATGCAACCATATACAGTACAGCAGTAAGAATGGTTTTATTATTGACACATAATCTATACAAAAACCTTGTATACTTTATTAAATTTGTTGATAAGGTCATACTATGGACTTGTCATTCAAAGCAGAGTAAATCTGTAAATCTTAATTGGGAATGAGGCGGGGGACTTTTATGCATTATATATATATTTTTAAATAATCGGTGTTCTTTTCTGCCCAAAATCGGTATGGGCATCAGCCTGAAAAAATCCCATGCCTAGTCACCACCAGCTATAGACTTCAACCATCTAACATTTTGCACCTATTGACATGGAAGCGTTCCTTCCCGTCAGCCGTCGGAGCGACAGATTGTGGTCGGCATCTGCTGCATGATGAAGAAGTCCAAGTCCAAGCCCATGACGCACATCCTGGAGCGCCTCTGCAAGTTCGACTACATCGAGGTGGTCATCTTTCCCGAGGACGTCATCCTGGAGGAGCCCGTGGACAAATGGCCGCTGTGCGACTGCCTCATCTCCTTTCACTCCAAAGGTAGCCTTTGCAGGAGGAATGTTCATTTTTCAAGGGGCTACACTAAGTATTTTCTAAGTTTTAGGTTCTAACTGGAAGTAAGAAAAGCACGGATAGATGTGATTGCGATATGAGCAGATATTTAATATAGGCTCCAAATGACGACTACTTCTCAATTAATTCTGTCTCGTTTCATTTTTTTCCACAGAGAAAATGATACTATATTATTATACTGTACAGTGGTCAAAATAAATCACGACATGTAATAATTTTAAGAAAAATAAATAATACATACATTATACAAAAACATGCTTATTTTTAATTAATTGAATATATTTCTTATATACACAAATAATATTTAAAAATGTCATATCATAGGTGGGTAGGTACCTCATATTTCGCATTGAAAAACTTGGGATGCCATGCAAAAAAGATTTCTTCATCACTAAAACATTTTTCAATAGCTCAACAGCAGCTCTAATAAAGTAATGAATAGTTCAAACTTTCGGACGAAGTCACACAAATCATCAGTGTGTGTGTGTGTTTGGTTCATAATTTATCATACGAGGGTGATGAGAAGTTTTCTACTCCCAGAAAAAAAAATCCATCTATAATACACTTAGTCATTGCAAACGCACTAGTAACATGCTTTTAACTCGATCATGATTTAAAATGCTTGGATAACAAAATACTAAAGATGTCACTCGGTCAATTGTTGAACATCTGAATGTGTTTTTTGTTTGTATCATTTGTGCAGGTTTTCCACTGGACAAAGCTGTGGAATATGCTAAACTCAGGAATCCACTGCTCATCAATGACCTCAACATGCAGTATTTCATTCAGGACAGGTATACACACATCCACGTGGTGACTTCTCATTGATATAATGCCTTTCCTAGAACCTTCCCCTAACGCCAAGCATCAAAAATGATTGCCTACCACCATTCCTTACCCTAACCTCAATCATAACCCAATTCAAACCTAAACTTTAAAACCAATTCTTGACACTCAAAAATAGGTATAAACAAAAAGGGGACCTCCAAAATGTCCCCACTTTGCCTGTGAAAACTCAGTGTTGTCACCACATACACTCAAACAAATACAATCTGTGTGCTCGTCACTGTCAGTTTCCTTTTTTGTTTTGTATTATATGCTGTTTATGTCAATGTTTAAAAGTTATTAAATGTACCAACTAGGGGTTTCAGGCGATTCAAGTTTTTAATCGTAATTAATCGCATGACTTCAATAGTTAACTTACGATTAATCGTAAGTTGTATATCATTCTAAATGTACAAAAAAAAAAAACCCTAATTTTTCATACTCTTGTCAGAAATATGGCTGCATCTTTTAGTCATTGATACAGTAATTTCTTAATAATTCCTAAAATTTTGTTAAAATCAAAAAGATGTACTGTGTTGTAAAAAAGGGTTACGAGTGTGATATTGATTTGTGTTGAAGTCATTTTTCTGCCACTAGATGGCCTAATTGCATTTGTAAGACATTGGTGACAGCTCAGTGCATTTTTCTTTTCATATTAAGAGCTATCTAATCCAACATGAAGTCACTTTTTTTTTAAATTGTAAAATACAACTTGACCGCAGTCTCCACAAAATATATGCATTATTACTACATTTATTACTGCTAAATTTTGACATGGGCGTGTCTGCTGCGTTGCAACTGGAATTCCGCCGGTACAGGCTTTCCAAGTAAGGGGGCGGTCATTGATTCCGCGTTAAAAAAAAAATTGCTGTTAAAGGAACTTTAAATGCACGCACTAATTTTGACACCCCTCGTACCAACATAAGTCACCATCCAACTGCAGTGGTTCATTAACTTAAGGGCGGAGCTACACATACTGCAGTGGATCGTTGAGCTTCTCTGCCCGACTCTGCCCGTGCCACAAACTTGCCTGGCATCCAGGTTTCATCAGTAGAAAGCCTTGAGAGAGAGCATGAGAAATGTGAGGGACCCCATCAGAATGCGACGGGCCGGGAATTTGAGCAGCTTGAGAAAACTTACAGTAGCGAGACTCGAACACGAAGAGAAAAAAAAAGGCGGGAGCACAGTGTAAGAACTTGTTGGTACCGCAGGAGGGAAGTGTACCGCATCCTTCAAGAGGAGGGCATCGACCTACCTCGATATGGTGTGCTCAACCGAGATCCGGACAACCCTGAAGGTAAGCATTTGGGGAAAAATCCACCCGATTGTCAGCAGCTGTTTAAGGCTTGCCAAACTGGTTTCAGAATGCAGCCTGGTGGAGGCGGAGGACCACGTAGAGGTGAACGGGGAGGTGTTCCCCAAACCTTTTGTGGAGAAGCCCGTGTGTGCCGAGGACCACAACGTTTACATCTACTACCCGACGTCAGCAGGCGGCGGCAGCCAAAGGCTTTTTAGAAAGGTAAAGCAAAATCGGCATGAGGCGGGTCAGGTTGGAAAAAGATTCGGAAGAAGTGCAGAAGCTGCCGTAAATATTCCAAATGAATGTGTGTGATTTGTTGTGCCCTTGATTGACTGGTGGTCAGTCCAGTGCAGTTTTTGCCAAAACTCACAATAGGATTGATGTCATAACCCTCTCCCCACAAAAATGGGGAAATAAAGCCAGTTAAATAGTCAACGGAAACATTCAGTCATATCAGAACTGGGGTTACAATCATTTTGGATTTTTCATTATAGTTTTTATTTTATTTATTTTTATTTTTTTAATATTGAGTTGGTCTTAATTAATTCTTAGAGCGAATTTATTAAAAAAATAGATTATTATTGTTTTAAATGCTTTGTTTTAATAGATTTTTTAAATTAGTTTTAGTATTCATTTTATTTTTTCGATCTTCTGTATGGCCAAAATGTTTTACGTACAATACATTTAAAGTAAGGGTGTCAGGTGATTAAAATTTGTAATCGTTATTAATTGCATGACTTCAATATTTAACTTACAATATATCACAAATTTTACATCTGTTCTAAATGTACAACTTTTTCTAAGTTTCATACTCTGTCATACTTTTAACTTAAAAGTGGGGGAAAATGTTAAACTAATAGAAATATGGCTGCATTTTTTTAGTCATTGATACAGTAATTTCATAATTCATATAATTGAGTTAAAATGAAAAAGATGTACTGTACTGTACTGTAAAAAAGAGTGTGATATTGATTTGCGTTGAGGTCATTTTTCTGCCACTAGATGGCATAATTGCATTTGTAAGACGTTGGTGACAGCTTAGTGCATTTTTCTTTTCATATTAAGAGCTGTCTAATCTTTCACATGAAGTAACTTTTTTAAAATTGTAAAATACAACTTGACCCCAGTCTCCACAAATATATGCTTTATTATAAAATTTAATTGGAATTCTGGTGTCTCCGCATCCCCGCTTGCTTGAAGATCGGGAGTCGTAGCAGCGTATACTCACCCGAGAGCAACGTTCGCAAGACGGGCTCGTACATCTACGAGGAGTTCATGCCCACAGACGGCACAGACGTGAAGGTAGCGTGCGGCCGCGCATGTGCACTGCCAGTGATTTTTACACAGAAACAATTCCGTCTCATGGGAATTGTTTTGTCAGGTGTACACGGTGGGTCCGGATTACGCCCACGCAGAGGCCCGCAAGTCTCCTGCGCTGGACGGGAAGGTGGAGCGGGACAGCGAAGGGAAGGAGATCCGATACCCCGTCATGCTGACCGCCATGGAGAAGCTGGTCGCCCGAAAAGTCTGCCTGGCCTTCAAGGTAAGCAGCTGTGTCATGAGGAAATGAGGTTAAATGAGGCAATAAGAGAGAAGCAGCACAGCCCATCACCCATTATTGTCTGCCTGGTTTGGAATTATTCACATCACATCTTGAATTTATTTTCAAATCTGAACTATTAAATCTATTTCAGTAAAGTTGGGAAAATCTCCAATATTTCAGGTAACATGGTATACTACTACTACTGTACGTTAATTTGTACACTCTAAAAACAGTTGGGTCAAAAGTAACCCAATTATGAAAAAAAATGGACCGATCCACTTTATGGGTCAATTTGACCCAACTTTCTAGGTTGTTTTATACAAAATGACCCAATTCTTTTGACCCAAGTAAATAATCTGACCAATATTTATGAGTTGTTTTACACTAAAATACCCATTTCTTGACTAAAAGTTGGGTCAAATTGACCCAATTAGAGGACCTGTCAATTTTGTACCCATAGTTGGGCTATTTTTGACACCACTGTTTTTAGAGTGTACTAATTCACCTCTCATCCAAATCTATTTGGAGCTAAATTGTTACTACATTCTAAAAACAGTTGGATCGAAAGTAACCCAATTATGGATAAAAAATAGACCGACCCACTTTATGGGTCAATTTGACCCAACTTTCTGAGTTGTTTTATACAAAATGACCCCATTTTTTTTGACCCAAGTAAAGGATCTGACCAATATTTATAAGTTGTTACACTAAAACTCGACTTAAAATTGGGTCAAATCGACCCAAGTAGAGGATCGGTCCATTTTTGACCCATAGTTGGGTTATTTTTTACCTAACTGTTTTTAGAGTGTACGCAGGATGTACTTTACATGGTTCCTGAGGTTGTTGGATCACAACTGTGTTTCCGTGCTGCGATGTCATCCCAGCTACAAAACCAAACCAAATGGAACTGCTTGATTTCTGCCATTTTTGTTTGGTTCTCTAACTGTATGTCCAACCTTGCTGTGTGCTTGTGATGGCAGCAAACCGTGTGCGGCTTTGACCTGCTCCGAGCCAACGGCCACTCGTTTGTCTGCGACGTCAACGGCTTCAGCTTTGTCAAAAACTCCATGAAGTATTACGACGACTGTGCCAAGGTTCTCGGGTGAGTCTTGCCGTCATTTTACAATCAAATCTCCCCCTGCTGGTGACCCAACACAAATGTGGTAAGATGCAATAAATGCCAACGTTCTCTCTTTTGATTTTCATTGATGTATGTCACAACATGGCGTGGAATGAACTTAATTGAACCTACTGTATTTTATCACAAATTCCTAAAATGTCCCTTTTTGTAATGACCTCAGCTCATATAGACACTTTTTGATCACAAATGGACATTGAAGAGTTAACTGCTGCACTCATTTGAACTCTGTTGCTAACCCAAACAGCAGCACCAGGTGAAACATGTAAATCAGGGATTCGCATAAATTTGAGTCAAGTCATTACTTTATTCAAGTAAGTCCAAAGTCAAGTCATAGAATCTTACTAAGCACAACATATACTGGAGTGATGAAGTATTTTTTCACTGACCAACACAAAAAAAGTACACACACAAATAACATTTACATGTCTTAAGTTGTTTGTTTAATGTTTTACAATATGAAATACATGAAAGCATATATTATTTAGAAGAATGCATGTTATTATTTTTTTACATTTACATGAGTGTTTACAGCAACCAATTTATCTAACTGTGATGATCAATATTGACATGTTACACAATCATCACAATCAAGTTGAATAAGTCTTACTAATTTAGCGATTTCTAGTGAGTTGTAATCTCTCCAACGCAAGATCCCCTGATGCATAAAACTGAAGAATAGAAAGTCAGTTAGACGCACGTATGTTGGTCTCGCTGTTGTCTGGTCTGTTTAGCGAATAACGAAAGACGAACCGAACCAAAACAGTTGAATGGAACAGTTTGGACAGTTTTCAAAAACTTTCCACGCCTTCTCTAAGACTGCATTTGTAACATGTGCACTTTTAGCTGTACAATGAGCTTCATGCATTTCTCCGTTAATTTTCCTTTTTCTTTTCTTTTGAAGTCTGGTTTGGGTTCCCTGATTTTGAGAACAGAATAAAAAAAAAAAGAAAAAAGAATGAATTACCATTACCACTTGCCCGTGCTTACTGCACCTGATATCAAAGGTGCTGAGCACCATTTGTTTGCCTTGCAGCAAGTGTGTCATAATTTATTGACGTATCCCGCTGACAGCTTTGTGGCTTAGCCGCCTTCTGATTTATTACGCCGTCCCTCCAAGCGCACTCGCAAACGTGCCGACGACGTCCACAATGATGCAAACGCAAACCGCCACATGTTAACTTAATCTCTTAGATGCTTGAACAGCAAATGAAACAAGTTGTGTGCAAGTTCAATTAAAGCTCAATTGGCTCACAGATGCCATTCAGCAAGGTTTTTTTTTTTTTTTTTTCCTCCCTTTTGCCTCCACAGGAACATGGTGATGAGAGAGTTGGCCCCCCAGTTCCACATTCCCTGGTCCATCCCGATGGAGGCCGAAGACATCCCTATTGTGCCGACAACCTCGGGAACCATGTAAAGTACATCCTGCGTACACTCTAAAAACAGTTAGGTAAAAAATAGCCCAACTATGGGTCAAAAATGGACCGATCCTCTACTTGGGTCGATTTGACCCAACTTTGAGTCGAGTTTTAGTGTAACAACTTATAAATATTGGTCAGATCCTTTACTTGGGTCAAAAAAAATGGGGTCATTTTGTATAAAACAACTCAGAAAGTTGGGTCAAATTGACCCATAAAGTGGGTCGGTCTATTTTTTTTCATAATTGGGTTACTTTCGATCCAACTGTTTTTAGAATGTAGTAACAATTTAGCTCCAAATAGATTTGGATGAGAGGTGAATTAGTACACTCTAAAAACAGTGGGGTCAAAAATAGCCCAACTATGGGTAACAAATGGACAGATCCTCTAATTGGGTCAATTTGACCCCACTTTTAGTCAAGAAATGGGTCTTTTAGTGTAAAACAACTCATAAATATTGGTCAGATTATTTACTTGGGTCAAAAAAATGGGGTCATTTTGTATAAAACAACTCAGAAAGTTGGGTCAAATTGACCCATAAAGTGGGTCGGTCTATTTTTTATCCATAATTGGGTTACTTTCGATCCAACTGTTTTTAGAATGTAGTAACAATTTAGCTCCAAATAGATTTGGATGAGAGGTGAATTAGTACACTCTAAAAACAGTGGTGTCAAAAATAGCCCAACTATGGGTACAAAATGGACAGATCCTCTAATTGGGTCAATTTGACCCCACTTTTAGTCAAGAAATGGGTCTTTTAGTGTAAAACAACTCATAAATATTGGTCAGATTATTTACTTGGGTCATTTTGTATAAAACAACCTAGAAAGTTGGGTCAAATTGACCCATAAAGTGGATCGGTCCATTTTTTTTCATAATTGGGTTACTTTTGACCCAACTGTTTTTAGAGTGTACAAATTAACGTACAGTAGTAGTAGTATACCATGTTACCTGAAATATTGGAGATTTTCCCAACTTTACTGAAATAGATTTAATAGTTCAGATTTGAAAATAAATTAAAGATGTGATGTGAATAATTCCAAACCAGGCAGACAATAATGGGTGATGGGCTGTGCTGCTTCTCTCTTATTGCCTCATTTAACCTCATTTCCTCATGACACAGGATGGAGCTGCGCTGTGTTATCGCCATTATTCGCCATGGAGACCGCACACCAAAGCAGAAGATGAAAATGGAGGTTCGACATCCTCTGTACGTATTGAACACACAGACAAGCTAACTTTTTTTTTTTTTTTTTTTTTAAACCTTACTTGCATCGTAACGTACCCGCATTCTTCCGTATGTCTCATCACAGATTCTTCGAGTTGTTTGACAAGTGCGGAGGTTACAAGTCGGGAAAGCTCAAGCTGAAAAAACCAAAACAGCTTCAGGTGAGCTGGAACATTTAAAACCTACTCATAGATTACAAATGAGCGATTTATGAGTTTTACAGTTCATCATTTGGCCAATTTGGTTTCTCATTTTGGTGTTTAGTTGTGGGCATTTGTTGGGCTGGGACCGATTCATGACAATTCCACTCATTTCAGTGGGTAAAATGATTTGAGATACAAGTGTTTTGATTTAGGAGCATACAAGAACAAAAATGAACTCCTAAGTCAAGGCACCGTGTGTCTGAACTCCCACAAGTAACATTTTCATATTCTTGAATGCCATACAACTTTCGAAACCTTGAAATGTTCCAGGAAGTGCTGGACATCGCTCGTATGCTGCTGCTTGAACTTGGCCAACATAACGACTGCGAGATTGAGGAGAAGAAGTCCAAACTGGAGCAACTCAAGACCGTCCTGGAGATGTGAGAACACACACATGCGCACACAGGATTTATTTTTCATTAAACGTCATTTTAAAAAAAAATTCAATTCGTTTTAATCCATTTGTAAAGCAGTTTTGTCAGCTTTAATTTACAGAAAAACTGAAATAGAAATACTTCAAATGAACCCCAAACACTCATGTATGATATTGACTAAGATGAAAAAAAAAAGGACATTTTTTGCTATAATTAGTTCGATTTGGTTTTACAAACGTAAAATGCCATTTCAGCCATTTCATTTTATTTTAACAATTTTTTTGTAAAATGGCAAATTATTTTGTTAGTTTTCGTTAATGTTATAACACGCACATACGCAAGTCTCTGCCACCCTCCTCGCTCATGTCATCATCCATTCATCTCCAAATTGCCGTTGCACTCGGGTTTGCTCGTCATTCTCCAGCTTTCATCCTCATTTTGTGTCTAATGTTCATCTTCTCTTCCCTCCTCTGCCCATCCTTCCTTCTTTCTCCTTTCCAAAAGGGAATCCAGCTTGCTTGACACTCAGTACGCACCCTCTTCCTTTTCATTGCCCCCCCCCCCCCCCCGACCAAAGGATGCATATTTACTTCCCTCCTTTAGTCCATCTGATATGCAAAATATTAGGAACAGCATTGCCCCGATGTTGTTGGGCCGTCTCCTTCTCCTTGAACATCACTAGCATACTCGTGACTGTTCCTAATAGTTTGCGCAACAATTTGTGCATCACCTCCATTAATTCCCTCTCAAGTTTTGCTTTTTAACAGGACGCACATTAATTGAAGGCACCCGCGGGACATGCACAGTCAAACGTGGATGTGTGCAAACGTGTGCGGTGTTACTGCGTGTGCATGCGGTCCTCATCACGTGGACTCCAAATCAGCTAATGTCCATCTTTCATCTCATTCTCGTTATCTGCATTTGCATTATCAACATGGCAGAGAGAGCAAAGGTCCAAAACTGACTGCAGGATGAAAACCGCTTTTATGCCACCTAATTGTACTTGGTGTCATATGAGGTGAGGAAGTGATAAAACTTCATCCCGCCTTAGCCCAGATACAACAAAAAGGTAGAACGCAATACATTTGAAGCTAACGTATGTCTGACAAAAATTAGGAACGCGACGATACAACTTTTTTTTTCAAACCGAATAAGCAGTACTTAGATTTGAGGACTTGCTCAGGCAAAGTAACAATATAGCGCCATTACATCTTAATTAATAAAGATCCTGACGTTGACGTCACGCGTCCCAAAATGGCCGTTAGCGCAAGCATTTTGGCAGCATGGCAAACGCGTCTGCCACGTTGAGTAAACGGTAAACGCCACACTTTAACAATGATTGACAGCTCTTGTGGACCAGCTGCCCCAACGAGAAGAGGCAAAAAAAAAGGATCGAGCATGCTCCAGGCTACTAAAAGAGGAACCAATGCGTAGCCAATGTTGCACTCGGTACATGGTGGCTAAATCAACAGATGCTAACAGTTAGCACACGCAAAATGTGCCGGAAATAAGTCCGTTTTTTTTAATTTGTGCTACTACGGTTTAATAGATACTGAACTGACCAACACCATAAAGAAGACTTTTTATGGTATAAATGACGACTGCCGCGGCCGTTTTAGCAGCTGCTACATAAATAACACTGTAATCGTAACATGTCCGCCGTGCACATGTATATCATGTCCTTTTCCTCAAAGTGATTGTCAATGCTCTTGGACGGAAAGTTGACGCATAAACGCTAGCTTTAGCATTCCTCGCTGATCTAGTCCATTAATGCTGCGCCGCTACCTTCACTGTCGCAGAGGGGGCGTGTTCAGAGAAAGTCACGTGACGTCAGGATCTTTATGTTGATGAAAGCATGTATTATTTTAATAAAATATTGTTCAGAAACACATGTCACGCTAATATAAAAACATTTAGAGACGCAAACTAAACATTGTATTCTGATTAATATTTTGTTTGTTGAATATGAGTTGAATATGAGCAGCACAATCCACCCAATCTATCTCGGGGGGGCGGCCATTTTGTGATTTGCTGTCACCTGAAAATAACATCACAGTTGTTGAGGATTCAGGTAACGACCAATCACGGCGCCTCTTTTCTGGACCTGACCCGTGATTGGTCATTGGTCGTGACCTGAGCCCTGAGCAACTGTGATCGACGTCAAATCACAAAATGGCTGCCACCTAAAATGGATAAAAACAGGTGGATTTTGCAGCTTAATTCATATTCCACTAGTACAATATTAATTAGAATGTTGTGTTTAGACTAGTGGGGGCACAAAACCAAAAAAATTTGTGTTGACTTCCTGTTTAAATGTTTAAATCTGTCACACATTTCAGTTATGAAACGTAGCTGTTAGCAGGATAACTGAGCTAATTTACTATACAGAGGACCCCGCATACCCACCGATTTGCATATTCATAGTTTTTTTTTCAATATTTTAAATCTTTTATTTACCCATTTCCCTCTTTTTATGGAAAATGCATATTGAATGTGAACGTTCAATTTAAAGTCCTTCTTTTCTTTTTTTCTTTTTTTTAGGGTTTATAGATTTTTTTTCCTTTTTATCTTACCTTTCATCATGGCTCCTACTCTGGTAAAGGATATCAATGTCATAGTATCGAAGCATCTTTTTCGAAAAAGAGTACAGTATCTGCACATCTACCCAAGGACAAAACAAATATTAAATGAATAAATAATAAATGATGACTTTAAGCTGTTTTAGTTAACAGAGGTCAAACAAGTGCAACTAAACATGCGCAGCCTTTTCAATCTTCCCACTTTCAACTTTTAGGGATTTATTTAGAAGACCAGTGCGCTTTATTTTGACACAAGGTGTCACAAATGGCATTTTTAGCACTCACGGCTCACCGACAGCCTCACGTGTACGTATCGCACTGGCCTGCTGCCAGAGGCTTTTGTTTTAAGCCCCGCGTCCGTCATCATGTGACCATTGAGGCAGCTGCCTGCTTTTTCATCAAAGAGAACTATGGACTCGTTAGTCCGCAGCCTAATTTGATTGTTAACACAACGCAACACTGGTGCACTGTTGAACGTCACTGGAATGCTTCTTGTGTGTTTGTTTGCTCTGATCTGTTTAGCTTTACAGCTAATTTTTATTTTGTGTGTGTGTGTGTGTGTGTGATACCTGCGTGTTTGCCATATGCGCATATCACACTGTTTTGCCTGCTCTCTACTTGTGTGTGTGTGTGTGTGTGTGTGTTTATTCCCACCAGGTACGGTCACTTCTCAGGTATCAACAGGAAAGTCCAGTTGACGTACTTGCGTAACGGACAACCTAAAGCCTCCAGCGAAGAGGAAGGTAATGTGCTATTTAAAATAATAATAATAATTAGGGGTGTCAAAATGAGTGCGTTGATTTTGAATTAATTAAAAGTTCCTTTAATGCCACAAAAAAATATTTACGCACGGTTAATGACCGCTCCTTACTTGGAAAGCCTGTACTGGGGGAATTCCAGTCGCAACACAGCAGACACGTCAACATTTTGCAGTAATAAATGTAATACAAATGCAAATGTGTATACAAATGTGGAGACTGGGGTCAAGTTGTATTTTACAATTTTAAAAATGTGCAGAAGTTAATTCATGTCAAAGATTAGATAGCTCTTTAATATGAAAAGAAAAATGCACTGAGCTGTCACCAACGTCTTACAAATGCAATTACGCCATCTAGTGGCAGAAAAATTACCAACACAAATCAATATCACACTCATTTTTTACAGTACAGTACAGCTTTTTAATTTTAAATAACTAAATTTTAGGAATTATTAGGAAATTACTGACTAAAAGATGCAGCATTTCTATTTCTATATTCTAACTTTTATGTTGTAGGAATCCTTGACTCATTGAGCCATTTTCAGCAGTAGAAAGTTAATATTTTGAACAGAATGAATTTGATAACTTTTTTTTTTATGTACATTTAATACTTTTAAAAAGACATCTTTCCACTTGCTGTTGACTGAAGATGACATCACCTGTGCTGAGGAAGTAGGTAACGAACAATCATGGTTCACTTGTTTTCTAGGTTTGGTCAGCAAACTGAACCATGATTGGTCGTTACCTACTTCCTCAATCCTCAGCACACGTGATGTCATCTTTAGTCGACAGCAAGTTAAAAAAATAGCTTTTAAAGGTATTAGTTGTACATGAAAAATAAGGAAGTTATCGAATTCATTCTGGGCAAACTATTAATGAGTTAAGTATCCCTTTAACAGTATGAAAACTTAGACAAATTATTTAATTTGCACATTTACAACAGATATAACACAACAGATTAATCGTGAGTTAACTATTGAAGTCATGCGATTAATTACAAGAATTTTAATTGCTTAACACCCTGCTAATAATATTGCTTCTCATAAGGAATCTAAATCTTCTCATGTCAGATTACAGAATTTGTAGCAAGCGAAGGCGCGCCGTGTTTATTTATATTGTCAGTCATGCACAGTTCACATCAATTTACAAGTCGAGTGAAATGTAACGCAAACACAACATGAAGGGAACCATACAAGATTCCTGTTGCTTCTCAAGGAGGGAATCCAGATAGACACTTACTACATAAGCAGTGGCTCTTTTATGAGGTTTTGCTGACTATTTTTGTCTTGCGCAGCAAGAGCTCAGCTTACTGTTATTTGCAAATACACAAGGCCAACACATCACATACTGTATGCCGGCAAATATTTGTACAAGCGTAAATACAAATCTGCCAGAAATGGAATCTCCCGAATCCTGAATGCCGTTTGTTGTTCAGACTCCAAGAGGGAGGGTCCGTCTCTGCTGCTGGTCCTCAAGTGGGGCGGCGAGCTGACGCCTGCTGGCCGGGTTCAGGCCGAGGAGCTGGGCCGAGCCTTTCGCTGCATGTACCCTGGAGGCCAAGGTAACGTGCCAAACACGCACACACCTGAGCCCATTCCACACCGCCTGTGAAAGACGGTGTTTTCCCAGCTTTCCCGACATGGACTGGGCAGGGGGATAAAGTTGACTTGGCAATTTTACGACTTCTCCACCCCTTTTTTTGCTGGATCTCTGTGTGAAAGAGGCTTTAAAATCGACTTCATGTTAGGTTGCATTCTTGTGAACGTTACAGAAACCACGTATTGGCACCCTTCAGCTGGGGAACCAACCACTGAAAGCATTTGTCGCTGGCTTACAGATTAGTCTTTGAATACAATGGATATAAAAAGTCTACACACCCCTATTCAAATATCAGGTTTTTGTGATATAAAAACATGAGACCAAGATGAATGATTTCAATACTTTTTTTTATTTTTTTTTTATAATGTGGCCTGTACAAACAAATTGAAAAGTGAAAAACTGAAATGTTTCAGCAATGGTAGGTAAAAATAAACCACTGATATAATGCAATTGCACAAGTGTGCACACCCACTAATAACTGGGGATTTGGCTTTGTTCAGAATTAACCAATCACATTCAAACTCATGTTAAAAGCGAGTCAGCGCACACCTGCCGCCATTTAAATGGCCTCCGAGTACCCCAAAATAGGGTTCAGCTGGCCTACAGTGCGAAGCTTCTGACATTTTTTGGAGTCAGATCTTATACCACAAGGTCCGCAGAGAGCTTCCACATCATCAGAAGAATCTCATTTTGTCTGCCAGGAGAAGTGCACAAAATAATTTCCAAGGCATTTCATATACCGATGAAAACAGTGACGATAGTCATTTGTTGATTACAAAAAAACTGGCATTTGAACAGGGGTGAGCATGTACCGTATTTCTTTGTTATTTAAAATCCAATGACAACATACGATGGAAACTCTGGAAGAAAATCTTGGCCCAAGAACAAAAAGAAAGAACTAAATTTGAGCAAATCAATTGACTGAAAAGTGTTTATTATTATTACCAAATACCAAGCTGAACTTCTTCTCATCATCCAAGTGAATGCAAAACAACAACTGGAAAGGGCTTGCTGATTTTCCAAACACCTACTCATCACCATATTGTATGACAAAGTTAACATTTTGTTTTCACCTCACACAAACTGGAAAAACAATTCTTTCTTCCTTTTTTTTTTTACCACGACTCCTTTTTCTTGGGTTCTCAACTGTAATGTTTTGTGTATTAATGCATGTGAAACTGAAAACACACCACCAACAAAGTCCACACAATCTCACAAACTCTTCTTTCCCCTTTCTGCCGTCACAAAGTGTTGCCTATTAACTCTGCTCTTCTTTTCTCACCGGTCTTTTGCTCTGTGTAAACTACTAGCCGGTAGCAACCGGGCCCTTGGCTGCGAGTCCCCTATTGATTTTGGTAAGAGACGGGTGACCCAGGTCGCACCGCGCCTCCTCGTCTCGCTCATCATCTGTCCACTAATTGATTTGATGTCGTGATTTGAACGCACCTCACTAATCGACCCGCTGACAGATTGCTGTGAATTGTTGTCATACAAAATGATTTTGTGCTGTTTTTAGGCCATGAAAAAAAGGACAAAAGAATCATTCTGTACCGTATTGGGTGTTTTGGGACCACAAAAGTGATTGAATTTTAGTCTGATAAATCGAGGATCCTAGTGTACTCCATTGCAAAAAGAACAATTAAAAATTTTAAGAAAAAAATATAGTAAAATAAGAAAATTATTACTCCAAATACGCAAAATTATGTGCCAACAGAACAAGAAAATTTTACTTAAATTGACCTGCAAGATTTTGAAAAATAAGAAAATAATACTAGGCCCATATCAACCACAGCTGTTGAGCTGTGGTTGTTGCCTGAGCCTTGATGTCATCTTCAGTCGACAGCAAGTGGCAAAATGGCCGCCCCCCTGAGATGGATAAAAACGGCTGATTTTTGCTTCATAACTCATATTCCACAAATGTAATATTAATCAGAATGGTATGATTTAGACTAGCGAGGTCACATGTCTAAATGTTTACAGTTGACTTCCACTTGCATACTATGTCCAACAATGACTTGCTCTACTGCGCCCCCTCCCCTGCATGGCATACTACACCTCCACTGCACCCACACCGCAAGTCTATTTGAGTCTGGAGCATTGAGCAGAACCGGTGTTGCCAACTTGGTCAAGAGAACATCATGAGTCTAAAAGAAAAATGCATGACGCAGCAGTGTGATATGATCTCTAGCATTAGGAGAGGCTTTCATCACCTTGAGCACCATTAACACAAACATTTTAGCACCTTGTTGCCTGACTCTCACTGTCATTTATATAATCCAAGCGGGCGGCTGCCTTCTTTAATATCTTGGTTTTATTTATTCACTTTCATTTCATTGTGTTGATGCGTTAAACCACATAATTCAGCCATGATGCCAAATGGCAAATATTAGTGGTGCAACCACTGCAACGGATCATCATTGATCCGTGGTCGTATCGGATCACGCCCACGATCCGCGGGATTGGTTGGTGGGTGGGACCAACAACAGTGTGCATTCACAATGGACACCGGCATTCAGATATGTCAAGGAAGCTGAAACATCCTCATTACTCAACGTAACACGTTAGGCCTAACTTCAAAATAAAGTTTACCAACTACAGTAATACATTGACGGCAAAACAAATAGCTTTAGTAGGCTTTTACTTTGACGTTAGCCCACGTCGTGGCGTGATGGCAAGCTTGACTTTCCTTTTAGCCGTTTATGCTTTCTATATCGTAGTTTTGATCGACATTGCAGTGGCGACCAACTTCAACACAACGCTATCCCGAACTCATATTCAATCCCTAATTTAGAACGCTAAGGAACTGCTAATTAATTACGCCGTCATTGTATGATACGGCAGAAATCTCCGACGTAAATTGCTAGCGGCTAACTGTTAGCAATACAAACGAGTGTCTGGCTGATGGCTGTGAGTGAGTTTCACGGCTCACTTGATTTCTTTTTCGATATTCTGGACCAAGGCTACGTTGTAATTCACTCTCTGTGTTTAAAGGAAGGGAATGTGCCTTATATTGCACTTTGAGGTCTTTTCATAATTATATAAAAATAAATAAATACAACTTCCTCATTTATTTTATAAAACACTTTTGCCCCCCCCCCCCCCCCCCACCACCCCATCAACATTCAACAAAAAAATTCAAACATGGTCGACACAACTTTAAGCCATTAACACTTTATTTTACAAATTGACATTTTTTTTATTTAACCCATTAAGGCCTAAAACACCTGGCAAACCATGCCTCTAAAACCTATGGGTGACTGGAAATTCAACAATATTAAAAATAATTGATATCTCAGCTCCTGAAGCAGATAGAAACAAAATTCCCAAAACATTTTAGAGCTTACACTTTTTATTATAAACCTTCAATATATATATATATATATTTTTTTTTTAAAAATCAACAAACACATGTTGCATCTGCGGGGGTGTATAACTCCAAATATATTTACTTTCAACACTGGAGCGCAGTTGGAATAACCTCGGGGGATCGGGGTAATTATTCGTCGTCATCCTAATTGTCTAAAAACAGATTTCTTAACAGTATGTCACTGTTACACTTATTCGAATTCCTCCCGCGCCGTCGTCAATAAACGCTCGAATAAAATTCCAGGACATGCTATGAAGCCCACGTCATCCTATCGTGCATATTCTGATGCCTTTCATCGGCTAAGAAACTAAGAATTGGCCAAAACGCAACAAAATGACATATCCGCTCTCCCGGGTTTAAAGGGAGAAGAGTGCAGGAGTGTTCCCGGCTTTAACGGTAGAAGCGCGGTCACGATCCGTGACTCAAACCCGCAAACCGATCCGAACCATGACTTTTGTGATCCGTTGCACCACTAAATATTGTCAAATTTTAGATAGATCACAAGACATTTGAACTGAAAGTGATGCTACCTCAGGCGCTTTATTCCTTTTTATTTACGGGCGCAATCACAACCGCTTTTGTTCTTTTCCTCTCAGCATGTTTGAAATGTCACCAAGTTTAAATGCGAGGCTTCACACTATGCACGGCCCTGCAGGCGACTACGCCGGCTTCCCGGGATGCGGCCTCCTCCGCCTGCACAGCACTTACCGCCACGACCTTAAGATCTACGCCTCCGACGAAGGCCGAGTGCAGATGACGGCCGCGGCGTTTGCCAAGGTCGCCGATCGTCACGTCAGAACAACACGTCAAGGCCACGCCGCGGCTCAATCTCGGGTCGTGCGCTTTCTCTGCAGGGCCTCCTGGCTCTGGAAGGCGAGCTGACTCCCATCCTGGTGCAGATGGTGAAGAGCGCCAACATGAACGGGCTGCTCGACAGCGACAGCGACTCGTTGACGGACTGCCAGCAGAAAGTGAAAGCCAGGCTACATGAGATCATGCAGAAGGACCAGGAGTTCTCACACGACGACTATCAGAAGGTCACCCAGGACTTCGTTTGATGAGCTTGTTGTTGTTGCACGTGAAGGTCATCTGTCCCTTTTTTTCTTTTTACGCTGGATCACAGCTCGCGCCAACGGGCAGCCCGTCACTGGTGAACTCCATGAAAGTCATACAGAACCCGGTCAAAACCTGTGACAAAGTGTACGCTCTCATCCAGAGCCTCACCTCGCAAATTAGAAAGCGACTGGAGGATCCCAAGTCTTCAGGTACCTGCTTTAACTAACAACGCAATATCAGCAGGTAGTTTTTCCTTTGAAATCAATGGAAACTGTCAAGTGAGGTGCGGAATTAGGCCCCAAATTCTACTAATGCTACTAATGCTAATGTTGCTACTAGTACCTGTTTAAAGTTTATTACTATTACAATTACTTTTTATGCTAGCGCATACAGAAGGCTTTGATGCGGCCTCTGAACTGAGGAGAACGCTTGAAGCAATGGTAGTTATTACAAAAACGGCTACAACAGAGTATAAGAGATCAACCAGGGCCATGTTGCAAAAAGCTCTTTTCCCCACTGTTTTCAACAGGTTTGTGAATAATGATGAAACTTAGTTAAATTCTAATGCTAATTTCTGCATAATGGAAACAGATAGCAATCTTTTTTTTCCTGAGGAAAGAAGAGACTCTAATCTTTCTTTTGGTAGGATCCATGTTTTGATAGCAATATAACACAATATTTCTGTGGGCCTTGCAAAATCTGTCAAAATCTAGTAAAACAGCCGGGAGTGAAGTTGGTTGCTTCGGTGAAAATGGCTGCAAGTCAATGAGTTAATCATGTATTGACGCAGATTGATCGCACTATTAACTCTTTGACTGCCAGACGTTTTCAGAAAAGGGATGCCGCCAGTGCCAGCCGATTTAAGCATTTTGACTGATTTTCAAGGTCCACAGAAAATGTTCTGTTTGGACTATGGAAACACACGTACTACCAAATGAAAGATTGGACTTTCATCTTTCATCAGAAAAAAAGAGTTTGTTTCTACCTTATTCCGTTCTTTAGTAATCAACAATAGAAAATGGTTAGTTTGACCCAATTTCGCCTGTGTTGGACCAAAATACGGAGAAATCAAGCTTTTAGTGAAACGATATTATTTCATGCATTCTAGTGAATTTGACACTTCTTTTTGTCCATGAATGATGCCACAAACACCTAAATAGTGCTTTACTTCTATAAAACACTACCACCAAGAATGAAAAAGTGTTTTTTGATAGCAAAATACGTTTATTTACATTCAACAGTGTAACAATTTGACAACAATTTGGCAAACTATTTACAAATGTGTGCAACTGTGGTGCTATTTACAAATATGTGGATGTTTCAACGACAGTTTTTCTTTGTGTAACACTCTCCTGCGTGCAAGAAGACGCAACAGCATTTGCATGATCCATTTTATCCACTCCATTCATGGTGGCATCGTAGTCCAGAAACAGTGTCTTCTCCGTGATCAGACTGTACCCGCTCCTCCGATGAATATGCATTGGACTCGGGGTACTCTTCATTGTCCGATCGAATGTCCGCTTGTGCAGCTCCGCGTTTTCCGGCCTTAGCAGCGCTAGCCGCGCTAGCCGCGCGTAGCCGGTGAGGCTTACAACGTGATCGTAAACACGTCCAGGCTTCCAACTTTGGCGTCAAACTCGCAGTCATCATCATCATCATCATCAATCTGCATTGGTCGATGCCAACTCTCCATCGCCCGATCGAATGTCCGCTTGTGCAGAAGTACCCGGCCGGCTATTGTGCGCGTTTTCCGGCCTTAGCAGCGCTAGCCGCGCTAGCCGCGCGTAGCCGGTGAGGCTTACAACGTGATCGTAAACACGTCCAGGCTTCCAACTTTGGCGTCAAACTCGCAGTCATCATCATCATCATCATCAATCTGCATTGGTCGATGCCAACTCTCCATCGCCCGATCGAATGTCCGCTTGTGCAGAAGTACCCGGCCGGCTATTGTGCGCGTTTTCCGGCCTTAGCAGCGCTAGCCGCGCTAGCCGCGCGTAGCCGGTGAGGCTTACTACGTGATAGTAACAGGCCAAAGCTTCCAACTTTGGCGTAGAGCTCGTTGTCATCATCATCGTTGACATCAATGCGCTTTTTAGTATTGATTGATGCTTTCCGTCTTTGAAAAAAATGCTCAAGCGTGAGCTGCTTGTAACCGGTTGCTTGGTCTAGCCATTGTGGCTTGGATCAGCCATTGTCTCCTCAACACTCTAGCTCCGCCTCACGTCTTCTACTGACGCCCACGGTGGGCGGCCCATCCAACCTTGTGCAAAGAGAGTCATCGCTGCCCTCTAGGGGCCAAAACGAGTCTTTGACTAATCAGATCAGCCTGATTCTTTCAGCACAGCTGCCCAAGGCTTTCCTGCACCCGTTTTTGAAAAAAAAAAAAAAAAACATAGGGGACGTCTTTTAACGTCCTCGGCGCCCTTCCCTAGGTTTATGCTAAACGTTTTATAACGTTTATGGCAGTCAAAGAGTTAATTTTGACCGCAGATTATCCTTTATCTTGATAGCGGATGGTTACGTTAAAGGTAGCACAGGTTATGTTTGAGCAATAAACATGCATTAAAGTAAAACATTTAATTAATGTATGACATTCAGAAGATTTGTTCATGTAAAACTACTGGAGTCATTTTTTCCCCATTTTAAATTATGCAATTAATTAACTGATTAGAAAAAGAGGAGGATGAGTGTGCAATGGATCAAAAAATGTTGAAGACGTCCTCAAAACATTAAATGTCATAAGAATTAACACATAACAGGTGCTCTTCAAATTTGCCGGGCAAAAATTGTTGATAAAAAGCCTGTTTTAATTAAGTGATTAATCGTGATTAATCAAAATTCTAACATGTGATGAGTCTGATTAAAAAAAATCAAAATTCTAACATGTTATTAATTTAATAAAAAAATTAATTGTTAAAAATCTTTAAGAAGTCTTTTTAATTAAGTGATTAATCACATTTTTAAAATGTGATGAGTCTGATAAAAAAAAAAAATCAAAATTCTAACATGTTATTAATTTAATAAAAAGGTGTAATTGTTAAAAATCTTTAAGAAGCCTTTTTAATGAAGTGCTTAATCAAAATTCTAAAATGTGATTAGTCTAATTTAAAAAAAAATTATCGTTTGACAGCTATACCACAAATAGAAGATGGTATAAAAATCCTCAAAATAATCAAGTTACTTAATCATGTGACTACATTTTTTTCCCCCCCTCATCCCAAGATCTGCAACTGTACCACAGCGAGACGTTGGAGCTGATGCTGCAGCGCTGGTCCAAACTGGAGCGAGATTTCCGCATGAAGAGCGGACGCTACGACATCAGTAAGATCCCGGACATCTACGACTGCATCAAGTACGACACGCAGCACAACTCCTCGCTGGACCTGGACGACACCCTGGAGCTCTTCCGGCTCTCCCGAGCGCTGGCCGACATTGTCATACCGCAGGTCAAAAGCGTCTCATTCAATCTCCGTCTTAACATTCAATTGAAAACACATTTAAATGGAATTCAATGTTCCATTGTATTATTTCTACCCTTCTTGATGAGGGTATGACAGCACTGAATGAATTTTCCCTCCTGTAGGAATACGGCATCAGCAAAGCAGAGAAGCTGGACATCGCTCAGGCGTACTGCGTCCCCCTGATGAAAAAGATCCAGCTGGACCTGCAGAGGACGCACGAGGACGAGGCCGTCAACAAGCTGCACCCTCTGTGAGAATTGCACTGTAGATGCGCTCAATCGTAATTGAGGAAGAAAAGCGTCACATAATTTTGATGTTGGTCAGGTACTCGCGGGGGGTGATGTCACCCGGTCGCCACGTCCGCACGCGCCTCTACTTCACCAGCGAGAGCCACGTCCACTCCCTGCTCAGCGTCTTCCGCTATGGAAGACTCTTGGATGTATGCACTCTTTACAATGCTCTTTTGAATGCAATGTAGTTGAAATTTTAAATGCGACAATGCAGAAGCATTTTAAAGGTGTGCGACTGGTGGAATTTGCCTCTATTTTCATTCTTAATTTATATTTATATTGTATGCTTTGTTTATATAATACTGTATCTACCAAGGTCAAATAATGATCATTTTGATCACCAGATATCGCCATCTTCTGGAAAATGAATTTGGTCGTTATGATCCATGCAATATTAACTATTAACTCATTTGCTCCCAAAAACATATAAATACGTTTTATTTTAAATGTTTATTTTTTTGTATCAATGTGACAAAAATAAATAAAAAAACGTTTCCAAATCCCACTAGCGGAAACAAGCCTCTGACAGTGGGGGAAATAAAAAAACGTATTTTTCCTTCTTTTTTTTTTTTTGGGCTGGCCCGAATGGGCTTCTTTCAAGGATGAAAAAGACCAGCAATGGAAGCAGGCCATGGACTACCTGAGTGCTGTGACTGAGCTCAACTACATGACCCAGATCGTCATCATGCTGTATGAAGACAACAACAAGGTGAATGCCAATATTTTCGTTCTTACCACATGCTACATGCTAAAATGCGAACGGCGTCTGGTTACTCTCTGATTGTATGTCTGGCAGGACCCTTCTTCAGAGGAGCGTTTCCACGTGGAGCTGCACTTCAGCCCGGGGGTCAAAGGCTGCGAGGACGAGGAAAACGTTCCACTAGGCTTTGGCTTCCGGCCGGCCTCTTCAGAGGTGCGTTCATCTCACAATTATTTTGTTGTTTAATAACACTAAATCCATTTTTACCAATGGGATAATACGTTGAATACTGAATTCTACAATTATTCCATAGCTGCAGCTCTAGTTACGGCCATTTTTTTTTTTTAGATGGGGGAAAGATTCACAAAAAAATTATTGCCTTGACCCTTGTTGTTTATGGAGGACCAAAACTGCCAAAATTTAAAATAAATAAATGACAAAATAAATGAATAAAAGTTAAACTAAAAAAATATATACAAAATATAATTCAAAAATTAAATACAAAAATAAATATAAATGGAGATAAAAACAACAAAATATATATCTCCCTAAATAAATAAATACAAGTAAAAAAATAAATACAGAAATAAAAAATGAGATAAAAAAAATAAAAAAAAATAAAATGTCAAAATGAATACAAAAATAAATATATAATAGAATTAAATATCAATCAATAAATAAAAACGCTCTGCTCTCACATTTATTTATTTCATGCTACAGACGCTCTGTCAGGTCAAAATGTTATTCAAATGAGGAACGGTCCTAAACGTGTCTCTATTTAGTCATTTATTTATTTTAAATTTTGGCAGTTTTGGTCCTCCATAGTTGTTTTCTGACGAAACAGAATCAGGACAAAAAGCCCAACCAGGGCAGCCTGGAGGATCTCTCTCAGGACCAAACCGACGAGGCACTTCCTGTTTCCGAGCCCATCAACATCCTGAGGCGATCCCCCATGATTCGCAACCGCAAGACTGGCTCCATGGAGGTAATGTCATTTTTAACATCACCCCCCCTCCCCCCTCGCCCATCCACCTCGCCTTCCAGAGCCAGGAGGCCCTGTTATCTGCATGGCACTTCTAGTACGTTTCTGTCAAGTGGGTCCCTCGAGTCATGTGTGGGTATTAACGCCGCTCAGGTCCTCTCTGAGACCTCGCCCTCCCAGTCGTCCAAAAGCGGCACGTCGCACCGTCTCTTCCCTTCCGGCTCGCGCCAGTCGCCTGAGATCAAACCAGCCAGCGGCCTAGGTGGGCGCCTCCTTGTCGTGTGTGTGTGTGTGTTGCCTTTGCATGTGTGTGTGTGCTTTAACCGGGCGCAAAAAACATAATTTAACAACTTTCTCTTCAGCTGTGACCTGTCCCCTCTTTACACCTTTTCTCTTTCTCGCCACTCTCGTGTACATCCCAGTTTGATGTCGTGGTAACATTTCCAAAGTATGTAGGTCGCATGTCAGTGGGGGGGGGGGGGGGGACGTTCACAACCACCTTCACATTCCCCCCACGGGGTGCCGAGATAGCCAGCTGCCGACATGTTGTTTCTCGACTCACGGTTTCAGGTTTCAGATATCAACAAGCATCTTCCATCCCAAGCTGGCTCCTCGTTTCTCTCACTTATTTTATTGTATTTATTTATTTATTGGCTTTGCATTCAAGTGTATTACAAAAGCATTTTCCTCCCAGATTACAGTTTACCAGTGATTGGTGTTTATTTCGTACTTTGTATTTGTGCTTTTGTAGTCGGAATAACCAAGTTAGTAGACTTATTTTTTTTTGCCCAACTCAGCCCTAAAAAGAACATAATAATAATAATGACACGATAAAATCAAATTGAATCAAATTTGTCATTTCAGACGTGTGTATCAAAGTCGCACTAATCCGTAGCCAAGTGGTAGCTCTTAGCTTGAAAAAGGTTGGTGACCTCTGAATTAGAGGTCAAGTTGATCATAAGTTGTGTCTGCACATTTTGTCTCGAGTTCACCTTGTTTGTGGAGGTCAAACGAGCAGCAGGTGCAGCGAGGGATGAACACCCCCCCCCCCAGCCGCACTTTTTATAGCGACGAGTGAGGTGCAGTCTCCATTTTGAGGTCACGCGTGAGGAGCAGTCTCCATTTTGAGGTCACGCGTGAGGTGCAGTCTCCATTTTGAGGTCACCCTCTCGCGTCCCTTCCAATGACAAATCAACTTTTCCACGGCGTGCGATTCAAACCTTGGATGAGCAAACGAGAGTCAGGCCGGGTTCACGTACACACTTTGCACACTCCTCTTCCTCCTTCTCGCTCGTCTCTTCCTCTTTCACCTCCTTTTTCTTCTCCTTCGGCTCACATGTACGTGCACGTGAGCACGTACACGCCTGCCTACAGTTTGCATGTCGTGGTTTCCAGGAACAAACTGCAGTTTGTTGACACACTTGCAGGTTTTTCTTAATGCAGTTATTCATAGCAGCAGTTTGTTATGAATAACAGCAGCACTTGTGTGTGTGTGATGAACTAATGCTCACCCTTCACTCCCCCCCCTCCCATCTAACACTACCCCCCTCCCACCTGGCTTATGTCACACAGGCCTCTTCAGCGCCTCCATGCTGGGGGTGTCGTGTAGCGCCCCCAACCTGCGGGACTACGTACGCACGCACCACCATCACCACCGAAAACCCCCCCTGTCCCCCGGCAGCCTGCCCTGCCAGATTGGCATGTTCGGTACGTTGGCGCCGCTGACACCCCCCCCCCCCCCCCACACTCCAAAAGTCCGCAATTTTTTCTTTATTTATTCCTCTCCACAAAACAGTTTCCATTTTATTTACACAGTCCTCCAATCCAAGTCCTTTTCCCAAAATGCAAAGCTGACCATTGCAATCTGTTGAGGAATTTGTTTGACGGTCGTCATGGTGATGATGGTGCTGACCCGACGGCAGATGCGATTTGCATGAGCCTTTTTGGGTTCTCTACTTTTGTTGTGTGACGAATGCAAAATAATCCCCACCAAGGCGGTTTTGATGCGGGGGTTTTTCTTGTTTTTTTTCATTCTGGGGGTAATTGTTACTTCAGGACAATGGGCCTTTTAAATCACATTCTTCTCTTCTAATTTCCATATCTCACTGCCGGTTGTCTTTGGCTGGCCAGTCATGGTCAGATTTCGTCATTTCTCAACTTCCTCCCTGGTGTTGGCAGCTTTATTTCTTTGTTTCTGCAGCAAATGCATGTGCTGCATTTCCCAAAAGGTGTACTTTTCACTCTGTCCACTAGGGGACACTCTTGCTACACCTCTGTCGCATCTTGACACTGGCCAGCTCCACTGGCAGGTGAGCGTTGGGATGACGTCACTTTTTTTGTACCAGGAGGGAAAGGCCTGCATCAGTTTGAGTGTCTAATCTGTGGAGAGAGAAAAAAATGATAAGCTGCAGAGAGCCCATTTCAAATGATTTCTACCTTTCCTAGCATCACTCAGTCTTGTTTGCATGTTGTGAGGTAACAAGCATGTCTTATTTTGGGTAAAATCACCAAGTGTATAATGACGAAAACTTAACATAATATGAAAATGTGTATGTGCACATAAATGGAAATACGCTGTCTCATGGCGGCATCATGAAACTTAAGGATTCGTCCTCAAGGCCTTAAAATGAAATCACTGATTTAAAATAAAATTATATATATATATATATATACAAAAATGTGATTTCCATTTTTTTTTTTGCTTTTTTTGAAAACATAAATGACATTATTTAAGACGCATTTTCTGTCAATTTTTTCCATTCTGGAATTTTTGAAACTCTCCTGATAAACTTTGACAGTTTCCTTCCCAAGCATTAAATTACATTAACTTAAAAATAAATATAAAAATAACAGAAATCAATTTAATTTACAGATTATGTGAAAATAAACACTTCCTCTTGGCAAAATGTCAATTTTGTCAAAACGTATGAAAACATTACAGTACTATTTAACATCATTAAGAGCTGACAGCCACCAAATCGTGATTGAGGAAAAACTGAGATCAGTTCTGGATTCCGCACCCAAAAATTTGTCCAAAAACAGCTGTCGGACCTAACTCAACAAAAATTGTGTTTCCCAGTCTTATATTGTAAAAATATCCTTTGTTTTCCTCTTTGTCAACTGTGATCAGAGGTGGAAAATCCAGGTTCAGAAAGTAAAAACCCTGCCACAGTTTGGCTTTAGCACCTGATGCTAGCTAGCTCCCATGGTGCTTGTTTACCTGCTAGGGAGCTAGCTAGCTAGCTAGCATCAGGGGCTAAAGCCAAACTGGCAGGGTTTTTACTTTCTGAACCTGGATTTGCCATCTCTCACTGTGACTTTTGGGATTCCTTTTAAATGTATTTATTTTGGTATTGCTGTACATTTATACAGAAAAAAAGGATGTCAAACAGTTGTTTGAGAATTTACTTTATTATACAATTTCGTGACCTTTAAAAATAAAATAAAATTTGCACTCGCCAAATACTCCCATGTATTGAAAAAAGCTCAAATGAATCCTAAAACGTAACGTATGAAAACATAAATAAAAAAAATCAGTTAAAAAAAAAAGTAGCAAACATGCTCTAAAAAGGAAAACTTAAAAAAGAAGAAAAAACAAAAAGACTTATGAAAAATCGGCAACTATTATTACCCTGTCTCTTAGGAAAAAAGATAGACATATTCATCTTTTGATGCTCACTCTTTCACGCTATGACTTGAGGGTCGTTTGGGTCTTTGCTCAGCTAAGCTACCTCTAGCGCACGTGAGAGCGCCCTCTACTGTCTCATTGTATGAAGTGGCGATTGACTGTCCTCTTGTTGCTCCTGGCGTCCTTCTTCCGATATGTCCAACGTCCTCCTGGTTTGAACCGTGTGACAGATCATCGTGGTGACATCCTCCTTTTCGTCTTCTTGTTCGCTCCTCTTTTTTTCGAAAAGGGGCGGAGCCGACAGTAACTCCAAGTTGCCTCTCTTATCTCCTCAGAGCTGTTGTCTATGCCGCCAGTAAAGAGATTTTCTGTGTCGTTTGCCAGACATCCGACTAACGGTATGTCTGCTTTTATTTCTTGTGTCCTTTTTCCACACTTTTTTGGGGTGGTCTTGCATGTTTTTTGTTTTTTTTGTGTGTGTAGATGTGGGACAAAGTGGTGTTTTTGTTTGAGACTTTTCCCGGCTAACGTCACCTCTTAAAAAAAAAATTTTAATAAATCACGTCAGCACGTAAATCATTCATCTTTTTTTTTTTTTTTTTTACGTATTTATTTGGTGATTCTCCTTTTCTTCTGCACACGAGCCACTCTTGAGAATTGTGAAACTCCTTCACGAAAAAAAAAACCCAGGCCGCTTTCCATCAATGAGCCACAGTTACGACTTCTGGAAGCTTCTTTTAGGTTTTTGGGGTTTCTGGTAATAACAGAACAAGATGAAGATGATGAGGTGAGTGTCGGGGGTCGGTCTTGAAGAATCATCTCTTTTTATTTGCAATTTTGAGTCATGATGTCAATGTAAGCCAAAATAGTTGCAGTAAGGGAACTGGCGGTGATGGCAGCCATCTTTGCAGTCCTCCCCCAAAATATTGAATTATACACGGATTTTCAGTCCCTATCCCTGGCGAATAGTGGGGTTCAACTTAATAGTTTTAAGTCGTAATGTCTCCGTTCACCACTAGTTAGCAGACACGACTTAGTTGCACTTGCACCGGGTGTAGTAATAGTGCCCTGTACTTTAATGTGAGTAGGCCTAATCATTTTTTGGTGGATATGGAATGACATGCAGTACTACGACGGTGTATTAGGGCCACGTATATAAAAATATTTTTTTATAGGGCGGGGCAATATTATGAGAAAAAAAACGTAAAACTTAAAACTCGCAAATTTGCCACTTTATAAACTCGCTAGTTTGCGAGAAAACACTCTTGAATTTGCCACTTTATAAACTCGCAAATTTGCGTGAAAAAACGCATACATTTGCGACTTAATAAAGTGGCAAATGTATGAGTTTTTTTTCTTGCAAATTTGCCACTTTATAATGTTGCAAATTCATGAGTGTTTTCTCGCAAACTTGGAGTTTATAAAGTGGCAAATTTACAAGTTTTTTTCTTGCAAATTTGCCACTTTATAAACTCACAAGTTTACCACTTTATGAACTCGCAAATTTGCGACATTATAAGGTGACAAATTTGCAAGAAAAAAAACTCGTACATTTGCCACTTTATAAAGTCGCAAATTTGCGACTATAAAGTGGAAATCTGCGGCCAAAAAACTCAGAAACTTACAAGAAATACACGTTGGTGTAGCTATAGTCTAATGTGAGGATTCGTTGGTGGTTAAATGTTTTTTTCCTCGCAAATCTGCCACTTTATAACGTCGTTGCAAAGTTTCAGAGTTTTTTTGTCGCAATTTTCCACTTAATAAAGTGGCAAATTTGCGACTATAAAGTGACAAATTTACGAGTTATTTTTTGAAAATTTGCGACTTTATAAACAGGCAAATTTGCACACAAAAAATCCGGAATATTGCCCCCACCATCTAAAAAAAATTATACATGCTCTATATATATACGCCCTAAATACGCCGTCATACAGGACAAAAATAGTACTTCAATAAATAAATTTTGTTTGAGTTGATTTTTGCGGGGTAAAAAAAAAAGCACCAAATGAGTTCCTGCTCTTACTTTGGTTTGCTGTTCACCAGTTTTGTGCCGTCCTTGAATGGTGAATATGCGCAAGCATATTTCAACTATCAACCATAACATTGCTGATGTTAAATATTCCTTCATGATGTGGACTTACTCGTTCATCTTATTTTGCTGACTCATGTTTGCCACGGTGCACAAACTACAGAGGAACCTCTAAAGGAAGAATTCAACTCAAATGTACAAACAAACGTGTATTTCTAATGAGAGGGAGAGAAAAGAACGCGTTTTGGACTTTAGAGGTCCGCTTGTAGTTGTACACCAGAAGTTAGAGCTGCTCATGTTCGAACCTCCTCCACTCTATTCTTCTGTTTTTCAAAAAACCTTCAGGTTTCGAAGGCTGCTCGATGGTGCCCTCTATCTACCCGCTGGAGACGTTGCACAACTTGCTGTCGCTGAAGCAGGTGGACGAGTTCCTCAACGCCGTGTGCGAGAGCAGCAGCGAGGCCCACGCCAAAACCATGAAGGGTAACAGCACCCAACAGAACCTTGCATGGAAAATCACGATTGGCCGGCTCTTCATTAAGTTATCGTCAGTCAAACTCTAAAGCAATCGTATCGTTCATAAGATTTTTAAATCTTTGCTCTTCCTATCCCGCTATTAGTTACAAATTGAACTTAAGTAACCCCCCGTCAGGTGTTTCCATGCTGAGCCCGTCTTGTCTGCCTTTAGCGCTGTCCGGACTGTTTGACTCTCAGAGCCAAACGTCGCTCTACAGCCCCCAGCAGCCGCTCTCCTCGTCGGACTCCGAGGCGTCGCTGCGACCGCCGAGCCGGCCTCTTTGGCGTGAGTGTCGCCGCCGGCGCGCTTGTGTCGCAACATCACTTCTCCGTATGACGACAACATTAGATTTCCCACAAAATGGCCGCCGGATTTTGCTCATTTATTAGTCGAGCGCTTCTCTTCGTGGTATTCAACAAAATGTTGTTGGGGATGCCACACAGTTATCACGACCAATTTAGATCGGCAACACCTTTTTTTCCCTCTTCTTTCTTATTATCTGAAAGCCGATAAGTGCAACAGTGTATTAGGGCCACATATAAATATTTTTTTTAGAGGGTGGGGGCAATATTTAGAGAAAACAAACTCGCCGTAGCAATAGTCTGTGAGGATTCGTTGGCGGTTAATGGGACACTGTTTATGAAATGAAAAGGCAGGATGAAGACGGATTCATTCTTAATTTAAACTTTACTCGTCATACACTTCCTGATCCTCTATCAGCTGACTTAACACTAACCAATCAGAAGCTAGCACACTTTAGGTAAATGCAAGTGAATGACGGAGAGCAGCAGATTCCACACATCAACTTGGCTACTTGTACAAAAAAAATACCAAAATAATAATTCTGGAAACATAAATGTACAAGTAAATATTTATTTATTTTTTAATGATATTAAATGTTTGATCCTCAGGGTGTGGAGCTTCGCAAAGCGAGGCGTCTTTGTCGCTGGCCGTATCCAACGCTTCAAAGAGCGAATGCTTAACATCATATGATTAATCTCTGCGAAAGCGATTACGATCTCCTTATTTGAAAACTCGACCGAAAAGTATTGGTTCAAACATCCGAGTAGGCTTTGTGTATTTCTTGTGGGGGGTTCTCACAAATTTGCCACTTTATTTAAAAAAAAAAAACGTTTATTTTTTAAAGTGGCAAATTCGCGAGAAAAAATTAGCAAATTTGCAACTTTAAAAAGTAAAAGGTTTTTTTTCTCAGAATATTGTCCCCGCCCTCTAAAAAAATATTATTTATACGTGGCCCTAATATGGCGTCGTAGATAAGAGATCAATTTCAAACTGTATTTATTGAAATATTCTCTTTATGAGAGATGATGTGCTGCCAACACTGCGCTGGTTGTTTTTGTTTGAAATTAAAACAAAAATAAATGAAAGACTATAAAGATAAACTTTCAACATGTTACAAATTTGAGCTCAACAGTACCTATATTTGTCTATTATTAGATTGATTGATTAGCTCCCCACCCGGGAGAGGTCACCTGCTTTCTCTCCAAGACGATAAAAGAGGAAAAAGTCTTATCAGGTCGCATTTGAAACGCGTCCAAGGTCGACTGCTGCCTTCGAACGTCCTCAGCAGGTTTCGCAAGGTTTTCTCCCTCCGTTATTGTTCCTTTTTTTTCCCCCCCTTCGCTTTAATTGGATTTTCCTCCACTTGCATTTTGACCTTTTCACCTCAACATCTCGCATGCGTTTGAACGTGTGAAGTGTGAGTGAAAAACATGTTGTTAGCTGATAGAAATTGCTTGGGAGGGAGAAAAAAAATCATAAAAATAGTTTGTGGCGGAACGCCGGATATGCTTAATAGGATCCTTTTGACTCTTGAGATTGAAAGCGTCCTCATTATTTCAGCTTAATGTAACTTTTATCTTCTTCTTTTTTTTGCAACATCCTGATCTGCTGCAAGGTGGTCTGTTAATCAGACAATATTTTGTATTCGCCCCCAAACCTGCAATAATTGCACCGATGAAACACTCACGCTCGCTGTGCTCATTTTGCATTTGCCCTCTGCGGTGTCATCTTATTGATCAGCCGGTTGACTAAATTTGTCTCATTGGTTGTTCGTCTTTGGGCCCTGCTGGTACCGCGGCGTGGACACGGGTCGCTCCTGCCGCTCCTTAACATCACATGATACTTGTTCTTTGTTGCTGTGCAGATGTGTGACTCCCTTTGTTCTGTCTGACAACAAGATTCACCCCTGATTTATTTTCCATTCTCTCCATGTAGTCAAATCCCATTACTGTACTCAAAATGAGACGAATGACATAATCCACAATATTATACCGCATTTCCTCAGTTAATTCAGGAACAAATTAGATTGTTTTTTTGTTATTTTTTTGTTTGTTTGCCTTAAGTTAAGTAATATAGTAGTAGCATGGTAAAAACGCAGTAATAACATGGTAATAGAGGTACTACATGGTAGTTGGTCAGTTTTCACAGTAGAGGCTACTTGGAACAACAATGTTTCCTTGTGGATGAATAAATTATCACATAACATTGTGATAACAGCCAATATGCTAATAAGGCAGCAGGCGGTAATACCATACAACAGGTAATATATAATTTTATTTACATATAGAAACATTCTGTATTGTGTAATAACATTGTAATAGCAATACATATGGTAACATGTTAATAACATTGTAATAACAGGTGGTAACTACTAACGCGGTATTAACACGTAATGACATGTATTAACTCAGTTAATTCAGGGACCCTTATTTCAGGAAGCAATACAATTGTTTTTTTGTTGTCAAAAGTCATATTTAGCCTTTAATTGAGTACTATAGTAGTAGCATGGTAATAACACAGTATTAACATGGTAATAGAGGTACTACATGGTCATTGGCCAGTTTTCATAATAGAGGCTACTTGAAACAGCAATTTTTCCTTGTGGATAAATAAATGATCATATAACGTGATAACAGCCGATATGCTAATAAGGCAGCATGCGGTAATACCATAGAACAGGTAATATGTAATATTTACATATAGAAACATGCTGTAACATGTAATAACTTTGTAATAGCGATACATATGGTAACATGTTAATAACATGGTAATAACAGGTGGTACCTACTAACGTGGTATTAACACGTATTAACATGTTAATAGTAATAGGGTAATGTATTTAAAGTATTTTAATATTGCGGTAATAATGTTGTAATAACAGATGTTATGCATTAGTGTAGTCATCGTGGGCTAGCACACATTACCGTGTACAATCGCATGTACTAATAATTGTGATAACAACAGAGTAGCAATAGTGAGTATTATGGTAATGCTGTAACATGTTAATAACAATGTAGTAACATGGTAATAATACATTGGTCATAATATGGTAATAACACTTTCACTCTTTTGTGTTTCTGATCAAAAAGATGGTAGCGTCCCCTCCAGTGCTGTGTCCAGCGCTGGCCCCTCGTCCCCCATCACGGAGAACTCTGCCCTCAACTTCAGCGAGTAGACACACACACACACACGCAAACACACACACACACCTTCTTGTTTGACGCACTTTATGGTCACTCCCTACTTGTTTGTGTTGACTGCAGCCAGGCCTGGACGAAACACTTTTGACTGAGAACAAAGCTGTCGTATTTGAACACCAGGTGTGCCTTTAGCATCTACCCCACTGTTTCATATTTTATGAATTAGTGGCAACATTTAAAATGTTAATAACCTCACAAATGTCCATATTGGAGAAGCAGGGTCAAATTGTGTGTTAGCTGTTCATTTTTGATTGATGTCAAACATGTTTATTTGAAATATCGCTATCGCTACAGGGAATAGTTTGCTGAAGACTGCCTAGTTGAGATCAATGTTTAGTTTTCCTTAAATTAAATGTGATTAGATTTTATTTTTTTAGCAATCTTGTGGTAAGTCCTTTGATCAGCACTCGATTAATAGTTTGTATGCACTGATGAGCAAAATATCACATTTTCCAAAAACTTTGCATCAAATGAGAGCAAACTTTGACTGAAATGCTTTTCACACGACGCTGACGTTCAGAACTCTGCCAGAACAAAAAGTTGCGACATCTTTACCGGGTCGGATTGATTTGTCTGCCGGCGCATCACTGTAACTCGTTTTGTCATCGTTTCATCGTTTTTATTTAATTGCATTCAATGAAAAATCAGCCAAAGTGTTATTCGAACCAAAACCAGGAAATAAAAAATGTACTTCAAGTTCCGTCGTTTGTGTTTTTTTGTTTCGAAACCCAAATATCGGACTTGATCCGATCGTGATGAGTTCTGCCTAGCAACAGATGACAAGCCAAACTCGTGATGTAGATCAACGCTTCCTCGTCCTCTCACGTCCTCATTTCCTCGACTCGCTCCGTCCCCTTTTTATCAAGTCCTCATGTTCTCATCTTCTTTGCTCTCCTCACTTCCTCGTCTTCTGCCTTTAAAAAAAAAAATCCTTTTCGTCTTTTCACCTTGTTCCCCTCCTGTTCTCCTCCACCTCGCTGCCTTCCTTTGTAGAAAAGTGATGAGTCATGCCCGATCTTATTGCTGCTGTACGTTGCCATGGTGACACCCTCAGATGTAATTGACTCTGGGAGAGTGCGAGCTCCCAGACCGCCGACTCACCGGAAGCCCAAAAAAAGGAGAGAAAAAAAAAGTTCTCCGTACCGTGTTGATCTCTATTTTATTTACGTCATACTCATACGCAAACACAGTCAACCGACTTTGATGTCCTTTGAGATGTTTGAATGCAATATTTCAATGCACCCTCAAAAATGGTTCTTTTACAAATAGTTTTGGGAAATTATATTTATTTAATATTTTCTTGTTTCTGTCTGTGCTATACTGTATTATCATTAATATATATATATATATATAAAATTAAATAAATGTTTTGTAGTAGGTGTATGAAAATGGAACATTTTATTTCAAATGATATATATATATATATATATTATTTAATTTTTTTAATGAATTAATAAAAAATAAAAATAATAATAAATGTAATAAATTATATTGATTTAATATTTTCTTGTTTCTGTCTGTGCTATACTGTATTATCATTAATATATATATATATATATACATTTGAAATAAAATGTTCCATTCTCATACACCTACTACAAAACATTTATTCAATTTTTTAATGAATTAATAAAAAAAAATTATTATTATTTTTTTTTAAATAATAAATGTAATAAATTATATTGATTTAATATTTTCTTGCTATACTGTATTTAATTTTTTTTAATCATTTGAATTTTTTTAATCACTTGAAATAAAATTCTCTTCATTCATACACATGCTAGATTTTTATTTATTTATTAAAAACAAAATTAAATTAAAAAATATATATTTCAAGCAAAATTTAATTTTCCAAAAGTAACATCCTAATATCTCATGTGAAGATCAAGCTTAAATTCTTTAAAATGCAAAAGAAAAACAAAATTTGACCAAATTTTGCCTTTTCTCAAAGTGTGGTACAGTCCCCGTACAATTAAAGTCGGGATTTAACATTTAGGTCAAATATATTTTAATTGTAGCATTACAGGTTATGAGTGGCTAATATGCCGCATATTCTGTTGAAAGTTGACAACCAATAGGCAGTTTTGACAATGGAATCGGAATCACTCAAATCTTAGCGATTGAACTAAAAAAATGAAATCAATTGACTTAGTAAACAAAAACCACACAGACACGCACATATTGGAGTTGAGCGTACTTTAATTGATGATGACCGGGCTGTTTCCCTTTTACGATGAATGTGTGTGCAGCACTTCTACTTGACCAGAGAGAGACAGCGATAGTTGAAAGAGTTGACGCATTTGCGCCAGAGAAGAAGAAGAAGCAGAAGCAGAAGAAGAAGAAGAAAGTTGCTCTACGTTTCCAGAGAGGAGGAGCGTCAAACGTAAGTTAGCGCTGTACAGCATCTTGATAACGACAGAAACAAACAGAAGCACAGCTGAAATCGGCGTTCAGACTTTTAGCGTTAGCGGTACTTCCGGTTAAACGATTACATTCAGGATTAGAACCAAACAAGTCACATGCAAGAGGATTAGATGATCTTCTCTTGGTGGGTTGGAATCAGCCAAATGTTACCTTTATGTACAAAGCGTGTCTGTGTGTGTTTGTGTGTGTGTGTGTGTGAGTGCGTGCGTGCGGTACATTCGTGTTGTGTTTGACCGTTTGGACTTTTTTTTTCAAGTCGTATTCAGGAGAAGGTGGCAGCCGAGGCCGGCCGCCACTGGTTCGGTTCTGGCGTTTATTGGAGGAGTTTCTGAGTCGGAGTTTCTGAGTCGGAGTTCCCGTGAAATCCACTTTTGAGTTTGTCGTTTACATTCACAAAAATACTTTTGACATCTCGCAGCGTTCTACCGTTGCCGAGAAAATCAGATCCGGAACGCGTCGTTCGCAACTTCGACCACTTGTCAAGAAAGTCGTTTTCATCTTTTGTGTAGTGTATATTTATAAAAACCGAATTTCCCAAGCTCGCTCGAACGTGCCGCGAGAGCGCAGGATGCTGATGCTGCATTCCAGAAAAGCGGGAAATTGGACATTTCTTGCCGATGACAAACACAAATTTGTGTGGAACAGTTGAAGTCGCAAAAAAATAAAATAAATAACAATAATAATACATTTGTATAAAATGTTATGCTTATTGCATTCATTCAAAGCCTTTTAAAAGCCATTTTGTTATACTTCATATCAACATTTCAAACATTGCTAAATTGATGTCTTCATACATTGACTTGAGTTATTTACTGAGTTGGCAAATCCAGGTCCAGAAAGTAAAAAACCCCGCCACAGTTTGGCTTTAGCCCCTGATGCTAGCTAGCTAGCTCGCTAGCTAGCTCCCATGGTGCTTGTTTACCTTTTAGGGAGCTAGCTAGCTAGCATCAGGGGCTACTAAAGCCAAACTGTGGCAGGGTTTTTACAATTGAAACGTTAAGAGAAAAGTCATAATGCTACAAAATTGTCGATGCGTAATATTAATGAGCGCCATGACGCAATGTTACCAGAGGGGGGGGGGGGGGGGGGTCACAAGGTAGCTGGAATATGATGTTAATATTACAACATTGTGACTTGCGGGAAAATGTTGCAATATAAACAAAAGTTGAAATTGGACAAGTTTAAAAAGTCACAAAATAATTATATTACCAATAAAAAAAAAGGTTGCATGGTCGCAAGAGTAGTTTTGAGAAGTCATATTGTTACAAGAATAAAATTGAAAGTCATAACGTGACGAGAATTAAGTCAAATTTTTACTCAATCAAGGTTGGGATTGTTACCAGAAAAGTTTGCATGCTTGTGACGATAAGGTGCAAATGATATGCAACGTATTTAAAAAAATAATAATAATTATAATTCCATATAGTTACAATGTAATCTGGCAAGAAAATTGCAACATGATAATTTGATGAAAATTATGAGAAAATAAAATAATGTCTGCTGTTGTTTTTCCCGCAGTGTGATATTTTGTTAGCCTATTAACATAATTGCCCAAATTATTTTCAACGTAACGTTAACAAATCAATATAAAGTTCCCATGTGCTAGTTAAAAATTCATTTTTTCCTCTTCTAAAAACGTTGAAAAATAACACGAGGTGAAATATGACCGCTTTTCTGGAATGCATCGTACGTGTTGCTGGAATAAAAGAGTTAGCGTTAAATGAGCCCAAAACGACGAACGCAATTCTTGTTTCGAATTTTTGTTTGCAATTTTGGTGCGGAAAAAGTCATTAAAATGGACGCCATTCTCAGCTCCCCGTCTCAAGCGTGCAGTATTTAAAAAAATAAAACCCTTAACGCATTCCTGCATGTGTCGCCCCCAACATTCATTCATGCTCATTTATAAATATTATTAGGATCAATATTTACATATTACAATGTGTGTTTGCGGTCGTTGAGGTCAACTCTGTGCTTCGATACAAACAACTAAACCCCTCCCACTTCCTTCGAGGAAAAAAAAAAAAGTGCATTCTGGTTTGGCGCAAAGACATTCCTGTTCTTTTGAATCCAACGTGACTTCTGAAGGTTTTTTTTTGGGGAACTTTTTCAAGTTCGTGTTTGGTCTCGTCCTTTTGCTTTGCTCGAAAACAAGCTTGGGTTTTTTGCTACATTAGTGTTGTTGTCATCTTTAGATTGACGTCGTTAACGAGAAACATTCATCGATGTTATTCGTAGTCGGCGGAAACATCGTCAACACACTGTTAGGAATATCCGCGGATCAGGAATGAAATAAAATCTCGTAAACTGATAGGAAACTTTTAGAAAGTAGCAGAGAGATAATTACGACGGAAAATATTTTTTAAAAATCTAAAAATAATCTCAAACGAATAATACTACACTATTAAAATAGAAATAAATGATTTAAAATTATTTGAAAGCAGCATTAAGGATAACAAGTACCGAAAAACAATAAAAAAAAAAAAATACAATTTAAAGAAATAAATGATTATAAAGCAGCAGCGAGACAATTAGGGCTGAAAGGTCCCCTCACAAGACACTTCATTAGGGACACCTGCACAATTATTGCAGTTTTAACGAACGCAAGAAAAACGAGATCTCGGTTCGGAAGTTTCATAAGGGCCGAATGATTAGGGACAGCTTTTGGTTCATTGCCGTCATTTCTCTGTGACCTTATTAGGTCTTTGTGTATTTCACCCGGAACGTAATTGGAAGGTGAAAAAGGAGAAAATTCAAATAATTAAAAAAGAAAAAGATAACGTTATGATATTATAACTGACACGTGTGCCTCAAAGTGACGAGTACGGTAATTAATTACATTTTGCAACAAATGGGGTAAAAAAAAAGAGACTTTTTTTTTTTAATCGTATCTTTTTTTTTACCCATTTGGCACCACTTTTTTTTTACCACAGTGCGCAAACTTGATTACTTTCCCGAGTTGCGTTTTGCTACGAGGCAAATATAAATTGATGCAGAGGAACGCGGCGGGCAAGTTAGAACTCGATCTTGCAGGCGGGGAAGGACTCGTCCTGCATGACCACGGTGCTGCTGGAGGCCAGGACCATGATGTTGAGGTCCTGCTGCCTCTCGTGGGTGCGCTGGTACCACTCGCGGGTCACTTCCGTGTCGTGGGTCGGAATCAGGGTCACCTTCAGGGTGACAAAACATCAGCGCGGCAAGTCAGAAATAATAACCGACCGGCAGACAGTTTGTTCATTTATTCACTTTGGCGGCCCCAGTAAAAAATGGATCTTTGACGTCTATAGCCGTCAATGGCAGTGAATGATTTAATAATGGGAACTCAAAATTTGGCAATAAAAGTACAAATAACGGACTGCGTGAGTACCTGCAGGTTGGAGCCCCACTGAGCTTTGCCCTCCAGCAAGGCATCCAAGACCCCGCGGCTGGGCTCCCCGCCGCTCGGGTCGTTCCCGCTCACCACGTAGTACGCCGCTCGCACCCGCTTGAAGAACTCCTGGTCCACGTTCTTGGCACTGCAGTGGTTGGGCACGTAGGCCAGGTCCACGTAGACCGGCGGTCCGGGCGGGACAGCCGAAAGGGCTTTCTGAGAGTTGTTTCCTAAACACGCGCGCGCGCATTGGTCAACAAAACAGTCATCCTCGTTACATTCTCATATTAAGGGCAAAAATTGTGGCTGCACTGAAAAACTGTCATCAACCCGTTTGCTCCCAAAAACGTATAAATACGTTCTATTTTAAATGTTTTAAGTGTCCCAAAGACGTATTTATACATTTTTATTAGAGCATACAGAAGGCTTTGATGCAGCCTCTGAGCTGCAGAGTATAAGAGATCAACCAGGGCTATGTTGCAAACAAGCTGATTTGCCCTCAGTTCTAAGCAGATTTGTGAATAATGACAACGGCCAATTCACACTGACTGCGGAACGGCCAAGGTGCGTTTTCTGTACGGCCGCCGCGCGGACTGCAATTCACACCGTGTTGGTTTGCGTGAGCTGTCCGTGTCCAGAAATCTGCACCCGTCAGACCACAAGATCACGGGGGGTTCACGCTGGAGAGTTGAGTTCACGCGACACCAACCGTGTATTTAGAGTCCTATTTGTAAACAATAACCACACTAGCTGTTATTTCTGAGACTACCATGGGTACATTTTGTGTTTAAATAGTGTTATTTTGTCATTTAATTAAATTTAATCTGAGCTCGTTTTTTGTCTTAAATGTCTGACTCATGTCATACTATGTAGTTCGCTAGCTTCCCTACCCCCCCCCCCCCCCCCAAAAATGCGTCCGCAAATGGTTTTATTTTGAAATATACCGGATCCACCTTGATGCCGACGCCAGACTTCCTGTCCGGCTCGTGTAATTTCTTCAGCTTCATGAAAATCCGCAAGCGTTCCGCATGAGGTGTCCGGAAAAAAATAGAACACTTGCGGAAACCTTCCGCACCGCATACGCACTGCACTGCAGCTGGCGTGAATTGACACGCAGACTCGAACGCTTTCTAGTCCTTGCGGCGGCCGTACGGAAAACGCACCGCGTCCGTTCCGCATTCGGTGTGAATTGGGCGTAATTGCTAATTGCTGCAAAACGGAAACAGAAATACTCTTTTTTTTTT
The DNA here is from genome assembly GCF_054856555.1 of Leptonotus elevatus. Lineage (NCBI taxonomy): Eukaryota > Metazoa > Chordata > Actinopteri > Syngnathiformes > Syngnathidae > Leptonotus > Leptonotus elevatus. The sequence continues at coordinate 2,989,549 of NC_141242.1, read as the reverse complement.
TTCTTAACGAGAAAGAAAATCTTTCTTTTGGTAGGTTCCATGTTTTTATAGCAATAGAATACAATATTTCTGTGGGCCTTGCAAAATCAGTCAAAATCCAGTCAAAACAGGAAGCAAAGTCGGTTGGGAGTTGAATGAGTTAAAAGACATTTGAACGACCAGCTTCGGATTCATTCAAAGATGAAACGCACCTGAACTGCTCTTCACTCCGTTGACCAAGCCCTTAAGGATGTCACTCCGCGAACCTTGATTCTCTGACATCTTCACCAACTTAGAGCTCCTCTCCGGGTCCTTCCTCTTAAGTAATGCTGATCGGGGTGAGGCCGAGTCCTTGTGGGCCAACTTCACCGGCGTGGCGGACCTCTTCTTGGCCTCCCCCTTCCGAGCAGGAGAAGCCGATTTGGATTTGGCTTTCCTGAGGCCCTTGGTGGTTTTCTGGTCCTTCTTGAGAAATGTTCCCGTGCCGCTGACGTCCTGAAGGACGGCCTCTGGATCCACCATGCACGCATCTGGATGGGGAGGTTGCGGAGGGGGGTCTTTGACCGAGGTCGGGAGGGGATCGTGCGTCTGCTGAGCTGCCCTTGGCGACAAAGGACGTTGGCCGGCGGCGGCGCCCGACGCAGACAGTTTGTCCGCAGGCAAATGTTCGGCGTCTTCGTCTGAGTCCAGGTTGCCTTCCGCGGTAATGGACGGACACTCCTCGGTTCCTGGAGGCACATCAGAATCGGACTGCGAAGGCAATGACTCGCTCACCGATGTGGGAGGTGTTTCCTCTCCGGCTAAAGTCGCAGTCGGTCCAGCGGGGACGGCACCGGACAACTGGTGGCCGGTGCCGTCCCCGTAGTGACGCCTTTGCTTGTGCGACTTCCTTTTCGCGGGTTTTTGCCCGCGGTTGACGTCGCCTCCTTCCTGGGAGTGGTCACTTCGGTCGTCCTCTTCGCCCTCAGCGCCGGAGAACTGATGTGGGCTCGGGTTGAGGAAGGATGGCGAGAGTTCTCCTTTACGCTGTTTGTATTCATAGAAGGAATCCGTGTTCAAGTCCGACGGTCGCTCCGTTTTTGCTTCGCTTGATGCTGCTGCGTGCGAGGTCGCTTTTGAGGAGGCACCGCGGATGCTCGCCATCCATTCGAAGGCTTCCTCTTCTTGGTCGCCGTAACCTGGCGGAGGCGCACTTGGGAAATCGTCGGGCTTCTGCAGCAGCTCCCAGTCGGATATGCTACTCCTTCGCCTTGCCTCGAACCTCTCTGGTGGCCTGTCCAAAATACTTCCCTTTGCCTCTGGGAAGTCAGCTTTTCTTTCCGCCTTGACGTCTACTTTATCTCTCTGCTCAACTGCAACGTTCATCTCTTCAGCGCTGTCCTTGCACATCTCGTCTTCCGGAGACTTTGCTTCCTTTTGTCCTTTGGCGGCGTCTGTTTTTCTTGATTCCTGCTCCGCATCCTTTTCATCGTGCGGTGTCTTCACACTCGGCTGCTTTCCCTCCTCTGCTCCGGGAGGTTCTGCGACGGCACATGAGGTGTTCGTAGCACCACTTGCACTTGCTGATGAAGTGGCTGAGGCAGCGCGACGAGCTGTCGGCGTCGACGCTTCCGTTAACGACTCAACAGTTGTGCTGGTCGTGTCTGTTGCGCTCAAAGAACTGTCCGTCAAACGCGCCGCAGTTAGTAATGAAAAAGTGTCTTTCTCGTCAGGCAGGCATGCGAGATCTTCTGCTGTCCTTTGAGGACTCCCGTCAGTGGGTTCAGCCCTTTGTGGAGAGACCTCAAAACTAGCTTCTGATGTGGAGAACATGTCCGACACGTTTGAGGGCTCAATACTTGGCACAACAGACGGCGACAATTTACTCTCCTCCGCCTGGGATTCCTCTTTCGTAGGTTTCGTCATCACCTCCATGTACTCGTCCCTCTGCAGGCCACGAGAGGCTGAGCTTGAAGACCCGCTACTGAACAATGGCACTTGCTGGGCTAAATTGCTTACAGACTTTTGAGCATTGTCTTCTAAATGCTGGCCAAAACTTGAGAAGGGTGATGCATAACTGGCTGAAGAGGTGGTGAAGGTGCGAGGTAACGAGGAAAGCTGACGCTGCAGATCTGAGCTCTGCCTCGGAGTCAAACGTTCCTCTTGGGTGTCTCCTTGGTAGTATTGATTTTCACTTAAGGTTACTTCTCGACATCCGCCTGGCCGGCTTTCGTGCTGCTGTTCTTTCGGACCTACTTGACCGACTTCAGCGTGTCCTTCAGGTCCACCCAGTCCGATATCAGCGTAGCTTCCGGTGTGCGGAGCGAAGGCAACAAATCCAGGCGTCGATGTGGGAGTCGGTTTGTCAGACGGTACTGCTGAGGTTGAGATGCTGAGGTCGCTTGTGGGCGATGACCGGCACCGGTTTTCTGATTGTGCCGATAGACATTCTTTGTATCTGGCTGTCGGCTCAGGGGATAAACCCGTCTTGTCTTCCTTTGTTTCTCGAGGTTTGGGTATATTGGTTGTAGCCAAGCAGATGTTGTCTAGTTTGACGGCGCTTGTGCCTGGTGATGTCGCGGTTTTACCTTCACTCTTGGTCTCTGGAGGTTTGATCATTCCAGCAGCTGTTGCTCCGTAGGCAACGTCTTCCTTAAGGTTTGTGTCGCCAGATTGCAATGTTTTATTTGGGTCCTGCTTGGCTGTCACAAAGGCATCATCGGGTGTAGCTTTCGAGGCCGCCTCTTTGTGGGAACTCAATTCAGGAGAGGTTTTGTTTGAGTCCTCAGAGGGGGTTGTATTCTCACCAGGACTGCGACCGCACGTTTCTTTTTCCGACTGCTCCCGAGCTCCCTTTTCCATGTCGACATCACTTGAGTCCTCCTCTTCCTCATCATCTTCATCTTCTTCATCATCATCATCATCATCGTCATCCTCGTCATCCACATTGAAATCTTCACCTGCTACAAGTAAGCGTATATCTACCAGGTGTTCTTTGTCTTTGGGGAAGTCGAGCATGGACTGACTGTTGTCTGAGGCAAGAATGTTGTCATCTATTGTGTGTTCTAAACATGAGGAGCCAAAGCCTGATCTCGGTTTACTTGCTTGCTCTTCCCTTGCCGAGGATGACGCACCTTGGGGTAAAATATCTTTTTCTGCTGGTGAGTGCCGACCAGATAGAGAGCCTTCGCGATCTGAGAACTCCGTCTTGTCCTTCAATGGTTTTTCCATCTCCTTATTTGCAGTGTCCTTCGGAGTGAATGGAGGGTTGAGATCTGATTGGGTCCAGGATTTTTGACTTGATGGTTGCCCTGCAGAATGAAGAGCAGCACCAGTAGATGCCTGTTCCTTTTCTCCTGTCTGAAACGTTCCTGAAATTCCTTCCTCCATGTCCTCCTTCTCTTTCTCAGATTTTTCTGGTTTGTCCTCTTTGGGACTGTAGGACTCCTGGGACATTTTATTGTCTTGAATATTCAAGGCTAAAACGCTGTTGTCAGCAGGAGGTATGCCTGTTCTTTCTTCTCTTTCCCTCTCTTCTACTTGTCCTTTCTCTCTGTTCTCGTGTTCTGGTGAGACACTTTGGTGGCTGTCACTCTGTGGGCTGAAGTCAACTGCACTTAAGGACGTTGGTTCTTCTTTGACTTGATCCTCATGTCGGAACATGGCTGACCCGGTTTGACTTGTTCTCCTGTTATCGTCCATGCTAATGTCAAAAGTGTGACCTTCAAACACACCTGCGCCCTCTTGAGTAGTGGAATCTTTTGGGATGGGCTTCTCATATGGATCATACTTGGATGCAGCCACAGTTTTGCTTTCATCTTGTAGTCCATTATCAGTGCCCTCCTCCTTTGCACCATTTGATTTCAAATCATCAGTCGGGCTGTGGTCATCAGAGTCTTTGTCCAATAGGAAGTATGAACAAGGCTGGGAAAATCCTGGCGAAGCCGCCTCCCGTTCTCCTTCCCTCTCTCGCTCTGCCTCTTTGCCAGGCTTGCCGTCTTGCTTCGTCTTATCAATGGCCCCAGGACTTATTTGAGATTGGACTTTGGATTGGCTGTCACTACTCGAGCTGGACTCTGGTTCTGCCTTATCCGAGTATGATACATCAGAGGATGGCTCTTGTCTTTGAATAGAAGTTGTCTCCGCCTTTACGGTGTCCGCAGCTGAGGTTGCCTGCGGGCGGTTGATGATCAGTGAAGGAGTGGCGGCTTCAGGTTCTGCCGCATCACTAGAAAGACCGCATTCTTCTGTTAAAAAGTCTTTGACGTCTTCATCCATTGAAGGTTCTTGCATTGTAAGAGTTGGTATTATTATTACGTTCTGTCCAGGTGCGGTCTCTTCAGTTAGATTGCTTAATGGAGATGTTTGGCCTGCAGAACTGGAATGAGGCTCGGATTTTTTCAGTTCAACCGACAATGGTCTGGAGCCCATGCATATATATTCTTCTTCTTCTTCCTCATCTTCCTGGTCTTCATCAGAGGACTGAACCAGGAAGGCAGGCTTCTGGTCTAACTTCGAGCCCAACACCGCTTCTCCGAATATAGCCTCTGCAGATTGTTTCATGGTTTTGTCGAGGTCCTTCTCTTGCACTTCCTCACACTCCCATTTTTCCTCTTTGACGTGTTCTGCATCAGCGCCCTCTTTTCCTGCGATGCGTTCCACCTTCTTATCGGACCCGTTGTTTATCTCCTCTGCTGTGGTCTTCTGCTCACGCAGATCCTTCGTCTCGCAGGTTGCCTCTTTCTCCTGTTCATTCTCCATCTTCTGTTCCTTGCTCAATTCAGCAACATGAGTATCATCCTTTTCTTTCTCCATCTTCTCATCAGAACTAATAATGACTGTTGCAACTCCGTCACGTTCTTTTCCCTCTTCTTTCGGAGCTGCAGTTAGTGTGTCAAAGGTTTCTTCTCCAGGTTTCTTTTCCTTAGCCTTCTCTTCCATGCCCTGGGCTAGGCTGTGGTCCACCTCCTCTTTTACATCACCTTCCGTAACGTCGACCTCAACAGTCTTTTGAACCTCTTGTGTGGTATATGATTCAGTCTCTGTCTCTTGTTTGTCTCTATTTGGACCCATTGTGGGCTCTCGTTTGTTGTCTTTAATGGCTTCATCCTCACCAATGAGCTGCTTAAGGGAATCTTTGACGGATTCTTCACTGATACCTTCAGATTTGACTTCTTTCTGTTTTTGGTCCTCTGAGCACTCCAGGGCATCTTTGCCATCTTTTGTCATTTCTTTAGCCTCCTCTGACGCCGCAGTTTCTTTCAGCTCTTCAGCTTCTTTGTCACCAGCAGGGCTCTTTTCATCTTTCATAGTTTGAGTCAAGGCATCATTAGCATCTTGTATTTCCTCTTTCTTTGGAACATCATCAGAGCATTTATTCTTATCATAAGCATCTTCCTTTTGTGTCGCTTTTGTGTCCACCTCTTTGAGTTTCTCTTCTGACTCTGACTTCTTATCCATTTCTGTTATTGGTTTTCCTTCAATGGAATCTTTGCATTCCTCTTTAGTGGGTTTGGCAGAAACTTCATTGTTACTTGTTCCTCTTGTTTCTTCTTCCATAGATTTGATACCAACACTTTGATCCACAATTGTCACTTCTTCCATCTTGGATGGTTTGTCAGTGACGGTGTCCACTTTGTCATCAGTCTTTTCAGCATAAATGTCATCTTGTTCAGTAGCATGCTTAGCTTCTTTATCCTTGCTTGTCATCTCCACGTCAGTGCGTATGCCAGCAGCACAGGCATCGAGCGCCTTTTCCGCTTCTTTGACAGATTTGTCTGCAAGTGGTTGCGCGGAATATGCTATGCTATCCTTCTCTTCGGCCATAACGTGTGCAGCGGCCATGCAAATGTCACCTTTGGCGATTTCAGTCAACATAGCATTGGCCTCGCCTATTTCGGTCTGCTCATCTGTGATGAGCCTGGTTTCTATTTTAACGTCTTTGATCATCTCATCCAATGTTTCATCCTCGGCGAGCCTCTCCTGCTTTTCAGCTTCACGAGGCTTTTGAATTGAAATATCATCCTTTGCGTCTGTGCTGTGAAGAATTTGAACGTCCTTTTCTTTAGGTTTTGTAGCAAGAATGTCAGAAGTTTTTTCATTGTCTCTCTCCTCCCATTTCATTCCTTCACTCTCATCCACAACAGCATCTGCCTTTTTGACTTCTTCCATGGTTTGGGGGGCACGGTCGTCATCCTCATCCCCAAAAGCAACACTTTCTTTGGGAGATTTAGCTAAAGGACTCGTCTCTTTTTCTAACTCCGTAACATCATCTTTCACGATGACATCAAATGATTCTTTTTCCAGAGGTTTAGCGTTGTCAATATTGGCATCTTTCACTACCTTCTCATCCTCAATGGGTGAAACGTCACAAACAACTTCCGGGAGATCAGATTTGGATTTCTGCTCACCCTTCAGTTCTTGTAACTTGGAAACACCGTCTTCTTGTTCTACAGTGACAATTCTTTTCACTTCAGATTTATCATCATCTAATTTGCCTTCTTTGTTATCTTCATCATCATCATCAAGGAAAGGGCTGCATCTTTCTGGAGATTTAGAATGTTCTTCATCGCTTTGTCTTTGGTAGGTGGCAGAATCCCGTCCTAACGCAGGTGGTTTGACTTCCATTGAAGGTTCATCTTTAATAGTTGTCTGCTTTTCTGTGTCTTGTTCTGGCTCCTTGAGAGGCACAACATCTGCCAAGTCCTTGTCAAGAGGTTTGTCTTCAGTTTTTTTGTCTTTTTGCTCCCCTTCCCTTTTCTCTCCCGTTTTGTCTTCAGTTGAAGTGGCAAGCTTGGGGAGGTCCAAATCAGGGAACGCTTTCACTGGCGAATGTCGAAGCGGGGAATGAGATGCGCTTGGCGGTCCTGATTGTGTCGGGGAGGCCAGTTTTACGGTGATGTCGTCTGGACTGAAACAACGCTCCTCGCTCTCTGAAGTAACAGAGTCGGAGCCAAAGGGCCTTGTAGGCACAACTGATGAAACACCTTTGGAGGCCACTGCGTCAATATTCTCCTCTTCAACGGGAAAGTGGACTGGTTTGTCCTCTTCTATGGACTTGGAAATAGAAGATACAGCGCCAGACTGCCTTTCAACATCCCCGTCTTTGCACTGTATTGTCTGGGATAAGGCGTAGCCCTCTTGGAGTTTTTCTAGCGAGATATCAACATTGGGAGTCTGATCTTCCTCTTCCTCTTCATCATCATCATCATCATGGGAATCAGGAAGCTTAGCGGCTGTCTTTGCGTCCTCAAGAGGAAGCTGCAAGTCAGCCGAAGGAGACTTGTCTTCAAAAGATGATGGTGAAAGTGTTCCCGATGAGAGAAGTTGCTCATTCGTCACTCGGTTTTTCGCTGGCTCTTCAGGAGCGACAGTGGATGCGAGCGACTGGTCTTCAGCCAGGGAAGTGGGGAGCGAGGACAGTTTGTCATACTCTGTGATGGACGTTGCGGAGGACACGTGTTCTTCCTCTGCCAGAGGAGCAGTGAAAATGTTGGTGAACAACGATATCTGCTCCTGCGCGCCAGGCATAAAACCTTTTCCAGGAACGGCCGAGGCCTGCATTTCCCTCATTCCGTGAATGTTTACAAAGGATCCGGTCTGATCTGGAACCGAGACATCGTGGGAACCAACGTCGTATTGGAGGTGCGGTATTCTCTCCTCGGCCTCCTCGTGAATCTCCTCATCAGAGATGGTTTGCTCTGTCTCAGAGTAGCCTGGGATGGTCTCGTCTTGGATATAAGAGACGGGTTCTACGACGGCAGCTCCAGGAGCTACTGCACTTATGGGCGCTGTCGTCCCTCCCACATGTGAAAGGTAGCCCTCTTCCTCTTCGTCCTCCTCAAATTCGGCTTGGGTCGAGGTCTGGGTTTTGCTCTCGCTAACGATCGGCTCCTCGGCCACATCTTCACAGGTGATCTCTTCATCTGCTATCACGTCTAAATCTTCCACCTCCTCCAGTTCTGCCTTCTCCACGGGCTCTTCTTCCTCCTCTTCCTCCTCTTCTGTGTCAACTTTTGCTGAAGTGAGCGTTTCAGCTTTGTCCATTTCTCTAGTTTTATGTTTTCTGTCCATCTCGTCAGCCTCCTTCAACTGGAATTCGTCTTCCTCTTCCCCAATTCCCATATCCTCCTCGTCCTCTTCCTCTGTTCTCGCTTCAGCCGTCGGAACATCTTCTTCATCCTCCTCTTCATCCTGAGACGCAGCTCCCTCGTCCTCATACATCAGGGTCTCTTCCAATTCTTGCTGGGTGTCATGCTTTGCCTCATCGGCTGCTTTCACTGCTTTCACTGGTTCCTCCTGTCCAGAAGACTCTGCCGTTGGCAGGAGTACACGTTCTGGTACTTCGGGCCTCTCTTGGCTTAAGCTTTGAGCCGTCAACTTGAAATCACCCTCATCGTGGCATGCTGGTGCTGTTACGTCATCCGCAGCAACTTCTTTGACAACTTCAATGTCCTCGGTGAGATCTTCAGTAAGAGAAACCATATTCTGTGTCGGCTCACCTTGAATGCTTTCTTTACTTTTGTCAGTTTCTTCTCGGGTCTTTGGTTCCTCTGGCTTTGATGCAGCCTTTGCCGGTTTTGTTTTCCCAGTCTTTGTTTTACCCGACACTTTAGCTTTGTGTAATGTCTTTCGGACTTCTGGCGTGAGAGGCTTGAGGTCAGGCTTTGCTATTTTTCTCAGCTCTGGTTTGGATGTGTCTTTTTTCTTGTCCTCTTTGGACCTTACATCTTTCTTCTCATCTTTTCTGGCAGACTCGTCTTTTTTGACTTTCTTGATCTCTTTCTTCTCTTTGTCTTTTTTCTCATCCATCTTTGACACCCTTTCCTTGGAGTGCTTTCTCAAGGATTTTTCCTTCAAAAGTTTCTTCTTCTCTGGAATTTCAGATTTAGATTTGATGGTCTTAGTTGGCTTTTTCGGCTCCTTTTTCACAGGCATGTTTTCCTTCACGGTCTCACTCTTTGTCTCTGTGTCCTCATCTTGCCCTTCTGTTTTTTCCTTGGTGACCTTTGCGGTTGTCTTTGGGGAAGATCTAAGGCTCTCTTTGCTCTCCGTTCTTTGTTTTAACTTAGTCTGCTTTACCACAGAAGGAGAAGCTCCTGAAGCAATATCTTTCTGTGTTGCTACTGGATAACGCAAATAGTCAAGGTGCTTTAACTTTTCCAGCCCTTCCAGGATCTTGTTTTGAGGTGCGTTTCCTGGGAAGAGAACTCTGATAATCTTTTCTGTCGGGTTTGCGGGAAGCCAGACGATTAAGGCAGTTACTGATGTCAGGTAGGGCACGGATATTTCTCCTTCTTTCCCATTTGGCAAAACGATACCAGTTTTGGCTTTACTGTTGCCAGCCCACTTTTGCATGAGGAACTGCATTTCTTTGCTTTCCTTGACAGGGTTCAGAACGTACATATCCAACCGGCCCACTCCCATTTTGTGGAAAAGGGTAATAGGCTCAATAGTGTTGCTGACTACTCGATAGAGAGGTTCCGGCTTAATTCCCAGTTTGTTAAGGTACTGCAAAGTCAGTGAGGCTTCTTCTATGCTGCGTTTGACTTTAAGATTAGATTCTGGCATGCGTAACTTTTCTGGCACATTGAAAAACACCACACCGAGTTCTGGAGAGATCAGGTTCTTGAGCCAGTCGCTACCATTGGTGGAGCCTTGAGATCCGTCCTCCTCCTGTTCCGCTATCTTCCTCTGTAAGATTCCATTGATGCCGGGGAGATTGTCGGCGCCAATGTGAGTCAGCAGAATGGAGTCGATGCGGTCCAGGTGGCGGACCAGCTTCCAGAAGCAAGATTTGCGTTCAGAGCCGCCATCGACTAAGATGTTGAAGCCATTCACAGCGAAGAGGGCGGAGTCGCCGCGTCCGCCGGGAAAGATGTAGCAGCACGGTTTGGACAGTTTTAGGAAACCTCCGGAAGTCGGTGGCTCAAGGAGGTCAAAGGGCGAGGGGACGTCAACTGTCGCACAGATGTACTCTGTGAACTCGGTGACCCCCTCCATCTTGATGATCACAGGCTCGGGGTTTAGTTTATAGTGTAGGAACTCCCTCAGGGTCCGCTGCTGTCCCAGGGAGTTCCAGCCCACCTCCCCGCGGCAGGACACAGTAAGTGTAGCCTGCTGCTTGGGGATGGATGGGCCCAGTAATTCAACAACCTGCAGGAGGGAAAAAGGCAGAACTGTAAGTTGATAAACATTTTTAATGTTGTTATTTTGAATTTGAATATTTTTGTTCCACATCGGGGCTTATTTTATTATATAAACAAACCAAAATGGCTTGGACCAAAACAAGCCTCAGGACTGAGGGGTCTGGTCTCTTTCCACAAATTCTCATTAGAACATTAATTAGGGCTTTTTGGAACAGTCCGATGTTTTGTTCTTAGCCACTTTTGAGTATTTTAACGTGGTGTGAGGTCATTTTTTTAGTTGGTTGCGTTAATCGCCAGAAATGGTTGTGAAACAAAATACTGTATTAAGTTAATTGTAGTTAATTGTAATTATCACTTTTAGTGCAGGCCGTTTTCATTCGTTTGTTTTTAAATGTGTTTGTTGGACCAAAAATAAAGCAATGTCTAACTTTCATGTCATTTCCAATAAATGTATTATTTCAGTGACAATTACGGGTTTTCAGTCTTAACGAATAATTTTGCCAACGTATAGAATAGGAGGAGGAGCTCGGACTCACCCCAGGATCAGAAAATATACTCGCAAAGGTGTCGTAGGTGAAAACCCCCGTTTGAAGAAGGAGGCCACCGTGATCAGAGCTGGGACCACTCAAGACCAGCAGCTTGTGCCCCGCCGAGTCTGTGATGAGAGACTGGATCTTGGACGCGCGAAGACAAGACGACCATTAAGAAGATGTATGCTTTTACATTGAAAGGCTTGAAAAAGGTTAAGGGAGCAATTGACAGGAGAATGCACTGGTTTAATACCCCGGAGAGGTTGGGATGGAAATTACCTCCGCTACGACGGTGTCTTTTGAAGAGTTGACAAGCACCACTGTCTCGAGGACGTCACTTCTGTGGTGAAGCGTCCTTTGTCCTGCGCGCACACATTAAAATCGGTCAACACCTGCAGACTGTCGGAGGGATCGGTTTGAAATCCATTACATTATCGATTTTCTTTAATGCTTAACTCATTCAAACCCAAAAATTTATTTGAATACATTTTTCTTCTCTACCCAAAACATATTTATACGGGGTTTTTTTTCATGTTTTTTTTTATTTATTTATGCTAGAGCATACAGAAGGCGTTGACACAGCTTCTGACATGAAGAGGTGGCTTAAAGCAATGGTAGTTATTACAAAAAACGGCCAGCAGGTGGCAGCAGAGTATAAGAGATCAGCCAGGGCCATGTTGCAAAAAAGCTATTTCTGTCAGTTTCTCAACAAGAATGTGAATATTGATGTAACTTAGCTATATTCTAATATTTCCTGAGGAAAGAAGAGACTCTCATCTTTCTTTAGGTCGGTTCCATGTTTTTATCGCAATAAAACACAATATTCTGTGGGCCTCTCTCGGCTGTTTTACTGGATTTTGGACTGATTTTGCAAGGCGGTTGCTTCAGTGAAAATGTCTGGGAGCGAATGAGTTAGTCAGGGTCATGTTACCTGGAGAATATCCAAGATGACACCTAATGAGAATAAGTACACACTGGATTGCTTGCCAGCCAATTAGAAGGTACATACAGAAAAAAGCATCCAAACTAACATTCACTGCTATATGGACAATTTAGAGTCATTATGCATATTTCCGGAATGTAGGAGGGAAGCCGGAATACCAGGAGTACGAGAAGAACATCCAAACTCTACATAGGAAGACTAGAGATGCGATTCCAACCAACCAGAGGATTATAGTCTGCCTTGTTGAAATCATCTCGTTTTGGGTATTCCTGCCAATTCCTGCTGCTGCTTCAAAATGCAAACTGCCAAATCCCGACGAAATTGACGAAACTTAGGGTAGGGGGGTTGGATATATTTAAAAGCAAAATACCAATGAGCAACATCTGAACAGCTGGCGTCAAGTCTCATTTTCTGACAAAAGATTTACTCGGTTGTGCAATTACACACTTGACGGGCGGCCCGGCGCTCCAGAGACTCCACGATTTGTATGCGAGCAATTAAAAAGTCACTTTTGCATATTAGGTCCCCTTCAATTGTGCCGCTTTCTTCCTCTTATTCAGGCCAATCACTATAAAGAGACGAGCAGCCCACTTGTGCATCACCGCGAGAAAAAAACACAAGTTGGAAATAGGCCACTGGAGTCTGCTGGGTATTGAAATCTAAATTTGTCATGCGCAATCTACTCGAGCCTAAATGACTTTTGTCGTCCAAACACATTCCGAGTGTAAACGTATATTACTAACAAAGAGGAATATTCAACACAATTCCAGGACTCATCCGGCCCAGCGGTGATGTAAAAGCTTTCCGAGTCTTCTTTGTGTCAGCACAGATGGGATCCTATAATTAGAGGGGTCTAAAATTATGAGCGGGATCATCAGCTGGCGGAGCTCATCTTTTTTTTTCTTACCAACCCTTCTCTCTATAGTCCGTTTATATAGGATTTATTCATATGAAACATGGCCCTGGTTGATGTATTTTTTGCTCTGCTGCCACCTGCTGGCCGTTTTTGTAATAACTGCAATTTCTTCAACCGTTCTTTGCAGTTAAAGCCTTCTGTATGCTTTAGCATAATAAACGTAAAAAACGTATAAATAAGTCTTTGGGACACTTAAAACATTTAAAATAGAACGAATGTATACGTTTTTGGGAGCAACGAGTTAATGAACCAAAAAATAAATAACCAAACTAAGGACAAAATACATAAACTAAATAATTAAATACGTAACCAACCATGACTGACTACTGACCAGCCACTGCCAACCAACTAATGATTCTCTCTATAGTCCGTTTATATAGATTTATTCATATGTACTTGGCATTCCGTCCTTAAATGGCAAATTTTATGCACTGGGAAAAAAAAAGGTAAAATTTTGGATTGTTCAAATGACATATTTAAGATACTATTATGTACATTGGTTCAATAAAAAATGACATAAACATATTTTGACCGAAGTACGCGGTCCAATGTGCCCCCCCCCCCTCTCCCCAATAGCGCTGATTAAAAAAAATTGTGGCCCCCCTCCCTCATTTAAGTTTCCCATCTGTGGTCTATTTTTTTTCCTCTGCCGACCCGTTTGATAAAAATATCCATGTGAACTCTGTAAATGAGAGCGCTCTGTTTAAATGAGAGCGCTCTGTTTAAAGGAGAGCGCTCTAGATAACGTCTCCACGTGTCCAACACTGTGACGGGTTGGAACGAATTGAACGTATTACTTTTTGGCGAGGATTCGGGGATGAAGTCTGGCTGTCAATTTTTTTGCTTTCGGAGGTCGTATCAGAGTGGGAACCGTCCACTCATTTTTATTCTAATTTTCAAGAAATGCAAAAATAAAACTGAACGGAAACGGCAGAAGTTCGAAAAAAAAGGCCCAAAATTCGCAGGAAAACGTTTTTTATGCTTGGAGGGGTTGGATTTTGAAAAAAAAGGAAAATGCGAATTTTAGCTATGGAAAGAGGTTTTGCAAATTAACGCTGACAAGACCGGATACACGTCGCACGTTTTGACCGGATATTACGTCACGCGATAAAGTAAGGCACGTTTTGGGGAGACGACGAAACAGAAATCATTTTTGCCTGTGAGTATTTTATGCTCCGTTTGTCTCTTTGATGTGTTAAAGTACTGTAGCAACTGTTTGAAGGTTTCCGATTGCTGCAACATTCCGCCGTTTGCTCATTTCAGCTGTCCTGTCTCGTCTCGTGTCTTTACAGGTGGACTTTTGTTATGCTTTGGTAGAACATTTTGTTGTGTAAATACTGTCAACTTCAGCCGGGAGTTACGAATCATTTTTAAGCGAGGACGCTTCGTGCGAGCGAGTCTTCATTTCGCCTCATAAAAGTGATTATACCATAATAATAATTCATATATAATATATGAATAATCTACAATTATTGTATGGCAGTCTGAAGGTCCTATTTTGCGTGTCGTGTTGTTGTTTGACTGGCAGAGTGAAGCTACGAGCCAAACGCAAACAAATGTGGGCCGGCGGAGGGGCTGGCGGAGGGGTTCGACCACCCTGAGCGCGAGAAGGCCGCTATTGTCGCCGCAGCCAGCAGCAGGATGTTGGCCAAGTGGCATCGGCGTGCCAACGATGACATCACTCTCAAAGTCCTGAAGGAGGAGTTGATAGCGCACGCACACACACACAGCAGGCTGCCAAAACATCCGCAACACAATGTGTGTGTGTGCGCGCGCGTCTCTTTCAGGCCACCGCAAACATTTCCCCGAGCGACGTAAATACCCACAATGCTTTTGGTGTGCCGGCCGTATCTGGAGCGACCATACGTCGGGCATCTCTCTGGAGTCTGACAACACATTGTGTGTAACAGCACGGACGCAATTTGAGTCGTGCGGACGCTTTTTTTTTTTTTTCCTAACGTGCGACGCAAACCATCACAGTGACGGGAAGCGTTGCTCGGTTTATGTGGAAATGGCCGTCACGTGACCTTCCGCTTGCGCCGCAATGGGCCCTTCCGTGTGACAAGGTTGGAAGAATAGCGCAAGAATGTCACGTTGGGGACGACTTGAGGACGAACGGGAGAAAATGGGATCTTGGGGGGGGGGGGGGGGGGGGTTAAAAACCGCAATCCATTCAGAAGTGGCAGGCTGTTAAATTGGCTGCCGAACTATTAGTCGGCCACTCTAAGGTGAGAGGCCCTCGGGGCATTACTTGCAGCTTCTTGTCAAGCATACAGGCGGCTCACAAATCTGTTTAGAACTGTGGGTAAATGAGCTTTTTGCAACATGGCCCTGGTTGATATATTTTTGCTCTGCTGCCACCTGCTGGCCGTTTTTGTAATAACTGCAATTTCTTCAACCGTTCTTTGCAGTTAAAGCCTTCTGTATGCTTTAGCATAATAAACATAACAAAAACGTATAAATAAGTCTTTGGGACACTTAAAACATTTAAAATAGAACGTATGTATACGTTTTTGGGAGCAACGAGTTAATGAACCAAAAAATAAATAACCAAACTAAGGACAAAATACATAAACTAAATAATTAAATACGTAACCAACCATGACTGACTACTGACCAGCCACTGCCAACCAACTAATGATTAAACTAATTGCCAACTAATTGCTACCTACTAACTGACCAATAAGTGACAAAAAAACTCACCAATCAACCTTTGATCACTGCTGATTACTAACAAAGAACTAAAAAAACAAACCTAAATAACTAAGGACAAAAATCAATCGACAACTTTCTAACTAACAAGTTAAATAACTATCCAACCCACCATCACCTGTTAAACTAACGAACACTGCCAATAGCTAACTAGCTAACTAACTGCCAGCTGTTAGCAAAAAACAAACTAACCAACCAAAATGTAAAAAATAACAAAGACCACTAACTATCCTACCAACCACCGACTGTAAAAATACAACAACCAACCAACCTCTGCCCAAACACTGCCCACTAACTAACTAACTAACTGCGAGCTGTTAACAAAAAACTAACTAACCAACCAAGAATTACAAAACAAAGACCACTAACTGACTAAAAACCAACTATCCTACCAACCACCGACTGTAAAAAACAACAACCAACTAACCAACTCCTGCCCACTAAATAACTAACTAACTAACTAAGGATCAACAAATCAATGACTGGAAACTAATTAACAAGCTATCCAAAAACAAACTGACACCAAAAAAATGAAATAACGTCAAGAAAAATAACCACCAGTTAGCCACTGACTAACATGCCAACTAACAAACTAAATTTATAAAAATGAAAAAATAAACTTGATCTTTGCAGGGTCAGCAGCAATTGTCACAACGTGCTGAAATGAGCTCAACGCACACAATTGCAGACACGAAATGAGCTTCGTCGATGACATTTGTCGATTTGACGATGACATGCGAGACGACATGACTCCTTCTTCTGATTGGCTCCAAGTCAGCCCTTAAATCCTTCAGAAGCTTCAAAAAGGCTTTGCTGAACGAACGGACGATATTTCACAATCCATTTTGTTTCTGGCATTTCAAAGACATTTTGCTGGTTCGGCTGACGACATCCTGAGCGATCGTCTTCCGCGTCCGTTTGCGAGCCCAATCAAGTGAGCTCCCGCGTTTTCACACGAACATCGGGTCGTCGTTCCATCGGCCTCGGGTGTGTCGGGCGCGCGGCCGAGTCAGCAAATTGGAGAAGACGGCGCATATGGAAGCGGGACGGATGTTCACCGCCGCCGCTCTGCACCAACGCAGACGTCAGCCGGCGGCGCCAGACCGGCAACATCCACAAATCGGCCCTTCGCATTAGCGCTCATTTCATCTCTTCCATTTTTTTTTTTTTTTTTTTTTTTTTTTTTTTTTTGCTTCGTCATCACGACGGTGTCACTCCCGGGAGACAATCGGAATTTCCGTGTGTTGCGACAGAAAAATGTGGCTGCGCAGCTTCTGCAGCCCCAAGTAAGAAAATCCTGCAGAAAACCAGGCCGGCTCGTCTCGTTTATGGAAAAAGGAGGACTGCAGAGGGGGAGGAAGAAGAAACGATCTTCTGCTGCTTTTCATATCAAAAGCGGAGGATTGTCGAACCATCTCGCATCGAACGCCTTCCTAAGCCAGAATTCCTCTTTTTGGGAAAAGCAGTGAAACCCCTGAGGCGGGATCGAATCTATTCAAGCTTGTCAAGCTCTAGTTTCTTCACATTCCCTCTATGAAGTCTCCGTTGGTTTGCTGTCCAACGAGTAGAATTCTTCTTGGCCTTAAAATGGTTGTTTTGGTTGTGTGATCATCAAAAAGATAAATATAATTTAATTTTTTTTTTTTTTTAAACCCATCAAATTCGGTCGATTTCAATTTACAATTTTGTTTTGGAGTGCTTTACGATATGTTGAGTTTTTGTATTAACAATAATGAAACTACTGTTTTTATTGTAGCTCAAATGAATTCTCAAAGTCTTGGCTCCCTCTAGTGGTTTGCAAAAGTATCACTAAATTGAATACCAATCAAATAGGTAACATTGCAAACTAATTTGAATGCAGCTTGTAGATAAAAGATTCATTCTATTCACTTGCTTTTTTGGGGGGGGGGGGACCATTCTATTATTAACCCCATAATGGACATGACATATTTGTATGTCTAAACCAATAAAAACGCCTCATTTGGATGATGTCAACACTTCTGGTTCATGATTGGATCGGCGCTAACCAATCACAATGGCAAGTTGATTTGCATGACGTCCATGTTAAAAAATGTCACATATGAGCTTGGCAGGTTTACAACACGTTAAATCCTGGCGTCCACTGTAACAAATAAAAACATGAGATAACACCCCCCAACAAAATTCCATATTGTTCTAATGTGGGAAAAGAGTCAAAAACAGTTTAAAAAAAAAAGGGAGAAAAAAATTGTAGTGAGAAACACTAAGGAAGCCTCTTTTCTGTTATCAGGTTGTCAAAAGTGCCACACAAAAAAAAAAAAGTGTTCCTAAATCCAATGTCAGTGCAAAGTCTTATCTTAAGCGTGCAGGTAGCGGCTCAGGTGCGCTCAGCCGTCCTCCGTTGGAGGCAGAATAAAGAAAGCAATTGATGGAGAGAAAAAGAAAAAAAGGAAACTTTGCTACGAAAACCTGCACGGATAATCCCGACACTGCGTGAGCATGTCGGTAGAGTTAAAAAAATATATATAGATTTGTTCATTTTAGGTGATCTTATTTATAACTGTATATAACCGTCTTACTTTATATCTCGTGTTGCTTAATATGATGTTAACTTTTCTTTCTTGTTTGCTTCAATTTAGTTTTTTTTCTTCTTATCGTTTTTTTTTTGCTTTTTGCAAGTTTTTGGCTTCATAATTTTTATTTTCATTTTTTTTGTAATTATTATTATTATTATTATTTATGTATGTTCGAAATAAAAAAAATCATAATGTTTGTTAAAGTTTAAGTCTGATTGTTTTTTTTTTAGGTTGACTCATTTTTACATGTCTACATTTAAGAATTTATATATATATATTTTTAAAGTAAATTAAAGTTAGGACAGATATATTTATTTTATTTTACACTTAAGGTTTGCTAATTGTCACACATAAAATAAAATGAAATTGATGTTAAGCAGTGTTAATTTTGACAACATTTTTTAGTTTTTGATTAAAATTAATTCAAATTTTAGTCATAATTTAGTCATCTGATTGTATTTGAGTTTTAATCCAATTTTAGTCGACGAAATTGACAGTTTAGTTCCTTCAGCATACATTTCAACTTTTATACGGAAAATGACAACACACTATTTGTAACTGCAGTTTAACACGCAAGACACATTCAATTGCTTCAATCAAAACATGTTCAACTGACAAAAAAAATATAACTTGATTTGAACCGAAATAAGAAAGTGCATCATCGCTTGAGACGAATTTTACAGCTGCACCATCAATGTTAACATGTTTGAAGATGAAATAAAAGTGCAGTGAACACTGAACCGTTTCTTTTCTCCCACCCGCGTTTCATTCCTTCTGATTGGATTGTGGGAATTTTGGGGGAATTTTGGGGGAATTTTGGGGGAATTTTGGTCACTGCGTTGTTTTCGTTTTAGTAATTGTCAGTCAATTTTAGTGATCGTTATCGTCTCAATGAATGGCTTCTATCTTAGTTTTCGTTCGGAAAAAAAATTCGGACGTTTTTCGACAAAATTATTTAAGATATTTTTTTTTTTTTTTTTGAAAAGAAATGTGGGAGGCGTGTTATTCATTCATACACATATAAAGTTTTTTGTGTTAAAGATTTTTCCTCTGAAACAGATTGTGCTGGTCCTCAAACGTTAGCGGCTATGCAATAAAAAAAAAACGACTTTGTCTCAAGTTGGCCAGCCATCAAAACCATACGAACATTTAGCCGCGCAAAGAAAAGCGGGCTAACACTTTCATAAGAGCACTTTTAATGAAGTATGTTAATGAGTCGGTCCTGGAAGAGTCATGAGGGCCTGCGAGCGTTTCAGAACGCTCGCCGCTTAAGCTGCTTAGACACATTAGACGGGACGGAGCCGCGTGTGTGCGTGCGTGTGCGCGTTTCCGTGAAGACGATCTCAATCAACGGACCTCATCTAAATGAGCCGTCTGCTGTTGTCATGTGATCCCGGGTTACGACGAGCCGGCGGCGGCTAATCTCCGGGCCGGCGGCGCGCCTTCGCGGTGAGCCGCAAATTCTATCTCGACACGACGGCGAACCCGCCCACCGGAAGGCAAAACAAAAATAATCACGCGGACAGCTTCTACCACTACCGGGCAGATGGGCACCTGTTCATGAAAAATGATGGGACCTAAAACGCCTCCTTGAGGAACACCACTGAAAATTCTGACAAATTTTTGTTAGTTTTGATTTCATTAAGAGTTTTTTTTTTATGTAGTTAGTTTTCATTCGTTTTCAGGTATAAAAATGCTCAGTATTAGTTTAGTTATAGTTAGTTTGAGTATAATAAACCGTTGTATTACTTGTGAGCAATATTTAAAAAACACAATGTTAAAATCAGACAAGTAAAACATTTCTTACTTAAAGTTGCATTTCGGCCGAGTTCAATGGAAAAAGCAGGCGAGCCGAGTCATTGGAGCCAAAAGTCCAGCAGGCAAATTTGTCGCCGAGGAGCGACGTCATCTGAAGGTGCTTTTCTATTGGCTGCTGCTCGATGACATCACTTCTGTGTGACACACTTTTAAACGTCCTTATTCCGGTTAATGTCGAAATAAATCCACTTAAAATCACATTTAAAATCATCCCCAAAGGATCATGCATTAAATTAAGTAAAAAGACTAAAGCAAAGGACATTTTCGCTACAATTATAGTTTTAGTTAGCTTTGTGTTTCAGTTAGTTTTTGTTTTTTCTAAATTATTTTCGTTTTTTATTTTATTTTGTTAACAAAATAGTTTTTTTTAATTTTAGGTTTATCGTTAGTTTGCGTTAACTAAAATAACCTTGCAAAATTGTGATAAACGCTATACTATATTTATACTATATGCTTTGTTGATGAAAGCCTATGGGTATGAAATAAATAATAATAATAATAATAATAATAATAATGTAGCCATTCCCCCAACAAGAAAGAGCCGTTTCTTGTCTCTTCACATCTATAAGGAACTTTTTACACTGCAGGGAAGATTTCTTACATTATTTGGAGTCGATCTTAGAGAATCTATTGTCAATTTGTGTGGTCAGAAGTCGGTGGCGTCGCTGCTATTTTCCTCACCACAAGGAGGCAACTTTTATATTAAAAAGAAAAAAGGAAAAAAAGACATGGACCTAAAAAGCTTCCCTGAGGAACTCCAGTTAAAATTGCAACTGACTGTTACTTGACATGTTCAAATGTTGCTACTGTATACTAAACTAAACTGTAGACAAAAGTATTTGGACACTTACAAGAATTTGGAGTGTCTGTTCTCGCTCACCCAAAAGGTGTTTGGCGGATTTCATTTTTCTTTTTATGATATCTTACTATGTTTTTTTTTTTTTTATGTTTTACAATACTATGCTATTTTCGATTTGGTGCAGGGCTGGAACGGATTCCTCACATTTTAATGTATTCCATTGGGGAAAAAGTGATTTGATGTACAAGTGAGTTGAGTTATGAGTCACGGGAGAAATGAAATTATAAGTCAAGGCTATACTGTAAATATGAAAAAACAAAAACAGGAGAAACAAATACACACATGCACAAGTTTTTGCTGAGTCACATTGATCTTGCTCAGATTGATAACTAGCTGATGTTTTTCCATATCTAGCACGCGCACGCGCGCGCGCACACGCACCGAAGGTGGTTCCACTGCAGTGAGGCGCCATCAGCACCACCGGGCATGAATGAATCATCAAAAAAAAAAAAAGAAGCACCCAGCCACGACCTGCGTGGTCACCAGATGACGCCATCCCATCATAAAACCAGCAGCGGCGGCAGCAGCAGCGTGCCAACTCGTAACCATGACGACGACCCTGCCACCAGCTTGCCAGTGCTTTAACAGACTTTTGCTTGCCGGGGGGGGGGGGGGGGGGGGGGGCGGTCATTGGGTTCATGTTGCACAACCTGCGCCATCTCGCTTTTTTTTTTGCGGAGGTGCTTCAAAGCGGGGAGGGGGCGTAGGCGGGTGGGGTGGGGGCGGGGGGGTGTATTTGTCCATGTAACCTTACGCAAGGTGGGACAAGTCAATCGGCTGCAGCATTAATCCCGTTACTTTGGATCAAGTCTTGGACGACTGCCTCATCTTATGTCAAGACACATTAACTGACTTGATCCTCGATCTTTACCTCTACACTTCAAATAAAAAAGGTTTTGGGGGAAACGGGATTGATGTGACAAGCTTGCCCGTTCGACAGGTTGAAAAAAACAGAAAAACAAAAACAAAAACCGTCAACATTCTCAGCATGCAAAATGTCAGCACAGAATAACAACAAGACGTACCTTTGCGCTGGACGTGACACTTTAGCCGGCGAGTTGCGCGACTACAAGGCAGGGATGCGCGGCGATCGTGCGCGTGCACGCGCGTGTGTGCGTCGACGGAGGGAGGAGGAGGAGGCTTGTCATAGGCAGCGTGGCGGCGCTGCGGTGCGATGCGGTGCGCGCCAGGATGCGGCAACGGCCGTCTGCAGACAGCCGTGCGAGTGCACAGTGCAGCGCGATGGGAGG
This sequence comes from Leptonotus elevatus, assembly GCF_054856555.1. Taxonomy (NCBI): domain Eukaryota; kingdom Metazoa; phylum Chordata; class Actinopteri; order Syngnathiformes; family Syngnathidae; genus Leptonotus; species Leptonotus elevatus. Next base: position 2,967,860 of record NC_141242.1, on the reverse strand, counting down.
GGGAGGAGGGAGGGAGGGGGCAGGGGGGGGAGGGGGAGGGGCTGGCGGTTCGCATGGCTCAGCTAGTTGCGCGTGCGTACGTGCGCGCAACGGCGCACCAGCAAGCTCCTGCCCCGTCGTGCGGTCACTTGTGATGACGTCACACAGGGGCAGCCGCCGTTCAGGGACGAAGACGAAGGAGATCGAAGTCAGATAGAATTGAAGGGTGTAAAAAAAAAAAAAAAATCATCATCATCATGAAGGAACTATCAAATAAAAATAATAATAGTAAGAATATAAATAGTAATTTATTGTATTACAATACAAAAATAAATTGTATTGATTGTGGCGACAAAAAATCTGTTGCTGTTTTTTTTGTTGTTGTTGAGTATTAAGCAGTAAAGTTGGGTTGATAAATGAATAACAACGAATATATAGTACAACAAAAAGAGATCAATTGTGAAGTGATGTTTAAAATATGTTGGTTTGTTAAAAAATGCTTTTTGAACGTTTAGAAAATCTCCAGTTACACCCCATTGCCGGCAGAGGGGGCAAAAGATCAGCAGATTTTCCAAACGTCAATTTAAACATAACGAAAACGTGGGATTTGTTTATTTATTTATTTTTTATCTTTGGACCTAAACATTCAAAACCTGTTTCATAGAAGAAGAAGAAATCCATCCATTTGATATATTATATAACATTAGATATTATTACATATTAAATATGTTGTTGATTTTTGTGAAATGTGGATTTGTTAACATTTTGAGACTCTTTATGTGATTATGAAGAGCTAAAAATACACTTGACTTGCATATTACGTGTGTGTTTGAATGATCAGCCTCTCAGTTGACAGTTGCTAACTGGTTAACCTTCTTAAAATAAAAACTTGATGACACAAAGTATTCAACGATTGATTGCTCGATCAATCCCGACCGAGCGTATAATCTTCCTTCAGACTGTAAAGTTAACAAGTCATAACGCTATCATCATCCCTTAATTCAGTTTTCTTGGGGCCAGTAAAAGCCACTTGAAAGTGGTTTGTCTCTACTTTTCAATTCAAGTTTCTCTTCTTGTGAATTGGTCGAATGTTCAATTGTGAGGAAGTTTGATACTTCAGGGCCACCGTACCGTATGACGTTGATTGCTTGAAAATAGAACTCAATAAAGCTCCGTTTGATTTAGCGTGCGTGCGTGTTTGCGGTGGTTTAGAACTTGGCCGTGTCATACCAAAAGCTTTTGGATTTACCGACATAGTGTCACTAAAATGTCAACAAAGCGGTGTGCCGTTGAAATTTAATTTGATTAATATGCAAATTGGTCTGTAAAGGATTTATTTATGGCAATTAACTCGTGTATCCACATATTGGGCCTTTTTTTTTTTTTTTTAGGTTGTGTGATTTTTTTGCTCATGTAAAATATGTGCATTGGCTCACAAAAGGTCTATTTCACTGTGTAACTTATTGAAAAATGAGTGCAAGAAAACAACAGCTGGGAATTGCCGGGGGGGGGGGGGGGTAATCATCTTGTTTGCTTCGTCTGACGTGGCCTTTTTTTTCCTTCTTTTTTTTTGCCGCGTGAATGCAATTTATCCATTTGAATGAAATGTGTTTGTACAGCAGATGGCTTAAGACACTACGACACCCACAAGCCTCGGGCATGCCGGCGATAAAAGAGGAAATATGGACACAGGCGCGGCAGTTTGGCTTGTTGTTGTTTCTTCAAACATGCACAAAACACAACAAAAGTGCTGAGACGCCTCTGGAGAAATGAGGTGATCAATCAGAGGTTCGACTTGAACGATTATTTGTTCTTGGGAAATTACTTTTTTTTTTTATGGCTGCATGTCTATCACCAACAGTCTATATAAAAAGTCTACACACCCTTGCCGGGTTTTTGTCATATAAATATATGTGACCTTTGACCTGTATGATACAATTGAAAACATTGTGTTTGAGAGGGGAAGTCAAAATAAATAACTGAAATTGTGGTTGCACAAGTCTACACACCCTCTTGTCTACACAAGTGGCTAGGCCTGCTACAAACAATTATTTAAAAAATGGACTATTCACAAACTATTTTTGTGATTAGTCGACTAATCAGGTGATATGTAAATTGCACAACAACAATACTTTTTTTTTTTAGATGCTTGTGCCTCACCTTTGTACTTTCAGTTTTTGTATCGCATTTATTTTTGGTGAAATGCTCCAAAACCTTCAAGCTCACTTGCCGGCGGTTCGCCGTGATATCGTTTTTATGATTACATATCAACTACTAGGATATTCCATAACACTTTTTTTTAGACCGATACAAGCATGAGTACTCAACCCTTGAGTAGTCACCGATACCAAGTATGGATACCACTAGTCGTTTCTATGAATCAAACCCCCCCCTCCCCAAAAACAATAAAATCTTCTTTTTTTTTTTTTTTAAAGAGATAATTTTCCTTAAAATTGCCTGAAACTAATGGCATTGTATTTTCTATTCATATATTTCTGGCCATCGATGTGGCTGTGTTGACCAATCGCATTAAAAGTGAGTCAGCATATACCTGCCACCATTTCAAGTGGCTTGGATTAACCCCCCCAATAAAAGTTCAGCTGTTCAAGTAGGCTTTCCATGCTCATACCTGACCTACCTAGTTAGTAGCTACCTGTACTCTCACACCGACATTCCTACCAACTAGCCGTCCACATACAGTATGCATCTACCAAGCAAAATGTATGCATCAACTAGCTTTTGTTGCGTGTGAACGAAGGGTGTGAAGCCATTAAAATTTGTAATCATATTTAATCGCATGCCGTCGATGGTTAACGCACAATTAATCGCAAATGTTATATCTGTGCTAAATGTAACAATAAAATGTACAATACATTTCTTTTTCTAAGTTTTCATACTCTTGTTAACATAAAAGTGGGGGAAAATGTTAAACTAATAGAAATATGGCGGCATCTTTTAATCATTGATATAGTAATTTCATAGTAATTCATAAAATTGAGTTAAAATTACAAAGATTACCATTTACTGTAAAAAAACGAGTGTGATACTGATTTGTGTTGAGGTCATTCTTCTGCCACTAGATGGCATAATTGCATTTGTAAGACATTGGTGATAGCTCGGTGCACGCATCTAATCTTTAAGTTGAAGTAACATGTGAGATTCTTCACATTTTAAAAAATTTTAAAAAAAAAAAGAAAAAAGAGTGGCATTAAAGGAACCTGAAATTAACTCAAAATGAACGCACTCATTTTGACACCCCAAGTGTAAACAAATTGCAGGCTCAATAAACAAGTGCATTGGCAGCAGTTGTTGCAAGTGTTAACCCGATGAGCGTTTTTCTGGAACGCGCGAGACGACGAGGTGGAATTCAAACCAGTCGACGAAGCGGAAAAGGCCCTCGCGCGTAGGTTCGAGTCTCGGCCGCCGGAATGGGAAACGACGGCTCCCGTGAAGCTGCTCATACGTGTCGTGTATGTGCCGCAATGTCAGCACGTGTTGTATGACGAGGGAGGAAACACGCAAGAGTGACTGCCGTTGCGAATCTCGGGAAACCTTGACCAGATTGTAAATGAGATTCGAGAGGTGAAACCTCCCCTGGGCTTTCTTTTCATCTCACACGCACGCACACACACGCGCAGCTCTTGGAATTTGCGCTGCGACAAAAGGTGAAGCAAACAAGCAGACCTGCTGTGTCACTTGGCAGCGGAGGTCAGGACAGGAAATGTTACGCAGCAAAATTCAACCGGCGAGTTTCGCTTTACTGCCTGCTCAGCAACGTCCGTGACAAACAACTACCAACTACTACTTCAATATTCAAATACCGAATGAGCAAAGGAAGTAACAAAATTGGCTTCAGCATATTTGGCATAAAATGGATTAACGAATTTAATATATTCAACTTTCAGTCACGCACAAAAATCCGAACTGCAGTTGACGTCAAGCTGCTCATCAACGTGAGCTTAAACTTTTCTTGACAATAATATGTTTTATGTGACCACACTAGTCTAAACATGACATTCTGGTTAACTCATTCACTGCCATAAATTCATTAAAAAAAAAAAAAAAAGATTATTAAAAATTAGGGGCGACAGACGATTATAATTTGTAATTGTAATTAATCGCATGACTTCAATAGTTAACTCACGATTAATCACAAATCTTATATGTGTTCTGAATGTACAAAAAAAAATTCTAGGTTTTCATACTCTTGTTAACAAAAGTGGGAAAAAAATTTTAACTAATAGAAATAGTTTAAATGAATTTTTGCCGTTTATAGCCGTCAATGGCAGTGAATGAATAATTTAAAAAAAAGAAAACGTTATTAAGAATTTGGGGCGCCAGGCGATTACATTTTTTAATCATAATTAATCGCATGACATCACTAGTTAACTCACAATTAATCACACATTTTATAACTGTTCTAAATGAACAATAAAAAAATTCTAGGTTTTCATACTCTTGTTAACAAAAGTAGAAAAAAAGGTTAAACTAATAGAAATAGTTCAAATTAATTAATTTTGACGTCTATAACCGTCAATGGCAGTGAATGAGTTAATATTAAATTTGTGGAATATGAGTTAAGAAGCCAAATCCAGCCGTTTTTATCCTCATCTCAGGCGGCGGCCATTTTGCCACTTGCTGTCAAAGATGACATCAATGTTGCTCAAATCTCAGGTAACAACCAATCACAGCGCAGCTTCAGAAAACAGGTGAGCTGTGATTGGTCGCTGCCTGAGCCAGCAAGTGGCAAAATGGCCGCCCCTTGAGATGGACAAAAACCGCTAGATTTTGCAGTCTACTGAAGATGACATCACAATTGCTCAGGGCTCGGGCAACGACCAATCACAGCTCAGCCACGCACACACAGGCCTGTTCTCTCAATCCCGACCATGATAACATGTTATGGAGAAAGCTCGGTCACTTGGCAAAGACATCAAATCAAATGATTATCAATAATGATCCTTAGCTCTCTAGCGCCACCTGGTGAATTATGGATTTTAAGTCTCTCAACTCACTTTTTTTTTTTTTCTAGCTTTAGTTGAGGCCCCACTGAAGTTGGGTAATGGTGGGAAATGCACTTTAACACGTCAGGAGTAGCGTGCATGAAAAAACATGAAAAATGCCGATTTAGAATGGGACTCAATGGAGCCAGCTTTTGGCGAATTACTCTAGAAATGGTGCCATTTTGAACTTCAACATGTTTGGACATTCTGGGTAAAATGTCAGTGATTTTTTTGTTATACGCTTCATCTATGATGATAGAATTAATAAGAAGAAACACGCTACATCTTATTTGAGTAGCTGTTGCACATGCCTTCATGACGGGAAAAGCGCGAGGGATATCGGTAAAAGGCTCAGTTGTCGAGTCGAGCAACGCGATCCCGACAATTGGGAAAAGAGCTTTCTTTCCGAGAGTATCGGCGAATGCCGCTGTGGCACCGGCGCAGCTTAAGAGTGATGACAACACTTAGCGTACCCGCTACTTGATAGCATCCCTCCTAACGATCCTCATACATATACGAAAGGTGCGCAGGTGTTGCAGTGGATGGCATAAATGTGTTCTATGGTACATACATTTTGACTTTTTGATGACATCATTGTATCTTCTTGCCTTGCTACCTTATCCGCATTAACACTACTTCCCAATAGCAGTATTCACCTACCCATTCGTTTGACCTACTAACTTATCTCATACAGTATCTACCGTAAAAGAGTGATTTTCCCATTTTTACTTTAATGAAAATGTTGTCACCGCGGGAGCCAAATTTACTTTTTGCTGCAAAGTCACAACACACTTTCATAGACGCCAACTCGTAAATTCCCAATACACACTCAAGGGCGGACATTTGCAAAGGTAGCGAATGTTGATTTCACGTCAGGGTTATTTCAAGCTCCCAACTATTCTTGACATGTTCTTTGTACATTCTCAAACAGTTTTAATAATTTTTTCTTGTCGCAAGGAAATTTTGAACATGTGCTTGAAGGGTTCTTACAAGGTCTCAAGTGTTCTCAACTATTCTTGAAATGTTCTCTGTACATTCTCAAACAGTCCTAATGTTTTTTTTCTTGTCGCAAGAAAACGTTGAACATGTTCTTGAAGGGTTCTTTCAAGGTCTCAAGTATTCTCAACTATTGTTGACACTTTTTCTTTACATTCTCAAACAGTCTTAATGGGGTTTTTTCTTGTTGCAAGGAAACTTTGAACATGTGCTTGAAGGGTTCTTTCAAGGTCTCAAGTATTCTTAACTATTCTTGATGGTTTCTTTCAAGGTCTCAAGTATTCTCAACTATTCTTGAAATGTTCTCTGTACATTCTCAAACAGTCCTAAGGGTTTTTTTTTTCTTGTCCCAAGGAAACTTTGAACATGTTCTTAAAGGGTTCTTTCAAGGTCTCAAGTATTCTTAACTATTCTTGAAGGGTTCTTTCAAGGTCTCAAGTATTCTCAACTATTGTTGACACTTTTTCTTTACATTCTCAAACAGTCTTAATGGGTTTTTTTCTTGTCGCAAGGAAACTTTGAACATGTGCTTGAAGGGTTCTTTCAAGGTCTCAAGTATTCTTAACTATTCTTGAAGGGTTCTTTCAAGGTCTCAAGTATTCTCAACTATTCTTGAAATGTTCTCTGTACATTCTCAAACAGTCCTAAGGTTTTTTTTTTCTTGTCCGCAGGAAACTTTGAACATGTGCTTGAAGGGTTCTTTCAAGGTCTCAACTATTCTCAACTATTCTTGACACATTCTCTAAACATTCTCAAAGAGTCTTAATGGTGTCGCATGGACATTTTGAACATGTTCTTACAACAAGAAAAATCCTTAAGACTGTTGGAGAATGTTCAGAGAGTGTTTTGAGAATAGTTGAGACCTTGAAAGAAGCCTGATGTGAGATCAACATTCGGGTCTATGTAATTTGACAAAAATTTTCAATGGGAGGAATCGATATGGTTCTGATGTGCAGGCACTTTAAATTGCAAGCATTGAGGAGTGGTAATGAGCCAAACCACCATTTTAGAAAATCCCCTCAGTTTTCCAACTGTTTACATTAGGGGCGGGCAAGATTTACCTGTCATGGCAGCCTACTATGGCAATTTTGTACCGACTGTGCATGTCAGACCTTTAACAAGGGCCTATGAAAAAAAACTGTCAATTTTACACATCAACTGTATACCATTTATCATGGTCATCTAAAAATAAATATATATGTACAGTACAGGTATTTTTAAGTATTTTAATCAATATTTAATTTTCATTTGAATTATTTTACATATACCTACCTACATATCAACTAGCCTCACATCCACATGATTGTTTTCCAAGTTACTCATTCACTATCCTTTCAATTTAGCTTTGCTCGCTTCATCCAGTCGTGTCCACAAAGGATGACTGACGCCAAAGTACTGTTTTTAGCGGCTCGGGCTGATTGGTGACGGGAACAGGAAGAAGCGACAGGAAAGTCATCAGACCGTTTGTTCTGACCTTTCAAAAATGTCTACTGTGCTCCAAGAATTGTTTATGTATTAATTATTCTATTGTCACTAAGGGGAAGATGTCAACAGTCTGAGGCTCAAGACTCACATTTGCTGAGACTGAGCAGTAGGACTCATCAAACTTTTGATGCCCGAACGCAACGACAAAAACCTTTTAAGTTCTAAAATAAATTAAATGCAACGGTACTACTTAAAGTTAAATACAACTGAACGGTACCTAACAAACGTACTGCACCGGATTAAAAATTAAGTGTCAATCCAATCGGCTTCAACAGTCCAACCTCACAAAAACGATTAAATCTCAAAGGTCGGAAGCAAAATTCCGAGGCTGAGCAGAATGGTGCTAAACCGGCATTAGCTAAACTTAAGATATGCAACGCGAGGTAAGAGGCTAAAACGGCCAACTGTTTGGATTTTTGCGGTAAAAATACTCCTTTAAGACCACAGACGATCAAGTCTTAATGACTTGCGAGAAAAGCAAAGAGAACAAAAGCGCATTTTCCTCCTTTCATGTACTGATAAGGAAAATTAGAACAAGTTCTGGGAGGCGCGGTTGAGCTCAAAAGTGCTGCTTGTTCATGTAAAGGCTTCTAAAATACTTCCATGATCCTTTAAAACTTTTACAGACTAACTTTTTGATGGATTGACTACATGGTGAACTATTTCCAGCTTTGCGCTACGACAGATAAGTCAAATTAGCTATCATGCACTTTGTGGTAACTTAAACTTCTTCTTTATTTTTATTTTTTTTACCATGAATAGGAAGGAAAGCAAGAAGATTTCATAGCTCTCTTGCATAGCTCTAAAAAATAAGAACATTTACATTTATAGGTCCCAAAAAATAATTTGTTAATGTAATCCTAATTCATCTCATGGGGCGGCCATTTTGTCACTTGCTGTGAATTGAAGATGACATCACAGTTACCCCAGGGCTCAGGTAACAACCAATCACAGCGCAGCTTCAGAAAACAGGTGAGCTGTGATTGGTCATCGCCTGAGCCCTGAGCAACTGTGATGTCATCTTCAGTGGACAGCAAGTGGCAAAATGGCCGCCCCCTTAGATGGATAAAAAAAAAAACGGCTGGATTGATAATTTATATTCCACAAATGTAATATTATTCAGAATGTCATGTTTAGTGTTTTATGTTTATGTGACTAGTAAGGTCGCATATATTATTGTCAAGAAATGTTTAAGGTTTTAAATAATAAAAAGAGAATTCAAAATTAGTTCAATCCAACTTGAATTAAAATTCAATTAAAATTAAGAATTTAGTATTAATAGCAAGGACCCATATTTGATGAAGTGTTTTTTGTTTTAAATTTCACTTAAAAAAATATAATAATAAATAAAATTCCCCGTTGGAATGATGGAAAAAAATGAATTAACGCATTGATGTAGGTCCATATAGACTGCGGAAAGTTTTGCTGGCTGAAGGTCATCCCCAGTCAAGTTGAAAATAGAAAAGTAACTTCGTGACTTCAATCAATGCAGCCTTTGAAGTCATTTCAAGCAAACTAATGAACCTGCTTGCAGCCTTCCTCCTCCTCCTCCTCCTCCTCCTCGTCTTCCTCCTCCTCGTCTTCTCAGCGCCACAAAGGCCGAATTCAGCTCGTGGAAAGTTTTGTGCAACGCGATTCTCATCTATTTCTGACCACCTCCCTCCATTGAAGTGCTATTGATCGTTTGCATTCATGTCGGTAATCAATAGAGGCAGCCTCCGCCGTCCTCCTTCCCGCAGCGGACGTACGACTCAGCATTTAAAGCCAAAAGGTGTTCAGTGGTGTTTCTTGTCACTTTGCAAATGTCGTCGTGCTTTACTTCGGTACACGTTACGCTTCATTACACTCGAGTTGTACTTGCATAGCGTCGCTGTCCTGTGAAAAACACTTATTTCCATTTTTATTTGTATTTTTTACTAGGGGTGTCAAAATGAGTGCGTTATTTTTTAGTTCATTTAAAGTTACTTTAACCCCACTCTTTTTTCTTTTTTTTTACGCGCGATTAATGACCGCCCCTTACTTGTAAAGCACGTCCACGTCAAAATTGAGCAGTAATAAATGTCATAATAATGCATATATTTGTGGGGACTGCGGTCAAGTTGTATTTGACAATTTTAAAAATGTGCAGAATTTCACAAGTTACTTCATGTTAAAGATTAGATGCATACACTGAGCTATCATCAATGTCTTACAAAGGCAATTATGCCATCTAGTGGCAGAAAAACGACCAACACAAATCATCTTTTTAATTTTAACTCGATTTTATCCAATGTTATTAAATTACTGTCGGTGACTAAAAGATGCAGCCATATTTCTATTAGTTTAACATTTTTTTCCACTTTTATGATAACAAGAGTGCGATACTTAGAAAAAATATTTTATTGTACATTTTATTGTCCATTTAGAACAGATTTGCAAGTTTGCGATTAATTGTGAGTTAACTACTGAAGTTATGCGATTAATTGCAATTGAAATTTTTAATCGCCTGACACCCCTATTTTTTACATTATTGTATCAAAGTAGAAGTTATTGTTAAAAATGCACTTCATAATTCTGAGAGACGTTTCCCATTTTTTGACTGGTGACACGATACTTTCAACCAAAATGACATCAGAACACTGAACCTTTTTCCAGCCAATGATGTTCACGAGTCCCAAATCTTTTTCCCGTAAAGATTTCCGTTAGACCTCATCTTGTGCAAAGATCCTTAAAAGAAAATTATTCTGCACCGACTGACCTTTGACATCTGAGGAAAAATGGGCGGAGTGTCGCGTTATGAACAGCTGCAGCTGCTGCTCAAGGTCGCATCGGTTGAGGTCCACATCCCAAGATCGGATTCCTGTGACGGGAAGAGGGACGAAGAAGCTTTAAATCCTTGCAGCATCCATTATATAACCAACACTTTTCGCGGTCTCATTTTATACACTTTATGATTCCCTTGGCGAGCGCAGGAAATGAGATTATGTTTCAATGCAGCAAGATAAAACCAGCTGGACCTTTTTGTGTTTTGACCTTAAAATGTTTCCTCACAGCGCAACACAGTCTGTTCCTAGAAACGCTGACTCACTCTTGCCTCGCGTTCTCTCATAGCCCGATCACATGACCGGGGAGAAAATTAACACCATTTGCAATAATAATAATAATATGACAGCACGTGTGGCTAGCAATTAGCACACACGCTGAGGTTGGCGGTTGGAATTTGGGCTCGGGTCTTCCTGTGTGGGGTTTACGTGTTCTCACCACACGAAAAGTTCCTCCACTGGGGTCACTAGTTTGTCTCGATGCGCCCAATGATTGGTTGGATTGTTCAAAATGGAGTCAGAACGGGTCATATTGTCGTATGTATGGATTGTGAAAGAGGAATGTTCGGGGGGGGGGGGGGGGGGGGCAACACTCACGTCTCAATATGTGTGACGTAGTGTTGCATAAAGAGTCCGGCCAAGCTGCGAGCTGGCAACAATATCTTTACTGAGAACAAAAAGGATTACTGTTGGCCGTAAACACCCCTAATTAATACCAAATAGCTCTTAAATACCCTCTAAAATACTTTTTTCTCTCTCTTTTCCCGCCACACTTGATGACCATATAACAGATTAAATACGTTTTAATTTGATTTAATTTTCTGGTATGATTTTGTTAATATGTTTTCCTTTTTTTTTTTTTTTTACATTTTGTTTTTACCACAGACATATTTCAAATAGTAGCCTAGTAACCTAAATGTGCTCTGAAATGTCTCTCTCAACACAAGCAACCCTGTTACTAAAACAATTAAGTTGCATGACTCAGCAGAAATGACACAAGCAAGCTAATTAAGATAGATCTTCGGGAAGTCCTCTCCTCTATTTAAAAACATAAATAAAATATTCCAACACTTTTAAGCTGTTAATGGGGCGACAGTGACAAGCACAACACCGTGTTTCACATTAAAAAGACACTGTTGTTATTATAATTATTGAAAAGCTAAGTTTGTTGTTGATAGTTAGCATAACAGAGCTAACATAGCTAGCTTGTTCTCAAGCAAAAACTAACATTTCTTCGCAACACAGGTACTGTAATTAGAGGATTGAAATAAAGCGTAACTTTTTTTTTTTTTTGTAATTGGAAAGGCTCGTCCAATTGTGAAATGACCCAATTATTTTGTTGCAATGTTTATTTAACATATTCTTGGCGACTTTTGGTGAGCCTAATGGATTATTTGAGACTCATGCGCGGGCCTGATGGCGCAACGCTGCGCCAATATTTACAGTATGTTTGCGATGACGTCCAAACGTTTACACAAGTTGAACACTTCTCACGCGGGACAGCGGAGTTGTGCACTCACCGGCTTCGATGTGCGCTCGGGCGGCGTCCAGCTGCTGCTCGGTGCCGATGTCGCCGATCACGACCAGAACATAGTGGCCGGCCCGGTTGAAGGGCGGCCCGCGTCGCCGTCTCCCTCCTCCTCCTCCTCCACCACCACGATACCGGAGGAGCTCCTCGAAGGCGGGCAACCGCACGCACGGTGATCCCCCTTCGTCCTCCGCCACCGCCGGGAGAGCACCCCGCACCGGCATCTCCATGGCAACGCGCCTCGGGGATGACTCCGTCATCGCCATGACAACCGGCCGTGTGCAGGCGGGTGATGGCGAACGCCGTGGAGGTGGTGGAGTGCGGGAGTGAGAGGATGCTGAGTAAGCGATGAGGGAGGGGGAGGGGGCGGGGGAGGTGGAGAGGAGGGAGGGGGGGGGTAAGAATGGGAGGCAGGGAGCGAGCAAGAAGCGTGTGGAGAGAGAGAGAGAGAGAGAGAGAGAATAGAGAGAGAAGAGAGACAGACAGAGAAACACAGAGAGAGAGAAAAAAAGAGAAGGAGGGAGAGAGACAGAGAGCAAGAGAGAGAGACAGAGAGCAAGAGAGCGAGAGGGAAGGGAGAGTGAATGAGGAGATTTGGAGAGGAAGGGAGGTACAGGAAAAGGGTAGACAGAGAGAAGAATGAAAAGGAGGGTGAGGGTAGTATTGAGAAGGAGAGAGAGCAAGAGAGGGGAGAGAGACAGAAAGAGCGAGAGAGAGAGAGAGGAGAAGGGGGAGAGAAAAAGAGAGAAGAGAGAGAGGGAGAGAGACAGAGCAAGAGAGAGAGCGAGAGCGAGGGGGGAAAGAGAGAGAGAGAGAGAGAGAAGAGGAGAGACAGACAGAAAACCCCGAAAAGGTAACAGAGGCACATTTTTCCTCCTCATCTGCTCGATAACGGGTCACAACCGACAATTGCAAACCTACTTAATATTTAAGATCTAAGTTCCTCATGGGGGAGTTATAAACGTATAAAAATTGTTTTAACATGTAACGATTTCTAAAGTGCGATCCGCACCACGCATCGAGAAAACAATCAAACCTGTCACCGCTAACTGCTCTGACAGTTGTGGTGTACTGAAAATCAAGTTGAAGTTTCATTCACAGCCGACTTGGAGCGGCATATTCACATCAACAGATGGCGCCATCTGCTGGACAACCTCTTTCAATTCAGGGATTAGTCTCGATCAGTTTTTACGGCAAGCGAGACCTAAAACAAATACGAAAAAAATTGTACGGTTAAACAACTACAATACATGTAAATGTTCATTAAAAACGAGACCGAGGTTTTATTCCTAAAACGCGTATTTAATGCTATTGTAATCCACTGTGACATTATACACAGTATGGAGGGAATTTATGGTTAAAAAAAAAAACTGATTTAAAATGTATCTCTCACACACACACACACACACACACACACACACACACACACACACACACACACACACACACACACACACACACACACACACACACACACACACACACACACACACACACACACACACACAAGGTACCTAAATGAATATTTAAAAACACACAGTTCACGTTATGCTGCAAATTTATTTTCCATAAAACTGAACTGCACTTGTTTGATGTACCGCGCTATAAGAAAGCTGCTGTCTTCCATAACTAAAAGTTTTTTTAAAAAGGGTGTAAAAAATATATAAACATCCAAATTCATGATGCACTGCATACTCACCTCTGAATCATTAAGGATACAGTTTGTGAGTTAGTGACAAAAACAATTACATTTGTGGATTTTCATTTTCCTGCAAATGAATCTTTGGAGTAATGTGCATAATTAGTACTTGTTGACGCCGGTCTCCTCATTCTTTGTAAATGCGGAAGTGTAGAACATGGTAAGAGAAATGCCGCTCATAAATATATGGATTGAAAGCAAAGCCTTTTATTGTTATTAGACGCTACATTAAATATTTGCATTCCAAAAGCCACTGACTTCTGCAAACAAGGTACGCATTGAGATGGACAGAAAAAAACAACAAGACAATATAACCATCTGGATGCTACGGATCAAATGCTAAATTCATTACAGTAATTCATCTGCTGCAAAAACATAATTCATTTTTGATCACAGATCACACATCCCGTAATAGAAGTGACACTGGAAATATACATTCTACAACAACAACTGTTATGATTTTAGAATTTGAGTTAAGAGCGTAAATGACAAAATCTTCATTTTTCCTGTTGAGCTGACATCAAGTTTGGATTCATTCAAAAGTGTTTTTTCATTAAATTAACGAACGTCCATTATCACTCGGAATGTCCGTCTCAGTCTCCTTAGCAACCAGTTCAGATAGTAGCAAGCATGACCTGAAGCAGCTTTTCAAATATACATGTAGTTTAAACCCAAAGTTATCAAAGTGTAATCTAATAACAAAAGGAGGATCCAGATATTAAGTTATTAATTATTTAGTCTAGCACTGAAATAAATAGGCTACATTAGGAAACATTTCATTGATAAGAGTTCTGGAATATTTTTATTGGTTGATTATTTTGCATGCTGTTAATAAAAAAAAACAACCTTAAAATCATGAACTCAAATATGTGATTATTTTTGTCAGACGGAAAATATAATTAAACTGTAACTCATTTACAACATGCGGTAAGATTCCACGTGTTTGCATGCTTTGGTAGGTGCTGCCGTTTTGGTTAGCAACAGAGTTTAAATGGGCTTGGGAGTTAACTCGTTAATGATGTCTGTTGAGGTAAGTACACACCCCACCCCCCCCCTCCCCGTGTGAAAATGGATGCGTTTTTATTATTATTATGATCTTTTATTTTTCATAGATGATGCCACTGTCATTGCACAGCAATAAGCACTTTTTTTGTAAACTAGTTTGAAAAAAGAAGAAAGCTGGAATTTCGAGGGAAAAGTCCAAAACAGATTTTTATTTTTTTTTATTTAGAAGTCATATTTCAAGAATAAATTTGAAATATTACAGACTATTTGTTTTCCTCTGCTAAGTTCCAGTCTTCATGTAATATGTACATGTATTCGCGTTAAATTGTAGGATTCTAATAATTCTGCCTTTTCAGTTCTTCCTGATGGGAAAAGGGAGGCATTTACCGCAAATATAAAAAGTTTTACGCACCCCTGTTCAAACGATAGGTTTTTGTGATAGAAAAATATATATCAGAAAAAGTCCACTAGAACGTCTGAAATGTCTTTGGGGTTTAATCAGAGGCACTTTAAATGGTGGTAGGTGTGTTTCGTCCCCCATTTAACATGAGTTTAAATGTCCTTATGAACACTACATCCCATTTTTATAGGGTGTGCACACTTCTGCAACCACACTATCTTGGTTGCCTATTTTCTATTCCCCTCAAATTAATTTTGTTTTATCTTGGTCTCACAAAAACCCGCCATTTGAACATAAATGTGTAATTTTTTTCTATCCAGTGTAATTGAAGGAGGCTTTTTTTTTTTTTTTTGTCTCAGGCCAATGATGCTCAAGGCACGATGAATAGATTTGCTACTGGATCTTTCTTCCTCATTAGGACTTGTCCACATGCAACTAAAAGAGCGCGTCTGCTAGGATTCAACAGGAATTAAATGTTAAATTGCCAAACAATGACACACGAAGAAGAAAATGGTTGTAAAGAATCTCACACATGCTGGGGGAAAAAAAAAAAAATGCCACGCACAATTTACACTGATGAGCGTTGCCCAAAAAGTGCACACAAAAATATACAAAGCCAAGAGCAAGTGAAATGAAGACATCAGTCACCGTCTGTCACGCTCCACCCACAATGCACCTGGTGTGGTTCTCGCCCCTCCGGATGATGTCATCTGGGGGCGTGATGGTGGGTGTCTATGCGAGTGCAGCCTCACCTTGCTCAAGGTCGACACATTATGAGGTTGGACTCCCAACCAGATAACATGAAGACCTTGACCGGGACAGTTAGCTCTGGCGCTAGCTAGTTGTTTGCCTGGAAAGCTCCCTGCGCCGCGGACGAAGCGGCGCTGGTGGCGGCACTTTGGAAGGTTTTGTTGGTGAAGATTCCTTGCGAGAACTCCTGCTGGGCCTTGTTGAAGCTGGCCCCGGTCCGGCGGTACATACCGTGAACCTGCGCAAGGGGGACAGACCGTCA
Source organism: Leptonotus elevatus (assembly GCF_054856555.1). Lineage (NCBI taxonomy): Eukaryota > Metazoa > Chordata > Actinopteri > Syngnathiformes > Syngnathidae > Leptonotus > Leptonotus elevatus. The sequence goes on along the minus strand of NC_141242.1, from coordinate 2,951,952 downwards.
CATTAGACAATGGGAACACAACTAACTAACTTGTATACATCTTCGCTTTCAGGTTATTCAAAGCAAATTTGCTTCTGGAAAATCAGATTCAAATTTGCTGGGAGAGACATGCAGGTACTTTAGGAATAGCAATTGATTTCAGGTACACAGATAGATCTCCTCTTTGTCCAATCAGCACCTTTGTTTGTTGTGTACCTGACAGACTGTGTGGGAAAATGCTGCTCTTTCTTGAACGTTAGCTTGCAAATAAACTGAGACAAGATCATCGCTTCAGAATATATCTTTTCCGCGATACTTTTGTTGGCTGTCATGATATGTTTCTCATAGATATATTTGAAGCCGATATTAATTTTCAGTAAAAAGCGGGGACAAAATATTGGTGTCAACATTTTTTTTAATACAAATGCCAATCTTGACTTTGTTATGTCTGAAAGCATTAATGCTTATTGAAATTTTTTTCTGACTTTTCAAAATGTAGATATATTTTTTTATATCTTGGACAATAAACTTCATAAAAAAAAAAATAATAATAATAATTCAGGGTGCTCCCAAAGTTATCAGTACGTCTTAAAAAGGTAGACGTAAACTTAAAGAAGTAAATATCATAGCTGTTTTTTCCACACAAAAATAAAAAATAAAATCTGAAATCTGAAACTTTCACATTTCTTTGTTTTATTGTTGAAAGCAGCACCTTTTATAAAGTTAACTGAAAATTTAAATAAAAGTTCCCTGACATTAAAAAGGTTTTAGCTTTACCTTTTATCGGCCGTCAGATTTGGAAAATATTGCTTGATTATTGGTCTATCCCTAGTTTCTAATGTATATACATATTTTTGGTCGCGTGGAAGCTTTGTGATTGGACATCTTAAGCTCCAAGTAAGAAAAGAAAATACTAAGATTTTTTCAATTAATTTAATTTAAAATCATTCAAATAATGTAAGCTATAAGAAAATAAAAGATAGACGTATGCTATTGGAATGCTGCAATACCTCAACGATGATTTACAATACAAAAGCGATAACAACCTCTAGGGGGTGCAAATGAGAAAGATTAAGGGCAGCATAAAAGCAAAAATAATGGATGCATCAAAAATAATAATTACATATTGAAGAACAACTGTTACTGTTACGTTTTAACAAAAAAAAGTATATATTGAGGCTTAAGTTCTAACAACAACAAAAAAAACAAAGTACATTGAGGCTTCTTACCATCTTGAGAAGAACGACGGACATGACGGCGCAGATGGTGAAGAGGATGGCCACAATGATCATGATGGCGCCAACCGCTTTGGACAAGTTGATGACGGAAAAGGCGGCGATCCAACCACTGCGCGCCGGCAAACACAGCGGTTACGTTTTAGGCAGTGAAAGAACGGTTTGGTTGCTAACTTGGCAGTTTGACCAGTGAAACCTCCAAAGTGGAGCTTCCCCAAAAAATGACATAGTGATCGCATATTATTGCATTACTGATAGGGGGGGGGGGGGAACACAATTACATATTTTTTCCCAAGTTGTTCGGCCTTAACTAAAAGGTTACATAAAATACCTCCTGTCCAGCAAATAAAGGCTTTTAAGATTCTAACAGTACAAGCCTATAACTGATGAATCCACTTATTATTCCCTATGGGAAATGAGAAGAAGTGAAATTCAAACAAGTTGGAAGACAACCCGTGCCATGGAATGGATTATGTTCCACTTTTGGGGGATCCACTGTCATCTTGTTGAGAGTCAGGTTAAAGGGCAGGGGGGGGGGGGGGATGACAAACGGAGGTGTTACAAGAGGAAGAAAAGAAAGAGAGGCTTTCATACGATTTGGTGTCAACGACATACAAAGACCCCAAAACTCAGTTAAAAGCTTATATATAAACTTATATAGCCAATTTAGGAGTTAGCAGTTAGCACCTTGAAATCATATTCTGATGAGAGAACACTGTTAAAAATGGCATTCAACTGTTTTGTCTACTGTATGGAAAATAAACATTTTACATTGAATTTTGTTATTCATATTCATTTACCAATCTTTATTTCAAGTGAAGCAAAACATTGTTTGTTGCACTGGATTAAAATGAGATTAATTAATAAAGCCTCTAATTAAGATGAATGTTTTCATAGTCACTCCATTATTAAATATCACAATTGCCAATTTTAAGTAAATTGTGTGGGGGTTAGCTGTTTGTAATGTCAGTTGCAGTTTTTTTTTTTTTATTATTCAAAAATGTATCCATGTTTTTGACACTTACAGTAAGAAAAGCAGCAGAGGCTGAAGGATGCGAAGTCTCAGCAAATGGGAGAGGAAGAGGACAAAGAGCGCAACTTAGCATGCAACAATGTTGATAATAGAATAATAATAAACAAGAAAACAGGCCAGAAATAAGTATGCATGTGCATTGGACTCTTATGGGATTAAACTACACAGTTTTTAACTCCGCTATGATTTTGGCATTTTTGCAATGGCAACACAGAAGAGTACAGATTTGTATATCTGTGCTAATGCAACCCAGGTACGGTCAACATATTATGATGCTTTTATAACCACCCTGCTGTCTTGGTAGTTTTATTCTGTTTTGAACATTTAATAAAATATATTAAAAAAAATAAAAATGCAATGCCAACCCCACCTGTTGCCCCACTTGGGGATGCCAACCGACTGGATGATGAAGATGACCACTTGGCAGAAGAAGATAAAGAAGAAGAAGAAGAAGCTGAAGGAGCTGTCGGTCCTAAAGACGTCAGAACAAATATTTGACACAGAAGGTTAAAATGATGCACAGCATATAAAAACTCAATTCAAATAGCACCAATGACACCATAATCACTTCAGGCTTGCTTCAAAAGCTTGGGAATTTTTAAAGTTGAAACATTTCCAGGGGAATAGGCAGGAACTAACAATTTGGGAACTTAAATAAAAATATATTTGAGCATAATGCTGAAATTTGAAAACACATATTTCTTAATTGTAATATTTTGCATGGATGTCTTCAAATTATTTCCCCAAATTCACACATCTTAACTCTCCGTGGAAATAAACCAGAAACCTTCCGCGGATTTACCGGACATTTTGCACGCTCTACTCACTTGAAGGCCTTGTAGACGGGCCGGTACCAGCAGAGGAAGGAGCACGGGGCGAAGAGGATGAGCCAGAGGATGGAGAGGCCAAAGTCAACGCCGTAGACGGACGATGTGGTGAAGTAGGCCAAACATGCCAGCATGTTGAGGAAGAGCGTCATGCAGTTGACTGCAAAGGAGCGGGACAAGCTGCAGTCAGTCACAGAAAGTCATCCTTGATCAACACTTGCAAGAAAATGTAGACTTAAAAAAAAAAAAAAAATTTTTTTTTTTAATTGATAATAACAAGGATGATGATTATAGTCCTCTATCATAAGTCAGACAAGTTTTGTTAGGAATTGGCACCTTGTTTTCTCTATTAGAGAAAAACTCCACTGCAGTTCAAACCATAAACACTCACAGGTGGGTAGAGTAGCCAAAAATTGTACTCAAGTAAGAGTAGCGTTACTTCAAAATAATAGTATTCAAGTAAAAGTAAAAAGAAGGCATCAAAAAAAAAAAAAAAAAAAAAAAAAAGACTCAAGTACAAGTCAAAAAGCATTCGCTGAAAAGAATACTCAAGTACTGAGTAACTGCTTGAACACACTCACAGGTGGGTAGAGTAGCCAAAAATTGTACTCAAGTAAGAGTAGCGTTACTTCAAAATAATAGTATTCAAGTAAAAGCAAAAAGAAGGCATCAAAAAAAAAGAAAAAAAAAGACTCAAGTACAAGTCAAAAAGTATTCGCTGAAAAGAATACTCAAGTACTGAGTAACTGCTTGAACATGAAGTCTGATTTTTTTTTTTTTTTTTAAACAATGTCAATGAACAGGTCTCTCTAAAGACTCGGTTCCCATCGTCACATTGAAGAGCCGTTCAAAATATTCGATTTGTTCGTGAATGTCGCATCACTAGTGTCCGCGGAAATGCTCCTCCCCAACAAACAAATACGGTATTTTCTCAGTTGAAAGGTATCACGTTAATGTGTTTCTCTGACACTAATTATTATTAAAGGGCTTTGGTTGCATTATTTAGCATATCAGAGCATTAAAAAAAACTAAATTAAATTTAAAAAAGCAGCACCAAATTGTCTGCAAATAGCTGATTATAGTTATAAAAATAAATAAAAAAAGTGAAATCATCAAAAGCAAATCATGAGCGGGTGCAGGTTGACTGTATAATATGCTCCACAATTGTAGGAGTTGAGAAATGAAAGGAAAATGCCACAAGCAGCATTGTCAAGCTGATGTGTTGGATTTTTGGCAGCTCTGTTGTTAATGAATGAATGAATGACAAATGTGCCATTGCATCACTTGAGAGCACTCACACATCCAAAGGTAGTACATCATCTTGCAGACTCTCTGGTACTCGGTGGGAATCTCCTCAGAAAAGTCCTGATAGAAGCACGGCTTGATAGGGAAACTCTTGGGGAGCGGAGGCCAGTTGTTTTCATTACCTGACCACCACAGGAAAAGGAATTAAAGAGTTTTTATAATTCTGCAAAAATGTCAACTGTGGAACATTGTTATCGTTACTTTACAGACGTTCGTGTCAAGACGAAGCATGTTTAAAACAATACAATGCGAACTAGTTGGGAGCTATGCGGGGAGACGTGAAGAGCCGAGACAAAATAAGCAGCCGGGCTAACCTCGGAAACAAAAATGGACGCAGCATATTTTTCTTAAGCAGACAATATTTGGAAAATAAAGTAAATAGTGCGATAATGTTGATGAACCTTGATATAGGAGTACTCTAACTTGCTTTGTGTTAAGCAAAAAATTTGAGTTACAAGCAAGCTTGAGATCTACCACTGCTCCAAGTGAAAAAACAAACAAACAATTAAGGTACCGTAATGCTTTTGGTTGTGGGCATTAGAGCCATAATCACTTCCAGCCATGTGTTGAACACGAGCAATAAACGCAAATCCAAAAGTGAGACGTCAAGAGCTCACACTGAGATGCTCACAAGTTGACTTGACAGATTCTAGCTTCTGATGACCCTCACTAAGCCACGCCCCTAAAAAAGGTACACATCCATCAATAATTGCACTTGGCAAATCCAATTACATTATTTTCTTATTTTATAGCTTTAACACAATACTATTGGGGTTTTCAATTTTTTTCAAGATTAAAAGTATGTCAAGGTGCCGCTGTGCTATTTTGTGCTCTGGTGGAGATGCGTGCTGGCGATGCTGCTATCAACCTGAGGAGCCTCGGCTCTGGAGCTCCTGCTCTCTGCGGTCCAGCTCGGCAGCTTTCCTCTCCAGCTCCTCCTGCTGCCTCAGCAGGTTGGCCTGTGCTGCAGTGGCGGTCGCCTGGAGAGGTCGAGGAAGATCATTTATTCAACACTCATTTCATTTGGCACGTGAGGAAATAGCCACAGTTGCTTAGCTGTTAGCAGCAACATTTTAAACAGGAAAGAACAACATCCTGAGTGGTATTTTTATAATATAATTTTTTTTAGTCACTTAAATTAGTACTGAAGTTGCGTTTTGTGAATTATTACACATTTCTGGAATACAAATGTGAGCATTTGTTGTATGATCTTTAATTTTTTTCCCTGCATTGGTTCTGTCTTCTGACCTTTTAAATGAAATTTTTAACACAACTTAAATGTGTGTACAGAAATGTCTGGACTATAAGGCGCACCTGACTATAAGCCGCGCTAGGTAAATTTGGGGAATACTGGAGTTGGTTTACACATATAAGCCGCACCCGACTGTAAACCGCAGATGTTTTAATGTTACCGCACCGGGTTCCCGCGACCTTCTTTTCCATAATGAGGGCGCAAATTGCTCTGCCTGACGCTCTTACGCTTCCTTTATAGTGCGCCCCCTTGTGATCTGATGGATAAGCCGCACCTTTGTATTAGCCGCAGGGTCGAATGCAAGTAAAAAAAGTAGCGGCTTATAGTCAGAAATTACGGTATATATTTAATGTCCTCAAGAGCCCAAAAATGCAATTATAATCAGTTGTACTTTGTGCTTATAAGGAAAAAAACGGCTCAGCATAATTTCTCCATAGTGCTTAGGGTGTGAAAGGGATCAAGAGTTTGTTCCTTTCAGAAAATGAATACAATAAATAATAAGCCTTCAGACCATTGCTCAACAGGTTTTGGAGGTCAACCAGACTGCTGCTTTTGAACTCAACTAAATTCGACTTTATTTCATACGCTCTATTTTGAACACTGTTGTGGACGATAGAAAAAGAAGTCTGTTAATATTTAACCGATTCCCTGTAAAACAATGACTTGCATGATATTGTGTAAACCGAGACGCTGTGTTGTCACTGAGCATGCTCAGGTAACACGATGCTACCTGAGGAGGCAGTGCAGGAAAGTGGAGATGGCTGCAGCTCTCCAAAATGAGCAAATGGCTGTCCTGCACTTGAGAAAAGGCCCAACGAATGTATGAGCATGATGCGTGACTCACCTGTGGACTGGGCTCAGAGGATGGTGGCAGTACTGCAGGTTGGTAGGGGGAGGTGGAGGCTGGAGTGGTTTGACGAGCCGGGCTCTCCAAAAAAGAAAGAACGATAATAATTCAATTACACAGGTGACCAAAAAGAGAGGACAGGGTAAAAACAAATATGTTAGGAAGACGAAACCGAATAAAGCAGTAAATGGTCTTACTGTGGCAGGGAAAGGGTTGTACTGGTCAACAGGGTCTATACTGGAGTTTGTCACCTGTGTGACAGCCGGGTCCTGGAACAAAAACAAAGCGTGTGTCTGTCAATTTATGTTGACAAAAGATGACAATTAACTCATTCAAACCCCAAAACGTATTTATAATTTTTTTTTTATGCTAGAGCATACAGAAGGCTTTGATGCAGCTTTTAACCTGAAGAGGTCGCTTGAAGCAATGGTAGTTATTATTAAAAAAAAAAAACAGCAGGTAGCAGCCGAGTATAAGAGATCAACCAGGGCCATGTTGCAACAAGCTCTGGTTAACAGCGTTTTCAACAGGTTTGTGAACATTGATTAAACTTAACTATAGTCTAATGCTAATTGCTGCAAAACGGAAACAGATACTCATATACTTTTTTTTCTGCTGAGAGACTCTCATCTTTATTTTGCCAAAATCAGGCAAAATCCAGTAAGACAGCCGGGAGCGAAGGAGGTTGCTTCAGTGAAAATGGCTGGGAGTGAATTAGTTAATTACCCAAGCGAGACATTTTGACAAGTTGTATGTTTCCAACAGTGCACAAAGCATAAAGGTATGCTTAAATATGTCCTGTGCTGATGAAGCACAGGACATATTTGAGATGAAGTCGAACGGTGATGGCCAGCAGGAGCAGAATCAGTGGCTAAAGGATCATTGCCAGGGACATGTTGAAGAAAGCTTTCACAAAAGAGTGGCCCTGTTTTTTGCGTTTTCGCCACTTATGCAGATAGTACTGCAAGCTGTCCCAATACTTTAGTCTGTAAGTGAAAAACAAAAAGCACCCGAAAGCATGGTTGTCTGGTCATTTTGATCAAAGCGCACTAAAGCGGACTTGAAGCTTACTTATCAGCGCCGGACGCACCTGTAAACATTCCCAGCCAGTTTCAACAATTGACTCCTTCCTGTCAAGGAGGTTACAGTCCGCTTGCACCGGTGTGGCTGTCTCTCTTTTATGAAATCGTCCTAAGACGGGAGCTTGGGGTGCAGTTTGCGACATACTTAGGTTAGGGTGGGATTGAAGTTGGGTTTAAGGGTTCAGGGCTGGAATGAATGTCCGGGAGATGGGTAGAGGTTAGATTTAAGGTTGGGATAAAAGGTCATTGTTAAGGTCAGGTGGGATCAAGTTATAATTATAGCAGCGCTCTAGACTATCTATTAGCACTAGTTGCACTGGTGCGCTCAACTTCCCCCCCCCCCCCCAATTTGTGCAACCAAATTTTTCAACTGCATCACATTCAACACCCGAGTTTTATATACTTTTTTTCCCCAAACAAAATTGCTGTCTTTTTTAAGCAATATTGGCTGGTAAATGATTAAGCAAATATCAACTCATCATGATGTTCTTTGTTTCAATCACAATTCCACAAGACAGCTAACTTACTCAAATGTACTGGTGCTTGAAGTGCGTGTTCAGAAGAAAAGGGCCAGTTTACTGACAAGGCACACTTTAGTCAGTCAATTGGGATTGATTCAGTTTGCAGCAACCAGAAAACTAACAAAAACAGTTTGTTGCTAAAGGTTGCTGAAACCAAAGGGAGTAGCACGGCCAAATTTTTTATAACATTTGGAATGGAGACACGCAGCAGAATTTATTCAACTTAAAAGTTAAATACAACTGAACTGTACTGAGGCAGTGATTCTTTCACGTACCACGAGAGGGAGCAGGTCCCAAAGCTGAGAATCTTTGATCAAGCGACCAGGATTCAGTTGTGGTTCCCTTCAAGGGTTAGTGGTTAGCGTTTAGTGTAGGCATGCGCGATAATATCGGTGGCCGATAATTATCGGCAATTATCTGCCAATTTGACGTCAAACAGATAATCCAGATAATAAAGAAATCCGACGATAATAATAGACTTGCCACGTTGGTCCATCTGTTGTGGTTGTGGCTCAAGTTGTGCCGAAATCCTCAACCCCAACACCCTTTCCCTTGGTAGTGTGGCATATTTGTGACATCATAATGCGCACGACCTCGTGTTCATAAAATATGCATCATGGTGACGTGGCAGTCGCCAGTGTGGGCTTTCTTTATAGCCTCGCAGTTTTTTGTTAAATATAAATAAAATTCAGCTTAATGGTGCTTTACACAAGGTTTCCATGTGTTTGTACATGTTAGCCTTATAGTAAGACTCGAAAGTATATGTGTATTCAAGTTAATTTTGCAAGCAATTATCGACTTACTTAGCAGTTATCGGCATCGGCAGTTTCAAGAAAAAGGCAACCAGGACGTGTCAGGAGACGAACAGGACCGACATTACAAACGTTCAACAAGCCAGACATTGACATTTTGATTAGTTGCAAATGGAAGGGTTTGTTTTCCATGCTTGTACCAAAAGCAAGACCAGGACAGAGCTAAGAAAAAACAAGATTATCTGAGAGTGGCAAGAAACATGTCTATGACGCTTTAAAATGTTACTTAGAAAATGATCTCCAAAGCAGACAGTTTGACCCTAAACTATGATTTTATTTCCATTATTTCCTGGCCCTGAAAGGATTATGCTCAACCTCAAATGTTTCTACTAGAACATGCAACGATGGTCCTTGTCCATGAAAGAAAAAAGAAGAAGCCATTTCTCATGACAATAATACCAATAATAATAAATAAATAAATAAAAGCCCAGATGGAGCTCAGATTGTGTATTTTGATGACTCTGCAAAACTGGAGAAGGACGACTCGAGAAAACTGAACACAAAGTAACTTCCTCCAAACAGGAAGTGAGATAGGTCACCACAGAACACACCAACGGCAACTTTTTATTTATTTATTTTTTTATCCACAGATGTTGATGTGTGTGTCAGTATCTTTGTTTGGACACAAATTAAAGCTAAAATCGATTTACTGAATGAGATAATGAATGAGATCTCAGTCTGTGTGAGAGGTAGAGGCAGGCACCGTCCGTGTGTGTGCCAGCTGCTGACATCTTATTTATTTAGCTTCATCTCCCCGCCTAGCAATCAAACAGTCGTGTACAACGCTGTTGCTGTTTGTTCATGCATGTGAGACATTGCAGTGGGGAGAAATCGACGTGTAAGATTGGGATTTACATAAATCAATGATTCGCAACCATTGCGCCGTTAAGAGATCGTCAGGTGTGCCAGTGCCACAGGAAATTACTCAAATTCACTTAACTGTTCCGAAAACGTGTCTTGGTAGTTGGTAGAATTGTTTATCTATGTCAGCGATGTATCGTGACAGCCTGACAGGCAGAACATTTTAAATTATCCTCCCCTTGATGACAATTAACCTGTGGGAAACTCTTTTTGTGGCATTTCGTTTGTTTTGCTGGGAGATTTTGTAATGTAAAATGTGTGCCTTTGCTTAACAACAATTGGGAAAACACTGATATAAAATCCTAACATATTTGTTGTCCTCATATGATTCACTGACATCAGGACATCATGTGAGACCGTAAACCGAGATTTTGTACACACCTTTACTGTGAAAATGTCTGAGTAAGGTCCTTGTGTGGCTGAAGCGGAAAAGTAATAAGTTAATACGTTTATGGTTTAATTGGCTCATAACCTCGAGGAAGAGCACTGTGGTCGATGTTAAATGGGCCCTCCTGAGCTGACCACCTGTGCCTGATTTCATATGGAAAACAACAATAAGTGCTTTAAAACCCGGACAAATGGTCAGAAACGTTTCTCAATTCGGCGACCGTAACAAGTTTAGACACACATTCCTTGTCGGCTACACGTTAACTTCCTACAATTTGAGCCAAGTGATATCCCACCCCGCGTTCCGATCACAGCGCGCTGATTGGTTAAAGGCCTGTCAGTTCTAAATATTCCTCCAATGGCAAAAGAGAGAGCAGGCTCCGACACTCCCACCATCACCCACCCAACAAGTTTCCTGACGCGCTGGCTAGTGGCTACCCTCTCGCGAACGAATTGACTGTCACCGAGCTCGTCCGTTTAGCGCCACATTAGCACAAATTAAAGCACTTACATTAAAAGGGTTGGCGCCAGTAGACTCGGCGAAGGGGTTGTCATCAAACGCCGACATTTTTCTTAAACACTCTCGGTGATTCAAACCTCTGTGAGCGGGGAATAAACAACGAACTCGTCACCGCCACCGAAGTTGCCTCTTCAACCTACTTCCTCCACTCAAGTGTAGAGCGCATGCGCACTCTGACAGTTGGGCGGTGACGTCACAGCGCCACGCAAAAATGCAGGAGCCGCCCAAAACGAATATTATCATTATGGTATAATTAAGTTTTTTTTTTTGGGGGGGGGGGGGGGGGGGACAAAAATAAAGAAGGAAAATATAGTTATTCTCAAAGGTAAGTAAAGTAGACAAAAATTGTACTTAAGGAAGCGTAATATCACTTTAGAATAATATAACTCAAGTAGAACTAAAAATGAACTCTCCAAGTTGTCCATAGGTGTGATTGTGAGTGTGGATGGTTGTTCGTCTCTGTGTGCCCTGCGATTGGCTGGCAACCAGTTCAGGGTGTACCCCGCCTACTGCCCAAAGCCAGCTACGATAGGCTCCAGCGCCCCCTGCGACCCTTGTGAGGACAAGCGGTTTAAGAAAATGGATGGATGATGGATAGAACTAAAATAAAAATAAAAGTCAGCAGTGTGCACATTACAATGAAAAAAATATATGTATATACTAAAGAGAACAGGTTTGTTATGCTAGCAATGATGCAAATAACACTTAAAAGAGCTTGTTAAAACGCTCAGAGGACTGGGTTATTAGAATAAAGCAACATGGATGGAAATTCATGACACAGGAAGACAATGTAAATGATACACACAATCAAATGAAGTGTACGCGGAATAAAAAAAAATGCATGTGTAATATACACACAGAAAAGATATAGGAAAAGGGATACTATTTGACGTCTTTTTGTCTACTTGACCTACATACTCTTGATTATTATTTTTTTCTCCTAAATTAGTCACCTGATTTTTCCCCCCGACTGGATACTCTACTATTTTTCAAGTAATTATTTAGAAGACAACTTTTTAATTCGTAATATTTTTGTTTTTAATTAATACAATTCCACTTCATTATTCGTTTCGTAAAATGCGAGTTGGAACAATCGAAAGCTTTTACACCGAAAGGCTGTCGAAACTGCGTGACGTCACCACTTGAGTGACAGCACGGTCGCAGTCATGGAGGAAGTAAGAGGTGAGCTCCGCATCTCCTCTTAATTCTGTCAAAGCATTCAACAACAGGATGCTTTTTAAAGCCCTCAAGCTAATTTGATTGTGTCAAGCAAAAAGTGGTAGTTTTTTTTTTTTTTTTTTTAAAGCGAACCTAACGTTGACTAACTCGGTAGCTAGTTTGCTAGCTAGCCATTCTGTTCCATCCTTATGAAGTAACCAGATACTTTTCTGTTGTTTTAAAACAACCGCGAGGTCATTGAACGCGGACAGTGTGCTAGTTTAGCGTGTGTGGATTGTGCTCAAATCTGCTTATTCGTGCCCCCCCCCCCATCTGTCAATCACCGCACCCCCGCCGCATCAATGTATTCCCGCTGCTACACACTAAATTCTATTATTACTTTTTTTCTTCTTTCAAGAATCATGTAATTATTTACGACGATATTGCAGCCAAGGAGACTGTCAATACCGATTTTAGCGTGCTGATAATTTGATAGGCACCTCAGTTTACGACGTAGTTGCGTACCGACGACGGAGATGTACTTAGAAATGTGTACTTCTGGTATCAGGCGCTGATATCGTGCTCCAAGAGGCTATTGTTATTGAAGGCAAACTATTGCAAGAGCAGCAGTAGCAATGGACTACATGCCACGGAGGAGGCGGGACTTCCGGGTTTTCACCCATTAACTTTGTTTCCGTTTGCGATATTTGCAGCATAAAAAAGAAGGTTGTGTTCTAAACAACGCTGGCTTTCTTCCCCCCCCCCCCCCCCCCCCCCTATTTTAGTGTTTCCCCTGACCTGTGCGGTGCAGAACTATGCATGGGGAAAGGTGGGACTGGACAGCGAAGTGGCCAAACTGGTGCTTGGCGGGGACCCGTTGGCCGTCATCGAGGATGGCGAACCTTACGCAGAGGTACATGGAATATAATATTGTCCATCACCGCCCACAAGCAGCCAAGACAATATGGCCGTGGCTAATACTGTCTTCACTGACGCTCTTTATTTAGCACCAAGGCAGCCCCCCGTGGGGTTTGTTGTTGAAGGTCATGAATTCGTTTACCGGTGCACTGACATTTTCACGCAGTACGGGCGACACAGTCACATGATGAAAACGCTGAATTATGTTTCCGAGGGCCATGGTGTCACATTTTAACTTGAGCTCAGCGTGCATCTAAATTATTAACTCTTAAGTATGTTTTGCAAAGACGTAAGACAGATGATAAGTCCTCTTTTTGTGGCTACCTACTTCTCCTTTGACAACCGCGCTATGTTTTTGTGGATTCGGTACAATATACAGTATGCGGAGCCTGCAAACCCAATAAGAGGTTATTTACTTTATTGACTGTGCTTCCAAAGTCCCCGTAACCCGAGCGTGATCGCGTCATCGTCATTTCTGCCTTTTTCAGCTGTGGATGGGCGCCCACCCAAAGGGCGACGCCCAGATCAAAGACAACCGGATCGCGCAGACCACGCTGGGTCAGTGGATCGCCCACTTCCCAGCATGTCTGGGCTCCAAGGTCAAGGACACCTTCCAGGGCCAACTACCCTTCCTCTTCAAAGTGCTCTCCGTGAACACCGCCTTGTCCATACAGGCGCACCCCAATAGAGTAAGTATACACCCCCCCCCCCCCCCCCCACACACACACACACACCAACTGGCATTTATGTGAGGACAGCCACACCGGAATTTTCCATCTTTAGAGGTAGAAACAGAGGCTGAATACTTCCTTTGGTTGCCAATCGCAGAGTCCATACAGACAAACGTTTACTTTCAGTAGTCACATGGACAATCGAGAGCAGGGGTCGGCAACCTTATTACAATATTGGCCCGCCGCCAATTATATCCGTCCGCCAGATGACGTTGAAGAAAAAAATGTAATAAATAGGGATGTGATAATAGTCAAAGTATTCAAAATTCCTTTCTACCGTCATGGTCTTGTTTCGCTGTAAAATAATGATCCGTTCCGCTTGAAATGTGATTTTGTTGTTGCGTTGCAGTGCTTTCACTTCCGGGTCCGTGTTATGCGGCCAATCGGGTGACTGTATTGTATAAACAGGCACCTGATTGGCTGCACGACCCACACGATGACGTCACACGTCAGAGGAACTACAATGAGGATTGGCGCATGTGACTTTAATCCCGCCAGCGTGTTAACAACACAAAAAGGCAGCCGTTAGAAACGACATTAACCTTTTTGATTAGTGATAGACGGATATGGGATTATTAGTCGTCAAAGAGACGATAACCGATATTTCAAGCCGATATTCATTTGCCGTAAAAGAGAAAATATGAGCATAAAAAAAGTTTTAATTTTAAACATGTAAAGAATTGACAGTTTTGATTACAAAAAATTATAACAAAAACTGCAGGGAGCTTCAAATGGTCATCAGCATGTGTTAGCTAAATTAAGAACTAAGCAAGTAAGTAGTTCTAAAATTTCAACATAATTTCTTCATTTTATTTTATTTTTTTTCAAAATAAAAAGTGTCTGCATCATTTTTAGAGAGGGGAAATTCAAATAAATCCATAAATGGAAAGTTCCCTGTATCTCACTGAGCGACAAATGCATGCGAATGCAGCTTGTTTGGGGGTTTTGTTTGGTTTCAGAAGATCTTCGCAGACAGTGAAAAAATTGTCTGAAATATGTCCGAAATGTCTTTGCGACAAGTAAAAACTGTCTGTTGAACATCTTACAAATTCTGATGAAAATCCTAAATTTGCTACCTTCACAAGCATTCGCCGCTCAGCCTTCAGATTCGTAAAAAAGGCAAGATGCCGAAATTTGTCAAAATGCCAAATATCGGCACCGCTAATCGGTCCATCCCTACTTTTGATTTTTTTTTAAAAATCCAGAGAACTAATGTGAATTGAAGCATACGTGGACGATGGACACTTTCTTAGCACTTTGAAAAAGCCTGCTGACCATTTTCTGTGTTGTGTTTAGGAGTTAGCCGCTCGTCTCCATGCTCAGTTTCCACAGCACTACCCAGACAACAACCACAAGCCAGAGATGGCCATCGCTCTCACACACTTCCAAGGCCTCTGCGGCTTCAGACCAGTGGAGGAGATCCTCGGATTCCTCAAGTGTAAGTCTGGCGAGAATTTGGGCCAATTTTTAAGGGGTCAAAGGTTTTTAAAACAGAGAAAGCGTCAAAACAAAACATAACCTCTTTTAATGCGACGTGTTTAGCTGTAGCGGAGTTTCGCGCTCTGGTGGGCAACGAAGCGGCCGAGGAGCTGCGCCGCGGCGCGGGAGACGCGGGGCGGACCAGGCAGGCGCTGAAGAAGTGTTTCACCAGGATGATGAACTGCGAGAAGAAAGTGTTTGTGGATCAACTCAACATGCTGGTGAAGAGAGTCACTGAAGAAGGTGAGCGCTCCTCCACCAAATCAAGTTTCACAAACCGCATAAGACGACCATTTTCGGGAGGAGAAATATCTCGTAACGATTATTATAAATAATTTGCGTTTGTGTAGGCGCGGCAGGCAAGGACACAGCGAGTAGTAACGGCGAGCTGTTGCTCCGCCTCCATTCCCAGTACCCCGGCGACATCGGCTGCTTCTCCATCTACTTCCTCAACCATATGCTCTTGGGTCCCAACCAGGCCATGTTCCTTGGAGCTAATGAACCTCACGCTTACCTGAACGGAGGTCAGTGGTAGGCAATAAGCTTACTCATTTCCACGAGAAGTTAAGGTGGGGAATGTTATCAATTTAAAAAGTCCAATTTTGAAAAGAGTTTTGCAACCCTACCAACCAGCTAACATTTTTTTCCTGTAAATGTTAGCGTTTTTGCTCAATAGCTTCCTGGTCATGTGACCTATTGACCCCAAATTGGTGCTGCATCATAGTGACATGTCGGCTGGATGATGCGCACCTCTTATTTTTTTTAATATTAGATATCCACTCATTTTAAATATTTTTTTCCCTGTAAATATTAGCGTTTTTTTTTTCTCAATAGCTTCCTGGTCATGTGACCTATTGACCTCAAATCATCATAGCAGCATGTCGGCTGGATGATGCACACCCGTTATTTTTTCATTTGAGCTCTAATTTTTATGTTTTTCCCTGTAAATATTAGCATTTTTGCTCAATAGCTTCCAGGTCATTTGACCTATTGACCCCAAATTGTTGCTGCATCATAGTGACTTGTCGGCTGGATGATGCACACCTTATTTTTTTAATATTAGATATCTACTCATTAAAAAAAATAATAATAATTTGCATTTTTGCTCAATAGCTTCCAGGTCATGTGACCTATTGACCCCAAATCGGTGCTGCATCATAGTGACATGTCAGCTGGATGATGCACAAGTCTAAATATGGTATTCTGGTTGATATTGTGTTAGTGGAATATGAGTTAAGCAGCAAAATCCAGCCGTTGATCCATCTCAAAGGCTCAGGCAACGACAAAACAAACACAGTTTACCTGTTTTCTCAAGCTGAGCTGTGATTGGTTGTTACCTGAGACCTGAGCGGCAAGTGCCAAAATGGCCGCCCCCAAACTGGCTGGATTTTGCTTTATAACTCATATTCCACAAATGTAATATTCATCAGAATGTCATGTTTAGAATAGTGAAGTCACATGTAACATATTGTCAAGAAATGTTTAAGGTTTATTTTCATTTGAACTCATTCACTGCCATTGACGGCTGTAGACGTCAAAAATTAATTTGAACTATTTCTATTAGTTTGACATGTTTTTCCACTTTTGTTAACAAGAGTATGAAAACCTAGAAATGTTGTTTTATTGTACATTTAGAACAGATATAAAATTGGTGATTAATCGTGACTTAATTAGTGAAGTCATGCGATTAATTACGATTCCAAATTTTAATCGCTTAATGCCCCTAATTTTTTATAATCTTTTCTTTAAAAATATATGTATTTTATTTTAAAATAAATAAATAAAATAACTAGCGATGTCATGAGATCAATTACAATAAAAAATTGTAATTGCCTGACGCCCCTAATTTTTAATAATATTTTCTTAAAAAAAAAAGATTAAAAAAGAAGTAACAAAATGGATTTTTTTTTTTTAACTAATAGAAATATTAACATGAATTTTTGACGTCTATAGCCGTCAATGGCAGTGAATGGGTTCATCTTGTGACGACATTTTGTCTGGTATCAGATTGCATCGAGTGCATGGCATGCTCCGACAACACGGTGAGAGCCGGCCTGACCCCGAAGTACATCGACGTCAACACGCTTTGCGAGATGCTCAACTACAGCCCGAGCCCTTCCGCCGCCAAGATTTTCCCGCCAGTTCAGGACCCCTCAGACCCTTGCGTCACCGTCTACGACCCCCCCGTGCCCGACTTCACCGTCATGAGGATACAGGTGAGAGAAAAAAAGAGTCATTTTGAGATACTCGGAGAGCAGAGTACTGACGTCTCTTCTCCAGGTGCCGAGCTCCATGAAGCAGTACACGCTGGCGCCCGTCGACAGCGCCAGCATCCTGCTGGTCATCGAAGGCGACGCCACCGCCAGCTCGGCCGCCGCGCTGTCTGACGTCAGCCTGAGGCGCGGCAGTGTTTTGTTTGTGTCGGCCAATGAGAGCGTACCGCTGCGCGTCACCTCGCCGGCGGGTGCGACCATGTTTCGGGCCTGCTGCCTCCTGTAAGGAGTGGCGTGCGTGCGTGCGAGCGAGATTTTAGACTCCGACGTTAGCTACCTTAGTGCAAATCGTGTACATCAACATTTGACAGGTGCTTAGAGGAAGAAGAAAAAAAAAACACTTGCACAATGGTTCAATCACTGGAACCTTAAAGTTAACACGTACACATTGCTTGATGAATTGATTTTAGCGTGTTTATTGAAAAAAAAGTCAAAATGGTCGTTGCATCCGTCGATTTTTCTATATGCGGCCCTCGGAGGGAAAATTTGGGGGGGGGAAATATTGCTACTTTGTCAGACTCTGGGTTGCTGAAGATGACCGAGTAGCAGCTGATGGTGAGAAGACGTTCCACGAAGCGCACGGAACATCTTCTCACTCTTCATCCGTCACAATATGGTTAAAAGCACACGTCAATGTCGTCTGGACCTCCAGACTTTCACAAACAGGGTTGCTTTATTTTTTACTGATGTTTGCTAACACGTTCACGCTGAAGGGACACTCGGGAACTGAAACGTTTTCGAAAAAGGTGTAAAATAATGAAACGGACGGAAGCATAATGCTGAGACAACGGGTCAACATTATTAAGACTAGATAGAAATGTGGGAAGCTCTACGTTGGCGCGGAATGCACGAATCGGTTCTCAATCCCATAGAAGACAGCTTGGTCACATTATGATGTAGGGGTGGGAATCTTTCACAGTCTGCGATTCGACTCAGAATCAATTTTTCTGAGCAATTTTTGATTCCAAATGATTTGATTGACAATCAATTTATAGATGAGCAAAGAATCGTCACGATCTACTCCAGTCTGACTCGCTAATGCTAATTAGCGCGCTACTCGCGGCACTTTTATCACTCAAAAGAACGGCCATGCGCACAAAACGCTGCAGGAATGTATACAGAGAAGCATCTTAACATTAATCATGGGAATCTTTGAATGTCTCACGATTCGATTCCGATTTTTGGATGTGCGATTCAATTCAGAATCGATTTTCGATTGAGAGCGGATTTTTTGATTCAAAGTGATTTGATTGACAATGATTTTTGCTTCAATCTATAGATGTGCAAGGAATTGTAATGATCTACTGAAGTCTGACTGGCTAATGCTGATTAGCGCGCTACTCGCGGCACTTTTATCACTCAAAAGAACGGCTCCACGCTGAAAAAAATAACTTTTATTGGCATAACTTGAGCGTGACTTTTTCCTTCTACTCTCTTAATGTGGCTACAACTTAACTGTGTATCAGAACGCGCGGAACCACACTGCCCTTAAGTGGCCAAATCGGGTACAACATCAACAGCGCTCCCAATAAAGGCACACACAAACAAGGGCAAGACAGTATACAATAATTTCATTAAAATCGATTTTGGGACTTTTTAAAATCGATTCTGAATCGTACTAAATGATAAACGATTTTTATTATGATGACAATGCGGAAAGATGTTTAAACAAAGAATGCAGGATCATTTGAACGAGTTGAAAACGCAAAAACATTATTGGTGCAGAATGCTGAAACATGCTAGTGCAGAATACAGACGAATATTTACACAAAAGATTTACACAAGTATAGAATGCGAAACATGTTTAAAATGTGGCATCGCGTTAAAATACGTCAAATCGGATGAGGAATGCAGAATGATGTTGTCAAAATGCGACATAACGCAGAAAGGCGTGCATGCAGAATGTGAACTGAAAATTTTGCCTGTATGGCAAAATGCGGACGAACGCTGCTGAATATGGAAATGTGAACACTCGACTATTTCTTTGCATTTGGCTTGTTAATGCATCAAGAGTTGACGAGATGCTTGATGCATGTCTCATAAGTGTACGTTTGGATGAATGTCTGTACTGAGGATTGACTACTGCTTGTTACCTAAATACTTTTACTAAAATTCATTTTCGAACCTCCAAAGTTGGTTGACTTCACATTGTTCTCATTAAAAAAAATTATTAGTAAACTTTAATACATTCTAGGGCTGAAATGATTCATTTAATAATCCAATTGCAAAAAAAAAATAAAAATTAAGCTGCCCCGAAGCTTTGCAGCGATATTTTTTTCACAGGGAGTAACGTTACCGCAGTCTCACGCCCCCAACACTCTTTCGCTGGCTCCCACATCACTCACCGGGTTAGGCCCAAGCCACACACACTCAAAGTCATATATTAGGGTGCAATGTGAGGATGACAACCTCAAGCGGACAATATTACGCAATATTAAAAAAATATATATATATATCTTGCAGCCTTAATTTTAACATTTTTAACTAATAAAAGTGCAAATTTTAGGGATGTTCGATTCCATTTTTTTTACAGACCGATACCAGCATGAATATTCACTCTTTTGGTAATTCACCGAAACCGCAAGTACTTTTGATATCAAAGGAAAAAAAGGAATATATTTCTGATTCTGTTTTGCAGCAATCAGCATTAGAATATAGCCAATTTTAATCAAAATTCACATTCTTGTTGAAAACACTGACAAAAAGAGCTTTTTGCAAAATGGCTTTGGTTGGTCTCTTATATTCTGCTGCCACCTGCTGGCCGTTTTTGTAATAACTACCTCTGCTACAAGCGATCTCTTCAGTTCAGAGGCTGCATCAAAGCCTTCTGTATGCTCTAGCATAAAAAAAAAAAACAATCGTATAAATACGTCTTTGGAAGCATGGTAATATTTAAAATAGAACATATTTCTACGTTTTTGGGAGCAAATGAGTTCAAATTCAGCCTGATACGATGATACCTGGTATCAGTACTTGCCCAATCCTAATTTTTTTTTTTTAAAAAGCAGTAAAACATAACAAGTGTAAATAATGCTTACCTGTGTTTGTCAAGCTTCTCTGGTCAATGTTCACTGTTCCAGTTCTATGGTTATCGTCACATGCTTCTTCTTTGGGTGTTCCACTGTATTAATTAAAAAAAAAAAAAAAAAGGAGAGGGGGGGAAAAAATTAATTCAGGAAATATGTACTACTGTAAAACAAATCCAACAACGCATGACCAACAAGAGCAAAGTACAAAATGCTGCATCAAGTTTAGTCAAATGTTGTTTATTTTGTTCTTGTCAAAACATGCAAACTTCTATTTCTTGTTGGCCAACAAGTGCACTTTGTTCCAAGCAGCCGGAAGTTATTTCACTCGTGATGTTTTTTTTCCTTCATTGGTGTCGTATTTGACGTGCTCCTGTCCCGTCAGCTGTATCGTTTAAAACAGCAAAAGTTTGTGTCACCTAAAAGTTACTGCCATATTTTTCTTTCACTGTAGCTCAGCTTTTCGTTTGTTACCAATCTAAATTGCACTTTGCACACACTGAAGTCATTTTAGCTGTGTTTTTGTTTCTGAGTGTGTCAATGCCTTGTAGTTGACTTGAATCCCTCCGTGGTTGCGAGCATTTTGGCGCAAGGCCTCGCCTGTAGCATGGGAACGGGAAAAAATTAATAAAAATCATGTCAAAGTGGTTCAATAAAAGCCTGTGTATCGAGTTTTGTTTCTTTTTAAATTCATGACTCCCACAATTTTTTATTTTTTTTTAACTGATATATAAAGACAACATTTTAGTTTGTTTTCTGCCAACAATAGACGGTCGGACATTCTTACTTAGTTAATGTTAGTCAAACACAGTATGAATCTAAATGTGATTATGCAGAATTGCTCAAACTCGTGGGGGGGGGGGGGGCATGTTACATGACGTCATTGAAAATTATACGGTTGCATATACGCTACATTGCTGGGGGGATAGGACAAGCCCCCCCACCCAAAAAAATTGTGAAGTGAAACGGTTTTCTATTACTTAAAGGTATGTACGTCAATCATTGGAGTTGTATGGAGCAGAGCCATAGAGTTTGTATTGGTCAACTGCTGGTCACATGACATATGGACGCCATCTTGTTACCCTGCCGAAGCAGAGTTGGCCAAACTCTATACATACGGATCTGGTATGGGGGGAATTAATGCCCCCTTATGGAGCTGAGATGCAACAACAATATAATCCTTACATAAAAGAAAGCATGCATGCTTGGCCCAAAAATCTAATTATTGCAAAACAATAATCCTTAATTCTAAATTATTTGCAGTTGCTGTGTTCTTATTTATCTACAACTCAATATGATGTATAAGGAAAACGTATTAATAACATACTTTAATGTTTAATATAATATATAATATATATATAGTTTTCTCCACTTTTTGGTCATAAACCTGTGAATAGAAAAGTCAGGAACAAACTTATTTTCTCAAGAAACTTAATAGCATTTATTAAATTCATTTGACAGTAGAAAAACAATGTAGTAGGATTTATCAAAACATTTTGTCAACAATGTCAACGCTAAGTTCTGTAGCGCTATGAGGCGTTCCCGTCCGTGTCCTTCACCGGTCGTTCCAGGTGCTGCCAAAGGAGGCGCTGTCCTGGCAGCAGACATTGCTTGCCTTTGGGATCTCTGGCCGCCTCCTTGACGACCTCCTGCACGTCACTCAGACTGAACGTGCAGCGTGCGACCACCTCCGGCTTGGGTTGCAGCACGTAGTAAAGCGTCTGCAAAGAGCGCACGTCCTCCAAAGCGTCGTGAGCCTTGTAGTCCACGCCCATCAGCTCCTTCACCAGGTGCTCCTGCTTGAAGCTGCGCATGCCGCAATCCTTCAGCACCTCCCGGGCCAGCGGCAGCGTGTCCACGCAGCCGGCGACGGAACCTTCGAACTGCGTCCGGAGGCACGTCTCGTCCAAGGCTCGGGCCAGCAGCCGGCAGTCGAAGCGGCGGATGTTGTGGCCCGCCAGCAGGGGGCGTCCCAGCGCTCGCAGGAAGGCGATGAAGGAAAGCAGCACGTCCTGTAGGGGGCTGGTGGGGACGGGGCGGCGGTGGAGGTAGAGCTGGCGCCGCCGAACCCTGAGGCCCGTCACTTTGGCGGCGCCCGGTTCAATTCGACAGCGAGGAACCGTGTAGAGGTTGAGAGAGCGGCTTCCGCTCACCGCGGCCAGCTGAACCAGCTGGCACGCCGGACCTGATGACGACGACACCCGCATAACGTCCAATGATGAGTCTGACCAACCAAAACCACGTAAACCTGGCTTGACCCCGCCTTTTAAAGCCACAGATACAATAGTGTAGAACGTGAGGATGGCGACCCCAAGAGGACAAAAATAATACCTGCACCTCGCAGGCACATTTTGTTTTGGTTTTTGGGCTATGACTAACAATTACTTTAAGAATCTGCGGATTCTTTTGTTGATTTATCCATTAACTGGATAAAAAAAAAAAAGTTAAAACAGGATTTAATTTTCCATCGCTTCATCCAAAAACAGGACATGACTTCAAATTGACCTGTGCAGAAAAGGCACAAATAAATGTGATTCTGTTATTGGTCTGGTCTCTACCATGTCAGAAAATAGGCGAAAATGTTGTTCGTTGTTTTCCAAATTAAAAGCAAATATTGGCATTTTGATTCAAGACTTAAGATCATCAGTCTGCTTTCATGGAGGACTACAGCAGCATGGCATAAATAACATGCATGCATATTTTCCTTTTTTGTGTGTTTGAAAACAACCCCAAAAGAAATACTTTTAAGCTTTAAAAAAAAAAAACTCTTAACATAATACTGTCCATTGAAAAACAAATCTCTCCAAATTTTGTGACTTTTGGGTTGAGTTGAGTCATTATAAACAACTCATTGACACCGAATGCTATTATGAAAATTCCATACAGTGTAAATGTTTACAACTTCAGCTTTTGAGACAAAATAATAATAAACTGATTTCCTTTTAAGTAAAAAAAAAACAACAACAAATTTATTACAGCAATACTAAAAAATAAAATTAAATATTTGGTCAATGCACCGGGCGCGGTTCTTGCCTGCCACACATACTGCCATACATTGAAGTTCTCGCGCGATTCACGGTAAAATAGCGTTAGGCTGGCGAGTTGCCGGTCACAGCAAATTATCCATTAGGGGGGGAAACAACCACTTGTACTCAGGTAACTATAGTAGAGTAGTGTATAGAGTATGTTTAATACACAAGTTTCTACTGTAGCTCACAAAATATCTTACCAAATCCAGTTGTCTCCAAGTCGAAGAAAACAATTGTTTGCTGCGAGGAGCCATCTGCCCCCGACGTCTGCATCGTGCTTTTAAACGTTCCCTCGACACAAAACGTTTGAAAGCTTAAACTTTAGTCACAAAGAAAAAAAAACACTAATCCAGTATTTGGCCTAAAACATGACGACGGCAACAGTACAATTTATAGCCAGCTTGATTTTTCAAAACAATCTTTCTTCCCTCCTTCATTTTGAAACGAGGAAGCGTTCTTCTTCGTGTTTTCTATGCTGTTGGCTACAAAAGAACGCTTGGCCGCCTCCAGGTGGCAAACGAGTGAAATTCAGTCTCCAGATTCGAATTCTTATTCGTTGTGCTTCGTAATTATTTTTATAAATTTTCCCAATAAATGCCATTAATCAATTTAATTCCCCTAAAAACACAATCTATTTATGTCATGAGTTTTTAGTAAAAACATTTTGCACTGTATATACAAACTGAGAATGTAGAGAAAAACTGGTCCGAACCAGATTGTAAAGGACCAAAATGAGTTGGGAAAATAGAAAAATAAAATAAAAATTAAACACGAAAATGTCAGGTCTAAAAATGTGTGTGAGTGAGGAGCACAATAGAATAGAAATGAATACAAGACAAATACCTAACATGGGGGAAATTTTGAAAGTACGATAAACCAATTTATGTAACTTACGATCAAGAGTTTTTTAAAATCATCATTACTCGTTTAATTCTACTTCACATAACAACACAGAGGCTCATGGGATAAAAATCATTTTAATGATATAATAAAATAGATATATGTAAAGTCAATTTCAAATGAAAACACAAAGCATCTCATTTCATTAGCATAATAGTTTCATAAAATATGTTATGAATAGTGCAATATCAAATGATAGAAAAGTGAAATATGGAACCAAAATTTAGTGGTTAAGTAGACATTTGTAAGTTTATATTTTATATTTGCCAATTTATAAGGTGAAAAGTTTATAAAGTGGCAAATTTGCCACTTTACGAGTTTTTTTCTTGCAAACTTGCCACTTTATTAACTGGCAAATTTACGAGTTTTTTTACTTGTTAATTTGCCACTTTATAAACTCGCAAATTTGCCACTTTATTAAGTGGCAAATTCATGAGTTTTTTTCTTGCTAATTTGCCACTTTATAAACTCGCAAATTTGCCACTTTATTAAGTGGCAAATTCATGAGTTTTTTTCTTGCTAATTTGCCACTTTATAAACTCGCAAATTTGCCACTTTATTAAGTGGCAAATTCATGAGTTTTTTTCTTGCTAATTTGCCACTTTATAAAGTTGCAAATTTACCAGTTTGTTTTCCCCCCCGCAAATTTGCCACTTTATATAAAAATATCTGGTTATAGATGTAAAAATGTAAAAATTTTGGTACAAAATTTCTGCCAGAGCGAAAAGCACAAATCCACTCACGAAACATTAATGAGACACACGATTTGCCCAAAAATTATTTGGCGGGCCGAATCTGACTTCCAGGCCTTAGGTTTGACACATGCTCTAAATCAAAGAATTCAGCACTGCATTCCTGCCCGGTTTCCACGCGTGAAAGACCTCCTGCAGCATCCTGGCGTCCTCGAGTGCGTTGTGGGCGTCGTAGGCCTTGCCCAGGAAGCGCTCCACCATGTACGACAAGGAGTAGCTGTAGAAATTGGTGAACATCCTCTTGCTGAGTAGGAAGGTGTCCAGGTAGTTGGACACGGCCCTCTCAAACTCCTGCAGGAGGGAGAACTCTATCAGCATCCTCCGAAGGATGGGGGTGTCAAAGCGGTTGGCGTTGTGGGCGGCCAGGTACACGGGCTTGCGGAAAGAGCCCAGGAACTCCACGAAAGAGGTGAGAGCTTGGGAGAGCGAGACGGTGGGCATGGCCTCGTCGTGGCGCAACAGAAGGCCGTTTACCACCGAGAAGCCTGTGATCGTGCCGGCTTCCTTGGAGATTGCGCAGCGGGGGACGGTGTAGGCGTTGAAGACCCGCATGCCGCAGACGGCTGCTATCTGGATGATGTCGCACCTTTCGGTGTCTGCAGGCAAGGGGGAGACCAGAAACGTAGGTCAGCTTCTGAAGACAAATCTTCAGTGTGTAGCTCGACACAGGACAATGTGCGCATAAACACGCGGTAAGCGTTAGCCTCACTTCGGATTCAACCGTCGACGATGTTTACAAAAATTAACTTTCACTTTCACTGAAGACTAAACTGTATTCACGGTGTACAAAAACAGACACGTTAACTTCACTTTACAGTAAGACGGACTTGTCTTCAATGTGTATAAACACATACATTATCGTCATTTAGGACTATTTTGTATTCATTGTGTACAAAAAACATATGTTAGCTTCACTGATAATACTGTAGCTATCTTTAATGTACCGGTACTGTATGCAAAACAATCAGTGCCTAAGTAACCTTTAAGTTCAGTACGTTGGCATTTATTTTTTGTCTTATTAAAATAAAAGTTTGTATTGAATTGGTTCACTGTAAAATGCCAACAGAACTGGTTTAGAGTAAGCTGTAACGTGATTGGCTCTTACTAAGGAAGGTCCAACTTCATATTTATTTTTGGACTATTCTGTCTGTTCTGTGACTGGTTCACATCAAATTGTAACTTCACTGGCTAATCTTTGGGCAGTTTTCTCATTGGCCCACACAGAAATGTAACGCGATTGGCTGAAATTTGAGCTGCGAAGCCATTGGCTCACACTTGGCTGAGGGCCAGCATTGCTCAACATGCCAGCGTATGAGCTTCAGTTTGAGGGTAAAAAAACAAAACCCAAAAAACCCTATTTTCCTTAACTTGACCTTAACTTCAGGTGTGAAAAAAAGTGAAATCATAAATAAATAACCAATTTTTTAAAGTAAGAAATTATAAGACACAACATGAAAAAAACATCGGACACAATCCCAAACAAGAAATAAACAACTTATATATACATTAAGCATGTAAAACATAAACCAGAAATATATAACCTTGCTTGATCTTTTTTTTTTTTACCCCGTTTATTCATGTTTTTTCATACTTCTTTTAAATAGCAATTGCCAGGGAAATTTAATAAGCAGAATTTTGCTGAAAGTGTGATATTAATACCCCTAGTGGTTATTAGGGCCTCCTTTAGTGGCACACAAAACAATAATTGCACTAAATACAAATACATTCAGAACAGTGAACCTCTGGTACAAGTGCCATTAGTGGTATGTGAGCACCCTCTAGTGGTAAACAAAAGAATGCCTGAAATAAATACAAAATAAAATAAATGTGAGTATATCAATTACATTTGCAACTTGGAAGTTTAAACTCTCTTTAAAAGAATATCCGGTACAGTACTTTCTTTAGTTTTTAAGCACAGCATTTTTTTTAAATTACCGGTACAGTTTGTTTTATTTAACGTTGAGGACAAGGCATTTTCATTAATTTATTTTTTTAAATATGAAAATATTTTTTCCACTTTTATGTGTATTACATTTTGAATGTAACCCTTTAATATTTTCCCCTGTATTTAAAATCTTATGTTCAAGCCGTGAATAACGTTATGACATCAAATTGTGTATAATGTTATTACACTCTACAATTGTACAACGATATCAAATGTACTTTTTAGGAATTAAACTCCTCTCCTTTTTGGGTAACACTTACTACTATTACGTAACCACATTTTAATGTTAATACACGGAGAGCTTATAGTCGGACACCTTTTGAGGAATAAAAACAGCATTAAAAAAATAAACACGTATAATCTTAAATGTGTTTGACGCTGATAGCAAATCGAAAGTCATCAAACAGTTTTATGTTGCCAGGTTTGTCCCATACCCAGTCCAGTTGTCTCCAGATCAAAGAAAACCACAGTGTAAGACATCTGTAGAAGAAAAAAAGCAAACCCATTTTGAAATAACAGTCGTGTCATCATATAAAACAACCACTAAAAAAAACAACAACGTAAGAAGCTAATCAACTCACCGTGAAGAAGCGTTTCGCGTCAACTGTCGAGCAAGTGTCAAAGTTGCAGTTTTTATAGCGCCCCCGCGTCAAAGTCAGCTTTCATTTGTGACGAAGGGGGATGTTTTCCTTTCCTTTCCCTCGATCTGGGCCGCGCATCAGCGTTTCGCTCGCCCTGTTGTTTTCCTCTCAACGGGCGACTTTTCTGCTCTTTTCCTTTAGTTTCGCTTTCGTCGCGGTGCACGATGGGAACTGGAGTCCACCGCTGCCGTGACGCAGCTTGATGAGACTCGCCTGCACGCGCAGGCACGCACGGCTACAGGATCTCTATGCCATATATGGGAGCGATATCTTTTTTTCTTTCTTTTTTTTAATAGACAGAATAAATGTAAATTTTACAATATCAAATATAATTGATGGACGATGGCTACACAGATTTCCGGTTCTGGCAGTTAGCATTAAGCTATAAGCTAACGTAAAGGCTCCCAAAGCAAAACACTATTATTCCCTAATAGCTGCTTTTGCTGCTGTTGTAGAACATTGCTTCTCAAACCTTTGACACCAAGTACCACAAAAAAAAAATATTAAAAATAACACCAAGGAGGGTTTACTCTAAATTATGTACGATACTCTAAGCCACTGTAACATTATGCATTTTGCACATAGGGAAATAATAAACCGTATAAATAATGATCCAATTTGAATATATTGCACCAAAAACAACAACAATTTTACCTTGAAAAAAATTTTCAAAACAAGCAGCTGTTAAAAATAAAAGGCTTATATAAGTGAAATACAACTGAAGTGTACTACTACAGTAATTATTTTTTTGCATATTGCTACAGGGAGCCTGCATGCAACTAGTGGTAGCCTAACACATTTTGTAGTTTTGACACAGAATTATGGAGGGCAAAATAAATACAGTGACTAAAAATAAAAAATACATAAAATGGAGATAACTGACTGGGAGAAATGAGGGAGGGAGGGTAGAGGGGGGGGGCGAGAAGGAAAAGGAAAGAGTGGGAGTGCAGTGGAGAGAGAGGTGAAAGGAAAGAGACATGGAGAAAGAAAGGGTAAACGAAAGAGAAAGGGAGAGGGAGACAAAGACAGGGAAATGGAAAGAGAAAGCAAGTGAAAAGCGAGAGAGAGAGAGAGAGAGAGAGAGAGAGAGAGAGAGAGAGAGAGAGAGAGAGAGAGAGAGAGAGAGAGAGAGAGAGAGAGAGAGAGAGAGAGAGAGAGAGAACTTAAAATGATCTAATCAGTTTTCAAAAGAAAAAACACAGGACTCGACTGGAGTGTCCGAATGTAGGGTTCAAAGAGGGGGCACAAGAATTACGGTCGTTGTCTAACAAGGTTAAAGATCTCTGGACCAGGCAGGGGTCAACAGACTGATATAACCCAGAAACTTACAAGAAATACACGTTAGCGTACGACTCGGAGGTTTGTGCCAATACTTTTCGGTCGGGTTTTCAAATAAGGAGATGGAAATGGCTTGAACCATATGATGTTAAGCATTCGCTCTTTGAAGCGTTTGGGTACGGCCAGCGACACGCCTCGCTTTGCCAAGATCGACACCTCGAGGAGCAAGCATTTAGGCTAATTTGTTCAAATAAATATTTACTGCTGCATTTATGTTTCCAGAATGATGATTTACACATTCATGCATTTTACCAAATTATATTACCAATGGCAGGGTTTTTTACTTTCCGGACTTTGGATTTGCCACCTCTGCTGATAAAATGGCACCCGGTAAATAAGTAAACAGTAACATTCAGTGATGTCGTTTCCCAAATAGCCTTTTATTTTTTTCCTTACAACCATAAACATGTTTGTATCATTAAAATAATATATTAAAAAAAAAAAAAAAGTAACACAAATTGCACCTTGTAAATAACAATGTCCAGAGTGGCGCAGACAAAAACATTGTTTCAATTTTCTTTCCTGGCCTTGTCGCACTTGATCGTACACAGGATAATATATCCTTCATAACAAATCCTTTGAAACCAATAAACCGCAGTATACGTGGACATAAATAAAACATACTTACATACATACAGTACATACACTGTGTATAAAAGAGGAACAAAAGACCAGAGAAAGCAAAACATGCCTTCCGGTGACACATTCACTTTTTCCCCCCTCCTGCACGTTATGCAATATGACATGAACAAATAATACAGAACACTTTTGTCCATTCAGCTCATTTTGTGTGCGTGTGTGCGAAGTCAACTGAGGCTGCTTTAAAAACACTGACTTGTGTCGTACAGAGAGACAAATATTGCAGTTCTAGTTGTGGCGGTGGTTATTTATTTATACACAGCTACCGGTGAGGCCTTTGGAAGCCTCACTGCACGATACCGACAACTATTTGGATGCTACGTCTTTTGGTTTGTGCGTATTAAATGCTACGAGGGCCCGCGGGGGGCGAGTGGTCGGAAGCGCTGTCGTTGAGCTAAAACAAAAAAAAGAGCAGGAAGTCAGAAGTATTTGGACAAGTGCCTTTTATCAGTGTGAAATAAGGCAATCAAGCTGTCAGCTTTAATTGAAGAGCTTTAAAAAAAATAAAAAAATAAAAATAAAAAAAATTAACAAATAAATAAATGAATAAATGAATAAAAGTGAAAATAAAAATGCTATAAAAAATATAATTCAAAAGTTAAATACAAAAAAATAAATATAAATGGAAATTAAAAAACACACAAATTTATATATCCATAAATAAATAAAAGTAAATGAAAAAAACAAGATTCAAATATAAAATACAATAAAAATAAAAATCAACGTGAAATAAAAAAAAAAAATATATATATAAATAGAACTTAATATAGATCAACAAATAAAAACGCTGCGCTCTGACATTTTTTGATTTCATGCTGGATACACTCTGTCAGGTCGAAATGTTATTCAAATGAGGGGGCGGTCCTAAGCGTGTCTTGGGTTGAAACTGCCTTTCAATGGTCGAGTGAGCGGGTCGGCGAACAAGGAAGTCTCGCCGGCTTGCATGGAGAGCTCCAGCAATGCAAACTAACAAAATAAAATATTCATGAAATGAATACATGTGAGAGCAGAGCATTTTTATTCATTGATTGATATTTAAAGCTATTTATTTTATTATTATATTTATTTTTGTATTTATTTCAACATTTATTTTTATATTTATTTTTTTTAATCTTGTTTATTTTGGTATTTATTTTTACTTTTATTTATGATATATATTTTGTTGTTTTTATTACTATTTCCATTTATTTTTTTGTATTTAATTTTTGAATGATATTTTTCATATACGTTTATATTTTCACTTTTATTTATTAATTACTTTAATTTTGGCAGTTTTGGTCGGCCATAGATGAGGGCCAAATGACATCATTGTTAGTAAACCATGGGCTCCCTCTAGTGGTACGTTAAATAATTACTGCCTCCTAAGTCAAGTGGGTTTTATTTCATTTAACTTAAAAATAAAACGCAGATCATACCTACATTAAACGTGTCATATTTTTGGGTGAAAGCTCTTCACTTAACTCTGAAAGTGGATTGATCGTCCAAATACTTGTATGTTAAATAAAATGTGTGCATGTGTGTGTGTGAGCTGATCTGTCATCTACGCAGTCCCCCCAAAAAAAGAAAGAAACAAATCAGATAAAGCCTGTTAAGTGTTAACAAACAGGAACTTAGCATATCAATAATATCGCAATGACAGCATACGTTATTACAGCAACAATTGAAAGGAGGAGAAAAATTCAAGTGGCGACGTCATAACACTGATGATGTTTACAAGCGTGGCACTGGAATGAATGCGTTTCACTTGCGCTCTATGTACAAGTTCTTCCTACGGGACGTCATCGGAATCATCAACAGCACTCGAGTCCGTCCCCGAAGTGTTCGCCCCGGACTGGTCGCCAGCCAAGCGCAGGACAAACAGGCATTCGCGCTCACATTCACACCTGCGGACAAATTGGGAGTCCGCAAACGAGCCCACGCGCATGCTTTTGGAATGTGGGAGGACGGAGTAGGAGGAGGCGTGATCGAACCTCGGAAATGTGAGGCGGACGTGTTAACCACTCAGCCACCGCGCTGGCTTCTTCATGTTTATCACCATGGCGTCAACGTGCGGCAAAAGCTCCTTCTCATGGTAAATAAAGCTTCCAGGTCACTTGAGGAAATGGATGATTTTAGTCGACATCTCTACGAGGGCTGAACAATTCATCAAATTCAAATTGCAATTTACGAATCGTAAAGGCTGCAATAAAAAAAAAGAAAAAAGAAAAAAAAAGGTTGTGTTTATTTTTTAACTCATTCACTGCCATTGACGGCTTTAGACGTCAAAAATTCATTTGAATTATTTCTATTAGTTTCACATTTTTTGTCACATAACAATTGAAAAAATTTAATCGCCTGATGCCCATAATTAAAAAAAGAAAATATATAAAAAATTAGGGGTGTCAGATGATTACAATTTTTTATTGTAATTAAATAAAAATTCTAGGTTTTCATACTCTTGTTAACAAAAGTGGAAAAAAATGTTAAACTAATAAAAATTGTTCAATTGAATTTTTGACGTCTATAGCCGCCAATGGCAGTGATTAATGATGTGTATATTTGATATATATATATATTTTTTTTTACAGTGTCTAGATAGTTCAGTGCTTATTAGGAAGCACAGTCCACATTTCCATATCATTATTTGATGAAATATGAAATGTTGACGTGATAAAGACACAAATTTGTCTGATTTATGATTTATTGAGTTTGTTTATGCTACACTTGTTTAGTAGTAATTTGTCAAGTTGTAGCGAAAGCTTAAAAGGCTACAAGTCAAAGTGTTTTAGTAAGTTGACTCCAATTGAAGATTTTCATTTAATTCATGGTTCATTTGCCTTTATTTTATCATAAACCGAACCTCTAACATAATGAGATTAAAGATGAATGCATTGCTTGTATTTTTAGAAAAAAATAATCGCATATTAAAACGCAATTGTACGACGGCGTATTAGAGCCATGTATTAAAAAAAAGTGGGGGGGGGGTGATAATATTCAGAGAAAAAAACTCGCATATCTGCCACTTTATAAAGTTTCCACCTTATAAACTCGCAAATTTACAAGTTTTTTTTCTCGGAAAACTACCCCCTCTCTAAAAAAATATATATTTATACGTGGCCCTAATACAATCGCAATATAGAATTTTCTTAAAACCAAAAAACCCCAAAACGATTATTGTTCAGCCCTATTCTCTCCCGCCATATTTTGAAAGTGTGAAGTGTCAGCTGTGACGTGTTGTCCGGCAATTTGCTGACAGGAAGTCGAACGGACGAGCATGCAGCATCTCGGCTGGTGTGTAAACGTGACAAGCACACTTAGCTTAGCATAGTTTAGCGTAGCTGAGCAGTTCAGCCGTTATGGCTACAAGCTGAAGAAGAAAGATGGCCCACCGCCGTTCGGTCTCACTTCCTTCTCTTCCGCGCTGTGGCTCAGTGCTCACCTGCTCTGCCGAGGAGGGGCGCGCGGGGGCGACCCCCGTGACCAGCCTCAGCCAAACCTGAAAATCAAGGCCGCCTTCCGCCCGACCGTCGTCACACCATAAACTCGTTGCTACCGTACAGAACCAGCTGCTGCGGCGCCGAGCCGAACTCGGGCTCCCTGCGGTGTCCGCCCGACGGCTCCCGCGGCGAACTGCGGCTCAGTCGGAGTCGGTGGCTGGGGCGGCTCTTCCCGGGTCGCCGCTCCGACTCGGGCGTGTCGCTCGCCGCGGCCCCTCCCGGGCCGTAGGAGGCCAGCAGGGGCCCCGATGACGACGAGCGGAAGCGGTAGTGGGGGGACGGTGAGGCGGATGGCGGTTGATTGGAGCGGGAGGAGGTGATGGTGGGGGCGGAGTCGGCTGAGTCTACCGAGTCTTGATGGCGGCGCAGAGGTCGCCTGCTTTTCGGCTCCCATTTTCTGGAGCCACAAGCGCCCGACTCTGTGGATGACAAGTGTTTGGAATACGGAATGTGGACGATGATTAGAATCTAAATTATGAACACTAAAGAAATTCAAAATATGAATTATTATGTTAGCCTGAACCTGAATTTACAATTTTTGAAACTATTGCAAAATGTTTTTTTTTTATGTTGACAATAAAGTTTAAACACAATAAACATAATTTTCTTTTTACCATGAATTTAGAATTTTTAAAACTGAATTTGAACCAGATTTTTTTACACTGAATTTGTTCAGCATAATTTCTTGCCCAAAAAAACGTAATTTTATTTTTATTAATACATTTTAAAAATAATTGTACACAAATTTTTAACCTGAATTTACAATTTTTAAAACAATGCAGCATTTTTGATTTGTTTTTACTATGAATTTTAAAAAAATTACACTGAATTTGTTCAGCGCAATTTTTGACCAAAAAACTTAAATCAAAAAAATTTGAAACTGAATTTGACACATAATTTACAAGGTCAGACAGACACTTGATTTTTTTCCTGCAGAATCTTTGATCCAGAATTTTGCACCAAAATGCAATAATGTAGCATAGCACTTGCTAATAAGATTGCCCACAGAAAATTGGGTGGGTGGGGGATATTTGCATCTATATGTCTTGCATTCACTTTTCCGCATTTCTCACAATTTATATCATCATATGCTAATGAGCAAGAATATTTGACTCATACCTAATCCCTGTTTCTCATGTATTGTACTACCATTGCTCACTTTGTTAATGAGTTTCTAACCAAGTTATATGATTTTAATTTGGTCGTTACCAGGCAGCTCTGCGGTTGCGCCCTCCGTTTCCATGGTGATGTTCTCGGAGCTGTCCGCCGTGCCGATGGACGCTTCCGATTCGGGAGTCTCGTCGTCAGACGCTCGCGGCTCCAAGATCAACATCTCGTATGTCAGGTCCTCCCTGCAAAAAGAACTTCCTAACTTTAATCCCATATCTTAATAACTGACTCCATAGTCACTACAACCCCAAAAAATACACAATGCAAATTAATAAGTGTGCAAACTATCTCATATGCTAACAAAACGGCTATAAAAAGTAGTTGTAATTTTTTTTGTATTTCTGCTAAGAACTAACTAACCAACTGACTAACTAACTGTGATCAAAACAGAGCCAAACCTTTTTGTTTGATCTGGCTAAGTCAGGCAATTGAGTGAGTAACAAACTGATGAAAACAAACCTAGTAGTGTCATTTTTGTGTGTGGAAAATCTCATAAATAAAAAGTATATCGTATCGTATGAACTACCCTAGTAACTAACTAACCAACTAACTAACCAACTACCTGTGATTACAGCAAAACCTAATAGTGTTGTTTTTGCGTATTTACTGCTAACCAACCTCCCAACTAAAACAAAAGCTACTGTTGTTTTTTGTAACCTGGCTTTAGTAGTTTTTTTTTGTTGTAATCTGATTAGCTAAGTGACCACCAGCAATCACAACAAAACCTAGTATGTATTTTGTGTAATTTTGTTAACAAACTAACGGGTTATGATAAAACCTTTTGGCTTTTTTGTGTGATAACTAACTAACTAACTGAGCAATTAACTAACTAACCAACCAACCAACCAACTAAGTAACTACAATTAAAACAAGGGCAAAGCCTTTAGTTGTTTTTGTAATCTACCTAACTAAGTAGCCTAATAGTAGTGTAGTTTAGTGTGTGTAATCCTGTTAACTAACTAATGAACTAACTGGGGTCAAGATAAACCTTTTTTGGAGTTTCTGCTAACTAACCAACAAACTAAAATCACAACAAAACCTAGTAGTGTTGTTTTTGCCTAACTCAGCTTGGCAGCTAACCAACAAACGGTGATCAAAACAATACATTGTATACTTTTTTGCATAACCCTGCTAGCCAACTATCGACAATCAACAAACAGCAATTACCACAATACACAAGGAGGTTTATTCGTCATCTGGTTACTTACCTACCTACCTACTGTTAGAGTAGACAATATTTATATTCTACTCTTTGCGTGTTCAATTAACTGAATGGTGAGATTCTGGTGAAGAAGTCCCTTTGCAAAGGTAATCAAAAGCTTTTGATGACAACAATTGAACTCACTCAAACAGTGGTCTGTTCAGATTGTGTGTCCTCTCTACTCCGGCACATCATTATTTATTGAAAAGTGGGTGAATACGAAAAGTCTCCTCCCATCAGCCCACAGTACATTTGTTTACAACTCAGTGAATACAAGAAAATCCCTCTCTCCTCCCTCAGCGAGTTCAGCAAGTTCCCATAGGTATAAATCAGATTAGAGAAAAACAATCATACATCAGCCTGTCTCTTCCGACCGGTACCAGACTACACTCCCTTCAGGATAGCAAATGGAAGAAACCCGTTGCCCCTTCTCCTCTCATGAAAGTGAGACAGCTAAGAATACAATTCTATTCATTGAGCCATACTGAGTTAACATGATTATACCTACATCTACACAGCTATAACTAAATTCAAAATGGTTAAAATATAAAGTAAAACAGTAAAAATGTTAACAAAGTTAACACTACCTACCTAACCTTCTGAAGACGCTGCAGTTCCAACATTGTTTGCTATCTGAGATGTCTAAATCGGTGCGACCAAGTGAATAAAATGTTGCTACTTGTCGTACTTTTCTTTCTGCAGACTCTCGATCTGCTCGGTGAGGATCCGTTCCTCTTGCTGCATGGCGAGCTGCTGCTGCTCGCTCGGCGCGGCCTCCGCCTGTTCCTCGCTTCCCGCTCCGGTGCTCTCCCCGTCCGCCACCGGGGGGGCCGCCCTGGGGCTGAGCGGCGGCGACTGCGCGTGGGCACCGCTTTGCCGAACGCGGCTTTTGCTCTGAAAGTTTGCACACAGACAAAAAAGGAAACTTTTAGTGTCTTCTTTGAAATGTAGTTAAAAAAATATATATAATAATCGTGATGGAGAAACACACTGGAGACTTTCTAAAAACACACTTTGGATGTTTAGAACGTACAGATGTGCTCATCACAACACCGCTAACAAACTGGGAGTGATGCTAGTGAGACACACACACACTGACACAAAAATGTTACCTTCAGTCTGTCTGAGTTGGGCTGCGTGTTAGCCAGTTAGCAGAAACGAGAATGTGTCAGCGTGGCTATAAAATGCGATCATTTCTGTCTCTGAACATTCAGAAATATTCATGAAAGACACTCAACACAACACCGCCAGCACTGCTCGCTGCGTTTGCTAACATTGGGAATGAATGGCGTTAAGGCTAGCTAAGCAGCTAAAGTGCAAAAGGCCGTGTGTTAGCCAGTTAGCAGAAACAGAAAAGTGTCAGTGTGGCTATAAAATGCGATCATTTCTGTCTCTGAACATTCAGAAATATTCATGAAAGACACTCAACACAACACCGCCAGCACTGCTCGCTGCGTTTGCTAACATTGGGAATGAATGGCGTTAAGGCTAGCTAAGCAGCTAAAGTACAAAAGGCCGTGTGTTAAGCCAGTTAGCAGAAACAGAAAAGTGTCAGTGTGGCTATGAAATGCGATCATTTCTGTCTCTGAACATTCAGAAATATTCATGGAAGAAACTCAACAGAACACCATCAGTACTGCTAGCTGCTATTGCTAACATTGGGAATGAATGGCGTTAAGGCTAGCTAAGCAGCAAAAGAGCTGAGGTATCTTGCGGTAAATATGAGTACAGTACTATCTTGACTTTTGAGTACCCCAATTTATAAGTTTTTGAGTTACAAGCTGTCGTTTACTCTATTTTGTGTGTGTTGTGAATGAAATGTTTTTCCACTCGCCAGCAGATGGTACAAATAACCTGTTACCATTAACACAACAAAATTCAGCTTTGTGTTTATCGTAACAAGTCCAATAACTACGTAAATTTGGATCAGCCTTATTTAAGTGCGTGCCTTGAGATACGAGTTTAATTTGTTTCCTGACCACGCTTTTAGTTCAAAACACTGATCTAAAATCATCTTCCTCCACTGAAATGAATGGAAATGCCTTTAATCCGTTCCCGCATACCCCAAAAACAATGCCAATTTCAAAAAAAAAAAAAAAAAAATCACCGTATTCATATTGAACTTTATAAAAACATAAAATAATGACCTAAATGAATACTATGTAAAATAAATGTTTTTTTTTGCTTCAATACAATGGTCATTGCACTGCTCCTTCTGGTGAGGTCACCTGGAAGTAGAAGTGACGTCACGGTGAAAAGGTCTACTGGCGTACCTAATATTGGGCATTCGTTTGTTGTGGGCCGTTTTGGCGCTTACAAGCAGCTAGACGGGACAAGTTCTAAAGACGGGACGAGAGTCACGGGACGGAACGGGACAGACGACGGTGGTGGTGGTGGTGGTGATGGGCGGGGCATGTGCAGAAGGGGGCATACATACCGGGGTGGCAGTGCGGGCTATGCTCATAAACCTAACAGCGATTAGTACAGGTTTCTGGAAGGAGGGGTTGGGGGTAGGAAGGGAGGGAGGACAAATTGGGGTTAGGGAGGCTTGAGGAGTCCAGATGTTACCACCATTGAAAACCGGCCCGTAATCCATTTAATACAGCTGACGCGCTTGTTTCACTGCTCACCCCTCCCCCCTCTGCTGCCGGGTGTGTCAATGCAAGAACAAATTTCATTACCATGACGACCAGAGGTGGGTACTTGTCGAAGAAAGTGTGAAATGCTCACAAGCGTGGATTGTATTTTCTCTCACGGAGGCAGCGCTTCAATGATTTTTTTAAACTATTAACTTATTTGGGGGGAAAAAGGAAGAAAGCTCAAATGCTACTGTAAAAATAGCCTGTACAGCTAATAAGTGTTTTAGGATGTGGACAATTTGGCTCTGGAACTACGTATTTGTATTTCTCCATTGCCCAAAGAAGATTCCACCATTTATAATTCTTTTGTGTGTGTGTGTATTTTAGATGTTCCACTTTATTATGTCAACACTTGTTTCAAAATGATTGATTATTCTTGGATTTCATTAAAATCCCAAAAAGTCATAAGAACAAAAGAGTGCGGCAACAATATTGTACCGAAAAAAGTGAGTACATCTCTTATATATTTCTAAATGTATTTGTATTTTACATTATGCGTATTTTGTCTTTTCATGAGACAACATTGGAAAAAGTGACACTTTGGTGGCGGTGCAATGTAAAGTATTGACAACAAAAGTGAGTTCACCCTTAAGTGAAAGTGCAAGATCTCGAAAAGTGAGTACACTACTCAAATAGTCTTAAATATTTTAAACATCATTTAAAAACATTTATTTTTACATTTTAGACTAGTGATAAACCGATATGTTTTTTTTAAGGTCGATACACCGACTATTAGTAGTCAAGGAAACCGATAACCGATATTTCAAGCCGATATTCATTTGCAGTAAAAGAGGAAATATTAGTATAAACATTTTATTTTTTTTATTTTTAAACATATAAAGAATTGACAGTATTAAAAACTATAACAAAACTTGCAGGGAGATTCCAAGGTCATTAGCATGTGTTAAGCTAAATAAAAAACTAAGCAAGTAAATAGTACCCTAAAGTTTTCTACTGTAAATTAAGTTTTCCAAAATTTCAACATATAATTAATTTATTTTTAATGTAGGTAGTTCCCAGTGTCAGCATCATTTTTATAAAGTGCACATTTAAATAAATCCATAAATGAAAGTTCCCATAGCGACAAATGCATGTAAATGTTGCAAATTATGTCTGAATGTGTTCGAAAAGTCTTTGCGACAAGTAAAAACGTACAAATCCTGACGAAAACCCTCAATTTGCTACGTCCGCAAGCATTCGCCGCTCAGTGAGAAACCAGCTTTGTCGGCTTTTATTCGTATCGGCACCGATAATCGGTCTATCCGTATTTTATGCATCTGGCAACAAAAGTAACTGCACCCCCAAGTGAAACTATTCAAATTGTTACACGTGACCAACGGAGTGCATTTTTGCTGTGCCCAAACCAAAAAGTGTTTTAACGGAGCAGAATGTGCGCAGAATGAGCTGCAAAGATGCCAAGAGCTTGATTTCATGGAGCTGAGAAGCGTGCGAACGTTCAATCGTTCACCGGTGAGGCGGCTGGCGGTCCCGCGCGACGTTCTTACCATGGACCTCCTGACGTGGGTCAGTCGGCTCTTGGCTTTGCTCTCGGCGAACTCCAGACTGTTGATGTCCTTAAGGCGCGCTTTGTACTTGCTCATCTGCTCATTGATGATCAGCTCCACGCACCTGTGGGTCATCAACCACAGCACGATTTGACAAAAAATACTTTGGAGTGTGATGGAGAAGGAACTTGATGTTTTCGGACGTCCTCTTTTTGTCGTTTCATGTTTACATTTGTGCCCGTTTTTGTTGTTGTAAGGGATTGGAACTGAGCCCTGTTGCAAATAATGAAAATCTACAAATAAATTATGCCCCCCCCCACCCCATACACACCTAAAAGTGACTTGGATTGCATAAATGACATTAATAATAATTATAATAATTAATAATAAAGATTAAAGCAAAGCACTTAAAATAGAGATGACCATAAAACATCAACACCATGCATCTAGCATATACATGAGCCCATGTTGCATAAAAACGGTATAAAGTAATTACACTAGAGGTGTCAGAATTAGTGCGTTCATTTTGAGTTCATTTCAAGTAATGCCACAAATTTTTTTCAAGCGCAATTAATGAACGCCCCCCCCCCCCCCTTGCTTGTAAAGCCTGTATTGGGGGAATTCCAGTCGCAACGCAGCAGACACGTTCACGTCAAAATTTTGCAGTAATAATAATGCTAAATAATTTAATATTAATAATGCAAATAATACTATTTGTGGAGATTGGAGTCAAGCTGCATTTTACAATTTAAAAAACGTGCAGAATTTCACAAGTTACTTCATGTTAAAGATTAGAAAGCTCTTAATATGGAAAGAAAAATGCACTGAGCAGCCAATGTCTTACAAATGTACTTATGCCATCTAGTGGCAGAAAAATGACCTCAACAAATCAATATCACACTCGTTTATTTTTATTTTTTATTTTAACTCAATTTTATGAATTATTATGAAATCAATGTCTAAAAGATGCAGACATATTTCTATTAGTTTAACATTTCCCCCCCCACTAGAAAAAATATTTTATTGTACATTCATAACCGATATAAAATTTGCAATTAATCGTGAGCTAACTATCAAAGTCATGCGATTAATTTTGAATACAATTTGTAATCGCCTGAAACCCCGAGCATAACGTATTTACACCCAAAAAAATTCACATGAGGCTCAAGAATAGCATTAACTATCACGGACGTCCCACTTTTACACATCAGCGCCGTTTCCGGGCACTGCTGGCCACGTTCCAACACTCGCACCCCCAACCGCGGCGTCTCGGCTATCTGGAATGCTTCGGACACTGAGACCGACACGACACACTCGCAGCCTCGCCGAACCCGTCGGCGGGAACGCGCAAGTACTGGAACGCGGCCCACGCCTCGCAAACCGGAAATGGAAACAAAGTTGATGGGTGGAAACCCGGAAGTCGGAAGTCCCGCCTCCTCCGTGGCATATAGCCCACTAGCATGCTAGCATAAACTGACAGATCACATTTGATGAGCAAATAAAACTATGCAAACGAGCAGATCATAAAATTGGTATAATGTCATTAAACTCACTTTTTGACACACAATGATATAAATGTTAGCAAAAACGGCAATTAGACGAGATACGCTTATTTCTTTTTTTTTTTCTTTTTTTTTTAAGAGCTCAGTATTGTTCATTCGGAAATGTCATCATAATTGCTCTTTTTTTTTATTTTTTTTTTATTATTATTATTATTATTTTTTTTTGTGTGTGTGTGTGTGGGTGAGGATGTGTATGTGCGTGCGTGCGTGCGTGCGTGCGTGCGTGCGTGCGTGCGCTTATTTCTGATGCGGAAGCGCGAGTATGTGGGGGTTTGACTGTATTTTCTTAAAGAACAAGAAGAGATACCGCAAATCAGAACAAGTTGTGATGTTGAAGGGCGGAAAGATCCTATGTAGGAGAAGCGGGCGAGTGAACGTACGCCGTGGTCTTGCTGATGTCCCGGACGCTCTGCAGAGGGTCGATGGTGTCGGGGCAGCGCAGGACGCACGGAGCGAACACGATGGCCAGCGCGTTGGCTGACATTCTGTTGGTGTCCTCCTGCAGTGCAATCCTGACACCAAAACACACCCATTTTCATTGCGGTCTTTTCTATATTATATCAAATAGAATGTTCCATCCCCAAATTTAATGCATGTATAGACAATTAAATGTCAAATATTCATATATTTTACATTATATGCGAGTGTTGTTCCGGGAGAGGCCCCGATACTGCATTAAAACAGGTGTATTGTAAGTACTAACATGTAACATGCCGATACCATTATTTCCAACACTAATATAGGACTTTGGATGCAGCATTTTGTGTCTTGCTTGTGCATTCATTGATGTGTGACGTGTTCACTTGCATGACGAGCCAAGATGTCCTATTGGCCCTTGAATGCTCTGATAAGGCAGTTTTTTTCATCTTGAAAAAACAAAACAAAACCTAGGTATCGGTACGGTATCAGCTGACACTATAAAACCGGTTATCGGAATCGGTATCGGTATCGGGGCCAAAAAACGATGTATTTTTCTCGCAAATTTGCCACTTTATAAACTCGCAAATTTGCCTCTTTTTTTTTCTCGCAAATTTGCCATTTATAAACTCGCAAATTTGTCAGTTTTTTCTCGCAAATTTGCCACTTTATAAACTCGCAAATTTGCCACTTTATAAACTCGCAAATTTGTCAGTTTTTTTCTCGCAAATTTGCCACTTTATAAACTCGCAAATTTGCCACTTTATAAACTCGCAAATTTGCCACTTTATAAACTCGCAAATTTGTCTGTTTTTTTCTCGCAAATTTGCCACTTTATAAACTCGCAAATTTGCCACTTTATAAACTCGCAAATTTGCCACTTTATAAACTCGCGAATTTGCCACTTTATGAACTCGCTAATTTTCTCGCAAAAAATTATCTGACTATTAGCCCCCCCCCCTGAAAAAAAATATATACGTGGCCTTAATATGTCGTTGTGAAATAAAGCAATAATTCATGCTTGAATAAATCATTTAGAATGTAAATATAATCCTAATTTAAGTGTGCAACATAATATTCAATTAGCAATCAAAACATATTTAACAAAGTTATTTTAAATCATGATTAATTTGCATTTGGATTAATTTAATTTTGAATGAATTAAATGTCAAATATTCATATATTTTACATTATATGCGAGTGTTGTTCCGGGAGAGGCCCCGATACTGCATTAAAACAGGTGTATTGTAAGTACTAACATGTAACATGCCGATACCATTATTTCCAACACTAATATAGGACTTTGGATGCAGCATTTTGTGCCTTGCTTGTGCATTCATTGATGTGTGACGTGTTCACTTGCATGACGAGCCAAGATGTCCTATTGGCCCTTGAATGCTCTGATAAGGCAGTTTTTTTCATCTTGAAAAAACAAAACAAAACCTAGGTATCGGTACGGTATCAGCTGACACTAGAAAACCGGTTATCGGAATCGGTATCGGGGCCAAAAAACGATGTATTTTTCTCGCAAATTTGCCACTTTATAAACTCGCAAATTTGCCTTTTTTTTTTTCTCGCAAATTTGCCATTTATAAACTCGCAAATTTTTCAGTTTTTTTCTCGCAAATTTGCCACTTTATAAACTCGCAAATTTGCCACTTTATAAACTCGCAAATTTGCCACTTTATAAACTCGCAAATTTGTCAGTTTTTTTCTCGCAAATTTGCCACTTTATAAACTCGCAAATGTGTCTGTTTTTTCTCGCAAATTTGCCACTTTATAAACTCGCAAATTTGCCACTTTATAAACTCGCAAATTTGCCACTTTATAAACTCGCAAATTTGTCAGTTTTTTTCTCGCAAATTTGCCACTTTATAAACTCGCAAATGTGTCTGTTTTTTCTCGCAAATTTGCCACTTTATAAACTCGCGAATTTGCCACTTTATGAACTCGCTAATTTTCTCGCAAAAAATGATCTGACTATTAGCCCCCCCCTGAAAAAAAATATATACGTGGCCTTAATATGTCGTTGTGAAATAAAGCAATAATTCATGCTTGAATAAATCATTTAGAATGTAAATATAATCCTAATTTAAGTGTGCAACATAATTAGCAATCAAAACATATTTAACAAAGTTATTTTAAATCATGATTAATTTGCATTTGGATTAATTTAATTTTGATTAGTTAATATTTGGAATTATTTCATAGATTTGTTTATGGAATTTGCAATTACTAACTAAATATATATATAATATATATTTAAAAATAGAAATGTTGTACATTTGACAGCCTTTTTTATTCCATGACATTGCAGAGCAATAACAAATACCAGGAAAAAAGTCACCAATTAACTCATTTACTGCCATAAAGTCATAAAAAAAAATTAGAAAACAGGCAATTCAAATTTTTTATTGTAATTAATCCTATAATTTCACTAGTTAACTCATGATTAATCACAAATTTCATATCTGTTCTAAATGTACAATGAAAAAAATTCAAGGTTTTCATACTCTAGTTAACAAAAGTGGATTTTTTTTTTTTTAAAGTAATAGAAATAGTTCAAATGAATTCTCAACGTCTATAGCCGTCAATGGCAGTAAAAAAATTAAAGAGGTGACTCATTGATGATGATTAACCTTATTTATTGTCGTAGCTGTCGATGTAATGAACCAATTGCGGTATTTACTGCCAAGAATGATTTTCCTCTGAATGTAAGCTGTCAGTGCTCACCTGACCAGATGGAAGATGAGGCGTTCCAGCGTGCTGAGGTGCGTGCGGCTCAGCTGGTCGATGACAGAGTACGCGCCTCGGATCACTTCCCGCTTGTTGGGTTGACCTGCCCACAAAAAAAAAAAAAAAAAAAAAAAAAAAAGCGTCATCATAGGACAAAATGGCTGACTTCAAAACAAGGGCGCGGTGCGACGAGCTCACCCATGGCCCGCAGAAACTCCTCGTAGAGCTCAAATGTCATGAGAGGGCTGGGCAGGTCGCGGAGCCACTGCTTGAGCACGCTGGCGATGACGTGGATGTTGTAATCGTCCAAGTTGACGCTGCTCACATCTGGAACGTTACGACGGACACGTCGCATCAGGAAGAACGCTTCAAAATGTCTTGCAGCGTTGGAACTCACCCGTGTCCAGGCCC
This sequence comes from Leptonotus elevatus, assembly GCF_054856555.1. Taxonomy (NCBI): domain Eukaryota; kingdom Metazoa; phylum Chordata; class Actinopteri; order Syngnathiformes; family Syngnathidae; genus Leptonotus; species Leptonotus elevatus. The sequence goes on along the minus strand of NC_141242.1, from coordinate 2,907,345 downwards.
TGGCGCAGTTCTTTGATTTTATTGGTGGAACCCGACTTCCTGTAGATGCCCTCCGTGTAGAGGCCGTGCATCTCGATGTAGTTGATGAGCTTCTCCACTAGTTGGGGAACGTTGCGCTCCTCGCTGGTCAACCGCGACAGCTCGACGCCAAATTGACGAGGCGACAGCTCCGGATCGTACTTGTTGATACATACGAGAGTCATATTAACTCATTCAAACCCCAAAACGTGTAAATATATTTTATAATACTTTGTCCTTCACTCCCAAAAACGTATTTATATGTTTTTATGTTTTGTTTTTTTTACAAGAGCATACAGAAGGCTTTGATGCAGCTTCTAACATGAAGACGTGGCGTCAAGCAATGGTAGTTATTACAAAAAACGGCCAGCAGGTGGCAGCAGAGTATAAGAGATCAGCCATATTGCAACAAGCTCTTTTTGCCAGTGTTTTCACCAGGAATATTAATCATGTTGAAACTTAGCTATAGTCTAAAGCTAATTGCTGCAAAACGGAAACAGATAGAAATATTCTTTTTCTGACAAAAGAAGAGACTCTAATCTTTTTTTTATAGCAATAGAACACAATATTCTGTGGGCTATGCAAAATCAGTCAAAATCCAGTAAAACAGCCGAGAGCAAAGGGGGTTGCTTCAGTGAAAATGATTGCAAGTGAATGAGTTAAGAAAAAACAACAACAACAAACAGGGTTTAGAGAAGCTTTAGGAAGCATCGGCGCTTACCTTTTTACTGCACTTGGTGGCCATCTTGGAGCAGCACTTCCTGTGGCAGGCGTAGCGACAGACTGCAACACAGCACACAACAATGGCTACAGCCAGTCTGCGGTTGGAACGCTCAAAAGATTCAGCGGAGGCGTCCGATTAGCTTAAATGTGAAGCCAAGTGCTAAAAAGTGCTAACCCGATTGAAGGCGGCGTTACGAAAGAGGGGCGGGAAGTTTAATCCAATTTTTTTCCCCTCGGAGAAAAAGGATAAGTGTAAGGTAAGTGAGTTAGTGAGAACATTAGGAAGGGCTGGCTTTTGTGAGTTCTCACAAGAAACGTGAGACTTGAGCAAATCTCGCGAGAGTTCAGCGCGGGATCTTTTTCTGAGCACCAGTAACGGCAATGAGGACAAATTTGATAAGCACGGAACCACAAATTGAATTTTGCATTACGAAGTAGAAGGACTGTGCGATATGGCCAAAAAATAAAATCTAGATTTTTTTTCAGTCATTCAAGACAATTACGATTTTAATCGATTTTAATCTAATAAACCCAACAAGCGTTTATTTAAAGGTTTCATTTATTCCAAAATAATTCCTGTGCAAAAATGTTCAGACAATGATTATGTATACCGATTCTAAATAACTCGCAATCTGGATGTAATACAACATAAGAACTACAACTCTTAATAATCCAGAACACAAAATTCGATTTCACGATTTAGCAAATTGTTAACGATTCGGTTTACAAAACGATGATTAATCGAATTAATTTTATTTATTGCCCAGCCCTACGAAGTAGTGCTAGCTAGGGTCGGCTAAAATTGAAGATTTTTTCATTTATTTTTTAACAAAAATCGGATTTCCAATTTTAACCGATGTTTGTCTTCTAAATATGAGCTACTTTCATCATAATCCTTCGCGTTAGCGCTCACGTTTGCAGACGCAGGCTCGGTCCATCATCCAGATGAGCGAGGAGCAGTATTCGCAGTACGTGGGGATGCTGTACTGCGTGGATTTGAAGATGTGGCCGTTGTGCTCTTCAACCTGCAGGTGAAAGGTCACGTCAGACGTGCATCAATTACAAATAAAAATACAGCTTCTAATTTTTAACTCACAATGTCGGTTTCCTTCTTGCGCAATTTCTTGCGCTCTCGTTTGGCAGCCTGGAAAGAAAGACACAGGATTTTTCGTTGAACTACATTTGACAGTACTTTTTGTCATCATGCGCGCGACCTCGTGTTCACAGAAGATGCATCATGACGACATGGCAGTCGCCAGTGTGGGCTTTCTTTACTGTCCTGTTATGGAAAATAACTATTTAACACAAATTAACATAAAAAGTTTATACTGTATTGCGAAGACCTGTATTTTCCTTAACAACAGATTGCTTGCTTTCCTGTCTAGCTGACCCTCCCTTTCTCCTCCCAAAATCTAACTACTTCAAAATTGCACAACAGTATTTTTGTTGCATTCTTAAAACGTGACTGTTTTGTTTTGGCAAACTCAAAATGAGTGACTGGTTGTTTTTGAAGCAGAGATGTCAATAAAATTCAGCTTCATGGTGCGTTAAACAATGTGTTTGTACGTTAGACTTACAGTGGGACTCAAAAGTTGATTTGTATTTGAATTCATTTTGCAAACAATTATCGGCTTACTTATCGGTAATCGACATCGGCACTTTTTTAATTACCGTGCATCCCTAATTATTATTTTTATTATTGTTATTATTATTAAGGAAAAGCAGCTGCATAATACACCATTTTTGGAGGTGAAATAATTGCAAAAAAAAAAAAAAGGCTAAAAACAAAAAAAAGAAGGATACCTTGGTCCAAATTGCTAGCTGACAGTTGCTCATTGAACCATTAACACTTTTTTTTTTAAACATTACAGCCGTATGATCACACTCAGAATTTTTTTTAAAATATTATTTAGAAACATACCGTATTTGAAAAGGCCTCAAAAAGATGCAATAAAACCAGTGACGAGCGAGCAGTAATTGCTTCCGTTCATTCGGCTTCTTCTTACCCTGCCGATGGTCCCCTCCGTGGGCTTGTACTCGGTCATGAACTCGTCCAGGAAGACCTTGAAGGTGTTGACCCACACCTTGACCGGCGACTCGCGCCAGTCGCGCTGCTCCAGCCGCATGGTCTTCTCCAGGATGTGCTCGAACAGGGCGTACAGGTCCTTGTAGCGGATACTCCTCCCGTCGTCCATCTGCCATGGTGACATGGAAAATGTTTTCATTTATATAGTGGACCATCTACATATGTGCGGTAAAAAGATGGGGCTGGAGGAGGCAGCGCTTGAAACGCTCATGATAGATGAAGCATTTCCATGTGTTTTATCTCATCCAAACCCAAAAACGTATAAATACGTTTTTTATACCTTGTCCTTCACTTCCAAAAACGTATTTATATGTTTTTCCCCGTCTTATTTCTATGCTAGAGCATAGAGAAGAGGTCGCTTAAAGCAGTAGTAGTTATTACAAAAACGGCCAGCAGGTGGCAGCAGAGTATAAGAGATCAGCCAGGGCCATTTTGCAACAAGCTCTTTTTGACAGCGTTTTCAACAGGTTTTAGAATATTGATGAAACTTAGCTATATTCTAATGCTAATTGCTGCAAAACAGGAACCGATAAAAATAGACTTTTTTCCCTGATGAAAGAAGAGGGTCTTATTCTTTCTTTTGGTAGGTTCCATGTTTTTATAGCAATATTGCAAAATCAGTCAAAATCCAGTAAAGCAGCCGGGAGCGAAAAGGGTTGCTTCAGTGAAAATGGCTGGCAGTGAATGAGTAAAGCGTGTGAATTAAAAGTCGAACAATGCTAATTGCATTTCCTCAGTTTAACAAATGGAGGCGAAGCCTTCGGGGGGGGGGACTCACGGCCAAGGCGGTGGAATACGAGTTGAAGATGTTGATGCGGAACTCTTTCAGCGCTTTCTTGAAGACCACATCCACCATGGTGTCCTTCTTGCCGTTTTCGCTATCCAAGTCGGCAATCTGAAGGCAAAAAACATTCTAATATTCTGATCTTCTCATGTTACGAAGTGAGGTAATCACATTATTGGAAACGATTTGGGGGGGATATTTTTTTTTTTTAGCTGTGACCTTCTTCAGGAGGAAGTCGTTCATGGTGCGATAGTCGTGAGCAGAGCTGAGGATGTGCAGCGCATCGTTCTGCCACTGGGCGGGTTCCAGGGCCCCGCTGCTGATCTTGAGGCTGCGCCGCCGCTTCATCTTGGGAGACGGCTCCTTGTTCTCCTTGCTGTGCCGCAACCGCCGCGGGGACGCGGCCTCCAGCTCTGGGCTGTGAGGAGGGGACGGGACCTCTGATGGACAGACACACGGAAGGGAAAGGAAGTTGAACGCTCTGCAATAAGCAGGGTTTTAATAGTTTATTTTTATTTTGTTTGAACTTTTTTTTTTTTTTTTATTCAGTTAGTTCTTAGAGTGGGTCTTTTAGTGTGTGTATATATATATATATATATATATATATATATATATATATATATATATATATATAATGTTTCATTGAGTTTTTATTAGTTTTAATAATAGCTTCTTTTTATGCATGAAGTATTTGTCAATACCCAAATAAATGTAAAGTTTAAAATGAAGCCAGAAAGCTCAGATTTATGATATTGACAAAGATGAAAACAAAGGAAAATTTTTGCTGTAATTATTGTTAGTATTATTTCTTTTTGTGATGTTTTTTTGTAAAAGGAATTAAATAAAAAAAAAAAAAACATTTGTTTGACTTAAAAAATTTAGAAAATCTGAATAATTCATTTTAAACTCGTTTTTGGCTTTTTCTTTTTTTTTTTTTAATTTTCACTCTTATTTGATTTCATTATTGAATTTTTTTGATTTCAGTTTGAGTAATTTCATTAGTTTTCATTAGCTATAATAACCTTGGCAGTACTAACACAATTTTCAATTACCAGGCATCTCCGCAGCACTTTCACTCCTGCCGGCCAACTTCTCCCTGGACAATTTCTTCCCACTGGGTTTGCTTTTACTCCAGAATCGCATCTTCCCTCTCATTCTGCTAAAATGAATAATTAAAAAAAACACACACACACATTTACACATTTCGACAATGAGTGACAAAACACATTTTGCTGTTATTTCTGTGCATGTTAAAATCCTTATCTGCGTACTTTTATCCTTCATTCTATTTTCCTTCACCAGCGTTACCGTACCTTCCATCCTGACTGGAGGTTTTCCTCAGCACCTCTACTTTGCCCAGATCGCCCGATGACATGGTCTTATGGATCTTCTTGGGATCTTTTTGGGAATCCTGTCACCAATTACAAAGCACGACAATGAGAACGCAGAACGATGAGCACGTGCTCCTGCTCTTGGCTGGCGGCGTTTCTGGAATGCTGCAGTTGTAAATGAAGGAGGAGCGGCAACGTTGGTCGCTATGACGTAAACAACGACGACAGTCAGCATACCGCTACTCGTGGAAAAGTTAGAAGAGTTGGACTATCGAGTGGAATTTCAGAATGGAGCTGAAATGCACTACAACCTTTTCGAGTGAACTCAATTTGACCCTTCTTTAAATGTTCAACTGTTCTCTCCTCTGGGATAGAGAGAGAGATATAAATGACTAAATAAATAAATACATGATAAAAGTAAAAATAAAACCAATATAATGTATGTATATACACATACATACACACACACATAGCTACCTAGCTAGCTAGCTAGCTAGCTCCCTAGCAGGTAAACGAACACCATGGGAGCTAGCTAGCTAGGGAGCTAGCTAACTAGCACACCTGAGGCTCAAGCCAAACTGTGGCAGGGTTTTTATACTTTCTGGACCTGGATTTGCCACCTCTGCCAAAAATACTGAAAAGAGTCCACAAGGGGTTTACATGGCGTATTTCAAACAGGCACAAAAAAGTCATCCGCAAGTTGTGATAGAGGTACAGAGAGACCGGAAGAGTCACAGAAAGGCATCAAAGTCATGTATTGGTCAATTCATGTATCCAACATCTATTGTGAATTTTGCCACCGAAATAAAAGTTGTGGAAAAAGCATCATCCTAAAAAATAAAAGTTCCCCAGTAAAGGTGAAAGTGCATTTTAGGTTCATCCTGAAGTTTCGCCAAATATCCATCACTTTTTGTTGATATTCTCTTTTCATGCTGCGTTGAATGTTGATTAGTAACAAGGAAGAGAAGGTGCACAGGAAGTGATGCTCCAAGCTCAAGCATCATTAGTCGAAACTTTCCAACCATTCTTAAGCATGCATCGGCACATATTCTCTTTTCAAAGTGGGATCAGTGAAGCCCGTGCAGCAGCTCACGGCGTCCTCGCCAGAGCGGCGATCCGTGTTCTAAGCAGAGGGAAAACGTCTGAATCATTTCAGTTTGTGGTTACAGAAAGGTTGCGATGTTAAGGAGGCTCCTCCCCGAGACGTCGGCGGAAGTGGCGGGAAAACGGAGGAGGCCGGGTGGGGGGGGGTCCGGGAGGCCACGTGATTTACCATCTCGGAGTCACTGTGGCAGTCAGCCTTGGGGCGGGCTCGCGGGGGGCACAGGGAGGGGGGCAGCGTGCGGGAGTGGGCGGGGACGTAGTACTCGTCGCCGTCATCGTCCGACTGCGTGGCTCCTTCCGAGTTACAGCGCGTGAGGAAGTCGGAGCGCGTCCGGGACATGCGCGGTTTCTTTTTGGGGCCCGGGCGGCCCACCTGCTGCCGGGCAACCACAGGGACAGCAAAACCTCAAATCCTGCAAGCCTCTGCTCATTGTTACAATATGGAAGCCTTTGGTAACAGGCGTTTAAAATCGAAAACATTTTATAAAAATTTTAGCTATATGCTAATGCTAATTGCTGCAAAACGGAAACAGATACAGTACAAATATACTTTTTTTCCTGATGAAAGAAAAGACTAATCTGTTTTTTGGTAGGTTCCGTGTTTTATAGCAATAGAACACAATATTCTGTGGGCCTTGCAAAATCTGTCAAAATCCAGTAAAACAGCCGGGAGCGAAGGGGGTTGCTTCGGTGAAAACGGCTGCCACTAAGTGAGTTCAAAAGATTTCAAGTCAGGTCTTTCATAAATGTAAGAAAATACTTTTTAAATAAATGTATATGAATAGCAAATTTCAAGAAAACGCTATATACAACAGTAGATACAAAAAAGGCCTTTAAAGTTATATTTTCTTATAAATTTATGGGAAAAAGAGATTAAAATAATCGATTCATGGTTTTATGAATCAATATCAGGCTCGAAAAGAAAAATTTATTTGATCTCGATATTGCACATATCTGTCCGTCAGTTGTTGTTTTTTTCACACGACATACCATCACAACAGTCAAAAGTCGACTACTGAGCGCACCCAATTCCCTGCAGCCAAAGATGGCCAAGTATCATCACGAATCACAAGTCGGATGTGTGTTTTGACCGCTATCGAACCCCTGAGACTGACTGACCGAACCCCCTGGGTTTCCATCAAACCCAGGTTTAGAACCACTGATTCAGAACCAAGACTGCAAAAGGAATGAAGTGAGTTGGTCGGTCTTCAAGTCAGGCTTGGTTGGCACCGTGCGATGTACAACCAACTGCAGTGTGTTAAGTGTGTGTTTGAGTGTGACTCTACCTCTCTGGTTCTGGAATCATCCCTGAACATGGAAAAAGATCTTCCCTGGTTGACCAAATCCTTATCGGACCTGCAAAGAATAGTTGCAGTTAAATCCATATGTTCTTTGTCGACCATATGTGGCTGGATAATAAAAGAGTAACTATGGGATAACTTATGTACATTTATTCTAGCAATATGTGGCTGGGTATTGGTACTGTTGTGGTTTGGACTTACTTGGAGAAGGGCAGCTTGCGCCTGGGAGGCGAGAAGACCGTGTTGGAGGGTTTCTCCGTCATGTTGACGATCACAGACTGGGCCGAGCTCTTCTTCTGGGCTTTGGGTGGTTTGGTGTCAAGGAGCGGGCTGGGTGCTACCTGCCCAGGTGGAACCATTTTCTTCTCCTTCTGAGCTGCTTGAATGGGAAAAACGCTGGATTTGGTCCCCAAGGGGGTCTTCTTAATGTCCACTTCCGAGGAGCAAAGTCCAGGTACTTCTGGACTTGCCGCATGGGTGGTTGTAGGCGGAACCAGGGAGGAATTTGATTCCTCAAAGGTGGACTGCGTAGTCCTTTCATTTAGTGGTTCAGTCGTAGATCCTACCTCCAAACCTGATGTGTCTGATCGTTGAGAACTGGATTCTCTATCTTGAGAAGTTCTTTCTGGAGTTTGGGGCACCAGCGGCCCCTCCTCCAGAGGACTCTCCTTTTGCATGCTGATCAAGACCACGACGGGCTTACGAGATGCGGACTCCCTTCTGCCATTGTAAGATCTGCCGGGGCTTTCACCTTTTGGTTCTCGAACGGGACTTTGGTCTGAAGCGATGTAAAAGGTTGCCCTTGGAGCCTCCGTCCTGAGAGGTGACTCCATCTTGGGCTTTTCATTGTGGTTTGAATCTCTTTCTGGTTCTTGAGCGTGACGGTCTGAAATCAAACGTTCCCGAGACGCGGCCGGTTGGGATCCAAAACCTCCGGAACCCTCCGTCTCCATGTCCTCGACAGTGAGCATCTCAAAGCTGTCCAGAGACCCGAGAGGAGACGGTCTGCGATGGTCCTCCAGGGGACCGGCGCCGCTGTCTGGCCCCACCTCTCCTTGAGGCGGCGTGCCGACATTGCCGGAGCGAACCTTGAGAAGTTCCAAGCTGAACCGCGCCTGCTCCAGTTCTCGCATCCGCCTGCTCTCTCTCTTGGATCGAGTCTTGTGGCTCGCCTCGTCCACGTTGCGACTTCGATCGGAGTCTTTCTCGGCGAGTGCAGAGTCTTCCGCTGGTTCTCCACGGAGGTTATGTACTCTCTCCGGTTCGGACGAGGCGAGGTCGTCATCGGGTTCTTGAGTGATGGGTGCTGGCGGTTCATGCTGCTGCTTCAGTACTCGGAACCTAAAGATTTGGAAAAAGATTGATTACAAACTTGTGGTTTTTGAAAGGTTTGTGAATAATGATGAAATGTATTAGCTAATTGCTGAAAAACGGAAACAGATACAAATATACTTTTTTTTGCTGATGAAAGAAGAGACTCTGGTAGGTTCCATGTTTTTATAGCAATAGAACACAATATTCTGTGGGCCTTGCAAAATCAGTTAAAATTCAGTAAAACAGTCGGGAGCGAAGGGGGTTGCTTCAGTGAAAATAGCTGGGAGAGAATTAGTAAAGCGCTGACTTGGAGACAATCACAATAAGGAGTCATGCCAAATCCACTTCGACCAGGGTTCACCAATTCCGGTCCTCGAGGTCCGGAGTTCTGCAGGTTTTAGATGTTTCCGCCAACCAACACACCTGATACTAAAGATCAGGATCGTTATCAGGCATGCTGATGAGCTGATTATATAAATCAGGTGTGCCAGTGGGCGGAATCATCTAAAAACTACAGGTCTCCGGACCTTGAGGACCAGAATTGGTGAACACTGACTTTCAACCCTGCATTTCTTTGTGTCTGGGTCATTTCAGGGCACAATTGGTGCTGGCCTCTCCTAGATCCGTTTGAGATACATCCAATTGCAACATACTCGGGACACGTTAAATCAAACAAAACAGATTTTATGCAGTTTCTGGCTTCTCCAAAATGATTGGAACAATCGTCTCAGTAATATGTTTGTTTGCCTTTCCCACTAACACTTCCAATCCCATCACTTCTAACTCTTTTTTTTTTTTTTTATACACTTGTTCTGATATTTCCCATGGTGAAAATGAGCTACTTATAACACAAAATCTTGTTTTAAAGACAGTGTTCTCAACCACGCAATTTATTTGAGATGCACATCCCTGGCAAGCGCACCTGCTATTTGGGTTCTTACAAAATCAGGCCCCTACACTGTAAAACAAAAATAACACCTGTAATATAACAGAATTTTACTTTTTATTTGACAAGTTTTTTTCTGTATTTTAAAAATATTTAATTTACAAAAATAAACTGATTTTACATGAAAAATTTAAAAATAACATGAAATCACTGTAACTGTAAAAACACAATATTTCAATTATTTTACAAAAAAAAATTCCATTAGAAATACATGTATTGATTGTTAAAATACATGTATTGTAATTTCACAAATACTTGTCTGTTATTTAATTCAATAAAATTTAAAATTCAACTTTAAAACCCTAAAATAAAAAATAAAATAAAAAATTATATTTATTGAGAAATTAACAGCAATTTTTTTTTAATTTTACCATAATTTCTTTGTGAATTTACCATTTTTTAAAGTGAAAATAACTAAAATTTCTATAATGTCCTTGTTAAAATTACAGATAAAACTACTTTAATTATGAAAAAAAGAAGAAGTGTTTTTTACGATAAAGTAATAATGTGTTATTTATTTCTCAGTATTTTTCTGGTGCCCCAGCCGGCGGAAAATTAGTTTTTTTACGATCGCTGTTTTTTTTTTTGTGTACCTGCAGCGGGCCAGGTAACCCCTTCCCATGGCTTGCAGCAGCGTCACAGTCCTGTAGGTCTCACAGTAGCGTCTCCTCTCAACAAATCCCCTCCAGGCCGCCTGGACCCTGACGGCCGCCGCGGTCCTTCGACGGCAGCAGATCCTCCAGCTCCTCTGGATGGCCACGGCCGAGTCCCGCCACCGCAGGAACGTCCGGCGCTGCCTGCAGCGCCTCCAGGCTGTCTGAAGACACACGACCGCTTGCTCCTCCAGCCTCAGATCCTCGGCGGATTCTCTGAGAAGGCAGCATCGCCACCATCGCTGCAGAACCGATGAAGAAAATGAGACAAAAGGTTTCAGGTTGTTAAAAGGGAAAATCATTTGACAATAATATGTTCTATTCGGCACCACTAGTCTAAATATATGATTCTATTTAATACTGCGTTAGTGGAATATGAGTTAAGCAGCCATTTTTATTCATCTAAGCGGGCGGTCATTTTGCCACTTGCTGTCGACCAAGGTTATTTTTAGTTAACGAAAACTAACAAAAAATAACTAAAACTAAAATTCTAAAAACAATTTTGTTAACGAAATAAAATAAAAACGAAAATGCTTTTAAAAAAAAACGAAAACTAACTAACTTTAATACATGAGCCTTTGGGGATGATTTTAAATGTGATTTTAAGTATATTTATTTCGATATTAACCGGAATAAAGACGTTTATAAGCGTGTCACACAGAAGTGATGTCATCTCCCAGCAGCCAATAGAAAACTACTACTGCAACAAACTAAAGCTAAACTAAAACTAAGCATAAAAAAAACCTAATAAAAACTAACAGAACCACCCTGAAAACAAATTAAAATGAACTAAATAAATAAAAAATAAAAAAACGGAAATAAAAACTAACTAAAATGACAATTCCAAAACTATAATAACCCTGCTGTCGACTAAAGATGACATCAATGTTTTTCAGGTCTCAACCAATCACAGCTGAGCTTCAGAAAACAGGTGAGCTGTGATTGGTTGTTGCCTGATCCCTGAGCAACAGTGATGTTATCTTCAATTAACAGCAAGTGGCAAAATGGCCGCCCCCTGAGATGGCTAAAAACGGCTGGATTTTGCTTCATAACTCAAATTCCACAAATGTAATATTAATCAGAATGTCATGTTTAGACTAGTGAGGTCACATATAACATATTATTGTTAAGAACTGTTGAAGGTTGACTTCCACTAAGTTTAGCATCTTGACTAAAACTCTAACACGCTAAATCAATTATGATCAACAATCAAAATACAAAACACAGAAACACTTTATCTGTAAGTGGGAAAATTGCCTCTAAACAAAAAAAAGAATAAGGAAAAAAAATAACGAAAATCTCAACTGAGTAGAATGAAAGGAGCAGGCAAAGCGGGCGGCCATTTTGCCACTTGCTGTCGACTGAAGATGACATCAGTGTTGCTCAGGGCTCAACCAATCACAGTGCAGCTTCAGAAAACAGGGAGAGCTGTGATTGGTCGTCGCCTGAGCCCTGAGCAACATTGATGTCATCTTCAGTCGACAGCAAGTGGCAAAATGGCCGCCCCCTGGGAAGTAGAAAAACGGCTGGATTTTGCTTCATAAGTCTTATTCCACAAATGCAATATTAATTAGAATGTCATGTTTAGACTAGTGAGGTCACATCTAACATATTATTGTTAAGAAATGTTTTTTCTTAGAGAGAAAAAAAAAAAAGAGAGAAAAAAAAAGGAAATGTTTACGGTTGACTTCCACTTTTAGAAGTCACAGATTTGCCTACAACAGCAATAAATGCAGTCCATTAAAAATGGCCACCTGGATGACACGCGCAGCCAGCCTCATCCGGATAAAATTCTTCCTCTCCAGGACCGCCCGGAAGCGGCGCTGCAGCGTGACGATGCGCCGCAGAACTTCCTGGTGGAGGAGGGTGTGAAGACGCTGACGCTCCGCCTCCCGCAGGAACACCTACAAGCCCCGTTGAAAAGTTGAAAAGTCCCGGGAGAGATCAAGGTGGAGCTCGCAGGTGTGTTACCGTCGTGTTGCCCACTTGGTAGCCAGCGGGCATCAGATGGATCTGCCTGAAGAACTCCCTGATGCCGGACTTGGTCGCGCTCGTGCCTCGAGGCAGCAGCACGCGAAAGTGACGAACAAAATCCTGGAAAGGAGATCGCGGTCGTGGTTAGCAAAACACTGAATTTAGTGAAGATGGAGGAAGAGTTTATGAGTTTTGACCCCCGTAGCAGAGAACACAAAAGACAAGCAGAGTTGGGTTTTGTGCTTGAATTTGAGATTTGAGGTATTTTGTCAAATGAAGGATGTCCATTGAATTAATAAAGCTTGAAATCCTGACAAAGATGAAAGAGACACAGCTAGAGTTGGACGTCTTTGGATTCACTAACGTTCGATTCACTCAAAATAAATAAATTAAATATACGATGGTGTCAGCGTGTACTCGTTAGCCCCAAGAACATGAGTAGCCCACAGGTGTGTTCTAAAAATAATTCACCAATGACACTGTGACTCGCTAAGAAGAATTAAAACAGAAGATTTATAACAGTTATTTTTCTGTTTATTTATTTTAATTGAAAATTAAAAATCAATCAATAAATACATGTGAAAATTAAAAACGAATATATCAAATATCAATCAAAAATCTTTTTTTTTTATGTTTGTATTTTATATATATAAAATATCATTAAAAATGTTTGTATTATATATATATATATAAATAATTTTGTATTTGTATTTTTTTTATTCCATTTATATAAATTTTTTTGTATTTAATTTTTGAATAATATTTTTATATCAGTTTTTATTTTCACTTTTATTCATTTATTTATTTAGTCTTTTTTTTTTTTTTTTTTTTTATTTGGGCAGTTTTAGTCCTCCATATGAACACAAAATAAAATGGATTGTGTTTTAGCTCACGGTTAACATGCCGTCAGAATCTAATTTCAGTCCACGCCTGAAATGCTAATCGCCATCTCCACATAACATGAGAAACTTTTCACTGCATTTCAATCCAATTCCAGGGAAGTGCTCACAGCGGGTCAGTAGGCGCCGCTGCTGTTTTGGTTAGCAACCGAGGTCAGGCCTGGATGAGCTTTACCTGGAAGGTGTACTTGATGCTGTAGCCCGATTGTCGGATACGGACGGTTTCCAGCATCCCCGTGTACCGCAGCTGTCTGAGCACCAAGCTGTCATTAAAACGTAACGGGAGCTAAGAAAGACGAGAAACATTTTAGTTTTAGTTTTAATTTGACAGAAAAGTAAACCGAATGACATGCAGGCAGTTACAGCTTTTTTCTTTCTTTTGTACCTTTTCAGCATTGGAGCGGATGCACTTGACAAAGTATGGCTCGGATTGGTTGAGAGTCTCCATCAGTTTATTGAGAGAAGCCTGCATACATAAACACATTGTTGTCGTGTCCAGTCAATCCACTTCTGTATGACGTCATGTTTTGATGACAAGACACTTTTCTTATAATATATTATAATGTCATTTCTTTGGAAGAATAATCAAACAGGTATAAACCTACAATTGACAATTGAATTCATCCAGTTCAACCACCAGCAGTACATTTTTATGATATATTTTAGATACTCAGGTACTGAAAAACATACACGACAAAAAAATATTGCTGAATAAACTATTTATACTGTAATTAAACAAAGTTAAATTTTACTTGAATTCTAAATTGCAGTTAAAAGGTAAAAAAAAAATAATCTGTGCTAATTTGCGAGTTTATGTTGAATAATGCCTGCTAGCTATGTTAGCTGCTATGCTAACTGGTAAAGAACAAGCTTAGCTATGAATTGAAAAAAAGAAAAACTTTGATATGAATGTCTTGTTTGAGACACACAATTATGGCTGAAAACATTGATGAAGACTTACGTAGATTAGGTCTTCCTATGGTCAGAGAAAAATAGGTTCGATGAGATCATTTCTGCTGAGTCATGTAGCTCAGTTTTTTCCCTCTTCGTTTTAGTAACACAGATGTTGTTGTGTAAGTTGACAGAAACCACTTCAGAGCATAATTATCACTACGATATTCAAAAATATGTATAAATATAAATACAGTCAAACAAAAAAAAAGCGGATTTAAAAGCCAACTTTTTGCCTGTGTAATTTCCAGCAAGCGTCCAGCGGGGGGCACCAGAGAGCGACCACTGACCTGGAACTGCGCGCTGATGCTGGGCGGTTTCTTCTTCTTGTGCAAGTGAAGCAGCGACTTGGTGATGCGGTCGTGGAGCGTCACGCTGCTCAGGTGCCGCAGAGACTTCACATCTAACAAGTGCTACCGATATATATATATATATTTTTTAAAACATTAACGTAACATAATAAGACTATATTGAGTCATCTTTCGTAAAACAATTTGATGATATGTCCTACCTTGGGGAGGCTGGGCTTGATTTTGCAGTTTTTGTTTCTTCTGAAGAACACAGAGAAATGATGAAAGTTATTTTCCCCCCCACAGAACATACATTTGGTTTTGTTATAAATAAATGATGAATCTTCATGTTTCCCAAACAATCACGACTACTAGTAATAAAGAAAAGTACAAGGAGTAAAGTAAAATAAAAAATATTTATATTAATTTAGTGAATAATTGTAAAAATAATCTAAAGCATATTTTAGCGTTATTTTAAAGAAAATTCACACATTACAATGACCAGAATAAACCAGTCAAGCCAAACAAATAAAAATCAATTTTAAAAATTATAACCAGAGATGGCAAACTCAGGTCCATAAAGTAAAAACCCTACCACAGTTTGGCTTTTGCCCCAGGTGCTAGCTAGCTAGCTCCCATGGTGCTCGTTTACCTGCTTGGGAGCTAGCTAGCTAGCATCAGGGGCTAAAGCCAAATTGTGGCAGGGTTTTTACTTTCAGGTGCGAGCGAGCTAGCTCCGAAGCTAGCTCCCATGGTGCTCGTTTACCTGCTTGGGACTTAGCTAGCTAGCATCAGGGGCTAAAGCCAAACTGTGGCAGGGTTTTTACTTTCTGGACCTTGATTTGCCACCTCTGATTATAATTTTTTTTTAGTGGTATGTGACAGAATCACTAAGCTAAATGTTTAAACTGTCCATAATGTCACAGTGTCATTTCTTAATCTGTTATAGTAAATTTATTTAAAATCATTTAAGTGGAGTTCCCCCCCCCCCCCCCTCTTACAGTGGTGCCTTGAGATACGAGTGGCCGACAATAGGCCGATTCTTGGTCATGAGACGTGAGAAAAAATTTGAGATACAAGTGCGCTTCAGTCTGCCACCACTAGATGGCGGCAGATAACTTCATAACATCAGGCCATTCTAAATGCACATTGGTTTCCTTGCAGTTGCGGGACAATACGACTTGGTGGCTTAGACACCACAGAAGAAGAACAATAGCTCAAATATTCCGCATTTGCAGGTTATGTGAAGAGCAAATCTTTTTTTTTTTTTTTTTTTTAATTCTCACAGTAAGATTCCCTGAGCTCGTTCCAGCAGTTTGCTGTTGGCCGAGTTGACAAAGATGCCGTCCTCCCCCAGGGCCGTCGGGCTCCCCGCCGACGGCAGCCGACTTGACCTCGGGCCGCGACCATTGCAGCCCACGCCGTAGCCATCCCTGCAACAGAGGCGGAATATGAAAAGTGGTGAAATAACAAGTCGGGCTTCCAGTTTTTGCAGATGAGGGAAGACGACCAGAGGTGGCAAATCCAGGTCCAGAAAGTAAAAACCCTGCCACAGTTTGGCTTTAGCCCAAGGTGCTAGCTAGTGAGCTCCCTAGCTAGCTCCGTAGGTGCTCGTTTACCTGCTAGGGCGCTAGTTAGCTAGCATCATGGGGCTAAAGCCAAACTGTGGCAGGGTTTTTACTTTCAGAAGCTAGCTAGCTATCTCCCTAGCTAGGTTCCATGGTGCTCGTTTACCTGCTATGGAGCTAGCTAGCTAGCTAGCATAATGTGGCTAAACCCAAACTGTGGCAGGGTTTTTACTTTTGGTGCTAGCTAGCTAGCTCCCTAGGTAGCTCCCATGGTGCTTGTTTACCTGCTAGGGAGCTAGCTAAATAGCTAGCCTCAGGGGCTAAAGACAAACTGTGGCAGGGTTTTTATTTTCTAGCTCGCTAGCTAGCTAGCATCAGGGTCAAACTTTTGCAGAGTTTTTACTTTCTGGACCTGGTTTCTTGCCACCTCTGAAGACGACGCGTCGGCCGCTAATGACGCGCTGATTTCTAAGAAGACGGACAGACGGATGACTTTGAGGACTCACCAGCTGGCTTTCTCGTTTAGGGTGTTGGCGCCCTGAAGATCTGACAGCGGCGTGCGAGGATTCTTCCTGGTGATGCCTGTACCCAACGGAAAGACAGGAAAAGAAGATGACGGAAGAACCGATGACTGCTTTTGTCCAAATGTGCAGTAAATCATCCAATCACTTCGTGCGCGGCTTTGCTACTTTCGCGCGCGTCCTTAGCCGGCTGCGTTTCCTTGATTGGAGTACGCAAGCGCTGTTTCTCATTTTTGTCAGGACCAAAAACACTTCACAAAGCAGCCACTGACGTGTTTTCACTTTACAAAAGTGTGACTTAGTATGTATTGATTCTACGCTCCTTACTCCATTGCTTACTCAATTCTGCTTTCCTTACTCTGTTCTTTATTCAATTTTACACTCCTTAATCAATTGCTTATTTGATTCCTTACTCCTTACTCCATTGTTTATTCGATTACTCGCTTCTTACTCCATTTCTTATTCGATTCTACGTTCCTTGCTCAATTGCTTGCTCGATTCCTCGCTCCTTAATCAATTGTTTATTCGATTCCTTGCTTCTTACTCCTTTGCTTATTCGATTCTATGCTCCTTAATTAATTGCTTACTGGATTCCTCGCTCCTTAATCAAGTGCTTATTTGATTCTACGTTCCTTACTCCATTGCTTACTCGATTCCTCTCTCCTTACTCCATTGCTTATTCAATTCATTGCTCCTTAATCAATTGCTTACTCGATTGTACGTTTCTTACTCCATTGTTTACTCAATTCCTCGCTCCTTAATCAATTGCTTACACGATTCCTCGCTCCTTAATCAATTGCTTACTCGATTCCTCGCTCCTTAATCAATTGCTTACTCGATTCCTCGCTCCTTAATCAATTGCTTACTCGATTCCTCGCTCCTTAGTCAATTGCTTATTCGATTCCTCTCTCACTCTATTGCTTATTCAATTCCTTGCTCCTTAATCAATTGCTTACTCGATTGTACGTTTCTTACTCCATTGCTTACTCGATTCCTCGCTCCTTAATCAATTGCTTACTCGATTCCTCGCTCCTTAATCAATTGCTTACTCGATTCCCCGCTCCTTACTCCATTGCTTAGCCGTTTCCTTGCTGCTTCCTTGCATTCTTTGTTTCCTGCTACTTCATTTTTGTTTTTGTACTATTTTTCTTCCTTCAACTTCTTCTAGATTTCTGGACGAATTCAAACCATTCCAACTTTTAGCATGTTCAGCTCATTCCAGGTCATTTCATACCATTCCGTAACATTCAATATTATTCCAAATCATTCCACAGTTTTTCATTCAGTCTCGCAGCCGTCACACGCAATTTGTCCAGAAATGGCATTTTCTAGTTATTATAATGAATTCTGATCAAATTACTGATAGAAGTTCACTCATAAATGAACGTTTGACAAATTACAAAATGTTGACATTTTATGCATTTCACAGACTTCATAAATAATTGTAATACCCGCAGACAACCGACGTGTTTATCGATGTATTTTGTATTCATTTCGATATATGATTTTAGATGTAGACTATCAATAATAAATTCAATCTATCTGCACAACAACTCTCTGCGATATCAATGTTTTTGCCAGTTCTGATGTGATGTGATCACATGTCAAGTATTTTGACTTCATAAAAGACGGAATTCCCCTTCAGCAAGGAATCTTCGGGGATTTCTCGACAACGACTTCCTTGGAAAAATCGTCCACTGTCACACATTGACTTATTTACAACACAAACATTTGCGCGCAACAAAAGCCTCCCATTCTTTTTCTATTTGGGCCATTTTGTCATCTTGCACAGTTTTCTGCCAAACAAATCCGATTCCATTGATTCCATGTTGTAAGAAAATAGCAAATCCCCACGACGAAGGCAGAATGTCCAGTCAGGCTCCTGACAAGTCCACAGGGGACCGATTCCATTGATTTTTCCGACGAGTCGAAAAGGAAATCGTGCGGTCCAGCTTCTATTTCTTATGGTAATAAAAGCTTCTCAGTTCACGCGTTATTGACCACAAGTGACGGACGGCCTCAACCTGGAATTGATTTCGGAGAGTTTTCACTTGAACTCGCCTCAGAAATTTGCCGCCACTGTAAAACCCGTTCAGGCGCCGGTTTCCAAAAAATGACATGAGATGGACACTTACAGGAAAAGTGTCTTTTCATTGAGTTGGATATATTTCTTGTCTTAAATCAAATCGTTGCGGTCAATTTTGTGGCAGGAATTGGCGTTGCACTCTACACTCATTCACTCGCAGCCATTTTGACTGAAGCAACCCCCTTCGCTTCCCGGCTGTTTTACTGGATTTGGACTGATTTTGCAAGGCCCACAGAATATTGTGTCCTATTGCTATCAAAACATGGAACCTACCAAAAGAAAGACACTAGAAAGTCTCTTCTTTCATCAGGAAAGAAAAGCATATTTGTATCCGTTTCCATTTTGCAGCAATTGGCATTAGAATATAGCTAAGTTTCATCATTATTCACAAATCTGTTTAAAACGGTAAAATAGCTCTTTGAAACATGGCCCTGGTTGATCTCTTATACTCTGCTGCCACCTGCTGGCTGTCTTTTGTAATAGCTATCATTGCTATAAGCCACCTCTTCAGCTCAGAAGCTGCATCAAAGCCTTTTCTATGCTCTAGCATAATAAATAAATAAATAAATAATTAAAAACGCATAAATACGTCTTTGGTACACGTAAACATTTAAATTAGAACGTATTCATAAATTTTTGGGAGCAAATGAGTTAATGTCATGTTTAATGTTTCCAATCTGGACTTGTATCGTGTTTAAAAATCCTCCACATGATTCCAATGAAAGCATCGTGGACCGACTTACTATATTTCTCGTCTTTGCACCTTTGAAGGATCTCAAGGCTCCTCTGGTGAACCGGGTGATGAAGGAAACTGAAGCTGTCGACAGTTTTGACGGCGCCAAAGGGGGCAGTGGAATCGTGACCTAGCAATCAGATGCAGAAAATGAATAACAACAACAATAATAATAATAATAAATTGCATACATTTGATTTGATTTGATTTGATGTCAAATGAGACAATTATTGTGTTTCAAATTATTTCTGTGACCAAATTTCGTAGAGGCTCTTGCAAGGTTCGGAACAAATCTGACAATATTCTTATGTAAACAGGTGACATCATGGTGGAAGTAGAGCTGTCAAAATTAATCGACAAGTCATCGGCTATCAAATTAATCGACAACTATAAGACAAGGACATGGAACATCTGTTTTTGATTTGGAAACCAATGAACAAATGGTAGTACAACATCAACCCTCCCTTTTCTTTTCTTTTTTAATCACTATACAAATACAAAGTACGAAATAACCACCAATGACTGGTTAATAAACAGTAATCAGGTAAAAAAAAAAAGCTTTTGTAATACACCTTAATGCAAAATTAAAATGAATCCGATTAGTTGATTAATCGATTGAATAATCGATAGACGAATCGATTCTAAAAATATTTGATAGTGAGCACTAAAGTAGATTAACATGTCCGAACAAGTATGCCAAATTTGGGGTTCATCAAGAACTCAAGCAGTCGCGATGTGGACGCACACGAAATCATATCGGAGTTAAGCATGTCGTAATTGGAGAGAATCGCAGTTTCATCGTATCCTACTACATCACAATTATGAAACTATAAATGTGTCGCGTTGTAGTAGGTTTGAATCGTACCATAACTGGAGTAGTGCTGTCACTATGGAATATTTTTTAGAATTGATTAATCTATCGATTATTCAACTAATTAATCTGATTTCTGACCTGTCTTCTTGGGAGTGTGTCGGCGTCCGGCCTCCCGGAAAGCCACCAGGGCCCTGAAGAAGGCGCGCAACACGGCCCAGCGGAAGGTGGCCACCGGGTCGATTCCCATCAGGCCGCAGATGAAAGCGTTCTTGCTGCTCTTCAGCAAAGCCACCACGTCGGGACGCATGTGGTCCGTGTTCTTCTCCCGGAAGTCCTGAGATATGGAAGTCAGTAGGGATGGAACGATAACGGCAATGTCGGGATATCGCGATATTGAAACAGCCACGATATCGTCGTCGTCATGTCACGATGTTAAAAAAAGTCAAGTTGATTTTCATTTGTGCAGTTCTAGCACCCTCTGGTGGCTAGTTTTTTTGTGCAATTTAATTTTCATAGGGATGTTTTAGCCCTTCTATGTTTAAAATCCACGATAATTGTCCGCCATTTTCACTGAAGCAACCCCCTTCACTCCGAGCAGTTTTACTGGATTTTGACTGATTTTGCCAGGCCCACAGAATATTGTGTTCGATTGCTATAAAAACACTAAAAGAAAGATTAGAGTCTCGTCTCAGGTGCTAGCTGGCTAACTAGCTCCCTAGTTAGCTCCAATGGTGCTTGTTTACCTTTTAGCTAGCTCTCTAGCTAGCTCCCATGGTGCTTGTTTACCTTTAAGCTAGCTCGCTAGCTAGCTCCCATGGTGCTTGGATACCTTTAAGCTAGCTCGCTAGCTAGCTCCCATGGTGCTTGTTTACCTTTTAGCTAGCTCGCTAGCTAGCTCCCATGGTGCTTGTTTACCTTTAAGCTAGCTTGCTAGCTAGCTCCCATGGTGCTTGGATACCTTTAAGCTAGCTCCCTAGTTAGCTCCAATGGTGCTTGTTTACCTTTTAGCTAGCTCTCTAGCTAGCTCCCATGGTGCTTGTTTACCTTTAAGCTAGCTCGCTAGCTAGCTCCCATGGTGCTTGGATACCTTTAAGCTAGCTCGCTAGCTAGCTCCCATGGTGTTTGTTTACCTTTTAGCTAGCTCGCTAGCTAGCTCCCATGGTGCTTGTTTACCTTTAAGCTAGCTTGCTAGCTAGCTCCCATGGTGCTTGGATACCTTTAAGCTAGCTCGCTAGCTAGCTCCCATGGTGCTTGTTTACCTTTAAGCTAGCTTGCTAGCTAGCTCCCATGGTGCTTGGATACCTTTAAGCTAGCTCGCTAGCTAGCTAGCTCCCATGGTGCTTGTTTACCTTTAAGCTAGCTTGCTAGCTAGCTCCCATGGTGCTTGTTTACTTTTAGCTAGCTCGCTAGCTAGCGCTCATGGTGCTTGTTTACCTTTTAGGGAGCTAGCTAGCTAGCATCAGGGGCTAAAGCCAAACTGTGGCAGGGTTTTTACTTTCTGGACCTGGATTTGCTGCCTCTGGTCGCCAGAATATGTAGCAGGCCGATGAAAACGCAGCTGCTGGGCCGAGACGGCATTTCGGACCGCCGTGCTTGAAATTGTCTTCTGTCGCCCAATGAGTCATGTGACTGGTGAGCCAGACATATCTCACCTCTCCAGTGCAGAGGATTCGTATTATCCCAAACACTCCAGCGCTTCCAGCACATGTGCTTCTTATCAGAGCGCAGCTGGGAGGCGAGCGGGAGAATTAGATTTAACGGCAGGAAAAAAAAAAGAAAAAGAAAAAAGTAGGTCGACAGCACGACAAGAAGTTCATAAAAGGCTTTGACGAAAAGAGAGAAAACATAGTTGATCTGTGAAGTGGGCCAATTATACTTTAGCTGCGACGTCTCAACACAATCAGCCTTGACAAAAGCCCCTTTCATGCCGTCCGTAAAAGTCGGCATTTTCCGCCTTTTTCTCTGGTTCTGTTTTGTATGTTGTCCAAGAAAAGAAGGCAATGGCTCATGTGATTACTGAAAAGTGGCGTGTTGCCGTGCACACCAAAAGTGCAACTCACTTAGTAAATCATAATGAGAACGTGGATTCACTTTAGGACCGGAGTGAAATGTAATCGTATCATCATTGGAGTGAATCGGAGCAAATCACATTGTTGAGTAAACCGCAAACCGAGCCCTTCCGCTAATAGGCAGTAATCTCAGTAATCACTCCAATTGTAGTGAATTGTGCTGTAATTGGAGGGACTCATATTATAATCGCCGGTAATCATAATTGGAATGAATCGTTTTGTTGTGGGAGTGAATCACAATCTAATTTGTACAATAACTGGTGTGAGTTATATTGTAATTGGAATTAATTGTGAAGCTTGGTCTTAAAAAAATCAATTAATCAATATTCAATCGATATTCCTTTTCATAGCCTGATATTGATTCATAAAACCCATAAATTGTTAGATTTTTTTTATTTATCTACAATTATTCAATTACGATTATGAAAATTTTGTTTTTATCTCATCGTTGCTGATGTCAATGTTTGCGTGATTATAATATGTTACTTTCGTTAACAAATATAAACTAATTAACCAGTTACCACCTCCGCATACCAGTAGTCCAACTCATTCACTCGCAGCCATTTTCCCTGAAGCAACCCCCTTCGCTCCCGGCAGTTTTACTGGATATTGACTGATTTTGCAAGGCCCACAGAATATTGTGTTCTATTGCTATCAAAACATGGAACCTATCAAAAGAAAGATTCATTTTAGAATCTTTTTTTAAAATCTGTTTCCGTTTTGCAGCCATTAGTATTAGAATATAGCAAAGTTTCATCGTTATTCACAAACCTGTTGAAAACACTGGGGAAAAGAGCTTGTTGCAACATGACCCTGGTTGATCTCTTATACTCTGCTGGCCATTTTTGTAATAACTACCATTGCTTCAATCATTCTCTTCAGTTCAGAGGCTGCATCAAAGCCTTTTGTATGCTCTAGCATAAAAAAAAAAAGCATAAAAAACGTACAAATACGTCTTTAGGAGCACGGTAATATTTAAAATAGAACGTATTTATCCGTTTTTGGGAGCAAATGAGCTAATTTGGAATTTAATGCTTGTGGAATTTTTATCACGTAGAAGAAATGATGTCCCATAAATATATGTATATGAATTAGATTGAGTCAATCAAATCAAAGGGAAATTTAAAAACTGAATCGAATTGAACTCTTGTGAATCGAAATCAAATCGATTCAGGAAATTAGTATCGATACCCAGCCCAAATGAATTTCATTTTATTTTGTTGCATTGTAAAATGGAATGAATCATATCGTAACTGGAGTGACGCGTAATCCGATCTGTTCACAATTGGAGTAAATTGTAAAATAATCGTGCATCGTATTTTATACCATCACAGTGGAATTGTGCTGAATCATATCATAATTTCAGTTAATAGCATCGTAAGGTACAGAGGTAGCAAATCCAGGTCCAGAAAAAAAAAAGCCACAATTTGGCTTTAGCCATTGATGCTAGCTAGCTCCCTAGCAGGTAATCGAGCACCATGGGAGCTAGCTAGGGAGCTAGCTAGCTAGCACCTGGGGCTAAAGCCAAACTGCAGCAAGGGTTTTTAGTTCCTGGACTTGGATTTACCACCTCTGCTTAGTGAAGTCACCGGCGGCCATCTTACGTTGCCACTTGCCAGCTAGCTCCCTCGCAGGTAATCGAGCACCATGGGAGCTAGCTAGGGAGCTAGCTAGCTAGCACCTGGGGCTGAAGCAAAACTGTTTCTACTTTCTGGACCTGGATTTGCCATATCTGGTAAGGTATATAAAGATAAAATGTCCACTTGAAACCAAAATGCCAGACTTCCTGTGTCTTTCCTGTCTTAGCTTCTTGTGACCTTTTAGCAAGCAGATTTCAAGCACACACACACCCAAAAAATCTCACCTTAACGCCGTACTTGACTTTGCCGGCGTAATGTCTGATAATGAAAGCGGGCTCCATGACGGCGGGGAACTCGATGTAGTTGTTTCCCTCATGCTGACGCTTAAACTTGTCCAGCAAGGTCTGATTGGACGCCTGAGGGAAGCTGCAGTGCAAAGGTCACAACAACAACAACAACAACACAAATGAAGTCGCTTCCCCACAAAACATTCTACAGCATCCAGCAGGTGGCGTACTTGCACTCCTCGTCCAGCAGGTGGAAGAGCGCGGTGGGCTTTTTGCTGATGAGGTTGATGCAGCTGCTGTTGTCGATGTAGTCGATGGTGTGCCAGCTGATGCCCTCAGCTCGGTACTCCTCCTGCAACCAAACGGAAACACATGGCAGCAAAACCTTCCAGTGGTCTTCCTTTCAGGGATTGGTTTTTCGATGGATGCATGGATGGATGTTTAAGTGGAAGTCAACCTTCAACAGTTCTTGACAATAATATGTTAGATGTGACCTCACTAGTCTAAGCATGACATTCGTGGAATATGAGTTATGAAGCAAAATCCAGTTGTTTTTAGCCATCTCAGGGGGCGGCCATTTTGCCACTTGCTGTCGATTTAAGATGACATCACAGTTGCTCAGGGCTCAGCAACGACCAATCACAGCTCACCAGTTTTCGAAAGCTGAGCTGTGATTGGTTAATTTGAGTTAAGCAGCTAAATCCAATCATTTTTTATCCATCTCAGGGGGCGGCCATTTTGCCACTTGCTGTCGACTGAAGATGACATCACTGTTGCTCAGGGCTCAGGCAACGACCAATCACAGCTCACCTGTTTTCTGAAGCTGCGCTGTGATTAGTTATTAAGAGTTATGAAGCAAAATCCAGCCGTTTTTATCCATCTCAAGGGGCGGCCATTTTGCCACTTGCTGTCGATTGAAAATGACATCAATGTTGCTCAGGTAACACAGCTCAGCTTCAGAAAACAGGTGAGCTGTGATTGGTCATTGTCTGAGCAATTTTTTTTTTAAATTTCTTGACAATAATATGTTAGATGTGACCTCACTAGTTTAAGCATGACATTCTGATTAATGTGACATTTTTGGAATATGAGTTATGAAGCAAAATCCAGCCGTTTTTATCCATCTCAGGGGGCGGCCATTTTGCCACTTGCTGTCGACTGAAGATGACATCACAGTTGCTCGGGGCTCAGGCAACGACCAATCACAGCTCACCTGTTTTCTGAAGCTGCGCTGTGATTAGTTATTAAGAGTTATGAAGCAAAATCCAGCCGTTTTTATCCATCTCAGGGGGCGGCCATTTTACCACTTGCAGTCAACTGAAGATGACATCACTGTTGGTAAGGGCTCAGGTAACAACCAATCACAGTTCTTTGCTGCTTAACTCATATTCCACTAACGCAATATTAACCAGAATACCATATTTAGACCCAATTTTTGAAAGAAGTAAAAAAAACAAAAAAAACACGGTCTTAATTTTAACTGCGTATGTAGTTTGTTTACAACAGAGACATAGAAAGAGCGGCTATGGTTATATTTTGATTATTATTATTTTTTTACATGGATGCAAATTTTAAGCAATTTAAATCGATTTAATCGATTCGAGTCGTCAAGTACAAGTAGTTGCAGACAAAAAGTGGTTCCAATGCATCCCTACTATTAAAGCATCAAAATGGCAGAGCTTGTCACATCCTTCACTCGCATTCCAAGTTTGAACGGTACGGACAGCAGAGGCGTTTGGCAGCCCGCGATTTTGTCTTCTCAAACACGCCGTTCATTTCTACCGTTGTTTTCTTCTCCCGTAGCCCGCAGACATCGGCGAACGCGCCTGCTGCTCTGATGCCACAACACATCACGGCTCACTTTAGCTGACGGCTCACAATGCAACCGGCTGAGAATACGTTCAAGTATTGGGACACACACACACAGGGAGCATCGATTAACTCATTCAACTGCCATTGACGGCTATAGACGTCAAAAATTCATTTGAACTACTTCTATTAGTTTACAATTTTTTCCCACTTTTGTAAACAAGAGTATGAAAACCTAGGATTTTTTTTTATTGTACATTTAGTGTTTTTTTTATTTTTAAGTTGATCAGGGCAGACAAAACAAGTTTTACTTCTTTCTGTCCCCTTTCATTCTTTTGCTTTACTTGGAATTTGAATATTGCTTTTTATTGTCTTTTTTTCTTTAAAAAAATAATGAAATAAATTGATTGATTGAGTTAACTAGTGAAGTCATGTAATTAATTATGATTAAAAAAAATAATCGCCTGACACGCCTAATTTAAAAAAAAAATTATTAAAAAAATAAAATAACATAAAAAAATAAAAAAATAAAAGATTTTTAAAAATTAGGAGCATTAGGCGATTTTTCCGTAATTAATCGCATGACTTCACTAATTAACTCACGATTAATCACAAATTTTGTATATGTTCTAAATGTACAATAAAAAAAAATTCTAGGTTTTCATACTCTTGTTAACAAAAGTGGGAAAAAATGTGAAACCAATAGAAATATAGCCGTCAATGGCAGTGAATGAGTAAGAGAAAAAAAAGGAGCGTATTTAGTTGGCACTAAATTTGGAAAGAAAAAAAAGATAAATAAATAAAAATGAAAAGAATGTAGCAAGCGTGTACCTGCTCCAGTTTGAAGATGTGCTGGTTGAAGTAGTGCTGCAGCCGCTCGTTGGCGAAATTGATGCAGAACTGCTCAAAGCTGTTGTTTTCATAGTCCTCAAATCCAAAGATGTCCAACACGCCGATCGAAAAGATCTGGAGGGAGGCAACGTGCATTCCTCAGCGTGAGTTGCACCGTTTTATATACTGAAGTGCTGCACGACCAGCAGAGCATGCTCAACATTCACGCTAAACAAAAAGACATTCCTGAGTGTCATGGCGGAAACCTCACATCTCCAAAACCATCACTTTTAAAACAATTTTTAATTAATACAATTTAGATTCCCCCCCCCCCCCTCTTAAATTTTAAAACATAAAAAAATAAAAATAAAATTTCGATTAACTCATTCACTGCCATTGACAGCTATAGAGGCCAAAAATCCATTTGAACTATTTCTATTAGTTAAAATTTTTTTCCCACTTTTCCCACTGTTAACAAGAGTATGAAAACCTAGATTTTTTTAAATTGTACATTTAGAACAGATATAAAATTTGTGATTAATCGTGAGTTAACTAGTGAAGTCATGCAATTAATTACGATTAAAAATTTTAGTCGCCCGATGCCCCTAATTTTTAATAATCTTTCTTTTTTAAATCGCGTCAGAAAAATATATTTAATCGCATGACTTCAATTGCTAACTCACGATTAATCATAAATTTTATATCTGTTCTAAATGTAAAATAAAATACAAAATTCAAGTTTTTTATACTCTTGTTAACAAAAGTGGAAACAATTTAAATTACTAGAAATAGTTTAAATGAATTTTTGACGTCTATAGCCGTGGATGGCAGTGAATGAGTTATTTCTATTAGTAATTAAAAAAAAAATTGTACATTTAAAACAGATATAAAATTTGTGATTAATCGTGAGTTAACTATTGAAGTGATGCGAATAATTACAATTTAAAACATTTATCGCCTGATGCCCCTAATTTTTAATAATCTTTTTTTTTCTTCTTTTTTTTTAAAAAGATTATTAAAAAAAAGTCTAGGTTTTCATACTCTTGTTAACAAAAGTGGAAAAAAAAAAGTTTAACTATTAAAAATAGTTCAAATGAATTTTTGACGTTTAATGGCGTCAATGGCAGTGAATGAGCCATGAAGATCCATAGCTTGATTTCTCATTAGTATGCACAATCTGAAGAAGGTGGGCAACTCAAAGAAGGCCCTTCATGAGGCAAATAGGTTCCTTACTGAAAACGGAAGCCTTTATTCCTCCTCAACAGTGTCCATTATATCATTTTCTATCTTATTGGAAGAGAAGAACAATATCCTTGATAACAAGTGCAACTGCATGTGACATGATCAACATGATGTCAGTGCCAAGGGACAACAAAGGCGCACACACACACACACACATACTGAGGACTGGGGGGGTAAGATGAGCTAATAGGGACGCCATCTGCCCCAATATTTCTGCCACATGCGCACACACAGGGGAGCATCCTTGACTGTGACTCAGACCTCCCACAGGGACGGACGCGTCTCACCTTTGAATTGTCCTCCAGGTCCTTGTTGTTGAGCAGAGCGTGATTGGTGCGGAAGACGATCCAATCAAAGAGAGCGCTGTACAACGACTTGGCCATGGAGTCCCTCACGGTGCCCGCCTACACGCAAAGTCAAGTTAGCGACTTGCAAAATGGAACCCATTTGATAAGACAAGTGTGTTTACAAGTGTCCCGACGTTTTGAAAGTACCCTGAATGCACCATGTCGCTTGCCTAGCATGTGCGTAGCATAGCATTTGTGATTCTGCCACCCCCTCTAAGCGTCCTTTAATCTGTTTAATGACACCCCAGTTGGAGTTTACTATCAAATCTAATACACACAACAACAAGAATGACACAAATTGTGTATTTAAGTTCAAAACCTGCTTTGTTTCAAAAACATCGCTAGCACTAATGCTAACGAGAAACTAGCATCGATTTCAGGGGGTGATATTCCTTCAAATAACGAATATTTGCACACAAATGCCGTGGAAATACATACACACACGCAAGATAACACACGTGACACTACTCAAAAGGTACAAATTCTTCTCAGTTTGTAAAAAACAAGTTATATTAGAACTCAATCGCAACTTCCTCACCCCATTGTCAGTGTATACTCCATGCATGCGTGGCGCCACACTGACCTTGGCAAATGCTGGCAAATTTTTTGCATTATTGATTCTTTGTGATATTTTTAGCCGCTCGGGCTGTGATGCTCCAGACGAGTTATGCAAGAAGGTTATGAATAATTCAAGAAGAAGAATCATAATGTGGTTTAAAAGGGGACTCGGGGACTGACAGTTGTGATGTAAATGTTTTGAAGTATATTCTTTTTCATTTCCTTGCTCAATTCTTTTCCGCAATATGTCTCTATTAGATAACCTGAATACGTTAGGCACCTTTGTTGAATACGGTCTTTACTCAAAAAAGAAGCCGGAAGTGGTTATCTATTGTGGACAGCATCTGAAGTTTATTGGAGAGGAGGCCAAAAAAAAAAAAAAAGTTCACGCAGCCCCGTTCAAATGCCAGGCGCTTTGTAAGAAATAAAATAAAATAAATAATGACAACAAGATCAATCTTTTCACAATTTTTTTTCCACCACTAATTGTCTTGTCAGCTGTACATATACAGCAGCTGAAATAATGGAGTTGCACAAGTGTGCACACCCTCTTACAACTGGATAAACTACATATGTATGGATAGGTTTGATGCCAATGAAAAAAAACATTTCAACTGACGAGCAATAAATAAACGAAATTAATGAATAAATAGAAAGAAACGTAGTGAAGTCAGTCTCCTCGTCATCTGCATACACGCGTCAAAGGAGCTGATTTAACAATACATATTTTCCAAAATGTTCCAGTATTTTTCTGTAGATTGCAATAAAGTTAGAAGAAAAAAAAAAGTGTTTGTCTTCTTCGCTGATTCTTCTTCTACGCTTTGCGTTAATTCCCTGTGGCTGCGCTACAGCGCCACTCCAGACTCGGCATGTACATTACAGCCGCTAAACGTCCTCGGCGTCTTCTTTTGGACACACGCGAGTCTTGAAATGCTTGAAAAGAGATTTGTTTGAGGAACGAAGCCGGCTTTGCTTCCGTCTGGACGGGGCCTTAAGTCTGCTGCTGTCTTTGTTAAGCCCGTGTGGCTGCATTGTGGTCGTTGATGTTGCGTGGGTCATGTTGTGTTTCTCGCCGAGTACGTTTTGCTACGTCATGTTAGCTTAGCCACGTCTTCAAGCTAACAGCCGTAGTCACAACCAAGGTACAGCCCGTAGCCACGCCACAGTTAGCCAAGTTAAGTCAAGTCAAGGCAAGTCTTGTCAAGTCTAGTCTGTTCACTGTGCCTCTTTCTCAGGCTCTACCATAAAACCCTGACACTTAGAAAGCTTTAATACATCTCCTGTTACAGACCTGGTCAAACAATTTTGCAATTTTGCACGTGAAAGAGGATAATATCAATAAAAACGTGAGCATTATCTCCGTAGAGAGCAACATTTGTATACAGTTCTTGCATTGGACTGTCTGGAAGCTCATTTGTCTACTTCCTTCAGGGGTGTGCCAATGAAGGTCCCCGGGGGCCAAGCGCACGGTGCCACCGCAGGTCAGGGTTCACCGTGTTCCAATTAAGATGAGGTGCGTGCGCCGATGAGAGCAAATGATGTGCGAGGGGGGGGTCCCGCCGGGTCGCGGGACACAAACAGTCGAGGTCTGCTTCTTAACCTTGGTGTAAAATGGACGCATTCCGCATTGCTCTCCTCACAATAGTTTCCAATTCAATCGCATTCTACGACATCGCGAGGTCGATTTGAATTCAATTCGTTGTAAAGCGAAGCGCCCGCCTCGCCTTTTCATTCAGCTGAGGGACAGTTACAGTGAGAGTTCATCGTCTCTACTGCGTATTCCAGTGGAGGGTTCACATTCCTCAGACAAGAGCACATGACTGCAAAGATGGAGGTGGGGGGGGGGGGGGGGGGCAGGGGCGCGTCTGAGCAACTATTGTTAGTGCACAGATCAGATGTGCATGTGGGTGGTGGTCAGCTAACTGCGTGTGTGTGTGTTTGTGTGTAGTATTTCCTTCCTCAGACGAAAAGCCCCCGCGGCTACGAGCAGGAAGGCCGGACGGCAAATTAAATTCCGCACAGTAATCGAGTACTTTTCGATGAGCTCTCGCTACTGGAAATGGGGGTCAGCGTGGGCCGAATATCACATCTGAGAGGCGAGCCGAGTCCACGAAGAACCGCATGGCACGGCAGGAAACGGGATGTAGAAAAAAAGTCTGCGCGTGCTTGAGGAAGCGCACGAACACAATCAATGCTTGGCGCGCTTTGCCACAAAACGACTTCTCATCGGGCCTCGGTTGCAAAAAGCGCTTGAGTCACGACAGGCCGACGCCATCAAGTTTCTTTCGATTATGATTAAGGTCAGCCAAGAGAGACGGTATAACTTTCTAACACGTGCACAATGGCACTCGGCGAGGTAGCTGTACATTAGCGGCCCACTTCACAGACGATGATTTAAGACGACGGGATTGTACCGTTTTGGTGTCGGTGGAACTGTTTCGTCGAGAAAATAATAAGCTAAAAACATTGTTGAGTTCTTGTCGATTCCTTTGATGAGCTAGCAAGCTAGTTCCTAGCTAATGCAGAGTGATGTAAGAAATTAGGATTACATGTAAAGGACATTTTTTTTGTGGAGCAAGGAGAACGGTTTCGTTGTGACTCGTTGTGGAAACGAGAAAATAACTTCCCTTTCCCCCCCCACCGTCCATTAGCTGTTGAAGATACTTCCTGGTCAATGATGTAAAAATGATGCTTCAAAAATGATAAAGCGATTGCACCATGTGGATTCCGGGGCGGCGGGGTCATCGAGAAGAAAATAGTGTGTGCTTATTTGTGTTGATTTATCCAAAGGTTTGTTAGCTAGCAGGCTAACTCAAGATAGCTGCATCATACCACTTCTGTCTCTGGAGGGAGGGGATTCATAGTTTACGCTGCTGTGTTCATTTATTCTACAGTTTGTTAGCTAGCAGGCTAACTTAAGATAGCTGCATCATACCACTTCTGCCTCTGGGGGAGGGGATTCATAGTTTACGCTACTGTGTTCATTTACTCTACAGTTTGTTAGCTAGCAGGCTAACTTAAGATAGCTGCATCATACCACTTCTGTCTCTGGAGGGAGGGGATTCATAGTTTACGCTGCTGTGTTCATTTATTCTACAGTTTGTTAGCTAGCAGGCTAACTCAAGATAGCTGCATCATACCACTTCTGACTGGGCAGTTGGGAATGTTTTCAAGGTGACTAAAAGGCCAAGAAGAGAAAATTGAACATTTATATGTTGATTTTGTTTGTCTGTTGCCTAGCAAGGTACTTCCTGGTTCCCACAGGATGGCGTAAGACAACGGAAATGTGCACATTCTTACTAAAAGGGGCAGGATGGAAAAAAATAATAATAATAATCCTTGTGTGCTATAGGCCTACTTGTGTTTGTGTGTCTGTCCATTTGGTAGCTAGCAAGTTCATTTCTGGTTTTCTGCAGACAACGACCTCCGGGTTGTGGGCGGTGCATGCATGCTTGCGAGGAGTAAAAAGAGAATTCTGATATATGCGTGTCACCTCTGCTAGTTTGTAGGGCACGATGAGCCTCTCTCCAACAGTCACCGTCTTCCTGGTGGTCAGTGCCTCCAGCAGCATCTCCTCTTTCACCTACAAGGGGTGACAAAAAACAAGACAAGGCTTGATTGGGTTCTAAATGACAGATAGTCCAGATTGTAAACAATGAATTTGGGCGGCGGTTTGTATAGACCTTGTCATGTTTTTAATGGGCTGCATTATATTAACTCGTTTGCTCCCAAAAAGTATAAATACGTTCTATTTTAAATGTTTTAAGTGTCCCAAAGACGTATTGATATGTTTTTTAAGTTGTTGTTTTTTTATGCTAGAGCATACAGAAGGCTTTGATGCATCCTCAGAACTGAAGAGAATACTTAAAGCAATGGTAGTTATTACAAAAACAGCCAGCAGGTGGCAGCAGAGCAAAAGAGATCCACTGGGGACATGTTGATAAATAGCTAATTTACCCACAGTTCTAAACAGATTTGTGAATAATTATGAAACTTGGCTATTTTCTAATGCTAACTGCTGCAAAACTGAAACAGATAGAAATAAAAAAAATCCTGATGAAAAAAGTGATTCTAATCTTTATTTTGGTAGGTTCCATGTTTTTATAGCACTAGAACACAATATTCTGTGGGACTTGCAAAATCAGTCAAAATCCAGTCAAACAGCCAGGAGCGAAGGGGGTTGCTTCAGTGAAAATGGCTGGGAGTGAATGAGTTAAATAAGTGCTTTGTTATATAATTTCAATAATGATAAATAATGGCAAAAATAGGAATTATTTCATTATGAAAATGCATTTTTTCACACACACAAAAAATAATACATTTGACATATTTTATATAGGAATTTGAGTTTCAATGAGGATTAGGGTTTAAAATGAGAGTTTCAAGCCACAGTTAAGGTTTTAATGATGTTTTCAAGCATTTGTTAGCTTTTCAAATTTGGGTTCCAAGACGGGGTTAAAACAGGAATTTATGGTTTTAAAAATGGGTTCCAAGCCAGCAATAAGGGTTTCAACAAGAATTAAGGTTTCAAATTGGGGTTTCTAGCCAGGGTTAGGGTCTCAAACAAGGGTTAGGATATTAAATTAGGGTTTCAAATTTGGATTTCAATCCTGGGTTAGGGCTTTAAATAAGGCGTTTCAAAGTTAGGGTTCCATCGTAGTGATTTTCAGTTCAGAGTGATCGGGCTGACCCACAAACAGAAAGAAATCGAATCTGTGAGTCTGCGGGTATGTGGGGCTCAACTGTATTTGCAACGGGTAAACTATGGCTTTGAGATTGTTCCATTGTAATTGTTTTTTAATTGTTTTGTTCTTGGTTTGTTGTTAATTCAAATACAAGCTGCTATGATCCACAGTTACTCATCCCTAACCAAGTGAGCAAACTCCTTCCTGATTTCAGACTCGAGTATTCCTGGCGTGCGCCCACCAAAACCGCAGACCAAACTTGGCCGTGGACCAGCCGCGGATGACACGGCCGCAGTGGGAGATGCAGATGTCAGACCCACACGCCTCCTCCAGCCACTGGGATTAGGAATAGTCTCACCAAACCGCGCGCGCGCGCGTGTGTGTGTGTGTGTGTGTGTGTGTGTGCGAGGGCATTATCAGACTTCATTTCACACTGCGGGCTAATCCCTTCGCACTGCGGATGCTGCAAAGCAATTGGTTGATATTTGCATGCATTAGTTACTTGGTAGCACAGATCACAAGGCTAATCCCTTAATAAACGCACACTTGTCAAAACTGATCCAGGGTCAGCGATTCTGCAAGTACATTCAATTCCAAATTCAATGTCCTTTCGTTACTAGTTCTCAATTATACTTCTTTCACGTAATTGCGCCAAAATAGTTTACACTCACTTGGGTTTACGATTTCAGACGAGGGTTAGGGGCACTAACTCGGGGTGTCAAACCTGAGTTAGGGATTCAATCCAAGAATCTCGACGGCGTGACTCTGTGATCACGAGTGAGGAAACGAAACCGCGTGGCACAAGAAGTCTAAAAATAGAAAGCGCACCGCCGGGACCTTGTGTAAGTGTAAGGCGGTCTGTGTCAAGCACCTCTTCACTTCCAGCATCACCGCAAAGCCACACATTTGTGCGGTTATTATGCTTCTCCGGTGGGCCATACATCACGGGATAACTTGAGGGGAATGAAAAAAAAAAAAAGCAGCCAAAAGCAAACACAAAAAAAAAACGATTCAGAAGGAAGAAAAAAAGCACTGTGGTAAAGCTAGCTAGTGGCTAGCTTAGGAAGAAGCTAACCTAGCTAGCTACATCTTTATTCAGTGCTCATTTTCTGGTCAAACATCAGAAGCTGAAGTGGCTCAAACGTCCCACATCAGTCACGGGGGATCCAAATTAAAGTCTTTTGTTGACAAAAAGTTGGTAGCGCCGTCAAGCAAACAGGAACGGGAACAAAAACTGAAAATAGCTCCTGACCTCGAGTGTGTGGCACATTAGTGAATCAAAAATGATTTATCATCCTCACATAGGATCAATTATCCAATTTCACTTCATTGGAAAAGTATTATTTACTACAAATAATGCCTTTTGTTCCACTGACTTAGTTATATCTAGGCAGAGTAATTAAATGTTTTTTTGTTTTCAACTAAATAGGCACAAATGTCACACTAAGTGCATTTATTAGTAAATTGAGATCACCATTATTTATATCCTGACTTGCAAGTTTATTTTGTTCTGTGACAAAATTGAAAACTCAATTTACCAAGTCTATAGAATCAGTTTTCGCAATTGAAATGAATCAAAATGAATCCACCAACCCCCCCCCCCCCAAAAAACACACCGTCAAGTGTTTTTTTTTAATGAAGAAAAATAGTGCTCTATAAAAGTATTAAAAAAACGTTCCAATGGGAACTTTCACCGGTTCTTTTATCTTGAATGCTCGCTATATTAATAACAACAACCAGGAGACTGCATATTCTCAGTTGAACGATTTACTGGATGCCAGAAAAATTGAGCGCACAGCCGTCGAGCCTTATCTGCTGAATGCGGAAGAAGGTATAATCTATTCTAAATGGTCTCTCCTCTTATATGCTGTCTCGGCCTCCCACCCACACGGGGGACGGCTCAGCCTATCCCATGCGGAAATGTGTGACCCGATGGTCTTAACTGGTTTCATCTAGATAACTGCGGCAGAGTGCAGATAGGCTGCACTGTAGCATAGATAACGAACGCTGCGAGCAATAAATCATGCTGACCTCCAGCAGCTCCGAGACGGTGGGAAGGACTTCTGGGTTGCAGATGTCGATGGAATCGTCCCTGTAGGTCTTCTTCTTGTAACGGATGTTGCCCAGGTGGAGAATGGCCGACAGCAACGAGAAAATTCTGCCGGGAGGGAGAAGACACTCGTATTGAAAGACAATCATTCGTCCGTCAGAACCTGTGGATGAGTACGATAAATGTCATAAATAGTTTATAGCAAAAAAAGAGGTAGTTGCAACTTCCACGGGCACCGGGAAGCAAAATTCCATCATCGAGTTTGAGGAAGATACTTTTTTTGGTAATTTAGCAAACAATGGCTAGCATGCTGCTAGCTAACGTCAGCTCAACGGGATGCTATCCATCTTTCCACAAAAGATCCTTTGATCCGGTTTTCGATACGTGTGGTGCTAAACGATTCAAGGACGGTTCGATTTGAAAGTGGAACGATTCGATCCTGTTCAATGCACTCACAATCTTAATCCCAAAATGATTTTGCGGTTCAAACAGTTTTTCGTTACACGCCTACCAATCTTACTCAAGCAATTATTTGGAGGACTACTTTTTTTTTTTTTTTTTACTTTGAGTCATATTACTCTAAAGTAACAGTATTCTCATTTGAGTACAGTTTCTGGTTGCTTTCAATTTTTGGTTGGTTTCTATCTCTGTTTAATGCAGGGGGCGGAGTCAAGTTAGCTCGGTGCTTAGAGCAATTACCTCCCACCAACGGAGAACCTGGGTTTGATGGTTTGATACATCATATCAGGAAATGGATTATAATTGCTCTGAAATGATTTAAGCACATGCATTCAAATCTTAGCATTCAGCTTTCCCGCATTCCCACGCAAATTCTGCAGAAATTGCACTTTGTCTAAAATAAATAAAATTTCTTGATAGATTGGTTGGCCCTTGCATTTTTTTTTTTTTTTCTGTATACAGCCATTGAATAAAAAAAAAAATTGGACCCACCTTGTCTATTGCCACACTTAAGTCGTCAGTAATAATAAAAGACAAACATCGTTTTGTGTTAACTAGATATTAAATATAGTTCTACTTTGCAGATACAGCGACGCGTAGACAAAAGCAGCAGAGCTCGAGCGGGAAACATGACGATGAACAAAGTGATCGATTGTTCTCACCCCCTCCATACGGTCGCCATGGCAGGCAAACCGCGTTGTGCTGAGCTGGTAATAAGCAGCCGCCAAAAAAATGTTTTTGCCGGCTAAATATCTGCACAGTCACGTCACTCAATAACGCTGGCGGCATCCCGCGTACGTATTCCGTAAAGCGCGCGCGTCACGCCGCTCGCTCTTACTGTTTACGTGTGGCGGGGAGGAAGCCGACCATCTCCATGGCCAGCTGCAGACGCTCAAAGTCGTGTTTCAAGTCCTCGCCCTCCACGCTGAAGCAGTCCTGCTGGTATCACAAACACACACACACAAGGAAGACAGGATCGTTTTTTTTTTTCCCGGCCCTCATCCACGTGTCATGTTACACATTACATTCCGGACGAAATGGAGAGCATATCAACGAAGCAGTAAACAAATGAAATTTAAAACAATTAAATTAAATAAAACAGCTCCGAACGTGACATTGGGTACAGTCGGTATTTGTGTCACTTGTTTTTTTTTGGACAATTATTCCAAAACGTGCTACACCCAAACAACAATTAACTCATTGACTCGCAGCCATTTTCACTGAAGCAACCCCCTTCGCTCCCCACTGGTTTACTGAATTTTGACCATAAATTCCTGTCTTGGAACCTCAACTTGAAAAGCTAACAAATGCTTGAAAACATAATTAAAGCCTTAACTGTGGCTTGAAAAACTAATTTTAAACCCTAATCCTCATTGAAACTCAAATTCCTGTAAAAAATATGTCAAATTTATTATTTTTTAAAGTGTGTGAGAAAGAGTGCTTTTTCATAATGAAATAATTCCTATTTTTGCCATTATTTATAATTATTGAAATTATATAACAAAGCACTTATTTAACTCATTCACTCCCAGCCATTTTCACTGAAGCAACCCCCTTCGCTCCCCGCTGGTTTACTGAATTTTGACCATAAATTCCTGTTTTGGAACCTAAACTTGAAAAGCTAACAAATGCTTGAAAACAGCATTAAAACCTTAACTTTGGCTTGAAAAACTAATTTTAAACCCTAATCCTCATTGAAACTCAAATTCCTGTATAAAAGATGTCAAATTTATTATTTTTTAAAGTGTGTGTGAAAGAGTGCTTTTTTATAATGAAATAATTCCTATTTTTGCCATTATTTATAATTATTGAAATTATATAACAAAGCACTTATTTAACTCATTCACTCCCAGCCATTTTCACTGAAGCAACCCCCTTCGCTCCCCGCTGTTTTACTGAATTTTGACCATAAATTCCTGTCTTGGAACCTAAACTTGAAAAGCTAACAAATGCTTGAAAACAGCATTAAAACCTTAACTGTGGCTTGAAAAACTAATTTTAAACCCTAATCCTCATTGAAACTCAAATTCCTGTATAAAAGATGTCAAATTTATAATTTTTTAAAGTGTGTGTGAAAGAGTGCTTTTTCATAATGAAATAATTCCTATTTTTTGCCATTATTTCTAATTATTGAAATTATATAACAAAGCACTTATTTAACTCATTCACTCCCAGCCATTTTCACTGAAGCAACCCCCTTCGCTCCCCGCTGTTTTACTAAATTTTGACCATAAATTCCTGTCTTGGAACCTCAACTTGAAAGGCTAACAAATGCTTGAAAACAGCATTAAAACCTTAACTGTGGCTTGAAAAACTAATTTTAAACCCTAATCCTCATTGAAACTCAAATTCCTGCATAAAATATGTCAAATTTATTATTTTTTAAAGTGTGTGTGAAAGAGTGCTTTTTCATAATGAAATAATTCCTATTTTTTGCCATTATTTCTAATTATTGAAATTATATAACGAAGCACTTATTTAACTCATTCACTCCCAGCCATTTTCACTGAAGCAACCCCCTTCGCTCCCGGCTGTTTGACTGAATTTTGACTGATTTTGCAAGGCCCACAGAATATTGTGCTCTATTGCTATAAAAACATGAAACCAACCAAAATAAATATAGGAGTCTCTTCTTTCATCATGAAAAAAAAGGTAAAATAAATACAATAATATAACAAATAAATCTGAATTAAAAAAATCGTAAATATATATATTTTTTTGTTAAAAATAAATCAGAGATTAGATTTTTAGGCAAACGTATATAACCTTGCTAGCAAGCGTTATTTGTTCACAAATATTACAAGAATCCATCTTGTACCACTCGTTCGCAACCGACCTTTTTTTTAGGTCGGACCAATCAGGCGTTGTTTAGGGCGGGACATGCAGCTGTGACAAAACGAGGAAGCGCTGACGCCGGGAGAAACAAACAAACCTCACGTAGACGAATGGACGCTGCAATTAATTCTGTTTTGGCAGAATCGCTCACCATGTCCTCGGTGAATGTTGAACAGCGAGAGGCGCTTTTTTATCTGATAAAAATGTTTGTGCTTTTACGAAGACGACGTTTTCATTCGTTGCCGCGATTGGTCAAAACAAACGCGCACGAGATGCCGCATGGTCCAATCCGCTGCAAGTTATTGTACAGCAAGTCCCTCCTTTTGCGCAACGGATCTGCCGAGTGAAGTTCCAGATTGATAATGTGAAGAACTCCCCTTGAGTGAATCGCAATTATCAATCTGGCTTACTTTTTACGCGTTCCAACATATTTGGTCTTTCCCTCCTTCATAATCAACGTGACAAGCCGAGATATTTTCAACTCAAAAGCTGCGCTGATCTTAATCCGAGGTGATGCAACGTTGCCACCTACACATTGCGAACAACAATATTGAGCTGGATTTTCTAACTCAGGTTGGTAAGAATGCGGGAAAAAAATTAAAAAAATTATTTTGACTGCTTTGGGTCAATAGTATCATAAATCATCCAAAAAAAAAAAAATGATTTTTTGCTTTGACTTCACTTTCACATTGACAGAAAACATACATGACATGCATAGTATGTACAGAAAGGTTGTGCAGGTCAGCATATTTTCGCCGAGCACAAAGAAAGCAAAAGTCATGAGCCAGCTCAAGAAAACACAAGCAGCCTCGTCCTCACATCCAAACATCCAAAACCTCTTCTTCCCCCACATTGTTTCCTCCGGGAGAACAATTGAGCCAACTTTTCAAATTGAAGGCCACGCTCGGACCCTCTGTGCCGAACAACACAATGTGATACGTTCACAACTGTCACGCTTGTTTGCCAACATAATAATTGGACAAACAAACTGGAGTCAAGTAAGAGCATATTTAAGAAACGGTGTAATTTATTATTGGCATATTTGAAACAAAGACTTGTTTGAGTCTGCTGACAATGAAAAATCAGGAGTCAAACGACATCAGCTCAGTTTTTGCCAAGGAGTGCCGTTTAGTTCAGTTGAGGCCGGATTGTCAATAAGTAATAAGAAAGCTGGCAAGAGTATCAATCAAGAAGCAGGAGCTAGAAAAGTGCAAATGGTGCACTTCCATCCATATTTTTCACATTTGTGTCCATATTTTCCATTATATTCATATTTGTTCAATATTTATATTTCACATTATTTTACATTTCTATATTTATATTCCCTATTTATCCATTTCCACCTCTGTCTGTGTCACATGTTGCCACCCTTTTTTTTGCTGCTAAGTGGCTACATGTTAGCATTAGAAATGAAGCTAAGTGGCTACATGTTAGCATTAGAAATGAAGCTAAGTGGCTACATGTTAGCATTAGAAATTTTTTCAGGTCCCACTGCTCAAATGAGGCCTGATATACACCAAAAGGTTTTGGGTTTTTTTTCTTTTCTTTTCTTTTAATTTCTCACCTAAATTACTCCAGCAAACTTGTGGCCGAGGAGGATAAATTGAGTGAATTTCATGAATAACTGAGAGAGGATTTCAAGACATTTTTGCCACAAACTGCGACCCAAGCTTCCATCTTCAAGTGATATTTCCTTACATGAATGTGTAAAGTATAACATATTTGATTCAAATGTCTTTGAATAATTTAGCAACATATAATGTCTACTGGCTAGCTTGCTAGCTAGCTAACAAGCTATCCTCCTTTCCAGCATCAAAAGAGAACATCTGTGCCAGTAATTCCGATCAAACAAAAAGGTAAATTAATCAGCCAGCCTCTCAATGATTATCGTGCCTGAATTTCCACCACATCTATTTTTAAATCAAATTAGCGATTGAAATGTAAATTACGACCGCCGTTCCGCATCACTTCAAAGCAAAGTAACAATGATAGTGACAGGCAGAAGAATTCAATGTTCCTTCATTTCCACTTTTTTGTGCTGTTTTCGTTTCTTGGCGCGTAGTGAGCATTTTGTCATGTCAAATATGTGCCTTGGCTGAATGAAAGTTGGGAAATACTGCACTTACACAAACGTGTCATCATCCTGCCGTCACACACAAAACCACTTGAGGATTTACTGTACCCTTTCCAAACTGGACTGGACTGCTTGGTGGAAACTTGACTTTGACTAAATCATGACTGGCGCTCAAATGAAATCACCCACATGGCAACAACAACAGCCCCCCCCCCCCAAAAAAAAGACAGTAATTAAAGCATAGCACCCTGCCTACACATTCCACTCAGGCTAAAAACTACAGACACCCAAACGACAGCACACACATGGCTGAGCGCGCATCAGACGTTGGAGGCCCACAACCAAACACATCCAAACAACGTTTGCTCTTTGGGATGAGATCTTTGCGTGAGTGTGTGTGTGTCTAAAGATGGTGACATTTTGGACAGAAGGGTCATCACAACCCATGAGGTCTTTCACAGATAACTGCGTGCGAATGGAAACTAACGCAATGTTTACACAAACTTGTGTATTTTTTAAATAAAGTTTTAACAACTTTTTTGTTTTTTTTAACTAAATAAAAAAAAATCTCTCTCCAGCGTTTGCATTTTATTTATTTTTTGGGTCTGTCCAT
Organism: Leptonotus elevatus; assembly: GCF_054856555.1. NCBI lineage: Eukaryota > Metazoa > Chordata > Actinopteri > Syngnathiformes > Syngnathidae > Leptonotus > Leptonotus elevatus. The sequence continues at coordinate 2,865,810 of NC_141242.1, read as the reverse complement.
GTCACAAATGCACATTGTTATTTAATTTGGGTGATCTATTAACTGGTTTGTTATTCGTTGAATTAGAGTTAAGCATCATGGAGGATGTTAAAAAATAAGCACTCGTAATTTAACCGAAGATGGAGGCTAGGAATATACTACGATGTTTATTTACTTATTCATGTAGACTAGAAATAACACTTGACTCTTTCACTGTCACTAGTCAGGTTTCCATCCAAATGTTAAAAAAATTTTAAGCACATTTTGTGAAAATGCCCGTTTCCATCTGTTCTTCTTTTGCGAATATTGAGAGGGGACTCCGCCGCTGTAGGTGGCGCTATACACCATTAGGAGGAGAAGAAGAAGAACAGGAAGCGACCGCGCTGTGCGGCGACGTCGTACGAGTTTGGCTTTTGTAATTCTTGATCAACCGTAGCGTTTCTTTGCTGTTTTCCATCTAAAATTGCATTAATATTTGCTTCTTTAATTAATTCCAAAAATATTTACTTTATCGTCCGATACATTACTTTGGGACTACAACTCTCCAACTCTTGTCAGCGTTTATTCGCAAAACCTTTCCAAAGCCAAAATTAGCATTTTCCGTTTTTGGGCCATTTTTTTTTTTATTTCAAGTGTTTCCACTCGGATAAAAATAGGTGGATGGAAACCCAACTATTGAAGGCTATTGATCGATTTTAACAGGGCCGGTAGTTTAAAGTAATACAAATAAAATGTCGTCAGAGAAGTAAAGTTAAAGGAGTAAAAAAAAAAGTATAAGGTTAACACGACCCCAAGAGCAAACGTTTTTGAAGCGGATGATAAAAAATCTTTCACAGCAAATGGACCAAACAAGCATGGCAGACGGTTCAGGACGGGAACCAACAAAAACAAAAAGAAAGGCTCTGTCATTGACTCCAATAACTGTGACAAAACGGAACAAATTCAGTGCAGTGTTGATTAGCAAAACAAAAAAAAACAAAAAGGCCTGAACCCTCCCCTTTAAGACGGCGATTTTCGGTTATGACATTATCAGTCTTCAAAATCGGTTTGAGAGGACTTTTGAAGGGTTTCCCCGATTGTGCATGCAAATTCGGAGAACCACTTTGGGATTCATATTTACCGTTATTTATTAACCCTTACATACTATTCTGGTCAAATTTGGATATTCTTGGCCTGGGTCAAAATGAACCCGAAACATTACTGCGCATGCATAAAAAAAGTGAACAGGGCGTAAGACATCCCTTGAAGTGGCAGCAGCGAGCGTACAGAGCGCGAGCAGCCCAGATCAGGCCCGGCCGGGTCCACACAGCCACACCCACGTGCACACACGTACACACAGGCAGGCGTCGCATACTGACCAGCTCGCTCTCATAGTAATTGTCCCAGTGGAGTTTGTGCCATTTCTTTGTCATCTGCAAGTGAGGCACACACAGTGCGTTAGCGGGATCGCGACCGCACACGACGGACGGCGACAACGCGTCAAGGCTGGGACAAAAAATGACAACGGCGGCAGCTGGCACAAATGATTGCAAGCCTTTTTGTGAGGTGTGACAAAAATATTCAAATAATCACATAGCTCGTAAAAATATGAACACACTCTGAAAACCGTTGGGTCAAAAGTAACCTAAATAGTGGATCAAAAATGGACAAAAGCTTTCTGGGTTGTTTTATACATGATGAAAGTAAAGAATCTGACCAATATTTACGAGTTGTTTTACACTAAAAGACCCATTTCATGACTCAAAATTGGGTCAAATCGACCCAAATAGAGGATCGGACCCAACTCTTTTTAGAGTATACAGAGGAAGTCGTACAACATAACTGAAAGTAGACATTGGGCTGATTTTAGATCCTCCTTTTGAAAACAATCTAATTTATTTTTAAACAAAACAAGAAATATTTGGCACAGAAGAAATGTGTACCATGTTAAGTTGAAATACATTTGAACATTCTTTTCCAGTGTCACATCCCTGGTGAGCTATTTTTAGAACACACCTACGTGGGCTATTCATGTTGTCCTTGGGGCTAACTAGTACCTGATGGCACAATTACCACACAATTCAAAGAGGTGGCTCCTTCACTCAACTCTGCAAGCAGCCAATCACATTGTTCCCTACTTAGACATCCCCTCAAAAAAAGAGAAGCAGAGCTCATTACCGGTGACGGCCAGTGTTGAAACGTTGACTTTTTAAATCCATGGTAAACTGTCAAACCGGCAATTGGTCCATGCCTAATTGAGACACTGGTTACTCCAATTTTGCCACAGGAAATAATGGAAATACAAAGAATCCGTTTCAGGGCATATTGTGGCTGATTTGAGGAAACAAGTGATTAAAAATCCGTTGAGTTCAAGCTTTAAACGTTGATGTGAAGAAGTGAAGTTGACTCATCGACTAATTGGTTCAAGCCCTAGTAAAGCATAAAAATAAAAAACAGTTGAAAACCTACTTTAAAGGCGGGGTCTTTAGTTTTGTCCGTTTGTGTTTGTAAACAACCAATTCAAAACAGACTCCTCCCATGGCTCAACCCCCGACGCTTCTCGTCAACATATGCGCCTGCCTCCAGCGACACGCCCCCCGCTCTGTGATTGGCTGGAGGGGTAAACATCGATTTTCCGCCCACAAACGTCCCTCTCATGGCAAAACAAAACAAAATGGCAAAATACAGGCTGGGGTGGTGGTGGATGATGACAAAATCACCACCACACATTAACAGAAGCCCAGAGGTGATGATTGAGAAGGATTACATGTGTATACATCCAGTGTTTAAGAAGTGCTTTATTTCTGAGTGAAAATAAACACCTCACCTTTAACAACCCTTGATAACGAGCGACAACGGTGACGTCTCACAACAAAAACACGATTTGTACTGATCCTTCTGGAATAAGTAACACAAAAAAAAAGACTTTGATGCTTGACTTTAGATATTCCACTGTAAGCAAATTCCAACCCTTGTTGATGTCACGGGCATAGTTTTATCGCAATGAGATAAAAAAAAAAAATAATGTCAGAATGAATCAAATGTTAGAAAAAGTATATACAAATTGTAGCAAAAGCATATTTGGGATGGAAAATTGAGACAGATGGACTGAGAGCGACTTACACCAACACGCTGGCAACCAAATCTGGAGGAAAAAGCTAAATATGGATGTGAACGTATGTGTGTGTGTGCGTGTGTGTGTGTGCGCGTGTGTGTGTGTGCGTGTGTGTGCGCGCGTGCGTGCGTGCGTGCAACACGCAGACACACAAACACACTCGACTGCCAGCAGCCTCGGCACGCGAGCTTAACTGCGCGAGTCACGATGTTGCCATGGAAACAACACTGCATAGTAACAGGGCGCAGTTGGGAAGATGCGGGGGGGGGGGGGGGGTAGCGTGGAGCAACACGGGATGGGGAAAGTCATACTTTTCTTGGTCGAGGCCCAAAAAGATAAACAGACGTTTGTCTTTGAGGGGCATTCCCTGCGCGTGGGCATGCTAAGATGGAATATGGCGCACACACGATTCCGCTGATGCAATCAACACCACAGATTGCAGCAAGGTGCTCCAGTTGAGTAAACATGAGTAAGTAAATAAATACATGTGGAATGGACTGGCTAAATAAGACAGGATGAAGGAAGGAGACAGAAAGAGGGCATGAGGAAAGGAAGAGAGAGGGAAGAGCAAAAATAAGGGAGGGAGGGAGAAAAGAAGGAAGGAAGAAAGGAAGGAAGAAAGGAAGGAAGGAAGTATGCAAGGAAGGAAGGAAGGAAGGAAGTATGCAAGTTAGAAAAGGTAAATGGGAGAGGGGGGAGGAAAGAAGGAAGGAAGGAAGGAAGGAAGGAAGGAAGTATGCAAGGAAGAAAAAGTAAATGGGAGAGGGGGAGGAAAGAAGGAAGGAAGAAAGTAAGGACGGAAGAAAATGTAAATGTGGAGGGGGAGGAAAGAAGGAAGGAAGAAAGGAAGGAAGTATGCAAGGAAGAAAAAGTAAATGGGAGAGGGGGAGGAAAGAAGGAAGGAAGAAAGTAAGGACGGAAGAAAATGTGGAGGGGGAGGAAAGAAGGAAGGAAGAAAGGAAGGAAGTATGCAAGGAAGAAAAAGTAAATGGGAGAGGGGGAGGAAAGAAGGAAGGAAGAAAGTAAGGACGGAAGAAAATGTAAATGTGGAGGGGGAGGAAAGAAGGAAGGAAGAAAGGAAGGAAGGAAGTATGCAAGGAAGAAAAAGTAAATGGGAGAGGGGGAGGAAAGAAGGAAGGAAGAAAGGAAGGAAGGAAGTATGCAAGGAAGGAAGGAAGGAAGGAAGTATGCAAGGAAGAAAAGGTCAATGGGAGAGGGGGAGGAAGGAAGGAAGGAAGCAAGGAAGTAAGGAAGGACTGAAAGAAGACATATGAGAGAAAGCGATAACAGAGAAGACAACAGGGAGGGAAGGAAGTGAAGGAAAGGAGGAATGACGTTAAGGAAGGAAGAAAGGAAGGAAAAAGGAAGGAAAGAAGAAAGAAAGGAAGGAAAGAAGGAAGTTAAAGAAAGAAGTTAAAGAAGGAAAGAAGGAAGGAAGGAAGGAAGGAAGGAAGGAAAGAAAAATATAGAACGGAAGCAAGGAAGGAAAGAAGGAGGAAAGAAAGGGGCGGAAGAAACCCAGCAAACAAGGTCAGGATAAATGCAAAGAAGAAGACAAACGAGGAAGTGACGGTTTTGCTGAACAATTTCATATTTAATGATGAATTAATCACGTACGCTTTTAGCAGCGAAGGCATCATAACATTGAAATGGAGCAAGACGGACTCATGTGACAAAACATGATTTATGTACACATCGTGAAATGAAATTAACGTGTGTGCGTGTGTGTGTGTGCGTACTGACCTGGTTGAGGTAGTGGTATTCCTCAGGTTTGAGCAGATGGAAGGACTTCCTTTCCTCCTCGCTGGCTCCAGCCAGCAGGTAGTAAAAGACGTGGTAGTTCCTACACGCACACGCACACACACAAGAGTGACACACTTTATTGAATGCTAGCTCATTTAGCGAAATACGAGCTAAACAAACATATTGATGATGGCCATTTGCCTGCATCCCAAAAATTGTGAAATATTATAAGATACCACTATCACAAACGGTTGGAGTGACTAAAGTGTGAATTGGGGAATGTTGAAAAATGTGTCAAATGTCTTTATGCCACATTTCTAATTATGTGTGTATAAAAAAAAAAAAAAGAAGCTAGATACCGGTGGTTGTCAGCTGACTGCCTGGAGGCGGTCATGAGATACACTCGCTGATGCTGACAAAATGGAGGCACTTTCAGGGTTGAGTTTCTTTGTCAAAGAAATATAGATCTGAAATTCCATCTCCAAGACGCGAAAGCGTGCGACTCACATTTCCTTTTTGCGTGATTTATGATTGCACCACATCGGCCGAGCCAGTCCAAGAGGTGCCTCAAAAATGAGGCTTTTACAAAAATGATAGTAAAAATCATTTTTGGTTATTAACAGTAGTTACATAATAGAGTCACAATGTTGCTCATATCTGCTCATTGTGATGCAGTGCGGTTGTATGTACACCGCTACAAAATATAAACATCATTTTCGATTCAGTTCGTGTATTGGCCCGTAGCTTGTTTCTGGCGTCTCAAAAAGGGGCGTGTCCCTGGTCATGTGACACAAACAGGAAGATACCTCTTGTGCAGAGGTGGCACAAGATACTATAACAGATTAAGAAATGTCACTGTGACATTATGGACAGTTTCAACATTTAGCTTCGTGATTCTATCACATACCACTAAAGAAAAAATAATAATCAGAGGTAGCAAATCCAGGTCCAGAAAGTAAAAACCCTGCCACAGTTTGGCTTTAGCACCTGATGCTAGCTAGCTAACTCAATAGCAGGTAAACGAGCACCATGGGAGCTAGCTCGGGAACTAGCTAGCACCAGAAAGTAAAAACCCTGCCACAGTTTGGCTTTAGCCCCTGATGCTAGCTAGCTAGCTAGCTCCCTAGCAGGTAAACGAGCACCATAGGAGCTCGCTAGGGATCTAGCTAACACCTGAAAGTAAAAGTAAAAACCCTGCCACAGTTTGGCTTTAGCCCCTGATGCTAGCTAGCTAGCTAGCTCCCTAGCAGGTAAACGAGCACCATAGGAGCTCGCTAGGGATCTAGCTAACACCTGAAAGTAAAAGTAAAAACCCTGCCACAGTTTGGCTTTAGCCCCTGATGCTAGCTAGCTAGCTAGCTCCCTAGCAGGTAAACGAGCACCATAGGAGCTCGCTAGGGATCTAGCTAACACCTAAAAGTAAAAGTAAAAAGCCTGCCACAGTTTGGCTTTAGCCCCTGATGCTAGCTAGCCAGCTAGCTCCCTAGCAGGTAAACGAGCACCATAGGAGCTCGCTAGGGATCTAGCTAACACCTGAAAGTAAAAGTAAAAACCCTGCCACAGTTTGGCTTTAGCCCCTGATGCTAGCTAGCTAGCTAGCTCCCTAGCAGGTAAACGAGCACCATAGGAGCTCGCTAGGGATCTAGCTAACACCTGAAAGTAGAAGTAAAAACCCTGCCACAGTTTGGCTTTAGCCCCTGATGCTAGCTAGCTAGCTAGCTCCCTAGCAGGTAAACGAGCACCATAGGAGCTCGCTAGGGATCTAGCTAACACCTGAAAGTAAAAGTAAAAACCCTGCCACAGTTTGGCTTTAGCCCCTGATGCTAGCTAGCTAGCTAGCTCCCTAGCAGGTAAACGAGCACCATAGGAACTCGCTAGGGATCTAGCTAACACCTGAAAGTAGAAGTAAAAACCCTGCCACAGTTTGGCTTTAGCCCCTGATGCTAGCTAGCTAGCTAGCTCCCTAGCAGGTAAACGAGCACCATAGGAGCTCGCTAGGGATCTAGCTAACACCTGAAAGTAGAAGTAAAAACCCTGCCACAGTTTGGCTTTAGCCCCTGATGCTAGCTAGCTAGCTAGCTCCCTAGCAGGTAAACGAGCACCATAGGAGCTCGCTAGGGATCTAGCTAACACCTGAAAGTAAAAGTAAAAACCCTGCCACAGTTTGGCTTTAGCCCCTGATGCTAGCTAGCTAGCTAGCACTTGGGGCTAAAGCCAAACTGTGGCAGGGTTTTTACTTTCTGGACTTGGATTTGCCACCTCTGCTCTTGTGTCATCGGCTCTCACCTTTCATTGTGCTCCTGGTAGACCAGACGGGATTTCTCCAACAGGTACTTTTCCACATAGGCCCTGAAACCACACAAAGTATTAAGTATTTCTATTTTCACTTGAGCACATTACCATCTTATTATCATGCATTTTGTGTTGTATTTCTGTGTACGTGCGTGTCTCACCCCCTAACAGTGCCACTCGCTTGGTAGTTGACCTGGATGAACTTGCCGAAGCGGCTGGAGTTGTTATTGTGGGCCGTCTTGGCGTTCCCGAAGGCCTGCGAGGAGAGGACAGAGACAGCGCCACCGTCAGGTCGTCGATGACAGAAATAGAAAAAAAACGCATCAAATAGTCAGTAGTGGCTTTCCGCCGAAGTGCCGTTCATTTTTTAGTCGGGACACGGAGTGACCATCGACAAAATACATAATACGCTGTATTTTGCTTTGGCATCTGCTTTTGCCAATGGGAAATAGCAAGTAGACTGATAGATAGGACTTAAAACGGTTCCCTGAGGAACGCCACTTAAAATTGTGGCAGTGTGATTTTTACTTGGGATGGATGCTGGTGAGTCACTGGGCAAAGTCAAGTGTTTGACACACACTATACTGTAGGAAACACTACGTCAACAAAAGTATTTGGACACTCCACCTACGAGAAGTAAAACGCTAAGAAAAAAAAAAAAGTTGTTCTTCAGGAGTAGAGCTGTCAAAATGAACCGATTAATCGACAACTAATCGATTATCCAATTAATCGACAACTATTTTAATGATCGAGTAATCGTTTGGTTTTGTTTTCCAAATCCTCTGATGTCAGCATATCAACAGTAATTGTTCCAACGATTTCTGTAGTCCTTCATGAAAGAAGACTGATTAATCTTCTGTGTTTATTCAAAGTAAGACATTTGCAAACATCTGTTTTTACCGGTAACAAACATAGTACAACATCACCCCCCCCCCCCCCCCCACACACACACACAAGTCAACCATGCACCACACTGCCGAATTCCTAACACGTCATCGTCAGTAACTATTCATGGAAATTTCATTGCTACACACACACACACACACACACACACACACACACACATACTTGCCTCTGTGTATTATGAGGACATTTTTTCCAAACCGGTTTAATTGTGTATTACAGGGACACCCCTTTCTGCTAATGCCAGAGAGATGGGACTTGCACCCAAAATTTTTTTTTGGGGTTGTCCAGGAAAATTTCACTTCAAAACTTGAAAAAACTCAACACACGAAAAAAAGAAAAACCTGAAAAAATCCGTAATTGTGAGGACATAGATAATGACCTAAATAAGCCACGCCCATTGCAAAAATGGTAATTATGAGGACCAACTCACATTACAAGGACAAAGTTTACACAACACACAGCAACCATGTCACTGAAGTGATTTGAAAGTTCTGGCATTCTGACTTTACACAAACTAAAATGGCATTGATGTGTAATGACTTACCTGATATAAGGACACATTGTTGTACATAACAATACTGTGAAATGCAAAGTCATACCTGATCTGTCCTAAAATTGTAAGTTTTAACATGGTGCTCATGTTACAACTTACAATTTTAGGACAGACTGAAACTGGTATGTTAATAAAACTGCTTCTTATGTGAACAGGTTATCTAGGTCAAACACAGCTTTGTAATGGATAAGCTCGACATGAAACCAGATGCAAAAGAGTCAGTGAACATTGAACATTTTATTCTTTAAAACATGACTACCTCTCATCTTAAAGGATGAGCAGTTTTCTCATAGCTCATTCCTGAAATACCTTCGGATTTCTGAATTTCTGAAACAGGTTCAATGTAGGAAGTGTCCGAAGTACTGTGAGAATCTGGAACATATTCCTCTGCTAACGAATCCTCACTTGAACTGGATACATCAGCAACCTAATTTTTTAAACGAAAACAATTATTACATACATACATACATACACATATTGTCGCTGTTCTGTGAAAAACACTTCCACCATAGGAGCTACCGGAGAGCAGCCCGCGACCTAAAAATGGAAACGTGTTTTTCACAGGACAGCAATGATATCCATATATACAGTAGATGCACACATACTTATGCATATATACAGTGGCTCTAAAATTAACCTGCCAGATGCGGGTTAAAATTCATTTTGGCGGGTGGTCATAAATATTTACTAGCTTTACTTCGCTGTTACTTAGTGATGTTACACTCGAAGTAGAAGCTTGAGAAAAGTGTCGAGCGCTCGCGGCAGAAGTAGCTCCCGCCATTGATGGGCTAATGTGCTAAAGTTAATTTACCAAAGGTCTTCATCATCAAGCAGTTTTGCATTTTTTTTAAACGGGATATGTGCCAGATGCTGGAGCAAACTAGAAAAGCATTTAGAACCTAAAGTTTGTGCACATACTAAAGATTATTATAAATCTAGTCACATTTATTCGAAAGATGAGATGAAGCATTTAACAAGAGGGATAGTTAATATGCTTAATCTATGGCATTGCCCCTAAAACAGATATTGTGTGATACAGTCCTTCAGTTACAGTAGACTTTTCTATTTTACCGAGTCAGACAGTCGTTAAGATTGAGACAATTATAAAATACCCATCATGCCAGTCCATTCTAGTGCAGCGAAAGGTCCAAAACATAAAGCACATTTATCCAAGCTTGATACAAGTAAATTAACTACCTGATGTTTACACTTCTGTTTAAAAAAATAAAATAAAATTGATAGCGAGTTCATCTCTAAAATCCACCATAAATAAATTAATGGGAACAAAAGATCAGTACAGTGCATAATCCAAATCACCAAACTGCCAACAAATCTTCAATTTGAGATATTTTTAATGTTGACTTGTAGGAATTTTAGTCCCATACAAGCTTATTGTTGGATACAATATTTTGAACGTCTTGGCAATACACATTGCATAAAAAATTGTTGTGATTATATTTGTTAGTTATATAGTTCAGCCCTAGCATCTACTCTACACTCTTCACTCCTAACGTCTTGCTTCTGAAAACTGATTTCAACATCAATATTCAAAAATAAATCTCGTCACCTGGTCAACTTGGTCTGTGACAGCTACGTCTTCAGCTATGTCTTCAGGTTGTGCTTCAGTTGAAACCTGGTACACATGAAGAGAAAAATACATATAAAATTCAATTCTTAGTAACACGACTGTACCTGTGCATTTACACAGTTACAGTACATACAGAACAATTAATAGGTTAAAGTATTGTAAATGCAAACTCATTTTATTTGCCATTACAAAAATAAATAAATAAATCCTTCTGCACTACAGGTTTGTGTAAATTGGTGACGTCTATTTTTCACAATGAAACAAAAACAAGAAAATACACAGTCCTCAGAGAATCCATACCTGACCAGAGTATGAATTGTATAATAACTCCAAGCCCTCAAAACTTATTTTACAGTCACGGTGTATGAATACACTGTCCTCAGTGTCAGTTATTCACAACTATAACATTGTGAGGACTAAGTATCTGTGAGGGCTGCACAGTATTGACAAAACATGCGACATGGGTGTTTTATACAGTAATGGAGATTATTTCGACATTGAACATGGACCTAAAAAAAAAGGATCTATCTATAGCTATATATTTTTATAATCCAATGAAAAAAAATACACGATAATCCGGAAAAATAAACATGCTCATTGTGATCTAATCTTATCCAATTAAGTTATTTTTTGTTAGTAATGCCCCTCGATACGTTTCTCGTATGGCGATGCGCAATTAAGGTAGTCTCTGATTGGTCAAAGTCAGACTAAAGTATACAATCCAATATTCATTTGTTGCTTGTCTTTGCAATACACATATTGCATGAGCCATTCGTGCGACAAGATATTTTTTTATATATTGTGCCAACGTCTTGCTTCTGAAAAATGTATTTCAACGTCAACATTCAAAAAGAAATCTCGTCACCTGGTCAACTTGGTCTGTGACAGCTACGTCTTCAGTTATGTCTTCAGGTTGTGCTTCAGTTGAAACCTGGTACACATGAAGAGAAAAATACATATAAAATTCAATTCTTAGTAACACACAAGTCTGTACCTGTGCATTTACACAGTTACAGTACATACAGAACAATGAATAGGTTAAAGTATTGTGAATGCAAACACATTCTATTTGCCATTTCAAAAATAAATAATCCGTCAGCACTAATGGTTAGTGTAAATTGGTGATGTCTATTTTTCACAATGAAACAATTAATAGAAAATACACAGTCCTCAGAGTGTCCATACCTGACCAGAGTATGAATTATGAGGACTGTATGTGTAACTCCAAGCCCTGAAAACTTATTTTACATTCGCAGTGTGTAAATACACTGTCCTCAGAGTGTCAGTTATTCACAACTACGACATTGTGAGGACTATGCACCTGCGAGGGCTGCACAGTATTGACAAAACATGCGACATGGGTGTTTTATACAGTGATGGAGATTATTTCGACATGGACCTAAAAAAAAAGATCTATCTATATCTATATATTTTTATAATCCAATGAAAAAAAAATACACGTTTATGCGGAAAAATAAGCATGCTCATTGTGATCTAATCTTATCCAATTAAGTTATTTTTTGTTAGTAATGCCCCTCGATACGGTTCTCGTATGGTGATGTGCAATTAAGGTAGTCTCTGATTGGTCAAAATCAGACTAAAGTATACAATCCAATATTCATTTGTTGCATGTCTTTGCAATTCACCTATTGCATGAGCCATTCGTGCGACAAGATCTTTTTTTTTTTATAAATTGTGCAACGTCTTGCTTCTGAAAAATGTATTTCAACATCAACATTCAAAAAGAAATCTTGTCACCTGGTCAACTTGGTCTGTGACAGCTATGTCTTTAGCTATGTCTTCAGGTTGTGCTTCAGTTGAAACCTGGTACACATGAAGAGAAAAATACATATAAAATTAAA